>NC_133161.1:21337500-21962500 GCF_040802235.1 Manis javanica
TACATGCAATTTTTAGTTAACCATTGTAAAGGACGCAAGTTTGATTCCTTAAATGGAGATGTTTCCTTTGATTAATTCTTGTGCTTTTTGTCTTTTAATAGATGCAAGGGGAGCCAAGCCCTAGTGCTTCCCTTATTGACAGAACCATCAAGATGAGAAAGGAAACAGAAGCTAGGAAAGTGGTTTTAGCCTGGGGACTCCTAAATGTATCCATAGCTGGAATGATATATACTGAAATGTAAGTTAATTAGCTTAAAAAAAGTAAGACTTTTATAGCCAGTGGTTGATTCCACAGGTTTTTGTGTTTATGTTGATTTTTGTTGTTGTGTTTTTAAGTTATTGAAAAGTCTTAATAATTTTTTCAGGACTGGAAAATTGATTAGTTCATATTATAATGTGACATACTGGCCCCTCTGGTATATAGGTAAGTATTTTTTGCTGTGATACAGATTTACTACCAGTGAAAAACTGCATTCATATTTAATTCAACTTAGTAGCCATTCCTTCATTCAACAAATATTAGAGTGACTACTGTGTTCCAAAAACTGGGAATGTAGCAGGAAGGGAACAAGGTCCCTGCCCTTCTGGAAGGAATATTCTAGTAGAGAAGACAATTAAGTGAATAAACAATACAATTACAGTTTTGTAAGAAAAATAAAGTTTGGGAGTGGTGAGATTTGTATGTTGTTCTCCTTTATCTACTTGCCTTCCCTACTTCTCTACCTTTTTACCTTTGAAGACCAACTAGATTTTTACTCCATTGATACCTTCCATAGGTTCCTCATTCCTTCCTCTCCTCTGTCTGCTCTTCAGTAGTTCTTGGGTATGAAGAGTCCATATGGTCATTAAAGTAAATTCCTTAGTCTGACATGCCCATTAATCTAAAGTCTGTGTGTCAGGGAGGAGGTATGGCAAGTGGAAGAGCAGAGTTTTGGAGTCTGCATACCTAAGATAGAATCATGGCTTCCATAGCGAGTTGTGTGCTCTTACAAATCACTTGACTTCTCTACAACTGTTGACTGATCTTTAAAACAAGGGTGAAAGTTGATTGTACAAGGCTGTAAAGATTAGTAATTATTTTTGTATCATGAGTAAATGCCCTATATGTAATAGACATTCATTAAATGTTGACTGTTATGAGGAATAAGAAGAGAGTTTTCAATTTTGTTGTTTTGATTTGCTAGAGTATGAAGAGTTCTGCTCCCCGCTTTAAAAAAATTTTTTGTTCACTTCCAGAGCTTGCCCTTGCATCTCTCTTCAGCCTAAATGCCTTATTTGATTTTTGGAGATATTTCAAATATACTGTGGCACCAACAAGTCTAGTTGTTAGCCCTGGACAGCAAACACTTTTAGGGTTGAAAACAGCTGGTAAGTATGTTGCATCTTTTGCAAAGGTAGAGGAAAAGTTGGCATTAAATCTTTATTTAATATTCCCCATTTCATAGACTCAGTTGGAAGGGACTTCTAAGGCCATGTGGTTCAACTGTATTAATAAACTTTACAATTAAGTGTCTTAAGACCAATGATTATCATTCCTATTTTATTTAAGTTGAGTGGAGCTAACATTTAACACTTCATGTAAGTTTGTTCCATTGTTAATTACAATTAAAATTAAATGACCAACTCTTGCTGCATTGAAGCCAATGTCATATTTTTAACTTTATGGAAATGATAAACAGCTAATTTGTGAACTTTGGTAATAATAGTTTATGTATTTTAATAACCAGATCACTCTATTACTTTCACTTTCCTGAAGAAAGATTCAGTTCATTAATAAATTTTATTTGTACACATACACATGCTATTTATTTACTATTTACTTATTCCTTCTAGTTGTACAGACTCCTGCACACGATCTGGCAGCAACCCAAATCCCTCCTTCTCCACCTTCTCCTTCAATTCAGGGTCAGAGTGTATTGAGTTACAGCCCATCTCGTTCACCCAGTACCAGCCCCAAGTTCACTGCCAGCTGTATAACGGGATACAGCCCTCAGCTGCAAGGTCTGTCGTCAGGTGGCAGTGGTTCATATAGCCCTGGAGTGACCTACTCACCCGTCAGTGGTTATAATAAGGTAATGACTCTTTTCACTTGGCCAGTCACATTATTTTAGAATTAGGAGGTATGTTGAAAATCATCTAGTGAGTTGAAACTCATTTTATCAATGAGGAAACCATGAAACAGTATATAATTGACTTGCCCAAATCACCATTTAAGAACCAATAGAATCCAGATTTCCTGACACCTAGTGAGAAGTTCTTTATACCACATCTTAAGATGAAAGAAAAAAATTGAGTTTTTACAGATGATGAACTGAGGTCCACCATCAAGGATCTTTCTGCTTGTTCTTAAAAACGAACTTGAAAGTACAATGCTTTTTAGTTTCCTTTACTTATGTTTTCACTCCTTCTTTGCATCTTTATGTGAAACTTGTATATCCTTCTAGAATTTTAGTGCTTTTCATAGTGTTGAAGTATCTTCTAAGCTAAAAACTGGGATTGTCATGTGGTTTGACTCTTGAGTTTGAACACTGTCCATGAGATGATTAGAAACCTTCATTCCAGCTCCTATAGTAGAGTGGAATTTTGTTCTAATTTTTAGGTTTGGTAGAAGTAAAATTGAGAAATTTGAAATTGTGACTCCTGCCTGAAGCATAAGAGGGGCTTAAAAGAAGGATGGTCGTATTTTCAAATGCTCTCACTAACATCTCTGTAGCTGCTCATTAAATGGTGTCTGGAAATGAAATCAACACACTGCCCTGACGCTTTTACATAATATTTATTTGTAATGAAATTTCCATACTACTGGTTCACCAGTAGTAGTTTTGGCAAGTAATAGAATTGAGAAAATTTTATACACGTTAACTATTACACAGTATATATAGTGATAATTTATAACCCATCAACAAATACGACTTTTAAAAATAGTTCTGGCTTGTTTTATGAGAAAAGTACTATATGATCATTATAGAAAGTTAGAAAAGTATAAGAAAAATGACTCATTCTTATTACCCAAACATAATTTCTGTTTAATGGCTACTTAATACTCATCTAGTGGATACCATAGTGTACTCTTGAATCTTTAAGCTACTTTCATTTCTTAAAAACTACTTTTAATCTATACTAAATAGCTCTGTACATGTCACCTCCTTGAGCACAAGATTACACATTTTTATTTATCTTTGTTTCCTTAGCAAGAGTGTATGAAACATAGATTCTATGCTATATATGTGTGTGGTGAGCCAAACTAGTACTTTAGAAAAGTTATTAAAATGAATGATTATTTTTCTGGGGGAAAAAAAGTGCCAAAATTGACTAAGAAATAGAAAACCTAAATAAAAGAAGAAAATTTTAAAACTGCTAATCAAATACATACATGCTCAGACTACATTAGGGTCCTGAAGTTTTACCATTGAGTCTTTTTAATTATCAACAGTGAACTTTTTACTTAAAGAAAACAAAACCACTAATCCAAAAAGATACATGCACTCCTGTGTTATTCCCATTATTTACAGTAGCTGAAATATGGGAACAACCTAACTGTCCATTGATAGATGAGTAGATAAAAAAGAGGTGGTACATATATACAATGGGATGTTACTCAGCTATAAAAAAGAATGAAATCTTACCATTTACTACGACACGGGTAGACCTAGAAGGTATTATGTTAAGTGAAATAAGTCAGGTAAAGATGAATATCATACAATTGAACTTATATATGGAATCTAAAAAAAAAAATTAACAGACAACACAGAATGCAGACTGGCAGTTGCCATGGGGAGGGGAGTGGGGGAATGGGTGAAATACAGGAAACCCCAGTAGAAAAAAATTGTCAACATACCAGAAGAAAAAGTTAATAAACTAGGTAATACCAATAACCAGAAATTCTATTTTTAAAGTGTATAATTTCCTAGGTATAAGTACAAATTCACATTTTAAAAAAATTTCTTATATATCAAATAAACAGTTTTAAATAGTAATGCTGATAGACATATACCAAAATAGGTATTTCTGTGTATTCTGACAAGACTATAACTTAGTATATTTTTATTTAATAGAATGGAAATATGTATTAAAAATGTTCATATGCTTTGGTCAAATCATTTTAGTCCTAGAAATCTAAAGGAAAGCATCAGAAATTAAGCAAAGATTTATGTACAAAGATGTTATCCTTATACTTACATTAGCCAAAAATTAGGCAATCCAAATCTTAGAATAATAGAATGTAAAAATAAATTATGGTATATTGATACAATGAAATATTATATAGATAATAAGATATTTATAAAGGATTTTTATAGAAAAATATCTGATTAACATTTTAAAGAAGGAGGATATAAGCTAAACAGTATTTTCTCAATTATGTAAAAACAAAAATATATTGACATAGCTATGTACATATTTGAAGATTTGAAAATACATGAAATGTGAAAAAGGATTATATTATCTCTGTGTGGTAGAGTTATGTGTGACATATTCCTCATACTTTCTAATTTTTAAAACATTCATACATTACTTTTTTAAAAATTGAATTTATTTTTTAGAACAGTTTCAGGTTCAAAGCAAAGTTGAAAGGAAGGTACAGAGAATTCCTGT
Organism: Manis javanica; assembly: GCF_040802235.1. NCBI lineage: Eukaryota > Metazoa > Chordata > Mammalia > Pholidota > Manidae > Manis > Manis javanica. Next base: position 21,342,094 of record NC_133161.1, read on the forward strand.
ATACCCAATGCCACACACATGCATAGCCTTCCCCACTATCAATATCAGGCACCAGAGTGGTGCATTTGTTACAAATTGATGAATCTACAGTAACACACCTTATCTCCCAGAGTCCATAATTTATTTACATTAGGGTTCACTCTTAGTGGTGTAAGTCTATGGATTTGGTCAAATGTATAATAACATTTATCCATCATTCTATTAACATACAGAGTAATTTGCCCTAAAAATCCTTTGTGCTCCAACTCTTCATCCTTCCCTCACCCCAGTTCCTAGCAACCACTGATCTTTTTACTGTCTCCATAGTTTTGCCTTTTCCAGGATATTATATAATTGGAATCGCACAGTATTAGTCTTTTAGATTGGCTTCTTTCACTCAGTAATAGGTATGTAAGGTTCTTCCATGTGTTTTCACGGCTTGATAGCTCATTTCTTTTTACTGCTGAATAGTATCCCATTGTTTGCATGTGCACAGTTTATCCATCTCCTGAAGGACATCTTGGTTGCTTCCAACTTCTGGCAATTGTGATAGAGCTGCTATAAACATTGGTATGCAGGTTTTTGTGTGGTCATAAGTTTCCAGCTCCTTTGGGTAAAGATAAAGGAGCACATTTGTAGGACATATGGTAAGCATATGTTTAAAGTCAAAAACAAAAATAAATTTCAATTAAAAATAAAATCAAGTTCTTTTATTTTCTGTAGTTGGCAAGCTATAGTCCCTCTCCTTCTCCTCCATACCCTACCACTGTTGGACCAGTGGAGGGCAGTGGATTGAGATCTCGCTACCGTTCTTCACCCACCGTCTATAACTCCCCTACTGACAAAGAAGACTACATGACAGACCTACGAACTCTGGATACTTTTCTTAGAAGTGAAGAAGAGAAACAGCATAGAGTTAAGCTGGGTACATATACTTTTTATTTAGATCTAATGTACTTATTTTTGGTGTCACTTTACATTATCCTTAACCTAATTATTTGCATTACCTTGGTACCTGTACATAAAGGTTTTAAGTCTCTTGTACTGTATACCATGTGTAGCTCAGGAGAGAAATACATTTTATTTTAACGGTTTATGCAGTTAGAATTAAGCTCACCAAATTTAAGAAGTAAAATACAGCTGAACTGAGAAATCTTGAACTTTTCATCTACATTAAGATTGAAAGCTTTTTCATATAATGTAACTTAGAATTTGTCTTAAAAGTTGAGGCTTTAAAATGTTTTTGAAGTGGTGTTTAGTAAAGCTTGTTGAAGTGGTAGCTGTCTGCCTTCAGGTAGTCCTTGGGAAGGTTGGTGTGGCAGGCAAGCAAGCAGGAGAGAGAGTGGATTCACTCTAGAAGTGCTGCTGTTTTTCAGAACGTTGTTGAAACTTTTTTATCTTGGGAAACAATGTCAGCAAATCTTAATCTATTTGGGGTGGATCTGATTATTACAAAGTCAATTATTTGAAACCAAATTAGGTTATTGAGCCGAGTAATGATTTTTTCCCCCCTCAGGAACTTTCCAGAAAGCACATTAGGTGCTAAAGCATGGCCACAGTGAGGAAGCCAGTTACTGGACCATGGCTCTTTGTGCCACTTGAAATCTCTCCGTTGATTTTTAATTTAATTTTACCTGCAAGTGCCACAAATGTCAAAGAAACAAATCAATATTATCTCGTTATTTGTTGATACATGCTTTTCTTCTCTTTAAATTTTGAAATATTTCAAGTATACTGAAAATTACAGAGTATAATATAAAGGACAACCTATGTGCTCTCTGCATATTATTGTCATATTCAGGGATTTTCTGACTCTATTTTTATTTCTTCTTTTACCTATAGTTGTTATTTAGAAGTGTTACTGTTGTTTGGAAGTATTTTTGGTGATTGCATTTCTTTTAATTTCCAAGCATGAAATGAAAGGCTTGGTTATCTTTTATCTTTTCTCTAAGTTAATCGTACTGTGGCTGGAGATTCTGATCTGTAACCCTATTAATTTTTTGGTATTTTTTGAGACATGCATTTAGATCTGCTGTATGGTCACTTTTATAAATGGTTCTTCAGCATATTGAAAACAATGCATAGTCTCTAAATATTGGGTTTCATTTGTTCATTGAGTCAAGCTTCTTGAATAATGTTCTTAAATTCTTTGTTATTAATTTTTATCTGCTTAATCTGTTAATTACTAGTGCTAAAAACTCCCATCGTCTCCCATTAAATATCTCTGTGTAATTTTTTTTTTGAAATATCATTGATATACAATTTCATACTGGTTTCAAATATACAACACAGTTGTTCAACAGGTATCCATATTATTAAATCCTCACCCCCAGTAATGTAGTTACTATGTGTGTTAACTTGAATCATTGACTGTATTCTCCATGCTGTTCTACCATTCCTGTGATTGACTTAGATTATGACTGAGATTTTTGTGCCCTTTTATCTCCCTCACCTTTCCCGTCTACCCACCACCCCAACCCTTCCCCAAGGTAGCTGCCTGTCCCTTCCTAGTGTCTGTGAGTCTACTGTTGTTTTGTTCATTCTGTTTTTCATTGTTTTTATATTCCAAAAACAAGTGAAATCCTATGGTATTTGTCTTTCTCCACCTAGCTTATTTCACTTAGCGTAATACCCTTCAGGTCTATCCATTTTGTTGCAAATGGCAGGATTTCTCTTTTTTTGTGCCTGAATAATACTCCATTGTGTATATGTACCACATCTTCTTTATCCATTCATCTGTTGATGAACACTTAGGTTGCTTCCGTATCTTGGCTATTGTAAATATTTTCCTTTTATCTGTATCTCTTGGGCATTTTGCCTGATATTAACACAGCTATACTAATTTTCTTTTGGTTAGTATTTGCCTATTTTATCTATGTGCATCCCTGTACTTTTAACCCTTCTGTACCTGTAGGTTTTTAGGTAATTAAGTATTTTGTACAAACTTGTAAATCGTAAGTATTTTGTAGGCAGCTACTTTGAGGCTATATAAATATGTTCTCATCAAATTTTGACTTACTAATTTTAACATCCTTTTAATACTGTTTTCAAACTTGATTATTAATATGTTGCTTCTTGTAGTGGCTTTCTAATTCTATCATTCTTTCTATATGTATCCTTTTCATTTTTTAAACACTTTGGAGTGGTAAAAAGATTTACCATTTTAATCATTCTTAAATATGTAATTCAGTGGTATTAAGTACATTAATTGTGTGACTACCTTTTCACATTTACCTGGTAGCATCCTATTAGAAGATAGAGCTTTTTCTTCTCCCCAGTTATGTCATTTATTTTGATAGTTAGATTGCCTCGAGTCTGGCTGGTGGGACCCTCTGGCTTCTGTTTATTTTTTGTTGGTGGTACTGTTTTACTTTCTAGCACCTCAAGATTCTAGACTCCTCTTCTTCCTTCCCCAGCTAACCATCTCTGTGGTCAGCCTGTTCCTCCCAGGGGCCGTGATTGCTTTTAATGGAGAATGATACTTAAAAATTAATGTCTGGGCACTGAATGTACCATGTTAATAGGGTATCATTACTCCAGGTCCTCTCAGCAGACAGCTTGGAAATACATGTATATACATGTGTATACACATGTGCATCAGTATGTGAAATCCATTCAGTTGTATATATTAAAAACCTAAGTTCATACTGATACTTACAATTCCAATCCAGTTATACAGGGTTTAATTCTAGCCTCCACCCTTTCCATATTTGTAACCCCTTTCTCCAGTAGAAACCAGGCACTATTTTTCACAGACACTTTTTTGCTGAAAGGCCATTTCATCCCTATATGAGATTTCATATACCTCTCCTAAGGACAAGAACATTTTCTATAACATGATGATCAGACTTAAGATATTACTATTATTGTACATTTCCTCCAGTTGACCCGGTAATGACCTTCGCAGCTTTTTTTTCTTTTACTGATCTAGATCCGGTTAAAGATCACATATTATATTTAGTTGTCATGCTTCCTTTGTCCTCTTTAATCCAGAACATTTGTGCATTTTTTGTTTTTTGTTTTTTATGACATTTACATTTGGAAGAGGTCAGGCTAGTTCTGCAAATTTGGATTTGTGTGATCATTTTCTCATTATCAGACTTCAGTTTAATTAAATATTATTTTTTGGCAAGAATACAACTTAGGTGGTGGTGTGTTTCCTTTCAGTGTATCACATCAGGAGACACGTGGTATCATTTTGTCTCTTTATTGGTAACATTAGAGTGGGCCACTTGGTCAAGATGATGGCAGCCCGGTTTCTTCATAATAGCTTTTCCCTTTTGTAACTAATACTTTATGTATAGTGTGATACTTTGAGGGTTGTGAATATCCTATTCCCCCACAGCCTTTCACCCAGTTGTTTTAGAATCCATTGGTGATCCTTTACTGAATCAGTTAATACAGTGATGATTGCAAAATGGAGACTTATAATACTTTCATTTCTTCCACATTTTACTTAGACATTCTTCTCTGTAAAGGAGTTTTCTGTTTTACCCCGTACCCCAGTTTGTTTTAGCCAGTTTGGACTGTGGTCTGTTCTTTCTTTAACAGTGTCTAAACTTAACTCACTGAGTTTTTGTTTCTTACGGGGTTTTTTTTCAGTTTTCAAAGTTTTATTGGGTTCTGTTTCAAACATGCCTGATTAATTTTAGAGTATCTGGTTTTATTCTTAATGTTTTCAATTATTTTTTCCTGTCTTAGTCACTTTAAACATACTTTTGAAAAATCTCTGTCCAATAGTTCAATTACCTAAAGTTCTTAGAGATTAAATACTAACGTTCTTGACTTTTTGATTCTTGCTTAGAGGCTTGTTTCCTTGTGATTTATGTATTTTTTGTTTGTATTTGGCAAATTCATCTCCAGTAGAGTTTTATCAGTGCTTTTTCTAGCAGTTTTGAATTTGCCTCTGCCAGGTGCCTAAGTAGTATCATTGACCTTCAACTAACTTTTGTAATCTCTGGGCTTTGAGGTTCTGGATCTCAGGTAGCAGTATAAATGGGCACTCTAAACCCATATGAAAATGGACCTATAATTTTTAAGTCTTGGGGGATTTTTAAAAAAATTTCCCAACAACCTAAGACACACAAGCTTCCTTGTTATCACCTGGTACCAATGGACAGATTTTTTTTCTTATCCACTAAGAATGTGGCCTTTTGAAGTTCATGGCCCTGTACCAGGTACATCAGAATGTAGGAGAGAGAAAAGTCTCAATCCAATTCTCTACGTCTTCTGGGCCTACTTCCTCATTTCCAGTTCCCAGTTGGGTGTTTTCCCAATGACTCCAAAATGCTTCAGAACAGCCACAGCCTCACTTCACACACAGACCATTCTGATTTCCAGTTCCTCTTCACTTTTAGCCACCGGCTATTCCTTTTACTTTTTGTACAAGCGCCATTGTTCATTTAATGTTTTATTGAACAGATATTTTTAGATACATATCTAGGGGGAGATATTTCAGGTTACCTGGTTTGTTGAGTTGCCAGAATTCCAGGTAGCTCTGTGTGCTTTGGTCGTTAGGCTAAACTTCGGCATTCCTCCAGCTGCAGAGTCTGTGCTGTCCTGTTGTAGTGGTGGTCATTGTGCAGGGGCCCCATTTTGTCACTGCTTGCTCTATATGTTTTGCTTGTACTTTGGCTAATGCACAGCAGCTATTAAAACATGCTGCCATCAACATAAAGCATCTTCTGTCATCTAAAGCCAATCTTCATTGTAATTCTCAAGTTCAGGTTTTCTCTCAAAAAGCTTGATTATCATTTTAAAAGTTAATAGTCAAAATGATTAATCAAAGTAAGACAACTTTGTGCTCTATCATGACCATGTCTTCCTTTTTTATTCCCTGCTTATTACTAAATCACTTTTATTGGTTTAAGACGTGTTTTCTTGGCATTAATTCATTCCTATAAATAATTTTGTCAGTCTTACTTGAAAATTTAACTTCACACATGTGATTTTTCCTTACTGGACTGTGTGTGTGATCTTTCTTTACTGCCAGCACAAAACATGCTATTCACCAAGGCTACTAGCCTAACATTGGCTAAGCTTCAAGGTTTTGAGGATGTGAATTGAAATATTGCCGCATACCCTTTTGATGATTTCTCATCTTTTGTGCCTATATACATAAGAAAACCAGTTCTATTAAGAAATTCTGCTAAGATTTTTTTAAACCCTAATTTCTATTTGTGATATGAAGTATCATTTGATATTCCTGATATCAGTTAAACTCTGAAAAAGTAAGCCCTTCATAAGTAGCATAATTATCATTGAAAATTTGCTATTTATCCAGATACTGTTAGGTGCTAGGGAAAAAATACTCCCTGCCCTCAAAGAGCCCAAATTCTATTTGGGAAAAGAGAGAAGCTATAACCTTAAAGTGTGGTAAGTACTCTGGTAGGGGCCTTTCTACAGGATTAAATCCAAAGTAAATTTATAAACTTAGAAGTGTAATCAGCAGATAGTCTCTTGTCAGTACAACATAGGAATTCCTGTAAGCTGTAAATAGAATGAGCAGAGTGCAGGGAAGAGTGTAGCTTCTAATCCAAAGAGTAGTTTATTAATAGGAGGCTATAGTTATCCCATTCAGAAGGAGCTAAAAATCCAATCATGGAACTTCCTAGTCTATTTATTTCCCAAGGCTATTTGTCATTTGTTTCTCACTGAATCATTTGAGAGTCTTAGAGAATTAAACAAGCTAAATTTTACAGCAGGAAATATTTTCAACCACTTAGAGGTCTTACGGCTCTGAAACTGATACTGCTCAGAAAATAGTATTTAATTTTTAGTGCAAACAGTCTTTGTTACTTGAAAAAAAGGTAATATTGGGGCAGAGGGAGGAGAGAAGCCCCTTGAGACCGTGTCTTTCTTGATTGTCATTGCCTAGATGCCTGGATACCCATTGTTTATGTCCTAACTCGTCAAAATGACTACAACGTACTGGTAACTCTTTAAATGAATCATTGTAGGGAGCCCAGATTTGACCTCGCCTTCCACCAGTCCTACTTTCTGGAACTACAATCGTTCTGTGGGGGATTATGCACAGACTTTAAAGAAGTTTCAGTATCAGCTTGCCTGTAGGTCTCAAGCCCCATGTGCTAACAAAGATGAAGCCGATCTCAGTTCTAAACAAGCTGCAGAGGAGGTAAATGGAAAATAAAAATGACCTAACTATTTGTGATTTACAGATTGTTAGAAGAGTCTTCTCTTCTACTTCTAGAACATTTTTATTCTGTAACCTCCACTTTTGCTGGCTAGAAACGTAAATCTGGCACACAGTAAACATTGAAAAGGCTCCTATATAACTTTGTATACCTAAAGCTATATACCTAAAACTGAATTATATTGTATGTTTTACTAATTATAACACATGGTTGACATTAATGTCCTGTCTGAAATATTTTTCTGCAGTCATTTATAAAAAGATACCTCAAATACCTATTTGTACTTAACATGTGCAGGAGTCTTGCTTTTAAAATACATTTGGATTAGAATATTTGACAGTCCATTAACTTTCTGAGTTTAATACCAAATACAGGATTTTAATTTTGTTCTTAAAAGCAAGAATGTCCTTTAAACATATCAGCATAAGAAATTTTAAAGATATATCTGTATGTGAATAGCAACCAAGTGGGTAATAAAACTACTGCATATTAATTAGATCAATATTGACATTTATGAAGTTTTTAAAAATTATTCCAAATGTTTTTGAAGGTGGGGAAAAGAATTGCTGATTTTTGGCAAGACTTTTTATCTGATTATTTCACACATATTTCTAATAGGTTTGGGCAAGAGTGACTATGAATAGACAACTTCTTGATCATATGGATTCATGGACAGCTAAGTTCAGAAATGTAAGTTTTGACATTCTGTGGACAGTATTAGTACCTCTTGATATGCAAAGTATGTCATTAGCATATTGATTAACTGTGTTAATTATTAATTAGACTATCAGTTATTATTAAAAGTTTGATATGGCCCATACAGAAGGACAAACATGGCATTTACTTTATGGTGTCTGTTTTCATGGGATTCTGTTCTCCTCTGTATTTAGGGAATCAGTGTTTTTTGAGTGAATAAAGGAATACATTTAGTTAAGATCTTCTTCCCTTTCCTAACATCTTAGTTTTATTTTTCAAAAAGGTTTTCTGTCAGAAACTATTGTTTCTAGAAATGTGAGGGGAAACAAAAATGAGGTCCTTCCCCTCAAAATTTCAGACTTAGAAGGTAATATAAGCTTGAAGCTATTTCAGAATACATCAAATTTCTTCAGTCCCTCTGGAGAAAAACCCTCTAATCTTTGGCCTGGAGGTTGGGAAGACCAACTCTTCCACATACAGAGTGAGTTAGTTCCCTTGCTGTAACCTGCCTCTGTCCCTCGCTCTTGCTACCACCTGTACATCCTAAGTTCTGCTGGGCGAATGGGCCGCTCCGCCGCTGCAGAGAGCTGCACTCAGATTCTGTGCAGGCAGCCGCTTCTCCCGCTGTTTGATGGTTCAGCACTCATCCGTCCACTCAACATCTACATCTTCTAGAAATATGTTGTAGTCACATGTACTCCTTTTCTATTCTGCTCCTGTAATTTAAATAGAGTATAGGATAGAGTGGTGAAAAATAACGGCCTACTTTCTTGAGCCAAAGCCTGGATAGATGGCTTTTTAAAAATTAAAATCCCTGGCACACATTAAACATTGTGGAACCACTCAATCAGACTTTCTGAGGATGAGACCTAGATCTCTCTCAAACCCCTCGGATACTTTTGTTGCAGTCAAAGTGTAGCTGACAAGTAGGATGTAATTTAATAAATGTTGGAAGAATGAATAATTGAAATGATGTCCTAGAACTGTACTCTCTTATTTCAACTTACAGGCTTATCAAAAAATGCTAACATATTTAAAATATAAAGTCTCAGTCAGCAGTATTAACTTGAAGAAATACAAACAAAATCCCTTATCTAAATTTCCTAGGTTACAACAGTGTTCTGAAATTCAGGTTTTTGGATTTTTTGAAAAGCAGTATGCATTGACCATACATTTTACAGTACCTCTAGTAGAGTCTGGTTAGCACTCAGTAGTCAACCACATTAATATTTCTGCAGCAAAGCATATGAATAGTCATACTAAGTAGGATAAAACCCATAATAGATACATGGGAATTTAGTTCAGTACTTGCCAGTACATGAATTTGCTTGTTAAATGGATTACAAAGAATCTTTCAGTTTTCAGTTTTTTTTTTAATTCAAAATTTTTATAAGAAATTGTAGACTTGTATTTCATCTGAAACTTTTTCTCATCCTCTCATTTTATGGTTAAACAGAGGCATGGAAACAGAAGTGGAGTTGAAGTTGCTATGAACACAACACATAACACAGAAACAAACCAGTGGGGTATTTCCTTGGACAGTCTTTTAACATCACAGAATTGGTTTGATATTAGCCATGCAAAGTGGTATTTGAAATCACTAGCCCTAACGTAATATAATATTCACAAACCAGTTTCAAATATAATAGATCTGTTTTCCACATGGTGAGGGAATTGGGTAAGTCTGCTGAGAGTTAATCAGTTATGTTAGTTTGAAAAACTGTCTTGCTAATCATAAACCAGTGTAAACACTACATGAATAAATGTGTGAATAATTATCTTAGAAATGTAAATTGAAGAGTGTCCTTTTAGCTAAGTAATAATCATAGAAAGAAAAATTTAAGAAAAACAACATAAAACTGAAAGTTTTATATTTCCTTGAGAAAAAAACAAGCATATATGATTTAAGAATATCACTTAGTTGACACACCAATTTATTTACTAAGCTTATTTACTTAACTCTCTAGATTTAAGGTAGCTGTTACTTCTGTTCTCTTTCACTATACTCTGTTAGTATTCAAGTAGAAGACAGTAAAAAAATAGCATTTCATTAAAATAATTATTTGAGAATTGCTTTAGAATTATGTCTGTAAAATGTTTACCTCATTTCTTCCTAGTGGATCAATGAGACAGTATTAGTGCCACTTGTGCAAGAGATTGAGTCTGTCAGCACACAGATGAGAAGAATGGGCTGTCCAGAGCTACAAATAGGAGGTATGTGAGTATAGAGCCCAGCTTTTAATTTACCTTCAGTGAATCTGCAAGGTGAAAAATCTCTGCTTTTAATGAGCTATTTAACAACTTCCTTTGTTATCTTGAGGTGAATTAAAAAACTAAATGTCTATAATATATAAGATAGCCCTTGAACAGTGTGGCGGTTAAGGGCACCAATTCCCCACACATTTGAAAGTCTGCATATAACTTTTGACTCCCCCAAAACTTAACTAATAGCTTACCATTGATTGACCAAAAGCCTATCTGATAACTTAAACACATATTTTGGTATTAACACCTATTTTGTATATTACTATATTCTCACAATAAAGTAAGCTAGAGAAAAGAAAATGTTTTTTCAAAGTGTCACAAATCTCCAAAAAGCTTTCCCATATATTTATTGAAAAAAATGCATGTATAATGCATTCTCCTCCAACCCATGTTGTTAAAGGGCCAACTGTACTTTTTAAAATATAACAGTTTTATTGAGGTATAATTTACCTACGATTTAGTTCACCCATTTAAAGTCCTACAATTCAAAGGTTTGAGTTGTGCAACCATCACAATCAATTTTAGAATATCTCATCTCCCACATAGCCTTTAGCAGTCACCCCTGTTTCCTACCACCACTCCCCATTGTCCAGCCCTGGGCAACTACCACTGTACTTTGTCTCTATAGATAGGCTTGCTCTGGGTATTTCATATAAATGGAGTCATATAATATGTTGTCTTTGTGACTAGCTTCATTCACTTAACATAATGTTTTCAAGGTTCATGCATTTTGTAGCATTTATCAGTACCTTGTTTCTTTTTATTACCATACAATATCCTGTTGTATGGATTTACCCCATTTTGTTTACCCATTTATTGGCTGAGTAACTTTTGCGTTTTCACTTTTTAGCTATTATAAAATGAATAAAGCTGCTATGAACATTTGTGTACAAGTGTGTGGACATGTTTTAATTTCTCTTGGGTATTACCTAGGAGTAGAATTGCTAAGCTGTATGGTACCTCCATATTTACTCTTCTGAGAAATTGCCAGACTGTTTTCTAAAGCAGCTGCACTATTTTATATTCCCACCAGCAGTGTATAAGGGTTCCAGTTTCTCACATCTTCACCAATACTTGTTGTCTGTCTTAGTTATCCTAATGGGTGTGAAACAGTATATCATGGTAGGTTTGATTTGTATTTTCCTGATGGCTAATGATGTGCATCTTTTCACGTGCTTATTGGCCATTCATATATCTTCTTAGGAGAAATATCTTTTCAGATCCTTTATTCATTCCTAGATTGGGTTTTTCATCTTTTTATTATTCCTTATTATTTTAGATACAAGTCCCCACCAGATAGTAAATACAGAGTTGCATGAACAATATGTAACAATGATAATTTAAAATCACCTATTTTCAATTCTCTTATCTGCAAAAAATAAAACTGTTAAGCGTCTGTATAATATAATCTGCCTAAAATATTTATACCATAACTTATTTCGTGTTAAGTAATTAGGTTTCAAAATAAATAGGGAGTATTTTAGTCAACCGCCTCTTTGTAGAGAATGAATTTCTCCTTAAAATATGTAAGTGCTCTGGACTGTACATGAACACTTTCTACTTTTTTGGGTATTGTTTAATCAATCTTTATTCTCTGGACTAAGATCAGAATTATACATCCCTAAAACGTCTATTTGTTGAGTATCCAAATATTTCATATGTAATTTATACAACCTTCACATTAACCTTTAAAAGCTGTTAGTGCCCCATTTTATGGATCATTGAGGCTACTAAGAGAAGTTAAGTAACTTGCCCAGGATCACAGGGTAGAAGTTTGAGACCAGAGCTCTCTTGACTCTAAAGCCAGAATGGTTACTTTCTAGGTCTTGTTAATGTTATTTGAACCTGTGCCTATCCTTTTTGAGCTTTCTTTATACGTAACCCATAAAAATCTGTGTATTAATTGTTTATAGATCTGCCAAAATGGATTTGGCTCTTGCTTTTGGAGTGTGTGTGTGTGTGTTTGCAGGTGTGCATGTGAGTCAGTCTGGCCACCTTGCCAGAAATGATAAAATAAATTGTAGGTGAAATAGATAATGCAAATTGTTAAGATGAATTATTATTGCTTCCATTTATTCATTCAGTATCTATTGAGAGAACAGCATTTGAAGTCCTTTAGAAACCTACATGACACGTAATCTGTGTTCTATGTGTTTTATTTTTAACAGAGGCTAGCATTACTAGCTTGAAACAAGCTGCTCTGGTCAAAGCTCCTCTCATTCCAACTCTGAATACAATCGTGCAGTATCTAGACCTTACCCCAAATCAGGAATACTTGTTTGAAAGGATCAAAGGTAACTATTGATTTGAAGAGGAAAAAATGGACAGCTTTTTCACTACTTTGAGATTTTATAAATAAAGGTAACAAGGAAAAAAAAATTGTTTTGAAAAAATTAAAAATATAGCCAAGTACATTTTATATTTTGTAAGTATATATTTGATTATGGCTTAAGGCTTATACAGCTTTTGAGTTTCAAATTTTGTATGCTTAAGAGTTGTCAAAATAATGTAGTTAGCCTTGAATATGTTAATCATTAATTCTGTAAAGGGAAACATAAATAATGAGCTGAATGGGCTCAAGTGAATATTTCACTCATTTTCTGCTCTTTACTAAGAATAGGTGCCACTGTGACATTCTTTATAATTTCAGCATGCTGATCTTTATTTCTTTCAGTTTTTATCATTGATATTTAATATGCTGCTGCTCTGTATTTCTATTCTGATTATTTGGGGGAAATGTAATCTGAGGAGATGGACTTGACAGTCAGGAAATTTAGCCTGCCTGATAGTCCCACACACTCAACGCCTCCCTACCTTTATTTGGATAAACTCTAAAATGTTCTGCTCACTAAAACAAGTTTTAGAAATAGTATTTTGCTCTTCAGATTTATCATAAATCTTGATTTGAAAATGTTATGGTGCCCCTCTCTCTTCTAGGTTTGGACTGGGGTTCAGGAATAGCATTTATTATGACTTTTTAAAAACTTCTTATATAAGAATTCAAACATACATAAAACTAGGCACAGCAGTGTGCTCAGCCCTCTTGTACATACCATCCCGTCCCAACAACTGTTTCTCCCTGGGCAGCCCCTGCACTATCCATATTCCCTTCCTGTATTATTTGAAGCAAATCCTATATTTCATTATAACTTCATCTATATATCTCCATATGTGTCTCAGAGATGAGGACTTGTAAAAACATAACCACAATACAGTTACAACACCTAGTATTTTTTAACAATGTCTTTATATCATGAAATATAGAGTCAATTACAAATTTCCAACCATCTCATAAAACATCTAATTATTTTTTGGTGTTTGAATTGGGATTCAAATATTATTATATCTTGTGATTGATTGATTATATTAAGTTTCTTTTAAGCTGTAGATTTCCTGTCCATTCCTTCTTTTTTTTCTTTGCAACTTATCTGTTGAAAGAACTGGATTGTCCTGTAGACTTTTCCATGGTGTGGATTATGCTGAATGCATCTCCATGTTGTAGTTTTATATGATCCTCTGCCACTGTATATCCTATAAATTCAGGTTGCAGTTTTTTTGGCAATATTGTCTCATTAATAGGGTATTTGTACATCCAAAAGAAAGCACATGTGCAGATGTGCATGTGTGTGTTCATATATACAAAGTATATGTAAAGTATTTTTATATACTGAGTAAGTTTAAACAAAAAAAGTTTAAAAAAATACACTGAACACTGCAGTACAGGCCTAGATTGAACAGTTACCAACATTTGGCCATTTTGATTCTTTTTCCTTACACACACACATATTTTTTTGCTCTACCATTTGAAAGCATGTTGCAGACATCATTACTTTTCTGCATGCAAATTCCTAAAATTAAGAACATTTCCTACATAACCACAATACAATTATCAGACCACAAATTAATAATATTTCTATGATATCATCTAATACACAATTCATATTCAAATTTCCCATGTCCATACCCTTTCTCTTCCTAACCAGGAGAGAGTCTAGGTTTATATAGTGCATTGTGTTGTTTCATCTTTTTTGGTCTCTGTTTAAAACAATCCTGCCACCTTTTTTTCCCCACATGACATTGACTTTTTTAAGAATCCAAAATAGTAGTCTTGTCCCATATTTTGGATATATCTGATTCTTCATGGTATTGTTTAAGTTGATTAGGTGTTTAAGATGATATGCGTCCCTTATTGTAACCCCTTAGCCTTTTTTTTTCCTTTGCATACTACTAACTTTTTAAATTTCACCTTTGTTGCTCCAGAACTTTCTCAAGGAGGCTGTATGAGCTCGTTTCGATGGAATAGAGGTGGAGACTTCAAAGGACGCAAGTGGGATACAGACCTGCCCACAGATTCTGCTGTAAGTTTCTAGTTTTGTTTTGTTTTTTAGTTTAACATTTTTGTTACTGTATTTATGTGTTTTTATATTTGCATTATAAAAATAAATACAAAAAAGTATTTAGAAAATGAGGTAGAAATAAAAATTTTTAATTGTACTGTTATCTTAACCCAACTGCTGTTAGTATTTTGGAGTTGTTTTTTTTCCTTTACTTACCTTATGCCATTTTTTAAATATCTCTGTCATGGTTGTAATCATCCCACATGTAAAATTTTATATCCTGTTTTTTTATTAGTTTTGCAACATTTAGTATTTTCTCATTATTAATTACACACTATCATTTAAACATTCTTCTATATGGGATCTAAAAGTTTGAGAAACATGTGGCTAGAGAGAAGTTACTGTTTTTCTTTTAAATAGCATTCCAAGTAATACCATGATGCATATTTCTTTCTTATTTGGGATTATGACTTTAAGAAAGATTCCTAGAATTAGATATGAGATCAAAGAGCCTAAAGTTTTTGAGCATGTAAGAGTTTTTTAAAATCATGCTATTAAAAAAAAAATATGTGTGAAAATGAAGTTTCAAATTGAGAACTGAATATATGTCTATTGTATCTTGGTTTTGTTGTTAACTATATGGGTATGAATGATCCACTTAACAGAAAACTAGGAATGTCTTGTTTTTATCTTTCATTTTATAGATTTCATCTTATAACACTTGAAAGCATTTTTGCCAATTTTCTCTTTAGGGAACAATTTAAAAGTTGGAGTTATTATAAACCCAGATTTTTTAAAGGGCTTGATAGATTTTCATGCTGACTTTAAACAATTATTTCCTCTTCTTCAGATCATCATGCATGTATTTTGCACCTACCTGGATTCCAGATTACCTCCACATCCTAAATACCCTGACGGAAAGACATTCACTTCTCAGCACTTTGTTCAGACTCCAAATAAGCCAGGTATAAACCTTTCCTAAAACACTAAGTTGAGCTTTTCACATGAAATCTATCTAGTGGTTTTGGTTTTTTTTTTTTTAATGTAATATATTTCCTTTACAGATGTGACAAATGAGAATGTGTTTTGCATTTATCAGAGTGCTGTTAACCCTCCACATTATGAGCTAATCTACCAGCGTCATGTCTACAGTCTTCCAAAGGTAGTTCTAAATGTAGAAGTTGTTATTACAGAATGTCATGGATGACTTGCTTTGATAATATTTTTAAAATTAGATTCTCTTGTTAGTGGAGTAGGTAAACTTTTGAAATTAGGGAAATTATGTTTCTTGTATATCCTTTTTTTAGCTATAAAAGTAATACATACTTAATTTAGAAAAATATAAAGAAAAAGAAGAAAAACCATGTCACTATGCCATTCCTCAGAGGCAGCTATTTTTAACATTTTGATGTGCTCTTTTGATAAATTTCATTTCAGTCTTTCTCTGTACATTTTTATGGGTTGAAATCATTATTTATGCAGTTTTATTTCCTTTTAAAAATAAACTTTGTAACAATTTTCCATCCCATTAAAAATCTTCATAAAAATACTTTTTAATGACTACAAAAACTTGATCAGAAGATCATAATATAACTTATTCAGCCCTTCCCCATTGCTGGACATTTTGAGTGTTTCTAAATCTTCACCAGCCTAGATAACTGCTGAGTATTTATTCATCTTTATGCATATAGCAGTCTGCTTTTCAGGTAATTTCTTTAGCTCAAAGTCTAAACATGGAATTCTAGGTTACAGAATAGTTTCAAGACTTTTAAAATCAACTTCTTTATAAAAATGGTTATTGTTCCAGTTTATACTTGTATCCAGGTGTTTTGTTACCAGCATCTTTACTAAGAAACTTTACATTATCTATAATCATAAATTGTATTCTCCATCAGATTCCTACTAGAGGATATTAGTTTCTCTTTTTTCAAGTTTAATATTTCAACTTTGTAAATATGATTATTTTGGGCCATTAAAGTTCCTATGCGAACCTATATAATTCTTTTTTTTCTTTTTTTTTAAGAAACCCTTTTAAAAATCATATGTCCTCATTCTCAAACAAAAACACTAGAGTAAGCAGATACAAGTTGATCAGTAATTTGAAAATCTAAATTAGAAACTATTTTATAGACTTGAAATTACATATAATAGTTTGACTTTAGGGCTTGCAAAATACTGCCTCACAGTCCCATGTAGATAAAATAAATTTATATTTAACATGTTATTAACATATACTGTAATATACTTTGATGTATGATTAAAAATTTTTGAATCCCAGCACTTTGCTTACACTATTAATTTTGGAGATAGAGCTTTTTTTGTGTATAATGTACAGGAGCAGCAGTCTCAGAATAGCCCTCTTCCAGGCTTTCGTAAATGCTGCTCCCTCTGTGTGGAAACTTGGCCGGTCTGTTTATTTTCTGCTCATTTTTCGGGTCCTGACTTAAAAATCTTTCCCTCAAGGCACCATCCCCTGCCTCGCCAGTCTAGGCCAGGTGCTGCGTGTGTTCCCACCATGCCCAATAACTTCTCTCATGACATTCATCACACTTCATTGTGATACTGAGTTTACTGCCTGCCTTTCCTACAGACTTTAAGCTCCTTGATTACATGGGTTGCCTCTGTCTTACTTATCACAATGTCCCTACTCCCTAGGACAAAGCAGGCACTTTGTTGAGTGAATAAATGAAAGTCTGAATTACAGGGAATTCTGAGTTAATAGAATGTAAATTCATAGGATCTGCATTCACCTGTCAGTCTGAATCTTTGGTTTAGTTTGAAGTAAATTTTGCTGTCTTTTTTGTCTTTGTTCCAGGGCCGAAATAATATGTTTCATACATTGTTAATGTTCCTCTACATAATAAAGACCAAAGAGTCAGGAATGCTTGGGTAGGTATTTGTGCTTTAAAGACACAGGCCCTTAATTTATTTATTTTCCTTCCTTAAGATGCTGCAGAAGGCATCGCCATACACTGAAAAGAGATGTGGACTGAACAAGAGATAGTGCTTCTAGTAGTAGCTCAGCTTTGTCACTAGCCAGCACTACGGTATTGGGCAAGTCCATTAATTCTTCAGAACCTCCATTTCCCTATTGGGAAAAAGGCATTGGCTTTACAGTTGTGTCCCCCAGAAGAATAATTCTGACATCTATGTCAGGCTCTTGCCACTTTAAAATTCAAAAAACAAAAAACAAAAAACTTAGTCTATTTTTATTCAAGCCATCCCATTTCAGACACAAAGCCTTCTGCAAAAGTTTATACTTCCAGAGAGACTGAATCAGCAGCCATTCTATAGAGGTGTTAACTGGAGTGGAAAAATGGTCAGTTGAAATTGTTTATTTTGTTTAGTAATGAAATTCACATACTGTCACAATAAATTCAGAATTGTTGTATTGTCATTTTGGTGATTCAAAATTATTTGGTGTATCAAATAATACTTGAAGTAAGTAGACCCTAGTAAAGTTGGGAAATCTGGTAATGCAAGGTCTGGGTATTTGAAAACCTGGCTTCTGGGTCCAGCTCTGCCTGTACTAAGTAAGCCAAAGCTAAGAAAATGTAAATGCTTATAGTAAAAAACATAGGGGGTTTTCATTCCAGTTCTGATGTGCATGCCTGTCTTTGGTTTTGTTTAGGAGGCCTGTTTTATACATGTTCTTGAACTGCACTGTCTAATACAGCAGCCACCAGCCACATGTGACATTGGGCATTTGAAACAAGACTAGTTCAAATTGAGATGTGGCTGATCAATGCATCAACTAAAATTTGTAGATATTCTATCCAAAAAAAGTAAAATATCTTATTAATAATTAATAATATCTATTAATATATTGATTACAGGTTGAAATAATATGTTGGATATATTAGGTTAAATGAAGAATACTGTTAAAGTTAATTTCACCTGTTTATAATTTTTCTTAAACTTTTAGAAAATTTGAAATTACATATGTGGCTTGCATTCGTGTCTCACATCACATATTTCCATTGGACAGCACTGCTGTAGAGAAAGCCAAGCTCCTGTCCTTAAATTAGATGCAAAGATTTTTAAAAGACATAGCAGCATTTTATAAACAGATAAAAACATTTTCCAGCTTCCTTTATCATATACTTTTTAATGTAAGGAAGATTAAATAGGAAAGTCACTTTTGTGAGACATCTAAACTAACATGGTTCTTTTTTCTTTATTTTTAATTGCAGAAATAACACATCTCAATGTAGAAATATTTAAACAATAGAGCAGTATGTACATTAGAAATTGAAAATTCTCCTCTGTCCAGCCTCTCCCAGCCCCACTCCTAGGTACCCAATGTTAACAATTTAAGGTGTATAACAGTTTAAGGTGTACGTTTCCAGACTACTGTCTGGGAACAAGTTGATTTTGTTTTTGTTTAAAAATGTATTGTGCCCAAACATTATTACTCTGTGATCTTGCCTTTTAGTCTGACACAGTATATCTTGGACATTCTTCCATGTCACTAAATAAAATTCTTTACCTAAAATTTCTAGCAGTATTTAGTTATAAATATGTGCATGCATATATATTAAAAAGATGGAATATGCTGTAAATATATTCTTTAATTATTCACTTAGTATTGTTTCTGAAAGATTATTTTTAAGTGAAGAATTTGGAAATAGACAATGTTTGGTTTTAATTGAAAATGTATCTTTTCCTCTATAGATCCAAATTGATATTTGATGTGTAAATAAATGATTTGTCAGGTAGCACAGAGCTTGTGTTGAGTGTCATATACAGTTTTCATATGCATAAAAATGGAAAAAATTTTAAAGTAGTTAATGGGGCAGTAATTTACTTAGAGGCCAAAAATAATTGGTACAGTTTTTGAAGTGCCTGTCTCCTCTTGATAAACAACTTATATGTGGAGAAGAAACATTTTAGATTAAAACTAATATGTCCTTACTTATATGGGATTTTTTTCTTAACCAAGGGGGAAAAACTTGGAAATTATTTACTTTTAAATATGATTAATTCTTTAATACATTCTAAAACAATCAAATAGTTTAAAAACTACTATTCTGTAACTTGAAGTAAATGAGTGGTTCAGATTTAGTCCATTTGGAATCATGCCTGTAAAGCAGCAGGTTGATCTGAATGCATTATGAATTCAGTGCTAGGTATTTGTGCAGTTACTGGAATGAGATGAATGTTTTACCTCTAGAAGAAGAAAGAAAATCTAGATAGAATTGCCTACACAGTAATTTAAGTGTTCTCTTCAGCAAAAGACATGATAAAGTTAAACACAAAATGACAAACTCAAACTAAATAGTAAATCCAACTTAAGCCATCATATATGAAGAGCATATTAATTAGAAAAATATAGAAATTGGTCAAAGACATGAAAGAGTTTTTCACAGAAAAGTGTTCTATAAATGGTTTATAACACAAAAAGATGCTTAGCCTTGAAATGAGCCAAAATTATAACATTTCTCATTTTAGATAAGTAATTTATATCTCTTACAGCCCTCTTTTCCCTTCATACATTGAATACAGTTATATTCTTTTTTGTTATATGCGGTGTGGTTTAGCTTAAGCTATATTCATAATCCCCATATACAAATTCACTAAAGCATTCCTAATAATTGTAAATTCCTAATTCAAGTCAAATAGGTGAAATTCTCTAAGAGACCTAGCATCTCAATATTCTCCATTTCATTAAATTTAATTGACATTTCTACTGTAATCTTACTTGCTAAAATTATCATGTTAATCTCTCTAGTATAATAGTTAAAATCCACTGAAAAATTAATTTTCAGCACCCCATAAATCTATTTATTCTAGATTTGGGCTTTAAGCACAATTAAGAAAGTAATTACTGTTACTGGCATTCACCTGATAAACCACATGTAACATAATTCTGCACAATAGCATTATGTGTCATCAGTTAAACATGTATTCCTTGTAAACGCTCATTATAGTTATTTGAAAAAAGACCTTAAATGCCTGGTAATCAATTCCACTAAAATTTTTTTTTCTCTTTATAGGAGAGTTAATTTTGGTCTATCCGGTGTGAATATTCTGTGGATTTTTGGCGAGTAGTGGGTCATTTAATTCCAAACATTCAGACTTTCATTTGACTGAACCAGAAGTTGAATCTAAGCATCTCTGAGTCATTGTCTTTTTTTGAAGTAAGATAAATACATATATGTTACAGATTCTTCAACTTTAACTGAAAAAATTGCTGTTATGAAACTTATGAGTGTCCTGTATGTTCTACACCAAGACACTTACCTTTAATTTTTTCATTGATTTCAGATTTTCAGTTGCCTGCAAAACTGTAGCCCTTCAGAGTCTTGTTGACCCAGAACAGTGCAATTCCCCCTTAGCTAAATAAATTTAAGAGTAACCCACAAATGAGAATCACCCACCTGATTTTTCCACACAAGGATTGTTTTCAGTCACATTATTTAGCATAAATACTTAAAAAGAAACAAGCAAATTTAGTTTTTTTATCAGTATATTTCCCCCAATGTTCTGCAGATTAGCCTAAGGCACATATTTAAAGAAATGAGATAAACATCTAAGTAATAAATAATTAGTCCATGTGTATATTTAAATATTATTGAAAGAGGTTTGACAGTACTGGCATTTAAAAATAATCAACTGTTGGATTAAGTTTAGCTGATAGAATCAAATTCTTTGGGTCTTAGTTAAAAGGTTGAGGAGCTCAAGAGAACTACTTTGGTTTCAGTAACTTGATTTCACTATTCCCAAAATGTTGTATTATTTTAAGAGTTCCCTTTAAGGTCATATGATCTTATGTGTTTAAATTTTTTAGATGTGGTTAAAATATCTGGAGAGTAAGAAGTTACTAAATTTCTAAGTTTTGCTTGACTGTCCATCTTTATTTTCTTAAATGTATATGTAGTATCTCTAAAGCTAGCTAGTAATTGGATATATTTTCTGGAGTGACATGGTAGAGACTGCTTCCGTCATCTTATGTAAACCTTGAAACAGCTGAAACCAGTGTCTTCTGAATCACTGCATGTCAGTATTCTGTATATACAGCTGATTTTATATTTGTAAATTTTGTTTTTCAAAAAGTTGTCTCTGTTTTTTTATAAGGCAGATATCCAAAGGAAAGGAAGTTTCTTTTAACTGCTTTTGATGTATATTAAACATGTTTGCTATGATATTTTAGAAGAAAATATCAATTAAACATGTTAAATATAAGAACGTGGTGAAATCTAAGTCCATTTCAAAAGTTTTTGAAGGTGTTGTGAAACAATTGCTATGCTGTTAAGGTATTCAGTTGAATATTTCTTAAAAGCAATAAGAAACTTTTGCAACCACATAGTTGGAGCTAGAGGGTATTATGCTCAGTGAAATAAGTCAGGCAGAGAAAGACAAGTATCAAATGATTTCACTCATCTGTGGAGCATAAGAACAAAGCAAAAATTGAAGGAATAAAACAGCAGCAGACTCATAGAACCCAAGAATGGACTAACAGTTGCCAAAGGGAAAGGGACTTGGGAGGTTGGGTGGGAAAGGAGGGAGAAGGGGAATAAGGGTCATTATGATTAGCACACATAATGTAGGGGGTGGTGGCACGGGGAAGGCAGGATAGCACAGAGAAGACAAGTAGTGCTCTATAGCATCTTACTACATTGAAGGACAGTGACTGTAATGGTGTATGTGGTGGACTTGATAATGGGGGGAATCTAGTAACCACAATGTTGCTCATATGATACTAAAATTAAAAAAAGAAACAAATCCTACCATTTGCAACAACATGGATGGAGCTAGAGGGTATTTCGTTCAGTGAAGTAAGTCAGGCAGAGAAAGACAAATACCAAATGATTTCCCTCATTTGTGGAGTATAACAACGAAGTAAAACTGAAGGAACAAGATAGCAGCAGACTTGCAGACTCCAAGAAGGGACTAGCTGTTACCAAAGGGGAGGAGTAGGGGAGGGCAGGTGGGGAGGGAGGGAGAACGGGATTGTGGGGTATCATGATTGGTGCACATGGTGTATGTGGGGAAGACAGTGTAGCTCAGAGAAGACAAATAGGGACTCTGTGGCATCTTACTGTACTGATGGACAGTGACTGCAATGCGGTATGGGGGGGCACTTGATAATAGCAGTAAATATAATAACCACATTGTTTTTCTTGTGAAACCTTCATAAGAGTGTATATCAATGATACCTTAATAAAAATAAAATGCAAAAGAAAAGCAATAAGAATAATTTCATCAATACATAACACAATTCTTTTTTCTTTAGAGGACTTAAAGGCAGCTTTTAGTCCAAAAATTCAAAACTGTAATGTTTTATTTTTTAAGTGACTGTCAAAAAAAGACAGTATACTGTAAATATACATGTTAAAAGACTAGAGCTACACACTAAAAAGAAAATTTTTCTCTTTTTTTGCTTATCTGAGTCTAGTGTGGGTTACAATACTCTGGGGAGCTTTTCTATATGAACTTGTCTTCACAAATGTTTGAGCAACTTATACTTTAATATAGCCTTTATTAAAAAATACTTTGTTGAATCAGTTTGAATTCATACTTCAGCAAGACAGTGCACTGCAAATATAAATTTTTTTTTGGTCCTTGTGTTAAAATGTATAAATATCTACTTTTCTCTGGTTAAATTATTATTTATAGGATATTTTTCACAAGATTTTCTTTTCATTGCTTGACTCACCTTTGTGAGAGAAATCCACTAATCTAGATTATAGTCACTGTATCATTTATTCTTTTTTTTTTCTTCGGTGAATTTAGCCAAATTTGTTTTAGGAGCATACTTAGGTGTTTATAATTTAGTTCCTACTGAGACATAAAAATGCTATGTTGCTTGGCTTTCTCCATCCAATGTACACTTTAAACTGATATTTTAATGGTGAAGACATGCAGCTGGATGGTACTTCTGAACTCAACTTGGTAATATAAATCCTTTAAATGTAGGAAATCCTCAAAGACCAGCCAGTCTTTGGTGCTGTTTCACTGTCCTTGCTCTTCCTTAGAGATCTTATTCATTCCTCGACTTTTATCACATTTTCACATTTGATTCCTAAGTTCTTCACCAACCCTAACATCTCTCCTGAGCCTCTAGTGTTCACATTTCCTGTGACCTGTCAGACATTTCCACTTGGATATCCTACAGACTCTATCTGGAACTGAGTTCACATCTGCTGAAATCAGCTCTCTCTTCTAGCATCCCTTTTTCTGCTCATTTTACTACCAGTTGCTCATACTCAAAACTCTGGTGTCATCTTTGATTTGGTGAGCTCCCTGGATCCCCAGTCCAATCAGGCAGCAAACCTCGTGCATTCTTTCTTAACAATGTCTCTTGCAGCTGTCCCTTTCCATTTCTGCTGCCACTGTTCTCATTTACACCGTTATCAACCCACACAGGACTACTACAACAGCCTAATTAATCTCATAGCTTCCTAATTGTTGCCATGCTTCCAGATTTTCCAATTCATCCTGCACATTCTCTTCAAATTCATCTTCCTAAAACACCTGTTTGCTCAGTTCACTCCCCTGATAGATTCCTCAGCCTGGCATTTAAAGCCCTGCACAATCTGGCTGCAAGCTAGCCTGGTCCACCCAGATCCTTGGCTCTAGCCAGTTCCGGCTGCCCCTGCTGGACTCTCTGCATGCCACCTCCTGCTCATCCTGATCTCTGGGGATGCCGCCTCCCCCTCTGCAGTCTACCCCTGCCTACTCTAATTAAACCTGCTATTTTTTGGAGCTGGTCCTGGCCACTCCAGCTGGCAATCATTTCTTTCCCAGGATAAACAGATCTGTGCCCCTTTTTTGGCACTCAGCAGCCCTATGAATGGATTCAGAAGTAACTTTTAGTCTCTAACAGTGTGTCCTCATATCTTATCCTCATAAAAGAACTGAATTTTTTACTCTTCTGAGCTGTGCTGCTGTCAGGAATATCTGGTGATGGCTAAAGCTACCTTTTGGGAAAGGCTTGCTTCCTCTTCTTTGAAAGATACCTTTTGAGCAGCTAAAGCTCACCAGCTTCCCTGCTGTGCCTAGGCCTGCAGTGGAGGAGGAAGCATTCCCACCCCGGACAGCTGCCTTAGGGGGACTGTCTGAGGAAAGGGTTGGAAAAATGACACAACCAATTCCATGTTCTCTTGGTTCATGGGAGAACCAAGTGAGCAAGTGGGGGAGGCCGCTGCAGGGATCAAAAGCACGTTGTCCCACACGCTGCAGGGTCCAGTGTGAGGGGCTGGGAGAGGCTGCTGGCCCACTCGTCACCCTGGGTGGCTTCAGTCACAGCTGCTGCACCACAGGTGGAGCAAAAGTGCAGGAAGATAAGCAGCAGAGGGCTGGGCTCCTGGCAAGGAGGCTTTGGGGAAGGGTCTGTGTTGGGGCTCCTCTGCCCACCTAGAATGAGAGGGATTGCATATCAGCACGTGTGCTGCTTGGGCCAGTTACATTGCCACGTCTTGCTGGATATGCCAGTGGCTTCTGCTGAGTCTGCTGGGCTAGCTCAGAGCCACATTGCTAACTTGATTCCTGGACAGTCATCAGCAGTTCCATTTCCACGCTGAATGAATGGCACCAACCTGAGAGACAGGTTATGGATTGTAGAGAGGGTGGCACCCCAGCTAGAGTTAGGAAGCTGAGTCCAATACAGCAGGATGGGTATGGAGAGCAGCCTCATGCACCCAGGACCCTGTCTGTCTATGACAGCAGGGACTCCAAAGACATTTCATAGCAAAGTCACATGTAAACAATCCCAGGCACTGCTGTGGTTGAAATTTAAAGCTAGAAGGAAATCCTTTTCATGTGCCCAAAACAAAATGAATATTCCAGTCAATCTGGCTCAAAGAGCCACTGGCCTGATGGGCTGAGACATAGGACGACTGAGGACTGTCACTGATGGGGGCAGGTGAAATCTTTCACTTTGTGATTTCTGATTGTAAGATAAAGATACTCTTCCTACCTTAGCGATCATTGAGAAGCTAAATGTGAAAGTAATAGATGGCGGTGCTTTTAGGTAAGGAAAAAAAGGCCTTAAAAAGTCTTTCAAAATCACGTTAGTGTAAAACTAGGAAATGGCCCCTGTGGCATTGTAAAGCAACACTTAGTCCTTGGATCCTGCTGAGAGACCAGTCTCCGTGGCCTTGACTTCCGCTCCAGCCCGACTCTCCTGGTCCAGCTCTGCCTCCTGCTCCCTCTCCCTCACTCCAGCCCTGGCTGTTCCCCAGTCGGACAGTACCACCCTTGTATCCAAAGCGTGGGCTTTCTGGTCTACCAAGAAAGCCCTGTCTCCTTCCTTTCCCGTTTCTAAACTAGAAGGAAAAAATAACAACCCTGAATCAGACTCTGCTTTCATGAATGGCATCCCATAGAGGAGGAAAATCAGAAGGTGGTGATCTGCTCTGTTGGGGGCAAAACTTGTTCTCTCAGGAGCCGCAGCCAGGCATGATTCTTCCCCAAACACATGGTGCGGAGACTGGAATCAGGCAGCTCTGTGATAGTTTTGGCCCAAGACACGGGCAGCTTACTGAGCTCTAACTCCAAAGAAAGGCCCCTTGTGTTGGTAGGGGGGAGGGGTGTCATCCACTGCACAGCCTGAGGGCCAGAGAGTAGTCCCGCTAACGCTAACGTGAAAGCGAAACTGGGCAGAAGGTAGTCTGAACTAAAGCCCTCAGCCCCAAAACCTGAAGGTTGGAAAAGGCATTACATGGCTCCCATGTCGAGTTAGTTAACTACCCTTAAAAGTAAATTCAGTACAATGCTCTGCTTCCTGTTAAATGTTCTGCAAGAGTTCTTTAAGGTTTTTTTAATGTCATTTTGAACATTGCTGGGGTTAACTACCTTAAACTGGTGGTTAGACTCCACTTAGACCAAGTGCTTTAGATAGAACTTGGAGGCAAAGTCCACATCATGGTATCTTTTAAATAAGACACTAGATATTTTCTATGTAGCCACAGAAATTTAAACCGTGTTTCTCTGAGTAAGTTGCTACTTTTTCACCTCACAGCACTATACCCCCTTCCCATGTACTGCTACCCCCTCCCCACCTCTAGTGGTTTCTGTTGGTGAGGGATCTGCTGCTGTTGCTAGCTTGCCCTCCTGACCCTATCTGGCAGATGCAACAGTGGTGCATTGCTAGAACAAATACCCAGGGAAATGCAGGTCTCAGATAGACGGAATTCCTGAAAATGATGGTGTTTTGAAGGCTGGCTTCCTTGAGGTTCTTGAGAGCAAGTGCTCTAGGTCCTCAGTTAATATCTGTTGAATTAATGATTGGGTTAAGTAAGCCATTCATTTGAGGAGCAATCCTTTTCTTTTTTGGACTGGAATTTTCTGTGAGTATGCTTTCCATGTTGAAGACCATGGAGAACTCTCTGGCTGGTGAGCAGAAGTATGACAGAGAAGCAAGGCGCTGACAATTGGTAGTTGGATATAAACTTGTGGAAGTGCAGGCCAGAGAGCCCACTCTGCATTTCCATGCATTCCTTTGTTAGGCTCTATGAAAATGGATTCAATAATAAAGAGTATGTACGTTGTTCCAGGAAAAAGCCATCGAAATATGTATCTGCTAGTAGTTTCTCAGTAGGATGCAATATTGGCGGCATCTTTTAAGCACTCACAGCTGGAGTTGTACTGGGATATGAAGGCTGGGAACACTCTGATCCAGTCACAGGACATCACTATCATCTTCCCTGAAACACTGTAGTTTTCTCCAAGTATATGTCAAATCAGACTAGAAGGTGTGTCTTCTGAGCTGTGTCTCTGGAATCTGCTTTCTTTGATGAGGAAACCGCAAGAGCCTCAGCCTATTCCACAGTGATAGTCTGTCTCCTGGCCAGGTCAGTGTCATAATGCACACCCTAATTGTCTATACTTTCAACAAGCATACAAGCACTGCAAATAAAAATGCAGTGAGGTACACCTCAAGGAACTTAGTTTAGAAGTAGAGATGAGATTTAGAGAGTTGGGGATAAGTATCCACAAAGAGGCCAAGCTCCAGGGCTCCTGAGGTTGTGAATCTGCTACACCTCTCCACTGCTGGTGTCACTGCAGATGGAATACAACATGGGAATACATGTGTGTTTCAGTCACTCCTGCTGCATATATAACAAGTTACCCCAAAAGAATAAAATCAGCATCTCTTTCCAGGGGTCAGGAATTCAGATAGGGCAAAATGGAAAAGGCTCCTCTCTGCTCCACAGTGTCTGGGGCTGAAACACTGAAATCCTCTTACAGTTTGTTTATATATCAGTTGATGCTGGCTATAAATTGGCACCTAACTGGGAATGTGGGCAGAAATGGCCTCCCTATGCGGTCTGAGCTTCCTCATAATATGGTGACTGAATTCTAAGGACAAGTATCTTGCAAAAGAGGAGGAAGTAGGACAGAAGCACAGTACCTTTTATAAACTAGGCTTCAAAGGTCTGTGTTTCTTCCACTACATTCTGTTGATTAAGGCAGCTACAAAACTGACCAATTTCAAGGGTAGTAAACATACACCCCTCCTCTCAATGGGGTGATGCCCCACATCACAACATGTAGGATAGGACATACATTGATTTGGCCGTTTTTTAATAAAATGATCTGCCACAATATGCAATGTTACCCTCACCCGGCAAAAAAATATTAATACCCTGGCTCATTGATCCTAGAAAAATATTCAACATAAAAAGATAATTATACCTAAAGATGTTCATTGTGTGCATTTATTCATTTATCTCACCAATCTAATAATTATTGATGTAAGTAGTTTCTAGGTGCTAGGAATACAGAGAAGACTTAAGACATCCTCTTTTTCCCTCAGTAGCTTCTAGTCTGTAATGGCTAAAAACAGACAAACAACAACAAATGTTGGCGAGGTTGTGGAGAAAGGGGAACCCTCCTACACTGCTGGTGGGAATGTAAATTAGTTCAACCATTGTGGAAAGCAGTATGGAGGTTCCTCAAAAAACTTAAAATAGAAATACCATTTGACCCAGGAATTCCACTTCTAGGAATTTACCCTAAGAATGTAATAGCTAAAAACAAAACCCATACAAATGTACAGTGATACAATGGTTTAGTAAGTTATAGTATACCAACTCTGTAAGCTAGATCCTTGAATGAGACACTTGTATACATACTTTAACCTCTTTTTAAAACTCCTGTAGTTCTGAAAAGACTGTAGAAAGATGGGGCAATGTTGAGTAGAAGTGAAAACAAATCAAATTTGAATGTCTCCTGTGATTATAGTTATGTAAAGACATGCATGCATATTGCCAAGTACTAAAAGAGAATATCCAAATATGAACTCACTTGTTGAAATGGGAATATTGCTTTTCCATTTTCAATTCTTTTCTCAGTGTTATATTGCTTTTACAATTGAAAAGGTCTAGAGGGAAAAAGTGCAACAGAATTTTATAAGTCAGAGGAAGAAGTTCTGCTGAATGAGAAGCTGAGGAGAGACTTCATGGGAGAGGTGGCAATTGAATTTCAGTAGTAGAAGGAAGCAGCGAGAATCATGACATGAAGACAGGAGAGGAAGACCAGTCTTTGGAAAACTGCAAAGAATCCAAACTGAGATGTATTTAGAGTAGCGAAGGAAGATGGGACTGGAAGGAAAGATGCACCTTAAGTACTAGGCTAAGGACTGCAGACTTTGTAGAAACTGGAGATTTGTGAGCAGAGAATTAAGTCATAACATAGCAAAGCATGCTATGTTATTTTTTAAAAAAATGCTCAGAAGAAAGAGCACATACCAACCGTTTCTTAAGAAAAGAAGGCTCCTGGATGATGGTAGACACTTCCAGGTGCATCCCACTGTCCAACACTAAATCACAGGCACACATCTTGATGCAAAGGAATCTGGGAAAAGGAGTTTTTGTTTGCCATGGCTTGCTAAAAAATCCTAGCACTACGGAAAATGGAGAGGATACTAGACAACAGTAGCAGTCTGTCGCTGCAGGAGACGTCTAAATAAACCCGTGGAGCCTTGGCTGCGCCCGCCTGACTCCAAGGACAGTAACTGCTGTGAATACAGGACTCATAATCCCCATGGACAATTTCACTCTCACCAAGCACAGCCTTAATTGGCTCACCCTCTCCCTCTTCCCCAGGCACTGAAAATGAAGCGTTCAACATTTCTATATTCCAGACACCAAAATCGCATACAGCAAAAGTAGACACGTCCACACTGCTTTCCCGTGGCCAACATTCTGAGTATCTTTGGATAGCACCAGCTACATAACTTGCAGGACCAAGCACAAAATGAAAACGTGGGGCCCCTTGTTCAAAATTATCAAGGATTGCAAGACAACCACAGCAGAGCGTTAAAGCAAGTGCAGGGCCCTGTGTGACTTGCCAGTTCAGTGGTGGCAGGCCTCTGAGGCCAATTCAGTATTTAAGCCTAACAACAGACAGGAGCTGGTTGTGCTGTGAAACACCGCATGGGGGTACTGCTGGGTTTTCAGGCTGCTTCAGCTGTCAGATGAGATTTTTTTTTTTTCCTTGTGATAGCTCAAAAAACTTAGAAGAGGTCTTGGGATCAAACAGCTAGATGGCTTATTTTACAGAAGACCCAGAAGCCCAGAGAGGGCCTGTGAATGCCCAGCATCCTGCTTGGTGCTGGTGTCAGAGTCCGCTCTGAAGTGTAGCTCCAGACTGCCACGCAGGTGGTTGTCGCCATAAGGCTGGCTCTGTGGAGTCAGGTTCTGGGCATTCTTGACAGTGCCTCCTGTTGCCTACTTAGTCTACACTCTTCTTCCAGCCTCTGGTCAAAGCAGAGGCAAAGCCAGGAGTCACCTGTTCTTGGCTCCCTTTAGGGGAAGCGTCAGTGGTCATGGAATGACTGAATGGTGGCCTGAGACAGGAGAGCTTGGCCACTGGTCTGACACTCCCTCTCCAGAGACCCATCCCCTCAGGATCTCTGCCCCTCCGCGTGGAGGGAGCAAGGGGTTGGACACACAGCCTGCCTGCCAGGCACCCAGGGCTCACCCTGAGGCCTCTGGTGGGGTGGGGACAGGCGTGCGGGACAGCTATCCTGGTGCAAGTTGGAGCAGTTGGAGCTGGGGTGGGCCGTGCAGGAGTTGCACTGAGCAGGGGCAGCAGCAAGGGCAGATGAATGTGTCCTGGGGAGCAGGTGGGCGAGGTGTCAGAAGGGCACACTTTTCTCCGGGGGAAGGAAGGCTGTGCCAGACGTGAGGCGGAGGACAGTAGAGCGAATGGCGAGCGGGGAGTGTCACGCATCCAGTCCCCGGGCAGCTGCGTGCACCACAGCCTCTCCTGGGTGCCGACTTAGTGCCAGGCGATGCAGCTGGCGCCAGGAAAGGTGCCAGATTCCCTGCAGGTCCTCTCAGGGTGGGGACCAGGAGCAGCCTGCCCCTGGCTTGAATCCAGTCTGCTGGAATCTGCCCCTGGGCCTTGCTTGCCCCAGGTACCTTTGGAACCGCCCAGACGCCCCCCACAGCCCCCTTGCCCTCCGGCCCTCCGATCCCTTGGGCCCTAGTCCCTCTCCTGCCCCACAGCACACTGGAGAATTCGGGTGTCTAAGGCACCCCCAGCACTGCCCTGGGGTCGGGGCACAGAACCTGCTGGCCGGGCAGAAACCCAGGCAGCAGCGCTGGGCGGGGCGGGGCAGCGCCACCGCCCCAGGAGGAAAGGGCGCCCTCTCAGCACCATGGCTGCTGCCCAGCCTCCGTGTGGCTCCTAAGCCGGTGACCTGTTGTCTGGTGACACGGAGAGTTGTGGGCAAAAGAACCCCGACTGTTTTTATCCTCTACCACAGGCTGGAAGCTGCAAGCGGCTCACCAAGCCCCCCACCTCATCCTAGGTTCCCCGCAGCCACCGAACAGGCTCGCTCTGTGGCCCATATTTCTAGAAGATCCTTTTCAGAGTCCAGTGCCCCTCCTCCTCCTCCCTGAGGCAAAACCTCCATGGGCCTGGCACTGAGCCCTGTTCTGGGAGAAGCATCTGAGGCCCTGAGAGGGCTGGGCCCACGCACGCACGGGGCAGCGGGCACGGCCTGGGCTACGGATGAGATGGAGCCGCGGGCGCAGAGGGTCTGCGTAGAACCCTGCAGGGTAGCGGCACTTCCCAGGAGCTTTAGGGGACCCAGCACAGCAGAGAAGAACAAGGCTTGCCCTCCACATTGGTTGCTGACACATGCCTGGTGCAGCGCAGGGAGAAGGAGGAAGGTAAACAAAGGCCTCTCCTCCTCCTGGTCCCTGCAGAAAACCTCCCTCCACTGGCTTTTCCCAGCTTCTCTCTGGATCCAGGAGGTTACTGGGATGTCACAGTCCAGATGTTAGCCTTTCCACAGCTGGTCCAATGCACGCCCAGGATGAGGGAGTTTTTCACACCCCTGTGGTGGTCACTTACATTTGCCCTCTCCTGCCAGAATCTTCTCTGGCCTGGCTGGGAAGGAGAGGCAGGAAGCACAAGCATGTTTCCAGGAAGCTGGAGGCCACCCCTCTGCTTGACCAGCTCTAGGAGAGAGAAGGGCCCATCCAGTCTGTGCCAACCTCAGAGCCTCAGAAGAAGACATCTGGCTAAACACTTCACTGTAGTTTCCCTGCCTTTCAGTCAGTGGATTTATTGAACACTTAATATGTTCAAGGCCTAGCTGCTTTCACCTTTTCTGATCACTCTCCTTCCTTGTGTGCATTCTCCCTGGCATCACAATGAGATCAATAAATCTCAATGCCAAGGTAAGAGGTTGTTTCACAGCAAAGCTGGTAAAGGAACAATAGCCTGGGGCCTTCCCATTTCTGCCCAGTGTGAGGCGATGACGCAGTTTGTCTCTTTAACAACAAAAATGTGAAACCACGTGGAGTGAGCCAGTGCTAACTCCTGCCTGCTCACTGCCTCGTGTGGGTGGCAAACACGCCTTGCCTCATGTGACAGATGATAAGCCCTGCACAGGCCCGGGCCCAGGACGGAGCGGGCGCACCCTGGTGTGTGTGGTGTGCACCGTATGTGTTGATGTGGTGTACCGCGTGTGTGGGGAGGCGTGGGCAGTGGACGGTGCTGCTCTGTAGGAGTCTTTAAACAGTGGAAATCCCCTCACTGTTCTCTTTCTGAGGCTGTTATAGGGCAGGGCCTTGGTTTCAGCTGGAAAAGAGTGATTGTCAAAGTGTGTTCACAGTTCCTCTTACAACACAATTATTCATGGGCCTTATTTAAAGTGCAGATGTGCACTTTAAATAAGTTTACTGAAGCAGAGCCTCTAGGTTTGGGGCCTAATGATTTTCACTTTTAAACAAGGTCCTCAGATAATTCTTCTGCACACTCAAGTCTGAGAGCCACTGATCCAGCCAGGTACGTGCACACAAACACCCCACCTGTATGTAGGGAGCACGGTGAGTGTGGGCTTCCTACGTACCTGTGTGAAGCTGTGGCCCACCTACGCCTGGTAGCAAACATCTCCTGAGGGCATAGCTGAGCTTTGGAACTCACCTCTGCTTAGTAGTACCCGCCAGCCCCAACTTTTGAAACCTCGTGGTTTACGCACCACCACTGGGTTGGTTTTGTTCTCAGGCCATGTGGGTAGTTGACCATTTTAGAATATCCTCGAGAGCAAACATTTTTTTCCGTTTCTTTGCTACCCTTCTGGCTCCTCAGGGTCTCATGTGGGGTTCTGGACCCAGCCGGTGCTGAACTACTTGCTAAATACAATGGTAGCACCTTAGAGAGGACCTCAGGAGATGAAGCGGCGGTGGCAGTCACAGGGTGTGGCACACCTGTCCTGGCAAAGCCTGCATACCTGTAGCTGCCTCCTCCGCATTGCACACCTGGCTGAGATGACCTGCCCATCCTGGCCCGCCCGCCCTCACCCCCTTCACTATTGACCACCAGGAGGCAGCAGCTCCCGACAGGCCCTAGTGCAACAGGCAACCATCCTGCAGCTGCGGGGGCGAGAGTGGTTGGATGGGTGCAGAAGTTGGAGGGCCCTTCTGCGCCAGGCTCCTCGAAGCTCTGCAGAAAGCAGGACCTGAAGCTGCATTGCATCCTTAGTTCCCAGGCAGCAGCATCTGGGGGAGGGCACAGCACATCCTCAGTGCCTCCTTCACCCCTTTGCCAAGCAACCCCCTGGGGGAGCAGGAGAATCTGGGGCCTTTCAGGGGCAAATGTCTCGACAGGCTTCATAGCCTCCCTTGTTCCCAAAGCTAAGTCAAATTTTAATTGAAACCGTGAAGCACAAAGTCCTACAGAAACCAATACAAGAGTCTTCTGGAAAATAGGGATGACACTCCCTGCAGGGAAGAGGATGAGATTCATAGCTCACCAGCCCTCCTGGCAGGGAGCCCCAGGGCACACAGCAGACGCTTCTCCATCTCTGGCCTATCTGGGTCCTCTCCCAATCTTGATCTCATTAAAAGGAAACCAAAAGGGCTGTATTATTTGGCTTCCATCTGGCTTCTTGAGGTTGAAGGACTTTAATCGACTGAATGTTAAAGAATAAAATAAGTCTACAATAACAAGAAAGCTGCCAGCTGGCCCTTCCCGTGACCTTGCCTGAGTGCATGGGAAATGGATCACCCCATCTGGGCTTGAGTTCCCTTCCGGGGAAGACTGAGCAATTACAGCATTTTAGGATCCAATTTTACAAAAAACTATTTCTCAAGTTAAAAAAAGCTGTGCCCCCTAAACAGCACATATCTAAAACACCTGTTTCCTGCATCCCACTGCCTCTACCCCAAACCAGCCCTCCTCTGTTGTCTATGCCAGGTCAAAAACTCCAACACGGCATCTTTGGGAAGAGTTCAAGGCACCCGAGAGAGCTCACAGTGAAGGAATGTGGAAGAGACTAAAAGCAGGAAATAAATCACACGGGTTGAAAAGACAGGAGAAGCAGGCAGATTCTTCCTCCAAGCCCACCAGTCCTCTTCCTGGAGCCATCTTGCTCTCATGGGGAGAACCTACACCTAAATCAGTGAAGGAAAGACGGGGTGCAAGCAAACTGCCCAGTGGGTGACAGTCGGGGAGGGAAACCTGTTGGTGGTTCCTGCTGGCCGTCCCTTTTTCAGGGAGCCACTGAGAGGGAGCCCCTAAATTCCCACACACCCTCTTCTGGTGATGGCAGGCTAGCCCCCACCCCACCTGAGGCAAAGGGGAAGACTCCCGGGAGGCAGGACGGACCCACCGCTGGGGCCCCGGCTCTGGACTCAAGCACCGTGAGGAGGGGCTTTGGCCCTTCATCCCTAAGAGGGGTCTGGAGGGAGGGGCTGTGTGAGGCTGAGCTCCCCACTCAAGGGCTTGCCTGCAGCTTTGAACCACGAGGCTGGCTCCCCCCTCCTCTCACCATCCCTCCTCCTCAGACTCCTTTTCCAGACTGTGGAAGCCTGTGGAAGCTTCTTCCCCAGCCATGGAAGCTTCCCCACCTTCTACTTGGCTAGGCGCCACATGCAGCCCTGGAGGTCATGGCCATTGGCACCTTTTCTGAAGGGACTGCTGTCATCCTTCCAGGGAGACCACAAAGGTTAGGGTGGCCTGTCTGTGGTGAGGAGGAGCACCATCCCTGAGGCACCGGAAGTGGCCAACAGAGGGGTCCTCAGAAGGTCAGCAAGGGCTTTTGCTGGGAACAGGGCTGGTGGTTGGAGCTTCTCCTGGGCTGCTGATGTGGCATCAACTGCCCAGGAAGGAGCTAACCCAACTCTGACTGACACTCTGGCGCTTTCCAGCTCACCCCAATTTTCTGCTTGTGCTTAAACCTCCAAACCTTTCGAGGGTGGATTTTCTCATTTTAGAGAGGAGGCAGGCAAGGCCCAGAAGATCACATTCTAAATACAACTGCTGAGACCCAAAGCCAGGTATCCTGTAAAGAGAGCCCCCAGCCCACTGGCCTGTTCTCTCCTCAAGCGGAGGCCATGTGGCCCCTGCAGCTCCAGGCCCGAGCCTCTCCCAGCAGAAAGAAACTGAGTCTTTTAAATTCTTTAGGAGAAAGTCTTGAGAATACTCTTGTACCTACTACCTAGATTTCTCGTATCTTCACATTCTGCCCAGAGCCAGTGTTAAAAGTATATAAATATGCATTTTTTTATTTTGGTATTGTTAATGTACAATTACTTGACCAACATTATGGTTACTAGACTCCCCCCTTCACCAAGTTCCCCCCACATACCCCATTACAGTCACTGTCCATCAGTGTAGTTAAGATGCTGTAGAATCATTACTTGTCTTCTCTGTGTTATACTGCCTTTCCCGTGTTCCCCCACCGCTACATTATGTGTGCTAATTGTAATGCCCCCTTTTCCCCCTTTTCCCCCTTTTCCCTCCCTTCCCACCCATCCTCCCCAGTCCCTTTCCCTTTGGTAACTGTTAGTTCATTCTTGGGCTCTGTGTCTGCTGCTGTTTTGTTCCTTCAGGTTTTCTTTGTTCTTATACTCCTTAGATGATTGAAATCACCTGATACCCCTCCCCCCACTGCCCGGCCCACCTTACTGAGCTCAACACCCTCAGAAGTATATTTTTTAAAGAAAAAAATAGAAATGGATAAACTGTAGTTATTTCCAGACACTGGAATATTATTCAGCACTTAATGGAAATGAGCTATCAAACCATGAAAAGACATGGAAGAAACATAAATGCATATTACTAAGGGGAAGAAGCCAATCGGAAAAGGCTACATACTGTATGATTCCAAGTATATAACATTCTGTAAAAGGCAAAACTATGGAGACAGTAAAAAGTTCAGTGGTTGCCAAGGGTTGGGGGGAGAATTCTGAGATGAATGGGTGGGGCACAGAGGATTTTTAGGACAGTGAAGACACTCTGTACGCCGTAATGGTGGATATACGTTATTCTATTTGTCCAAACCCATGGCAGGTGCCGCACCAAGTGAACCCTAATGTACACTGGGGGCCCTGGGAGATAATGACGTGTCATTGTAGGGTCAGCCTCTGCTCAGCGGGTTCAGACAAGCCGCCACCAGAAGATACCCAAAGGGCCTCCGGGACCCTCGGGTGCTCCCACAGCTTTTCCCTTTCTTATTTTCTTTCTGCCATGGACCCCCATGCCAGGCATTCCACTGGGGTAATTCTGATGAGAATTCTCCCAGATGTATTGCCCAAAACATACTTACTGACATGGCCGTTTTTATACCTCTGCATTGCTGACTCCAAGAAAGCAAAGTGATTGTTAGATACCACTGTTAAACTCACACAGTGATTAATCTGAGAATCCCTTTTATGAAATTACTTCTGAAATGCTAACTTTTCATCTTTTGAAACTCACTGTGTAAATTACTCTGAAGATTACATTGTACCAACTTTTGGCTCTGTAAATCTTAATGGCAGTTTTTTGCCAAAAGCAATAAAAGCTGTCCTGAATTTATCAGGTCCAACAGGAAAGAGGCGGGCAGGCAGGAAATCGAAGGTGACTCATGCTGCAAGGGTTCTGACTGCCGGATTGTTAGAACCTGCTGCTGCCAGGCAGTTACAGCGGACTTTGCTCCAATGAGAGGAAAGTAGCAGCCTCATGAAGCAGAGGGACATTCAGAGCCCCTGGTTGCAGGTGTTAAGGCTCCCCTGCCTGAGAGAAAAGCTAGTGTGGTTATAGGAAGCTGTCCCTCCCCTCTCCCCACTGCCATATCCGAAGCCCTGCAGTGAATCTCCCCCTAACACACTGCACTGCTGAGTCTCTGGGTGCTGGAGACCTCCCAGCACTTCCCATTTGGGTTCAAAGCCCACTGAGAGCTGCCTCATGGCCACCCACCCTGAGCAATCCTAAAAATCCTCGCAGTGGGGTAAGGGGCACACCTGGGCTACTGCCCTCTGCCCTGCTTTCTCAGGGGGCTGGCACCTGGACCTCAGGTGAGTCTAGTCACTCCAACCACGCCATCAACCCTGCTGCGGAGGAATCTTAAAGCTTGCTGGGGCTACCACACCCCGTGGAAATAGCAGTGTCCATATTCATTCTTTTTAAAAGTTACTTTTATTCTTTTATTTTTTAATGGTAAGTCCTGTACATCTGTGAGGGTCTTACCAGAAGAGTGTTAGATAGCTCTGTCAGGTTGTGTAAGGCTGCAGCGCCCGCGCCAGTCTCACTTGTTTTGAGAACAGGTGAAGGACAAAACCTAGTGAGCCTGTGGCCTCATCCATCCATCAGCCTACCTGCCCTCCCATCCCCCTTCACCCAGCCCCTCTTCGCCCATCCTCCCCTCCATCTCCCAACCATTCCATCCACCCACCCTCCTGCCCATCTGTCCATCCATGTACCTCCCATCTATTTAGCAGTGTATATTGAGCACTACTATGTGCCAGGCTCTGTTATAGTTTTGGGGAAAACAAACCAGATATAATTCCTGCCCTCATGGCATTTCCATTCTAATAAAGGAAGTAGACAATAAACAAGATAAATACGAAGTGAGATGGTGCGCCAGTCATTGGGAAGACGGTGGGGAACATAGCGGGAGGTGGGGAGGTAAGGGTGGCAGCAGACCATTTTAAATTGAGGGGTCAGAGAAGACCTCAATGTCTCACCTCATCCTAGCTTGGCTCCACCTCACTGAGATGACATTTGAATAAAGAACTGAAGGAGTTGGGAGATGGATACTGGAGGAAGAGCCTTCCAGGCAGAGGGAACAGCCAGTTCCAAGGCCCTGCCATGGGAGAGTGCCTGACTGTCAAGGAACAGCAAGGAGGTGTTGGAATGGAGTGAGCAAAGGGGCAGTGGCAGGTGCCACTGGGGCCATGGAAAGAGCTGAGTAAACTTGGCACATCTGGGTGTTTTGCGAGGGAAAAGCATGTCTGTAAGCCTTGTTCCCAACCTCTCTTGGACCCCCCTTGCACCCCTTGGTTCTGTCCTGAAGGTGTCTTACAGGCAGACCTTGGCATCTGGGGGCCCATGCTAAGAGAAGGGTGTGTGGCAGGACACATGGCCAGCGTTTCCTCTGCCCTGAGGCCCCACTGCCAGGATTCTCTATACACCTGGGGAAACTGAGTTGAGAGCATCCTTCCTCTACTGCCCCCGGGGTGTCAGTGCTGCTGCTTCTCCGAGGGAAGCCACCAGGTACTTCCTGCTCTGGGAGGGCAGGGAGCTTCCCACTGCTGTCCGGAATTTTCTCCCACACCTGTGAATACAGGTGAGAGCTGAACAGCAAGGGAAAGGCTGCCTGCAGGAGCTGCCAGGCGACTCCTGCGGTGGGGCGAGCTTTGGATGAATCTAACATGAAGACTGGAAACCAGAAGAGGTTTCTAATGCCCTCACGTCGTCCTCAGAGAAGCCCCCAGTGGGTGGGAGGGCTGCAGCTGGCAGCTGGATAGTGGCAGGTGAAAAACGGACAGTCCTTGTTCTCTGTAGGGGTGAGGGGGTGCCCCTCTGTGACCTTACACCCCTAACCCTGTACAAGAGCTATTCCATTTTGCCAAACTCCCCGCCCCCCACTTTCAGCAAAAGGATGACTTCACAGTCACGGTGTCCTATTGAGGGGCCAGCCTTCCAGGCGTCTGAACGAGGACCAAGGGGAGCCTAGGAGGCCTCCGAGGGGCGCGTGGGAGGGGCGCGGTGACGCCCACCCGCCCTGCAGCTGGAGAACTGCGGGGCTCTGTTGCAGACCGCACCTGCCTTTGACCCCGGGGCTTTGGATGCCGCTCTGCGGCGAACTGCCTGGCCGAGCTGCCCCCGCTGCAGGGTTGTCTGGAAGGGGGCAAACAGGCGTGCGCCTGGGGGGCTCCTGACGTCTGTCTGCTGCTCCCTGGGTGCGAGGACTGGGCGACAGGTCGGGGGTTGTCGCAGGAGCGTCTGTGGCTGCCTTTCTGGTGTGTCCCCAGCGCTCCTGCTCATCCGCCGCCCCGCGGAGGGGGCCTGACTCCCCTCTTCCCTGCCTCTCCCCAAGCGTGCGGCGCTGCGCCCCAGAACAACCTCGCCCACCGTGGGCGCAGGGAAGAGGCCTCCTTCCCCGCGGTTTTTCTCCCCCCTGAAGGCGGTCACACTTCTGAGAGCCGGATGGACTGCCCTCTGGGTTGCCATGGAAACGGAGCGTTCTCCCCTCCCCCCTCCCCCCTCGGTCAGGGACTGCAGCAAAAACCAGCCTGTCGGGGAAGGAGAGGGAGGGCGGTAGGCGGGGGAGACGGAGGGGGAAAGGCAGCAGCTCCGAACCAGATCATTCCGGTTGAGAGAGAAAGTGTGTGTGTGTGAGGGAGAGTGTGTGTGTGAGGGAGTGTGTGTGAGTGAGAGTGTGTGTGAGAGAGGGAGAGTGTGTGTGTGTGAGTGTGTGTGAGAGGGAGAAAGTGTGTGTGAGAGGGAGAGTGTGTGTGTGTGAGGGGAGTGTGTGTGTGAGTGTGTGTGTGAGGGAGTGTGTGAGGGGAGTGTGTGAGAGTGTGTGTATGAGGGGGAGAAAGTATGTCTGATGGATAGTGTGTCTGTGAGAGGGAGTGTGTGTATGTGTGTGAGGGGACTGTGTGTGTGTGAGAGAGTGTGTGTGTGAGTGAGAGTGTGTGTGAGAGAGGGAGAGTGTGTGTGTGTGAGTGTGTGTGAGAGAGAGAACGTGTGTGTGAGAGGTAGAGTGTGTGTGTGAGGGGAGTGTGTGAGGGGAGTGTGTGTGTGAGGGAGTGTGTGTGTGAGGGAGAGTGTGTGTGTGTGAGGGAGTGTGTGAGGGGAGTGTGTGAGTGTGTGTATGAGAGGGAGAAAGTGTGTGTGAGGGAGAGTGTCTGAGAGAGGGAGTGTGTGTATGTGTGTGAGGGGAGTGTGTGTGAGTGTGAGGGGAGAGTATATGTGAGGGGGAAAGAGTGTGAGAGTGTGCGTGAGGGGGAGTGTGTATGAGAGGGAGTGTGTGTGTGAGGGAGTGTCTGTGAGAGGGAGAAAGTGTGTGTGTGTGTGTGTGTGTGAGGGGAGTGTGTGAGGTGAGTGTGTGTGTGTTTGAGGGAGAAAGTGTGTGTGTGTGAGGGAGAGTGTGTCTGTGAGAGAGGGAGAGTGTGTGTGTGAGAGGGAGAAAGTGTGTGTGAGAGGGAGAAAGTGTGTGTGAGAGGGAGAGTGTGTGTGTGTGTGAGGTGAGTGTGTGTGTGAGTGTGTGAGAGAGGTAGAGTGTGTGTGTGAGGGGAGTGTGTGTGTGAGTGTGTGTGTGAGGCAGAAAGTGTGTGAGGGAGAAAGTGTGTGTGTGAGGGAGAAAGTGTGTGTGTGAGGGAGTGTGTGGGGAGTGTGTGAGTGTGTGTATGAGAGGGAGAAAGTGTGTGTGAGGGAGAGTGTGAGGGGAGTGTGTGAGTGTGTGTATGAGAGGGAGAAAGTGTGTGTGAGGGAGAGTGTGTCTGTGAGAGAGGGAGTGTGTGTATGTGTGTGAGGGGAGTGTGTGTGAGTGTGAGGGGAGAGTATGTATGTGAGGGGGAAAGAGTGTGAGAGTGTGCGTGAGGGGGAGTGTGTATGAGAGGGAGGGAGTGTGTGTGTGAGGGAGTGTCTGTGAGGGAGAAAGTGTGTGTGTGTGTGTGAGGGGAGTGTGTGAGGTGAGTGTGTGTGTGTGTGTGTGAGAGGGAGAAAGTGTGTGTGTGTGAGGGTGTGTCTGTGAGAGAGGGAGAGTGTGTGTGTGTAAGTGAGTGTGTGTGAGAGGGAGAGTGTGTGTGTGTGTGAGGGGAGTGTGTGTGTGAGTGTGTGAGAGAGGTAGAGTGTGTGTGTGAGGGGAGTGTGTGTGTGAGTGTGTGTGTGAGGGGAGTGTGTGAGGGGAGTGTGTGTGAGGGAGAAAGTGTGTGTGTGAGGGAGTGTGTGAGGGGAGTGTGTGAGAGTGTGTGTATGAGAGGGAGAAAGTGTGTGAGGGAGAGTGTGTCTGTGAGAGAGGGAGTGTGTGTATGTGTGTGAGGGGAGTGTGTGTGTGTGAGGGGAGAGTATGTATGTGAGGGGGAAAGAGTGTGAGAGTGTGCGTGAGGGGGAGTGTGTATGAGAGGGAGGGAGTGTGTGTGTGAGGGAGAGTGTGTCTGTGAGAGAGGGAGAGTGTGTGTGTGTGAGTGAGTGTGTGTGAGAGGGAGAGTGTGTGTGTGTGTGAGGGGAGTGTGTGTGTGAGTGTGTGAGAGAGGTAGAGTGTGTGTGTGAGGGGAGTGTGTGTGTGAGGGGAGTGTGTGTGTGAGGGGAGTGTGTGTGTGTGTGTGAGGGGAGTGTGTGTGTGAGGGGAGTGTGTGTGTGAGAGAGTGTGAGAGGGAGAAAGTGTGTGTGAGGGGAGTGTGGAGAGGGAGTGTGAGTGTGTGTGAGGGGAGTGTGGAGGGGGAGTGTGAGTGTGTGTGAGGGGAGTGTGTGTATGAGAGGGAGGGAGTGTGTGTGTGAGGCCTCTCCAGCCCGGAGTGGCAGCGTCCCGGGTGGGCCTCCCGGGTGGGCCCTCGGCGGCCTCCTCGGGGCGGGGCTCCTCGGGGCGGGGCTCCTCGGGGCGGGGCTCCGGAGGCCGCCCGCCCGGCCCCACGCCCTCCGGGCCCCGTGTTGTACCCTCCTCGTGGGTGCCAGCTGTCAGCCAAGCCTTTGCGGCGCCGCCCCGGCTGTGCTGGGCCCCTGCTCAGAGCTGGGCGCTTGGTGGCCACACAAGGGCGCCCTGAGGAGGGCGGAGAGGGGCGTGAGCTGAGGCCCGACCCCGCCCCGTGCCCAGGCCCCGAGCGCCTTCACCCTGCCTGGGTCCGTGCCTGTCCTAACGGACCCGCCTCCTCTTGCATCCTCTCCGCTGCGGCTGGAGGGGCCGTCCTGCGTTCCTCCTGGCTGAACCCCAAAGTGCCCAGCTCTGGATGACCTGCCCGGCCCGCCTCTCCCTCCCCGCTCCCCGCGCCTGCTCCCCCGAGGGCGCCTTGCTTTTGCCGCGCGGCTTCCTCCCCGTCTGGAAGACACCGGGGGCTGGGTTCCGTCCCTGTCTGAACTACCCGGTAACGTTCTTCCTCAAACCGTTTTAGTTCCTGGTGCACATTCGCGGCGTCCTCGGAGAGATGTTCCCCGACTCTGCCCGGACACACGCTCCTAGTCACCCCACAGCCGGTTGCTTTGCTCCCTCCTGACGGGCGCTCCCTGCAGGCAGGGCCGCTTCCCTGCTGCCTCCTGCGCTCCGCACAGCGGCGCACGCCGGCGCCCAGACATGAGCGAGCTCCGTGGGCTGCCGCTCCCGGCCAGGGGGGCTCAGAGAAGCCGCCAGACGGCGCCTCGCGACGCCTTCTGCGGAGAAGCTTGGCCCAGACCACTCGGCCCGGCGCGGCACAGGCCCCACCGGATGGCGGGCGAGCAGCGAGTGTCCCCTCCGGACTGGATGCGCTGTAGCCCCGGCGGGGCCGCCAGGATGCCCCGGCCACTGCCCGTTCCGCTGCATCCCAGGCCTTTTCTGCCGCAACCCCCAGCCCCAGGAGGCCCTGGGATGCGCCCCAAACAAGGTCTTCTCAGCCTGACCAGCCCATACCCTCCCTTCCCAGGGCTTTGCGGATCTCGGTGACTTCTTTGGCAAATCACCTAACTTGGCTAGTCTTGGCCTAATAATCACACTGTGAAGTGGGGTAAGACCTCTAGGTTTGCACTCCAACACAGGTTTGCTGAGAAAAGGAGCCATGAATATGCTTGGCAGACACTGCAGGAGGCAGGGGCTGGGCTCTGCGGTGGTGGTGGGCCAGGTGCGCCCCTCAGGTGTATGTATGCAAGCCACTCAGACAGCCTCCAAGTTGGTCATTCTTATGGATCATATCTTTGTGGGAGGCAAGTCTGCCCTCTTTCAAGGGAGTCTGGGCCGTGCAGGGGGAGCATGGGGAGAGGCTGACATCCTGGACCAAGATCTGATTTGGCTGTTTTAGTCACACTCTACCTTTTCCACCAGATGAGGCTTTGGAAGCAAGTAAGACCCCAGTCTTCCTTTGCATTGATAGAGCAAGTAACTTTGCTCCCTCATAGTGGGGGAGATTTTGAAAACATCCTTTGTAGCCATGGGGAGAGCCACTCAGCTCCAGTAGCTGAACAGCTTTTTACGGTGGAAGTCTTGAGAAGGATAAACTGACCAGTGTGTCTCTTCTAAAGCAACATAGACTAAATAACAGCTGATTCCTCTGCTTTTCACAGTTGCCACTTGCAATACTGCTCTAAAGCTCCTGGCCTGGAGTGGGGTTCTGAAATAGAGGCCAGGGCTCCCAATGTCTCTTGTCTCCTCCCTCACCCTGGGATGGGCTGCCCTGGGTGCTGTCCTTCCTGACTGAGAGACGCTTTGTACCTTCCTAGTGAGCTGCTGAGGCCCTTTTGCCAAACTGACTGCTGGAGAGAAGCTAGGACACACTTCTGTGTTTGAGAAGCTGAGAAAAGTATCTCACTGTTGCATTTGTGACTTAGACCCCAAGGCCTGTGCAGGATGGGGCAGATTTTTCTGGGTCAGCTTTGATATATCACTCAGAAACCCTCTACCTCCTCTTACCTCCCTGTGGAGTGTATGCAGGAAGAAGCCTCTTCCCTAGAATAATGTTCTTGCTTGATCTTATGAATGGACAGGATGGTGAGAAATAAGCTTTGGGCAACAGGGTAAAACCACAGTTACACATTGAGAGATTGTATCATTTAAAAAAATTTCCCCTCTCTCCTGAATTTTTTTCCCTTCTACTAGCTTCCAAGATTGATTTTTAAATAGAAGACCCCCAAATACCAGTCAGGCTACATCTGAATCAATGAA
This sequence comes from Manis javanica, assembly GCF_040802235.1. Lineage (NCBI taxonomy): Eukaryota > Metazoa > Chordata > Mammalia > Pholidota > Manidae > Manis > Manis javanica. The sequence goes on from NC_133161.1 coordinate 21,386,049, forward strand.
GAATTTAAAAATATGAATATCACCCAGTCTTTCTCAGCCTGATTTGATCAGAAGGGACCCAGATTCACAATGTCCTAAAGAGCTAAATTGAAAGAGCTGTGAAGGATTCTGCTTTAACAAGGGGAAAAAAGAAACAAACAAAAACCTGGATTGTACTTAAAAAACCAGCAGTCCCTGCTGCAGCCCTTCTCACGGGTCAACCTGTTTTACACTGTTTGCTCCTTTGGCTGTTTCTTTGGATGCCTACCTCTCCCTCTCTAATATGCTCTCCTGGTTAGTGCTTCAATTTGAGACTTTCTGCTAACCCTCCTGCTGTGGAAGATAAGGATTTAGCTCACATCACCCCCCTCCCCTGCCTCATCTTATATTTAGCTTTTTATTGGTTAACTTCGAATTTCTTTATTTCTTGTTCTATCCACTATAGAGAGCAATAGTCAATACCTAATCATGCTGTGTACTAGACATCCTTCTAAGCATTTTACTCATATCTCCTCATTTAAGCTACACAGTAACATCAAAAGATACGTTCCTCTTATTAGCCCCCTTTTAGGGAAAAGGAAAACCAAAGTCATCTTACTATTATTTTAGTGGTCCTCCAAGAGGGTGAGGAGATCATCCTGGGTGGACAGTCTGCCATCTTTACACTGAGTCCTAACAGGGCAAGGATTGGGAAGCATGCATTCTGGCCTTTGCTTTGGTTCTCTCCTGGGCAATTAGTATGACAGTGACCAATAAGGTAGGGAGGCCTCTCTGTTATCTTGTCTAGCCCCAGGCAGAGGTGCAATTGTGATACAGGGATTCCCAAATGCTACAAACCTGCTAAATTGGAATCAACCAAGGAGTGGATTCTAAAACATAATCTTTGCGGTTTGGGCCCAGAAATCTGTATTTTTAACACCCATGCCTCATGGTTCGGAAACCAGTGGGTCATGAGTGGGCTTGGCAGCTGGCCTTTTTCCATTCCATACGCCACTTCCAGCACTCTCACTCGGAGCCTGCACTACACATGTGGTATCCTTTACTGTGGCTCTCCCTAAGGAACTTTTGCAGTAGGCGTCCCATCTGGGTAGCACCAATGGTTTTAACACCAAGATCAAGGTGAAGAGTTAATTCAAGACCTGTCACTGCTCACATATGCTGCTGTAGGCCTTTGGTCAGAAACACAGAATGTCAGATCTGAGAGGGACCTTGGAAAATATCTTTGCCAGCCTCTTCATCACTTGACAGGTCAGTAAACCAAGGCCCAAAGAAAAAGAAATTACATATAGAACTATTAGGGGCTGAGCCACGAGTCAAGCCCTGGTCTCCCAACTCTCCAGGTCATCTCTTTCTAGAGCTGCACTCCTAGGTAGCCATTAGCCATAGGTGACTACTTACATTTAAATAAATTAAATAAAAAATTTAGATCTTCAGTCACACTAACCACATCTGAAATGCTCAACAGCCAGTGGCCAGTAGCTAACACATATCAGACAGTGCAAATATAGAACATTTCCATTACTGCAGAAGACGAGTGGTCTTGTGCTGGCCTGGAACCTGTGCCTTTCATTTGAAGATAGTGCGGAAACTGGATGATTTTATCAGTGTCCTCTCCCTGCAAGCAATTACTGCAGGAGATTAACTGCACAGAATGTAGTTGTACTGTTCATTATAATAGCTTAGTAATGGCATTTTGACAAAGTAGAATTTTATACATGTAACTGGAAGAACAAAATAACCCAAACCAGCTATAAGCCCCTGAAACCTCTCCCCACAAGCTAAGATGGGCCTTATCAAAGAAGTGAATGAGATACAAACAAAAATTAATTTCAAAGCTCTGGCTGGTCTAAAGTTTAAAAGGTACAGATAGGCTCCATTTCTTATTCCTGGTGTCTGAGGGGTATACACTTTAGAACCCAGAAAAATAAACTAAAGGAAATGAGACTGCTCTGTGTAATAAATATACAATATTAGCTATAATGTGGGCTGTGAAGTCTTACAAATTAATTAAGGGGTAGAAATTGTACCTTTTCCTCCTTGTAGATTTATATTATAATATTTAAGATGATTTGTCCCAAGAAGGCATATTTCATTCAATCGTTTGTCAAAGGAAATGCTGAAAAACAAAAGAGGCATATGGGCAATTCTGGATGGGTGGACTTAAAAGTGACCAGGCTTGGAGTGTCCACAACAATTCTAGACTTAAACAGACTTGGGAAAAAATACTGCTGGGAGAGGGGATCCTATCAGAGGGTGAAGCGACACAAAGCAGAGGTTCTGGAAAGGGAAGCATATGCAATACCAAGGCCAGAACTAGGAACTGTGGTTTCATCTCCAAAGGACCCCATGTGAATCCATACACAAACTCAGCTGGTGGTGATTTGGGTAATATACAGTAAAAGGAAGTGAGACCTACCCCACTGTCACTTCCTCGTTGAGGTCCTGAAGGGAGCAAGCAGTGTTCTGCTGAGGGACTACCATGTGCCCAGGAGTTCTGGATGGTGAGCAAGAGATAAGGGACCCACAGCAGTGGGGGTGGAAGGTACTATAGAGAAAAGTGAGCTCTGATGGGGTGGAAAAGGGGTGGTGGAGGTGCATAGGACTGATGCTTAGGTCACAGGCAGGTGAACTCACACACAAGTTACTATCAGACAATCAAGGTGGCCTTGAACCAGATAGATTTGGATAAGATTTATTGATCAGATTGTTTTAGAAAACCAACAGCAAAACACTGACAAGGTACATAAATACAGATTAGACATTTTAGGGTAAATTCACTATATTTCCTACTTGCTTGTAGGAAACTGGGGAAGGTGGAAAAGCTGTCCCGATCATATGGCATGCACACCAGACTGCAAAAGGACTTCCACACTATTTAACAGGACTGGGGCAAATAGCTTTAAAGTAAGGCAAGCATCGTGTGTGGCCTAAGCATACCCTGTACGAAGAGTCAAGCCCAGGCTAACCCTCAGAGACTGCATATGAGAGTAGCTTCCCTTCTTGCTTAGGCTCTTCCAGTAAAATCCTCACTGGCAGGTGCCTTTATAGGGGATGCCTGGTGTTGTCCCTGCTCAGACTCTGTGTACAAGGAAGTGGCTTTAGAGAACGTCAGTGTGTTTCTGATGCCTCCTTTGTATTCTAAATGTGCAACTAGTAAAACAGCAATGACTACAGCTTGGTGAAACTGCCTCTGACTCACCCTGTATACTGACTAAGCAGGGCCCTTAAAAAACTTCTGAAAAGTAAAAAATAAAAATAAAAACATGAAAATTATACCAAAACGATGTACCACTTCTGAAGCACAATTCAGAACTTCATTCAACACCAGACAAGAGAAGAGGTTGCTTTCCACCGAATCAAATGACCTTCGAAGGGGAACACCATTGGCAGGCATAATCTGGTGGCACACATGTGGAGGTCACAGAACTCTACCCAGCCTACCTCAGGCCCTGCCAACACTCCTAGAGTCCCGAGGTATTTGGGGAACCAGAGCAATAAGCTAACAGTGGTCAGTTTTTGGAGCTTATGATCACGGGACCATAAATATTCAGCCATCCTGGAGCTCAGTGTCAGAACAATTAAGATTAAGGAAATGGCTCTTTTTGTGCTACATCAGAGTACTGGCAGGTAGACAATTTAGTAACTTGTGCCACTTTCTAAACATCTGTAAGACCACATAAAAACAATTTGGCTTTATCAAATTAAGACCAACATAGTCCTACAAAATAATTCAACCTTTTTTACAAGCCAAACTCTATGGCTGTAAAAGGTATTTCCAAGGAAAAAAATAAGGCTCCTGCAAGAACAGAGGAAAAGCAAGTATTTGTCAAGAGCCAGAGAAATGTGTTCAAATGATGGGATTTCCTCTGCTGTTTCTTCCCATAGGTGCCAAGAGTTCTTTGGTGGTTATAGGAGGGAAAGCCTACACAGAACTCAGGGCAGAAAACTACGCTGAAGCAGAGGAGTAAAGAGTAACACCTAAACTCAGGACTACCACCCGGGGGTCCTGATTTCAGCATTCAACAGCTCTCATCAAAGTGATCAATCACAGCTAACTGGGCTGCTTATATATTTGCTGGTTTCCAGCCCCTCCTTGATTCTTCCTTTTTCTTTTCTACCTACTCATTAGCCCCACCCATTAAGAAGGCGGTGCTTGCAGGAAAGGGGCAGGGAGGAAGAAGAAATAAATCAACTTCTTGATAGAAAAGCGGAAACACTGATTATCTATGGACTTCAACTATCTGTGCTTTTCTTGCTATTCTAGATAATCAAAGGTCACTGTTAATATACTTTTTGCTTAGAAATGTTAATGTTTATTTTTATATTTTTAAATCTAGCTATGTAATGGATGTGATAGTTTAAAGCAAATTTTTACATCATGTCACTAGAGCCCTGAAAAATGAATCTGCCAGTGAAAAAGATTTCAGTTTGGCCCCTGAAGAATAGTTAAAATTTCAATCATTCTATACTGGTTTATAGATTTTCCAGGATGTGGAAAATACTTCAATACTTTATTAAATGAAGAAAGCATCATTTTTGTCATTTAATAAAGTATTACATTCACAGATAAATTAGTATATACATGGGAGAACTGACAGTATTAAATATTAGGTTTTAATTCTCTGTTTGTGAAACTCCTTACAGGTAGACTTCCTTGTTCCTGGGCGCAGAGATGTACAGAGATAGTACAAAGATAACTGGGGAAAAGTCTCAACTCTTAACAAACCCAAGGAACAAAAGTCTCTTAAGAATTGGAGTAAGAAAACACGGACTTGAAAATCCAGCATGACCAAGAGTTGGCTTAAGCCAGCCAATCACATTTCAAATTCTTGGTATAATTTGACTCCAAAGTAATGAGCTGGCTTCCCTAGACAGACAAAAAAAGTAGTCTAACTGCTTTATAGTCACACCCTATATATAATCTGTATATATCCATATGTGTTTCTCTATATTGCACTGAAATTTCCAAGACTGCAGTAAGGTGGCTGGGAGTACCTCAAAGAGGCAGAGAGAGAAGCAGCAGGCATCAACGTCCCTAAATCAAGTAACAATGCCAGGGAGTCCGAGTGCTGGTTATAGGTACACTAAAATGCCTGGGGACCCTTTATATAAAATTCTAATTATCTACATTTAAGTCACCATACATACAGTCTCATTTGGCATCCAGAATATGTGCACATGTGCAGTTCTACAGCATTCAGAGCTGGTCATACTACAACATTTTCACTAGTGTTTTATTAAAAAAAGACACTTTAGACCAAAGATAGGTACTTTTATGAAAACGTTACACACAAAGTCTTGGACATCAGTCCTCCAAAGTCTACCTCAAAGAAGACTGGCCTCAGGAAGTTTTTAAAAAGATGCTAGCACGTGTGGATTGAACCAGCCTATCTTTCTTGCTCTCTGGCATAGCAGAGCTAGAGACCTGCTTATTTCCCAAGGTCCATGGAAGGATAAGCACAGAGGCTGAGCATTCAGTCTTTGGTCCCTATATAAATCCATGACAAAAAGCCTTTCACCACGCTAGACAGCATGACTTGTTTGATTCTGGCTATATTTCCACCAAATATCCAGAGACCAGGCTAGAGTCAAACAGCAAAGTTGTGTTTTGAACTAATGGGGTTGCTCACACTGCCTTGCTCTGGAGAGAGCTCCTCACTGAAGCAAGCCTAGCAGTGATGGCAAGAGGTTAAACATCCAACAGACTTGGCCATGGCAAATGGGGGTGGGACCTCTAGAGGAGTTACTCCTTTTCCTGCCTCTCCCTCACACCCCTCACTCACAGATGAGTGGATATCACAAGACCTCACAGAATACAGGCTCCATGAACTCAACCCAGCATGGATGGGATGTTACAGTAAAGCATGGAAGTTAGGAGTTCAAGTCTAGAGCCACAGTTTTCTCTTTCCCAGAACTGAATACTGGATGATAACTTTTTAGCCATAACTCAAAGGTGATTTTAAATCCACACATGAGTTAAAGAGAGTGCCCCTGTGGGACAAAGGAAAAAGAAGAATAACTTTAAAAGCTAAGTGAAAAAGAGGCACTTAAAGGAAAATGTGTCCCACATCTCCCACCTGAATCTCCTGTTCTGAGTAACCAGTGGGATGACCAGCACAGCACTGTGCCCCTCTTGCCTGCCGTTAGCACCTTCCATACACCTGAGGACTTCCAAATGCTCCTGTCTCAGTGACTTGCTCATCTAGCGGCTTGATGGCAAAGCAAGTGAAAAGTCAGGGTGTTTCTTTTTTAGAATTAAAAAAACCCAAAACAATCCAGAACTAAAATTTCACACCACAGAGTAAATGATCCTGTTTCATTCCTTCCTAATCTAGTTTTTAAAATGGTACTTAGTTCTTTAAGAAGGATGACCTGTGGCTTTTCCCTCAAGATCTTTTATCCAATTACTAGACAATTACTCATAGCACCATGCACATTAAAGCAGACAGAAAATGAGGCAAAAAGCTAAGAGAAAAATCAAGGGCCAGTTGGCTTTCTAAAGATAAAACCTGTTGCTTGAGAAAATGGCAGGTGCATGGCCCCGAATTAGAAAAGGAAAAAGTTTTGAAAATGAAATGGCCAATATGTTGGTCAAAGTTCACAGCCCAGAGCAGGAGCCCTCCCTGCCCTGCTCTTTTCTGGTTTCTCACAAGCTTACATTTATGTCCCATGGCATTTATGCTACATATTTATGGTCTACAATTCCCCATGAAGAAGTCAGAGATACCTGAAACCATTAGTAAGCATAGGAGAATTTCAAAACTGCCCAGAATGACAAACTCTGACCACCATAATTTTCTTGATTTGAAACATTCTTGGTGCTATAATTTCTAAGAGCAACACTAAACAATGCAGCTATAACACACATGAAGACTTTTGACGAGCCAACTCTAACGACTACTGGCACCATAAAGATGAGGAAAGAAACCATTAACCAAGAGCTGCTGAGCTGCTTAACTGCCCTCTAAAGCCAAAGGGCAGATCTGGTCTCTGTGCAGCAAGATGCCAACAACTGCTGCCACTGGATCCAGCTACTCATCTAGATGCATCTCAGAAAACAGCGAACTAAACATATAGGTTTACATAGAACCTGCAAGATTCTTCAGGTTAGCCTTCTTCTTCGAGCCACAAAACTTGTTGTTGATGCTGGATGTTGTAACTTGTTGGATTTAAATTTTTGAAAATTTTATTTTTGTTTTTGTTGCTCATGTTGCATTAGTTTGTAGAGCACCGGCTGACAAGATCATATGTTCAGAGTTCCTTTGAAAAATCCTGTATATCTTGATTCAAACATTATTAAGGTACTTTCAGACCTTCTCTTAACTCCATCAAGGAAGAGGGAGTGTGTATGTGTGTGTGTCTTGGGGCGGGAAGGAGAGAAGCAACAGAAGAGGCACGAGGGAGAGTGAGATTTCCATGAACTTAAAACCAATTTAGAGAAAGGCATCTGATGTATTTTCTGAATAAGGCCTTGATCAGGGTAACCAATCCTCTTTGTAGCACATGCTACACTGCCCATAAATAAAGGAGTCTCTTTAAATTAACATTTCCAGTATCAATGAACAGTCCAGAAATTCTCATTTCAAGCGCTCGATGAGTCCCTGTGTGAGTCCAAGGTGCAGAAGCTGTGTTCGGGAGAGGTTTGCTAGGTTAGGGAAGGCCGCAAGCAGCTTCTCCCATGCCAGTTCCAGCAGGCTAGGTACCACCAGCCAGATCTTAAACAATGACCCAGTCCGTTTGTTTTCATGGATGTTCACAACTCCTCCATGAATGTACATGCAACCAGCCTATGAACAAATGGTAGTCAAAAGAGGATAAATTCAAATAGGAGAGAAACATACTTGGGCTGATGATTTGGCAAAAAAATGTATAGTATGCTGAATTGAGATGATGTGAGACAAAAAGTATTTCTTTCTGATCCCAACTTAGTGCAGAGATTACAAAGGGTTTAAATGATGAATGAGTTACTAAGGGGAAAACGTACAGTTTTTTCTTACTTCAACAAGCATTAAATTAAGACTATATTAAGTATATGTTGTACCAAATATTGGGGATATAAAAATGAAAATAAAGGTCTTTGCCTTCAAGAAACTTGTGGGATCTTCAATAATACAGTATCATGGGGGTGAAACTCTTCTGCCCTCCCAGGAAGCATCTTTAATATCACCGTCAGGGCCCAAATGCCATGCATAGTATTTCTTTTACATCTATGCTACCCTTGTAAAATGAATATAATGTTTTTCTCCCCTTTACTCAGAGGAAGGGCTATCTTTGGAATAAAGTTTTAAAAACACATTCTTAGTCCAAAGTTGCTAATATCAGAATGTTTTTTTCTTGCTATATCCCTAAAAATATTTCCTTATTATCTGCAACTATGTAAGGAAGATAAGAAAATAAAAACTTACTGGTGTAACAGCTGCACAGTGAAAATAAACTGGTTCTGGCATGGTTGCTGGGAGCTTTACCCACTGAAACGTCTGCAGATTCAACTTCCAGATATCTCCTAGGATAACTTCTCCATTATAGCCTCCACAAATAAACACATCTATCAAGAAAAAAGAGGACAAAGATCACACAGAGGAAGAGCTACAGCTACAGCATGCTTTGTAGTAGATCACACTGCTAACTGACATGGGACCAGTTTGGTGGGTTTCTCCATAACACACTAGGTGTCCTCCCTGTTGCTGTCTTGTCTTTCAACACAGTATTGGGTATGGACACTATATTGGAATCTTTGTTAGAATTAAGGATGCGAGCCTCTTAGAAGGTTTCATGTCTGGATTCTCAAATTCAAATACCTACAGGTGACAGGCAAATAAAGTGAATGCGCAAGAAGGTCCAGAAAAATAAATAGGAGGTCCAGGGAAAACACACAGGCGTGCACATGCTCTCAAAGGGGAGATGGTGATGCCACTCCAGCTGGTTGATACCATGTAGGACTTAAGGTCAGCAACTGCCAGATCTTACAGTTTTTTCAAGAGAAGCTGGAAATCTGGATTTTTTAAAAAAGTGAAACATTTTGATTTTTAAGTTTTACTCACTAATTCAAAAAATTTTAATACACATATGAGTCAAACAAAACACATCTTCAGGCCACCAGTTTGCAAACTCTTCTTCTAGATAAGGTTCTGGAAAGAACATTTATCTGCTCATAGAGAAAAATGTCTTCTTTGCAGACATTTGACCTGAGGAGAAACAGTCACTACAATGTTCAACTTGGGGGCACAAAAGAGGCTCTTCCAAGCTTTCTTCACCCAAAAGAGGACATTTCGAAACCTCATTTCATCTGTACGATTCTTTATGTCAAGAACAAAACCGTCTCCCAAATCAAAGGTTTTGTTGTCATTGTTTTTGTTTATTTTTGTATAGTCAGTTAGTTATAACCAGTTAGACACCTTCTAATAAAGGCTATGTGAACCTGCAAACTAAATGCCAAAACTAAGGCTGAATTCTGTTTGTATGGTGGCTGGCCTCAAAGAATCAAATGAATAGATGTCTTAAGTCAGGTCTACATCCTTCAAGCCAATACTTACTTAAACTATAAAATACACTGGAAACTTTTTTGACTGGGAGAAAAATACAGCTCCAAAGCAAAGTACACCTTTGCTTCTTAGACAAAGATGAACATTACCACTACCTATAAATACTATCCAAAAAGCAGAAGCATAATAAAAAGCACCTCTGTATCAGAGATGGCAGCATAATCCTAGTTAAATCCAAACTAAATTGCTGTAAAGATCCAGTCACTCAAACTCATTTATACACACCGTTGTCATAGAAAAATACTTTTCAGGTGGTATATCAAACTAAAAAATAGGCTGTAAATTAGAAGACTGGAATGTTATCCCAAGGAGTCACTTATCACACTCAGCTAAAGGAGCTGCAGCTGGCTCACTAAAGCGAGACAACGCCACTATTGTAATGTGGCTGGAGAATGAGCTAAGAGTCCTATTGGCATCAAACAATAAACAGAATAAACTTTATGAAATGACACTCTGAAGCAGTTATTACCATTTTAATACTGAGGTATTACTAAAATGGCTAGCTGAAATTATTTCCGAGATCTCTATTATACATCAAGATTATTAGTATTATCCACCAGAAGCACAGACATCTGTTGAGGTGGCGTGCTGACAGATCAGGTGGTATACTATATAATAAAAGCTTATTTATTGCTGATTCTTGAGTTCTCGGACAACTAAGGGAACCCAACACACCGTACTAGTTTACTTTATGAAAACTGCTGAGAGAAGCATAACTTAAGGATTTTCCTTTCAGTTTAAACTACAAGAAATAGACTCTTCCCAAACTTATGCCTTTTTAAAGGAGCTATCACTAAGAATAAGATATTTACAGTATATACAATTAGAAAAATGGAATGTTTAGAATCCTTACCATTCTTTATCTGAACACAACTGTGACATCTTCGGGCTGCAGGAAAACCTGCCAAACAGAAATTCCACAAGAAGATTGGAGTAACACTGACATGCCACAGCAAAAGGCATACTATGAGTAACTCACTCACAATAGTCCCTTTGTTGCATTAAGCAAACATTGACTAGTCCTTCTAATCCTTCCTTATTTCACCTAAAATAAAGTGGTCAGAAGTCTCCCCATAACAGGACAATGTGAAGTTCCAGGGGAACAATGTGCGACAGCAGGAGTAGGAGTTACTGGTGACTTTCCCAAGCCCTTTCACCCACAAAGAGACAGGGAGATTTTGATTTAAGTGCCAATCTCTTATCCCACCATAATTTCCCACTTTCACAGAATTCAACAATCCCCATTAAAAGTCTCCGCTCAATTGTTGAACAAGAATAATAATTAGGTTAAGAAATACAAGCATTTCTAACACCAATATTTTACTTGTCATATAATTTAATAAGATTGCTTTTTTCCTTCCAAAACAAGTAAAAGTATAAAACACTTTTAGTAAAGATAAATTAATCATTTTTTCAATTTACCTATTTTTTCATGGGGTTTTGTTGCAATTTCTTCCCATGCATTCGTTTCAAGGTTGTATGCATGGATCTTGGAGAGGAAAAAAAAGAAGATACACAAATAATTTTAGCTAACCAGAAAACTGGATTTTTAACAACAGAGTATACAAATATATATTCTAGGTTGAAAGGTGCTTTGTTTTTCTCTGAGCTTTTCTAATTCTACTGTAAAGCAAAACATTAAATAAAGAAGTTGAAAATTAAGCACATATATTATTTCAACTTTTTAAAAATCACAGAAAAAAATGAGTAAGAAAGTTGGAATTTTGCAACTTCCACATTTTCTACATGAATATGTATCATTTTTATAACAGTAAAAAGCAAGTGTTGGTAAGAAAACATGGGAATGCAGTTTTAAGAAAACCTGAGAAAGACCAGTAAGGTTCCAGACCAGACCAGGAGCTCTGCTGCCTAATCTAGACTGGCCCTGGGATGTGTGGATTTAGAAATGCCACAGGCATGGATGATTAAAAGCCCTGCAGAGCTGAGCTCTCTAATAGTCCTAAACATGTCTGTTCTTTTTAGATACACAGCATTGACAGTGAGAAGGATGTGACATTCTGAGAATCCTGGTTCCAATTCTATTTAATTGCTTCATTCAAGCTACCATCCCTTTCAGTTTCCTCATCCATTTTTGCTAGGGGATGATTTTTCATGAAGTACTTTCAGGTGTGATAAAGTACTTTCAGTTGACAGCAGATATGTAGCAACTGTCAACTGAAAAGCCTATCTTGGGCACCGAGTTTGGTCTTACAAAGAACATCTAACAAAAAATAGGTGTTGATGAAGAACCTGCTCAAAACTTAAAATATCCACAGGAACAGAATCATCTTGCTTAGTATAACACATGCCTCTCTCTATCCTTTTCCCTCTCCATTTTTGAAAAAAAAAACAAACAAAATACCTTGTTTAAGGAATAAGCTGTCCAGGAAGTACCACCTCCCAAGATGTAAATCCTCTGCCCATCATGTGCAATTTCATGTCGGTATCTGAAAATATACAATGAAACCCATCTATAATGAGGTGGAAATGATCTACCTAAGGATGAGCTGCAAGACTTTATTTTTATTGAATCACTATTTATACAAAGTTATTAGATATAACCTAAATGTTTAACAGTAGTAAAATGATTAAATTACAAAACATACATAAAGTGGTTAGTATGCAACCAATAATAATGTAGACATAGAGAATGGTTAATATATTAAGAACTTCTTTTTCATGTCATTAACTGTAAAAAAAAAGTTATATAAGAGCAGATAGGCTGCACTCCCTTAAAAATTTATGGATACACAAATACACACAGAAAATGACTATGAGACTACATCTCAAATGTTTTTTTCCTTTTTTTTTAAATTAAAGTATCATTGATATATAATTTTATGAAGGTTTCCACATGAACAACATTGTGGTTTCAACATTCATGCACATTATCAAGTTCCCCCACCACCCCATTGCAGTCACCGTCTGTCAGTGTAGTAAGATACTATAGAGCCATTACTTGTCTTCTCCATGCTATATACTGCCTTCCTAATTACCTGCCTATATGCTACATTTCAAACTGTGAATATAATGTGAAACACGTACCAGAACTTTTATCCAAGAAGTCTAGCTAGAAAATGATTCAAAGAAGGCAACCATATGAAAATGCTTTGAAAACTTAATCTATTTCCTCCTTTCCCTGAAGGCCCTGGTACTGATAAAATAAATTACATCAAAATTATTCCAGTAACAGTCCATCTCCCAAGTTCTCTCATGGTAGTTCTGCAATAATCAGTCCATTAACATATTACAATAAAGATAAATTCTTCCTTAGTACCTATGTGCCATTTTGTTTAAAGAAAACAAAGAAAGATTGGGTTTTTTTTTTATTCAGAGTGAATAAAAACCTATTTACTATCTGCCTTTCAACTGGAAGGAAACCCATCCATCCATTCAACTCACTCATGAGTGAATTTAATTCTAAGAAGGAGCAACTGCCAATAGGAAAGGCAAGTGAAAGATTTAGGACTGCTCCTAGAAGGCAAATAGAATCGTGATGTTTGAGTGTTTAACAGAGCACACTTAAAATGAATGATGCTCCCTCCCTTCCCCCTTCCTTCCTTCCAACCATCCAATCAACATTCACTGTGTACCGTTATGGGAATGGCACTGTGCCCTACTCTGGGTATACAGCTGTGAGCAAATGAGCCAAAGAATCCTAATATGTAAGTTAAGAAGGAAAATAGAAAAGTAAAAAGTAATTGTTTTGCCTGTAATATGATATTTAGTTACAGCTGCTACCACTGGTATTTTCTCCAAAATGTTACCATCTTCCTAGTACAGAAAAACTTAAGTATAAGAGGAAATAACATGAGAAAAATTCTATAGGTCAGGGGGAAATACCAATCCCTCACCAGAAGACCCTTCTTTAATGCTGAACTTGGATTTAACAGCCAGTTAGCTATTTTAACCAGGCTAATTAGTTTTCTTCAAACTGTATTACCAATATTCTAAAAAAAGTTAAACCTTAGCAATAAAGAATAAATACACTTTAATCCTAAAACCTCACCTCTCTTCTGGTAGATCACAGGATAGATTGTTTGGTTTCAGTTGTGTCCACTCTCTAGTATTGAGATCTAATTTGTGTAGATCTGTACTGTAAATATAGCCAGTTGTCCCTCCAAAGACGTACAGGGAACCGTTGATTATTGCCATGGCCTGGATAACAAGGAAAGGTGAACGAGACTGACTCGTTAACAACTTGATTAAAGGATGTAAACGTATACCCCAAAATCAGGTTTTATGAAATTCTCTTGTACTTTTTAAACTTCTAAATAGCAGACCCTTCAAGGACTAAAGATTTTAGAGAACTCAGAGGTGAGTTTTAGAAAGGTAAAGCTTTGCTCAACTGAACAGCAAGTTCTATCTAAAGAGACAAGGGAATCAGATGTTCCTTAGGGGTCCTAGCCAACCCAACAATTTAAACATCATGGACATAAGCACTCCACAGAAAGCTGCTTCTCTTTCTAAGCAGTCTGAAGAAAAATACTTTCTGGAAGAAGCAGATATGAAAATAAGCCACCAGAATCTCTTAAGTAAAAAGTCTAGAGTTGACAGTCTCAAAAACTTCACATATTCCACCAGCCCCTTCCTCAATATAAGTTCAGCTTTTGTTATGGTCTCTTCTTAGACTTTAAATGGCAGCTATGGTGGGATACAGAGTTATCTAGTATGTGCCTCTAGACATAGCTCTGAGCTATTTATCAGTACTAATGCCAGCCAGATGAAAAAGAATCAAAGCTTGGTTGTTTTAAACTTAGCCCATTACTCTCAAAGGGTCTATGATGTATGGTGGGTTGCTCCCTATCTTTTCGAGTTTAACTTCTCAAACCTAGGGTTTAAAGCACTGGAAACTAATCTCTACACAATCTGTTCTAGCTCAGATCCACCCATATGAGAGTTCCTCACCAAGTGCAGGGGTCATCTACTCTATTACTTAGGTCAGCAAGCTCTTCAAAGGATCACATACTCTAAGGATGATGGGACCATATGTAGCCCTTCTCTCACAGGGAGGGGGTGGAGTCCTAAAGTTTCTTTAAACTTCCATACAGATATAGATCATGATCCAAAATTGGATTTGAAACAAAGAGGGACAGGGAGAAAAAGAAGGCAAGGAAACAGATTTGCAAATTACAATCTCACATCAGAATTGAAAAATCAAACTTTTTTTGGAAAAATAACCACAGTGAATTCATTCTCCATTTAAAAATTGGTAATAATAGAATATAAATAATCCGATATTGTCCTCAGGACTAGAAAAATATGAACAAACATATCCACTATGACTGGCCACCGATTGGTACCTGTCCATATATACGACTGGGTTTCTTCCCCCGACAGCTGAGTAGAGCCCATCGCTTATACTTCACGTTACAGACATGGACATCATTGCCGTTGCTCTCACCAAATGGGATGCCTGTACCTCCAAACACTAACAGGTTGTTTCCATGCAGCACGACTGGGGAAGGAGAAGCACAAATTCCATTCATGTACTGGCTACCTACGATGTGTTCCCACATAAACCCAGAATAACTGAGAAACTAAAAAAAAAGGTCTGCTTTAATGCTCTCAGAAGATGTGCTCAAAAAGGTCTGCCAAAAGGTCTAATTCACACTACAGAGACTATACCATATAGCTCATTGTTAGGTATGTGATACGTATTCAATACACTTTTGTGGAATTTATGAAATACTGTGTGTGCATAACAACAGGGAATGATGTGAACTACAGCACACTACTGCAGCTGAAGACAGCTCAGGCATACAGCAGAGGAAAATGAAGTACCATCTTTGCCCTAATTAGTAAAGACCCAATGGGATTCAGGATGAAGGGATAAAAGGACCATTCTGTTTTTGCCATGGGAATGATCTCTACATTTTAAATTATGGTTTCTGTCATCTTGATTCTCCACCAGATAAAAAGAAACACCATTATCCTATTGGGACCTTTGGTGCTCTCTTCTCTGTATCTTCTGCTCCTGCCACAGCACACACACACAAAAGCATGTGCATCCAAGGTTGCATATACTTTCCCCAGTGGCAAATACTCTCAAAATAGTGCCGCTGTACTATTTCAACAGTATTTTTTACCACTTATTCAATTGATATAGTGTAAGAGTCAACAGCGTGGGCTCTGGAACCAGTGAGAGCTGGTTTTAAATTCTCATGTGACCTCAGGAAAGTTAGTTAATCTCTCTAAATTAATCTTCACAACAACCTCATGAGGTAGGAACTCTTATTATCTTCTCCATTCTTAACAAACAATGAAACAGAAGTGAAGAGTGGTTACAATAACTTGTTGCAGGTTTCCTAAAAATACCTACAAGCTGGGATTCAATCCCAAGCAGTCTGGCTCCAGAGCCTGCACTCTTAGCCATTACCCCAGGGCCTCTCTAAAACCTCAGTTTCCTCATTTGTACAATGGCAATAAGTCCAGCACCTGTATCATAGGGATGTTGTGAAGTAATTAGATAACATGTGTGAAGTACTTCGCTCAATAGTTATTATCATCATTATGAATCCCATTTGTTGATCCACTGCATTTTGATTAGCATATATATGATAATTGATATTGCACTCCCTGAGATATTACTAATCCTATTTTACAGGTGAGAAATTTGAAGCTAAAAATCATTAGGCAAGTAAATGGCATATAACTAGATTCAAACTCAGGACCATCCAATGTGCAAGTAATTCTGAATCACCTGCTATATTATTACCGTAGTAAAAAGTCAACCTATTAACAGGGTTTAACCATATTACAATATTATTTTAAGTTATTAACAAAAAACTTGTGACATTGAATCTGACCTCTCAGACACTGCAAAAAGTCAGAAGTTCAGAACTGTTTGCACTCACGTGACATAGATGCCAATTCCCGGGGCATGTAGCCATCTGTGCCCATCTGGTGCCATACTCCTGTAGCAAAATGATACCTCCAAAGCTCCCTGAAGAGAGGATAGTCTTCATTATCTGGCCCTCCTGATTCATCATAATCTGGGTTATAACCTCCAAATACATATAGATTGGTATTATCTGCCACACAGCGATGTCCACTTCGTGCTGGTGGAGGTCTGTGGCCTAGGACAGAAGAGGAGCAGTTTCCCACAGATGACCCAGCAGATTAAAAACACAGGCAAAATTTGTTAACAATCACTTTAGCATTAAAAGGGGATCAGGGAAGATTTACAACATGGATATACTTTTTATTTGCTTAGGTTATTTTATATATGCACACACTACTTAGTATTTTAAGGAGCTAGTCTCCATTTCTGTTTCATCTGACTACTTTCAGAATTATGGCATAACTGCAAAAAGATTTTTTCAAAGGGAGGCAAATAGCATTATGAAGTTAAGAAAATGGTGTTTAACTTGAAATTTTCAAGAAAAGAAGGAGGAGGGGTTTAATAATCCAAAAGCTAACAGGACAAATTTTCTTATTTCCTTAGCAGAAAACAAAAACACAGGTCAACTAAATTAAACTGAAAATATTAGAGAACTACATAAATATAATCACAAATGTGAATGAGTCATGTATAAATAAAAATACACATACATAAAACCCATGATTTTTCCACAATATGTAATTATACACTTAAAAAGAAAACTGGCTTTCAAAGAGTCATAGCAAAATTTAGAATTTAAATACTCCAGACATTATGGCAGTTAACAAAGAGCATCCTTCAACCAAATTAGAGCTTTACTAAGACAAGCTATTTCTATAATTTATACTTGAAAGGTTTCTGGAACTTAAGTTAGGTCAATTAGTTTGCTTAAAATTGCTTCAAGATAATTTTAGAGTAAAAAAACCTAAGACTTTATATTATTTCTATTATCCTTAATCTTTTTTTATCAATCTACACAAATCCTTATACAGCTACAGAACAAAAGATACTTAAACATATATTGGATGGAATACAAAGCTACTACAGTTACCCTAAAGATTTATCTACTTTCATATACATACTAGTATCTATATGAATAGGTACTAGTATAACATTAATTAATATTTAGGACAATGCTAATCAAAGTCCTATTTCCTAGGGTATGCTTTTAAATAAGAACTGTAAAGATATTGCACATATCTAGAGAAACTAAAAAATAAACTGAGTCATTCAATCACTCAACTCCAACCCGTCAGCTCTGTTTGAGAGTCTTAGATGGTTGCTTACTGCTCAAGTACAAAGTCCTCAACAATTTAGAGCCTTTCATGACACAGCCTGTCCTGATCTCATACTCCTGCCTGTTTAAGTTTGTCTCTCTGCTTGGAAAGCCAAGTCCTGGCCTTAGACCTTGGTCTGGTCTACACATCCTGCATTGCCTAGCTACGGAAATGCTCTGAGTCCAGCCCATACAGCTCTTTCTCATCGATAAAACACTAGGGCCCTGAGAGTTCATTAACCTACTATTCAAATATTAGGATGTACATGTACAATTAATAAGATTTTTACACAACTATGTAAATACATGAATAAATATAATATTAGGCAAACTATAATCAAAAAATTTACTCAAGAGCTGTGATTTACCTTGAGTGAACTCAATTTCTCTTTCTGGGAATCTTGAAACTCTAAGTGTGGTGTGGAAGAGCAAGGGATCCTACAAATATGTAGATTTGAATCCAGGTTCTTTCTGACTGCTACCTTGAGCAAGTCACTGACCCTCACTGAGTCTCAGCTTCCTCATCTGTATAAGGGAATATTAGTCCTGTATCTTGCAGATTTATTATACTTGTTATTATGTTAAAATATGCTTATTGGTTTACATATGCATCTTTTCAGGTAGCTGTGAACTATCTCAGGAAAAAGAAATGTATATGTATTCACATTTCTATCACTAAGTCTAAAGCACACAAAAACAAAACAGGGAACAAATTTAATTTTTCTCTTTTTGTTAGTATTTGTTTTTCTTCTGCAAATAGACTATAGGTTTCTCAAGGGCAAAGATCATGTATAACAATTATCCTGTATCACCCACAATACCTAAAACTGCTGGAAATATATAATAGATACTAGAAATTTCATTGATTTTAACTGCAGGTCAAAGTAAATAGTGACAGGAGTGATCAAATGGTGTACAGCTCTCAGTGAACTTAGATGTTATTGTGCTTAAGAAAAACACAATTTCGGGGACAGGGAATGGATTATGCAATGGTCTTCTCAAAACACAAATGCTTCTAAAAATTAGCAAAACAAAGTTAAAGAAAAAAACAGAGTTGCTATGGTCAACAGATGGAACTCTAAGAATCTCTGTATAATGTCATTTGCTCTATTAGTTGGAGCCAACAGATAATTTTCAAAACTGCTTTGGGTAAATATGAAAAGACATACATATATTCTACAGTTTTCGCTAAATGTCTGCACAAGCAGACATTCTAAGCTTACTGCCAACTATTTTTGTGACAAACATAACTCACAGGCTCAAAGACTGAAAAGTGAGTGAAAATATGGTTTTATATTTATCTACTCATTCATTCATGCATTCAGCCAAAACTATTACTGGACACCTGCTGTGTACCAGGTGCTGTGCTAGGTGCTGGGGATACAATGGTAAGACCATTACTATTTTGTCCTCTGGGGCTTATAGGCTAATCCTGCACTGTACATTCCAGTGGCCACTGGCAACATATGACTATTAAGCACTTGAAATGAGGCTGAGATATGCTCTAATGTAAAATACCCACTGGATTTCAAAGACTCAGCATCCAAAAATGAGTGTAAAATTGCCAAATTTTATTTGAATATATGTTGAGATTATATTTTTGATACCTTGAGTTAAATAAAATATTAAAATTGATGTCACCTTGTCTTTTAACTTTCTAATGTGGCTACAAAAAAATTTAAAGTTTTGTGCCTCACAAAACATTTCTATCAAACAATGCTGGTCTAGCTCAATAGCTGGCTCCTGTAAATAATTTCATTATCTATGTAAATTAAGCTGCCAGGTAAAGAGGACCTGATCAATGTTCACTAAATATTAAACATCCTGCCAAGGAGTCTTACAGCTGGGAGTAAAGGCGTAACTCTTACTCTTTCGTTAATAACTAAAGATTTCTTTGTATGTATTTATAGCCCAAGAGTGACTAACATTGGAAAGCTGAATTTTATTTTAAATAAATCATGGAAATTTGTGGAGACTTAAGCACTAATTTTCATTATGTGGGGTATAGCACAGACTCATCAACCTTGACCAAAATGAAATTGAGTCTTAAATTATTAAAGTAGTTATCTGAATCCTCCCCCAAATTCTCAATATGCAAATCCCACTTCACTAAAAATTATTTGCTACTAATGAAATCACTCATAGAATTAGGTGAGTTGAATCAGGAACTCCCATTAAAACTGTATTAAGTCAAAAATTAAAACTGAACCTGCATGCAGATATGAACTCTTAAAATCCAAAAGGGAACATCTGGTTAAGGGGTTGTGTACTTATGGTATCTGAGCCATCTTCTTTTCCATGTGCTCAACAGGTCACAAACACTTACTCTTTACCCCAGGGATTAAGCAGGAGTTTATGGTAATGAATGAATTTAGGAAAATGAATGGGCTTTAGTTTCCCAGCCCAAAGAAGCTAGCTGAGATAAGGTAACTGATTATTAGGTTGCTGCGGATATTTTCACTATTACAAATAATATTCTAACAAAGCTTCCTTTACAAGCTTGAGTATTTCTGGGTCAAAAGAATATACACGCAACATTGTTATAGATGCAATATTGCTATGGAGCCACATTGCTCCACCAAAAGACTGAAACAATTTATACCCCCAGCAATGGTGTATGTAATCACCTATTTCTTCATTTCATTTGTTCTAATCTGACAGATGCACATCACTGTCAGGTGACACTGACATCATTTTTTAACTACAAAAATTTAAATGCATTAATTTGCATTTCCCTAGTTTTTATCAGTTCACATATTCATTGGCCCATTTGTGTTTCTTCTTTGGGGACTTGCCCGATCATATTCCTTGCCTACTTTGCTATTTATTGGGTTATCTTCTCACAGATTTGTAGGCGTTATTTATTACATTTCTTTCTCCCAGCCTGCTACTTGTCTTTTAATTTTGGCAATGGTATCTCTTAACATACGAAGTTTTTGTGTAATTGAAGCTATCATTTCTTTTCAGGTTTCTTTGGTGTGGAAAAAAACCCACTCCTTTGCTTTACATCTCATTTATCCCTGCATCATCATAAAATTATAAAACTATTCTCATTTTTATCTAGTAATTTTATAGTTTTTATTTTTATATTCAGAACCTGAATACACACAGAACTTGTTTTTGTACATTTTATGAAGTAGGGCTCTAATTTTTTCCCAAAAATAGATAGGCTATTGTTGCTAAACCACTTATGGAAAGCCACCCCTTCTACACTGAACTGAAATGCCATTTTTATCATATACTAAATTGACATGTTCTGAAGTAGAATTAGGAAAATTCCAACTTCCGGGTGTAGTCATTTTGGACACAAAAATCTATGGCTCTTTAAGAATGCACAAGATCAGTATAAAGCAACATCACAGAATGTTAATACAAAAGCTTGCAAATAAAATACACATTACAATTTATTGCTTAATAAGTCTATTACTTACAAGATGTAGCCACCTCTAGATGTGCTATCAAACATTTGTGGTAAGGCCATTAAAACAAAAAAATCCCTTTATTTCTAAAAGTGTTAACTATAAATATCAACTAGTCTAAAGGATAAATTCAATTTAGCTGGTCACTTCTTTCCAAATATAAAGCTCACCATTACCTCTACCTGAGGAGAAGGTCTGTTGTACACCTACAAGTGTGGACAGGACAGCCAAGACTCAAGCCAGTTGGCTCCCACCCCTAAACAGCAGGCAGACCTTTTTACTACTTCCAGAGTCCAAACTGCTCAGGCAAAAGTAATCCATGCTGATCAGTACACAGTATTACTTCTTGGTTATATCTCCTACCACAGGGACTCCATACCCTGTATGAGATGCATATGTAAAGATTTGGCTTCTTCGGACAGAGTAATCTTAGTGTCTAAGATAGCAGTAATAGAAGAAACTTGCTTTAGCAGACTCTGGTGGTAGCATGAGTTAGTTTCAAGTGCTGAGCACAGCATACTTGAGACAGCTATCACATTCTACCTATGTGATAGGTATGGTCATGGCTGCATATGGTCATGGGCTTCGGGGCTCTGTTCGTTCCACTACTTATCAATTCCTATAGTATCGGCACACTGTTTTAATTATGAATGTTTTGAAGTACCTATCAACATCTAATAGGGCAAATTCTCCTTTTTGTTATTCTTTTTCAAAAACTTCCTAGATATTTTTCTCCTTTACTCTTAGAATAAATTTTAGAGTCAGTTTGTTCAAATTTACAAAAAGTCCCTTGGGCAGACACCATCTCACCCAGTGATCAAAGTTAACCTCAGAAGTAATGGGACAAATAAACATTATGTACAATGAGATGAATACAATATTACCTCAGTGATATTTCTACCCAAAATGCATAAGCTGAATGTAATCATGAAAAAACATGAGACAAGCCCAGACTACGTAGAGGATTCCACAATATAACCAGCCTGTACTGTTCAAAAATATCAATGTCAAAGCTAAAGATACATGAGAAATGAATGCAACATATGATCTGGGGTTTCCTTTTACTGTAAAGAACATTATTGGAACAATTGGCAAAATCAGACATAAGGCTGTAAATTAAGATATTAATGTTAGTTTTATCCATTATCTGTAGTGTTGATAGTGTTTATTTCCTGATTTTAGTACTTGTTTTACAGTTATGTAAGAGAGTATCTTTTCTATCTTTTCCTGTTTTTTAGGAACAGACACTAAAATATTTATGAGTAAAGGGGCATCATGTCTGTAGCTTACTCTCAAATGGTTCAAACAGAAAGATAATATGTCTATGCATAAGTGTGTATATATGTACAGAGAAGAGGAAAGCTTGAAAGGAGAGGAGAGAGAAAAGAGGAAGCAGGATAAAGCAAATGTGATCAAATGTTAACATTTGGGCATCTGGGTGAAAGATACAGAAGAGTTCTTTTTACGAGTCTTGTAACTTCTCTGTAAATCTGATAATGTTAAAATAAAAATTAAATTTTTAAAAAGTTCCTTGAGGATTTTCTTTGGGATAAACTATGAAAGAATATAATCTCTAGCCATTTATCCCCATCTCTTTTGATAGCCATCAGTATAGTTTCATTATTTTCTTGTTTTTCATTTCTGAGCCTATTATAATTTTCCATACAACTAAGAATAGATCTCTATTTTGTTCTATTTTTCTAATTGACTGCTGTCAATACAAAGGAAAGTAATTTACTTTGCAAGCTTAAATGTTATCCAGCCAATTTTCTGAACTCCAGTATTAGTCATCTTGAATTTTATAGTAACAAACATTATCTGTAATTAATGACAACTTTCAGCTCTTTCTTTCCAATATATGTACCTTTTATTTTTTTCCCTCATCTTCTATTGTCAACCCAACCTTCCAGGACTGGGTTGAATAGTGGAATAATAATGAGCACTGTATTTTACTCTAGTGAGTATACTGGTAATGTTTCACCATTATATGTGATATTTGCTATTGGTTTCTTGTAGACAGACTATTTTAAAAGAAATTTTTTATTGAAATGTAACATATCTAAAAGTGAATATACCACAAGTGTAGCTTGATGCATTTTAACAAAATGAACACATGCAGTATCAAGTTTTATTAAGTGCGTTTTTTGAAATCATGAAGATCATACTTTTTCCTTTAACCTATTAAAGCAGGAAACTAAATACATTCCATAAACAATTTAATCTTGATTTCTTACTTAGATTTATCTCTGCATTCTTATTCATTTTTTAATTTACCATTATTTCTTATTGTTTTGTTTTTCTACTTTTCTAATTTTACTGAAATAATCAAGCTTTCTTTTTTATTTCCTTTTTTTCTAGGAAGATCTACATCCTATTACCACTAATATTTTTTAAAACCCCTAAACTTTAATTTTTCTAACAATGTTAAGACTAAACCACATCTAGAAAGAAACGTGGCTATTAATGGTGGTTACCTCTGGCCAGGGGAAGTTACCTCTGGAAAGGGGAATGAGGTGATGAGTGAAGATGTGAAGCAGTATCTTTGCTTTTTGACATTTTTCCAAATATAATCTTTTATTTTTTATCTTTTTAATTTAACCTATTTTATTGTGAAAAACAACACATATATAGGAATATACATAACTATAAATATATAGTTTAACAGATCATCAAAAAACTAACACATAATGATCATCCAGGTCAAGAAACAGAATATTACCAGCACCCAGATGTCCCCTTACCTTTCATTGATCACAACCCCATCATCCCACCTCCTTCATTTCTAGAGGAAACCTATTTATGGCAATCATAAAACTTGCTTTCTTTTAATAGCTTTATTGTACCTAAGTATGCATCCCTAAACAATACTGGGTTGGGTTTTTTTGGCCTAGTTCTGAAGTGTATAGAATAATAGGTATTCTTTCTGGGCTATTTCATTCACAATTACATTTCTGAGATTCATCCACATTGTTGGCGGGAGAGGTGGTCAATTCATTTCCACTGCCAAATAGTATTTCTTTGTATGAGTATATACCACAATGTATCCAATCTATGTTAGGTGAATGAACATTTGGGTTGTTTCAAATTAGTGACTCATAATGCTTCTATAAACATTTTTGTACATGTTTCCAAGTGCACAGAGGCCCACATTTGTTGGCTATAAATCTAGAAAAGGAATTTTTGAGTTATAATGTATGGAAATCTTCACTTTTACTAGGTAAAGTCAAACAGTTTACAAAATACTGAGTATTAGTATTGTCAGTCTTTTTAATTCAGCAATTCAGCAAAATCTTTGTAGACTTATCTCACTTATATACATTTTTCCCATTACTAATGAGGTTGAGGACCTTCTCATGTTTATTGACCGGCTGGATTTTTCCTTTTGGGAGGTGTCTGCTCAAGCCTTCATAGATTCTTCTATTGAGATGTCTGTCCTTTTTCTTTTCACTAATTTGTAGAAATTTGCTATATATGGTTGGGTTAAGGACCTTCATTTTTCATCCTATGTATTTCCATATTACTTGAATTTTAATAAGCACATATTATACCTGCAAATTCTTTAAAAATTGTATGATCTTTAGTTTTATTTCCTCCCTACCACCAATTTAAGTCATCTGAAATGTTGTTATATATACATACATATATATATATAATTTATTATTCTTTTATAACATTTATTGTTCTTTTCTTAACATTTATACTAGTCTTCACAGTCCCCTTATTTAGACACAATTCTAAGTTGTACTGGTTTCTTTGTACACTACTGTTTCTTAAATTAAAATCTTCCTTTCTTTGTTTTTCATTTTACTGGGAGAACCTCTTTGGGTGTGTGTGTCTCACAAACTGTCAGAGTTCTTATTAATTTTGACCCCTACTGAAACACTAGTGAGGTTGGATATAGAGTTCTGTGTTCAAAATAATCTTCCCTCAGAACACTGAAGGCACTTGTCTTCTAGCAAATCATGTTGCAGGTAATAAATCCAATGCCAGTCTTAGTCTTAAGTCTATGTAAACTGTTTCCTATCTCTAGACTCTTTATGCAGGTCAGTAATGAATATATAGGTGCTTTTTGTTTTTGCATTTTTCCTGCAGGTTCCTAGAAGCGTACTTCATAGTTGAAAATTCAGTTTTTCTTCAACATAGGGAAATATTCTTTATTTCTTTATTCTCTCCCATTTGATTTTTCCTTCTGTGACTATATAATGGATACTAGATCACTTAGATCTATCCTCAAAGCATGAGTTTTCCTCATGTATTTTCTCTTTTGGTCTTCTTGTTTTATGGTCTATATAGTTCCTCTATTTTCAAATAAATTGGTCTTCAGCCTGTCAATTTTTTAACCCTCCAACTGCATTTTTATTTCAGCAATCAAGCCTTCCATACAGAACTAATTCTTTTATCATTCTTTTTCCCATGGCAGTTGCTTTTTTATTTGGGTCCAATTCACTCTGAACTCTGAGGAAACCTCCTGTGCTCAGAACTTTCTAAAGTTCCAATCTGCTTCCTCATGATCTCTGTTTCCACATGGTCAGCCCTTTTATCTGTTCATCTTAGTCATCCTCTTTCAAGTCTAGTTTCCCTCAAATGTCTGTTGGGCCTTGATCATTTATTCCCATTAATAAGTGAAGGACTACACTTGGTTAGTAATTTTGAGAGACATTGATTTCAACAGTTGGATTACTCTGTCTCCAAACCTCCAAATGGGAGTTCTGATTGTCTACTCTGCGAGTGGTACACTGACAGACAGGTTTGCCTTTAGAAGTGCAGGAAAGGTAAACAGGTTTGCCTTAGTATTGCCAGAATGAGGAAAGCTGTATTTTGATGATACGGTCCTTTAATATACATCAGTCCTTGATGGAGCTCCCTTTCTTTTCCTGCTCCCATTCCACCCTCCCCACCCAGTCTATGGTGGAGGTCTATTATCAAAGCTCTGCTTTGTGCTCAAACTCCCTCTCCAGTCCCAGCCCCCAACAGCACTGCTTGCTCAGCCCTCCTCAAAGCAAACCCCCTACTTTGCTTGAGAAGCTGTTCTCATAGCTTCATCTTGGCAACTGATACCACTGCCAGAGCTCTTTACCTGAAGGAAGGGAGAGGAGTGAGGAAATAACTGCTCGGGAGGCAGTCCCTTAGTCATTTGCCCTGATGTTCCATCTTTCCCCAACCTGCTCCCTCTTCCTCCACTTGCCGACTCTAGGCTTAGAGTTTCAAGAAAGACGCCCTACTAAGAATTCTATGGCTTCCAGAAAGCAGCAGGAACATCTATTTGGTGTTGCATTTTATTTTGTTTCAGTTTTTCAATATAACTCCAACTGTATTCTATTCCCTGAAATTCTTCAGAATTTCTGGTATTGTAACAATAATGGCAGCAGTTAATTTAGGTAACAATAACTCAGTGGCGGCTAAATGTAAAAACTCTAAGGCTTTGCACATGTTCTCTCTCTTCGCCCTTGCAATAACTCTAGGAGGTAGGTACTATTAGTATCATCTTAATTTTACTTGAGAAAATTGAGGCCAAAAAGAATAAGGAACTTGCCCAAGGTCACACAGCAGGGCCTGGATTTGAATATAGATAATCTGGCTTCAAAGCCTCCCTTTTCTGTTTTTCAATACAATTTTATGATCTATTCTCTTTCTTATGTCTGTTTTGTCTTTTTCATTGATAGCTGAGACATACTGAGAGTTAAATGGGTGTGTTTGGTCCATCATTTTGTTGTTTTCATTACACAACTACTGTTTTCACACCATACTCTTAATTGGTAGAAATAACTTTTAGAGAAGATGCATGATCTTCTCTAAAGTGAAGGAAATCTAATGACAGAAAATGAGCCCTCTGAGACTGTATTCAATCAGAATTAACAGAGGTAATGCACAGGATTCCCAAATGAGAGGCTTGAAAGTGGCAATTTCAAAAGTATAGGTTTAAGGGTTTTTTTCATCTAAGGCAACAGTAAACAACAGCACTTACACATTTTCAGCAACTCATTGGTTTACTGTCAGCACCACCACAGAGAAGTTGAGAATATACTAAAATTTTAGTCCCATCTACTCCCTCACATCACAGAAGCTTTTTCAATAATTCAATTCAACTCAAATACATATGACATACTTACTACATACACTGTGCTACAAACTGGAGTTAAAGAAATTGAAGGCCCTGTTCCACTGTCCCTGCCCTTACAGAGCTTACAGTCTAATAGCAGGAACGGACAAGCACACACATGTCTATAATTCAGTGTGGTAAGTGCTGTGACACTAGTACGTGCACAGGGTGCCATCAGAACAGAGAGGTCTTCCAAGGAGCTTTCCCTGGAAATAACTCTTAAACCGAATGTTCAAGAATATGCTATTATTGGTTTGGGGACATTAAATTGAATGTATCATTTTTTTCCCTCAAATCTGCCCATCTACCCACCTATATAACCACTGCAAAGAGTACAATAGTCCACACAGAAAGCTGAAAGTTTTCTTCACTTTTCCCTCCTCCTCTTCAGTATTAGTCACCAAGTTTCATCCAATTCCATCCACTTCCTTATATTGCAAATTAATTCCCTATTCTCCATTCCTACTACAACTACCTTAGTTGCATCCTCCATCATTTCTCATCTTGATAATTGTAATAACCTTGTAACTGGTCTTTTAATAAAATCTCTTCACTAGTTAAAAAGAAAAAAACTGATCCTGAAAACTCCCCTTAGGGGTACCCCCACTTGATCAGGGTCCTCTCCAGCATCTTCTGTTCACACTCTTTCCTACTATGCTAAAATTCCTAGAGTTCTCTGAAAGATGTGTTCTGTTTTGTCTGTCTTTATTCAAGCTTCGTGGTCCCCGTGTTGAGATGCTCCAACCCTCCATTGCTAACACCTACTTAGCCTTTATATACATGTCTTCTAAAGACATCCTGATGGACACTCTTATCTTTCTGTCCTCCCCACAAGCTGAATCAGGTACCCCCTTCTGTGTGATCCCATACTATACTATCACATCAGGTCACTTACCACAAAGAATTACACTCAGATTATTCTGTAATTGTTCCCTTACCTAATTGTCTATTATCTAGATCACTGAGCTAGCATGGTGCCTGTTACATTGGAGGCAATCAAGAAATACAGAGAGAATGAAAAGAATGAACAAACGAACGAACGGACGAAGATAGTTAAGTCTGTGAAAGCTGATGAAAGAACCAAAGGAGATATGGAGAGGTCAGAATGCTGGAGAAATGCCCACCTTTAGGGCGTAGGAAGAAAGAAGCTAGTGAAGAAAACAGAATGAACAATCGAAGAGATAGGAAGAAAATATCTAGGATTGTACAGTAAAGTATCCCAAAAGAAGAGAGAAATTTAAGAAGGTGCAGGTGGTCAACAGCATTAGACACTACAAACATGTCAAAGAAGGTGAGAACTAAGACAAGGACACTGATTTAGAGACGGGCACTAGTGACCTTGATGTTGCTAATGCTGAGTTTACTCCCACCTCACTTTTCTCAGCCCTGTCAGAGGCCATCTTCCTCAGCCATAATTTCAGGCAATTTAGGGCTTACAGAGTAACCAAATGTATGAAACTTACCTGTGCTAATCTCTTTTTTTCATGACTAAGAAATTGAAAAACAGAGAATATACAAAAGAAAATAAAATCCCACCATCCAGATATGTTATTTCACTATTGCCTTTGTTTCTTGTACTTGTATTAAACTGATGTTATATTGGATTTTATACTCTAAATAAACAATTATACTTAAATTTAGTCAGACTAAGTAAGCTTTCTTATGGTAAATAAGTGAATCAGCATTCTAATTTATAAGCAGAAAAAATTTAAAATATTAGATGTGCTTCCTTAGCCATGTGTGCACAATGGTTTTTCTGTCACATAACACTAAAATTACCTCTTAATTTATATCAATAAAATAATTTATGCTAAAAGGTAGCACAATACCTTAAGTTTCTTGATAAATACTTTTTATTCTTTCCATGCTGTGGAGCTTGGCTGCTCAAAATAGGTTAGGTACTAATATAGAACAATCTATATTGAGTGCAAGATTTTTTTAAAAAATCTTCAGTCAAAATTAGATATACTGGCTTATAAATAATTTAATAAAGTCTAAATTACCACATTAAGTATGCTTGTCTGACAATTTGTTATATCTAGAAAAACAGTGTGACCAGTTTTTAACCCTCTCCTGAGATTTTCTTTTTTCAGTATGGAATATGTTTTAGTGGAAAAAATTTAAATGGAAGGGATGCAACATTTCTGCTAGGTCAAAGGATGAGAACATTTTTAAGGCTTTTGATTCATACTGCCAAACTGAATCCAGAAAGGCTGTGTTAAATTTATACTTCCTTCAGTATATAAGCTGCATTTCTCCATACCCTTGCCAACACTGGGTGTTCTTATGTTTAATTTTTGGCAGCCTAATAGGTGGAAATGATATCTTATTATTTTAATTAATAATGTTTATAATAGTAGTGAAAAGAAATATTTGTTCATATTTTTAACTTTTTTAATGAACTGATTAATCATCTTTTACCTACTTTTGTAGGGGGCATTTGTTTTTAAACTTGATTTATAAGAGCTCTTAATATAATCATGATACTAACTATTTGTTACAAATTTTTCTTTCCCCTTTTAATTTACTTATTTTTATTTATGGGTATTTTTTGACATAAGAGGTTTTTAATTTTGTACAGTCACAT
This sequence comes from Manis javanica, assembly GCF_040802235.1. Lineage (NCBI taxonomy): Eukaryota > Metazoa > Chordata > Mammalia > Pholidota > Manidae > Manis > Manis javanica. The sequence continues at coordinate 21,415,835 of NC_133161.1, forward strand.
AAATTAATCTTTATTTCTTCCTTAGAACCATATTTAGAAAATTCTTTCCCACACCTATATTTTATAAATTATTTACTCAAAGTTCTTTCTAATATGGTTACAGTGGAATAATTTTATCTCTATCATCTAATACACACTAAGTGATTCTAACTCCCTAGAACTTATAATTACAATTCCAACCGTGGTCAATATGAAACACAGGTTTAAAAATTAAACTCTAGACTTTTCTTACTCCAATTTTAGCTTTTTAGACAATTTTTAAAAACCAGAGTTTTGAGTTTAGAAAATTCAAAGTTCCCTTTAACCCATATGAAGCACAGATCTCTTGCTAGTTATCACCCACCTCTCAAAAACCTGTTAGGGATCCTTATGATGGGACAGGACTGAATGAAGCGCCTCCTAACTGGGTCCCATCGTATTTTCTTCTTACCTGTTACCACAATTATCAGCAATAAGTCAGACACATACAACACATGGCAAATAATACATAGTTACTGTAGTTATAAAGACAGAAAAACAGGAAACAAAACAATACTTGAATACAGGAAGAAGTGATGTAAAGTAGCATTTAACCCTGTTTTGAAGTCAAAACAAAATTAAATTAATATATAAGCATTGATGAAGGTTTTTAACTCATCCCCAAAAGCATACAAACAATTACGTGCACCACTTTTCGTTATTCTGTTTTAACAGAACATGCATTCAATAATCACCAATGCCATCTTGTGGCAAAACTTCATCAGAAGCTTTACAAACAAATTAGAAATGATGACAGTTTTTAAAGTCAGTGAATGTCAAAAAAGGAGCTCTGACTAAAATTAATGCAGCATAACATAGGCTCCTGTTCTCTTCCAGGTTTGGTATTCTTTTATCAGTTTTGTGTTCAAAAGGATAAAGCAATGGGCACCTTTTTAAAATATGAAATAAGCTCATCTTCCTGTAATTAAAGTTTTATGGTATCAACCAAATAAACATTCAATATCTTGGCCTTTCCACGGTTGGGGGTGGGGGACAGTGTAGTAAGGGAGAGGTGGGGGTGGGGGTGGAGAAAAAAAGGAAATACATTTCTTCTCAGGAAGCTTCACATTAACCCCAGGTAAAACTTGTTTTCTTACAAAAATAGAAGAAACATGCAAAGTATTAGAGAACTGTTAAATGGGGGTAATTTTGTCTCTTCCCAAAGTTTTCATAATCCCAAAGACAGCTCTTACTGGCAATAAAAATAATTAACATTTTGTATAGAGTTTAAAGTTTCAAAGAGCTTCCACACATATTACCTCCTTTGATCCTCACAACAATCCGGTATGGATTCCACAGTCATTTCATTAAGCACCTGCTGTGCCTTGAGCCCTGGGCTAGGCTCTAGGGCAGCCAAAGAGGCTCTGACTCTCAAAAGCTCATGGACTTGTGAGGAAGACAGATGTATAAATAAATAATTACATCACAGCAAAGTAATTGCTATAACACGGGCTATAAAAACACATTAAAGAAGAGATTATCATCTTAATTTTACAAAAAAGGAAGCTAAGTGACTTAATGCCAGAGCCAGGATTCAAGCCCAAGATGTCTGACTCTAAAACCTGCCTTCTTTTCCACTGTCTCAAATTCTTTAGAAAGCATATAGTTTTAGTTGGAAATACATTTAAATGTTAAATGTTCATCAGCAAGGTCTGGTTTGCTTACTATAGTACTTGTACATAGAAATACACAAATTCCGTGTAATGAAAGGGCTTTGCTTACACATGTGTACTTGATATTGTGAAGACTTGTGAGCAAGAGCAAGAATTATTTATATTTTGCAAAAGGGTTTATTTTTAATCCTCTAAGTCTTTTAAATTAGTAGTTACCAAATGTTGGTCTACAGACCTGCTAGGCTAAGGTGAAGATTCACCAGTAAAACGCAAAATGAGAAAAAAATGGACAAGGCAATAAGGTTTTTTTTTTAAGTTAAAGTGTTTCATTTAACGGTCTGTCCTTTTTTAGAGATTAGAAACTTTTTGTTATTAAATATGCTTTATTTTATGAGATGAAGGTGATAGGAAATGGCAGCTGTGTTGTTTTTAAATACTCTTTCTTGGAAAAATAGAAAATTTGCAAACCCTTTAGAATCCCCAAAATATATTTATTTTTAAATTTACAGACATCCAAAAGTCTGGAGAACCACACCTTTAAATCAATACAATACTGTTGATGACTCATAAGTCCAACACTGTAAACCACACTGTCAAAGGATACATAAGATGTACAAGAAACTTCCCTTGCCCTCAAGAAGCTTATATTCTAATTAGGGAGACAAGACAGACATATAAAACAATTAGATAGCAAACAAGACAGAATATAACAAGTGATTAGCTTAAAATTCAATATTTTTATGTACCAAAAGTGTTAAAATGTACATACCCTTTGACCCAGCTATTCCACTCCTAGGAATTTATTCCTAAAGAAACAATCACAGATGCATGGAAAGATGTATGGACAAATATACTTACTATGATATTATTTATAATGGTAACAAATTAGAAACACTTTCTATGTCCAATGATAGGGAGATGGTTAAGTATGTATGCTAAATAAACATACTTAAATATGTTTATGTTCTACACACTGCTAAAAGGTATATACAAGAATATTTAATAACATGGAAAAACATTCACAATATATTGCAAATGAAAAATGCAAAGCACAAAATAGCACCAGAGTAGGATACCATATTAAAGAAAAAGTGTTTGTATATATTCATGAAAAATACAAGAAGAATATACACCAAATTTTAGTTGTGGTTATCTTTGGGTGGTTATTATGAGTGACTTTTGTGTTTTCTCCTTAATGCTGGTCTTTATTTTCCAAGCTTTCTCATTGAGTAGACATTACTTTTGGACTGGAAGAAAAACAGTATCATATTTAATTCTTTAAAGCTATGATTTAAAAAAATACTTAAAGAAACATACCAAAGTGTTAACAGCAGTTATGATGGGGGTTCAGGACTACCACCCCTTTTATATTGTCCAAAAATTCTATGACATATTTTATAATGGAAAAATATACAACAAATTTAGGGTTAACACTGAATGAGTAACATCGGAAATTAATGAACCAAATTTGTTATAAAAAATCCTTTTTGATCTCAGAGCTCTGTCAGACATCTTCAGCCTGCTTCTCTCTCAGCAACCAACTAATTCTGTCATAGGTATAGGCTAATATTGACTCTAAGGAGGTTGTCTACACAAGAACAGGCAACTGATTTCAGAACCCATGTTTTCTTCCTTCCCCAAAGAGCAGGAAAAAAGAGAAAACACCAATGCCTTTCCAAACACAGCAAACATCTGCCTTCCCAATTTCAAATAAATATATTCTTAATCTGAAGTTTTGTTCATTGAAACTTTAATTTTTATGTATTTGGACTGCCAATCTTTATTTGTGACTGCTTTTACTCTTCAAGACAAAAAACAAAAATCATAATTTCTTCAATGATTTCATAATTTTTTTTTCTAACTTTTAAAATGTTTTTCTTAAATGTATTAACTTCAATATGACATAGTCATTCACAAAAATGAGATGGTAGGCTGAGCACACTGTGAACAAGCTCCCCTTCCCCCAAAGCCCCACAAATAACATAGAAGCCATTTTTTTAAAAAAACCAATAATCAAAAGAAAACAAGAAATGTTCCTAGTGGACTAAATATGAGAAATCACTGAAAGATGAAAAGCTGATAGAATTAATTAGCTTAAAGCAGGGAACCACAGTCCTATATGCCCAACATAGAGGGCTATTGCAGATGATTGGGGCAGCCCTCAGAGTAAACTAAGCCCAGAGGTGGCAGATGGCAGGAAGAATTGAAAGAACTTACAGAATTTACAGCATGACTGGTTGATGGGATAGCAAAAAAGTTACAAAGTAGGTCAACCTTTCCCACCCATTTACCTCTTTGAGTCAAGCATTATAGAACAGAGCCACTTGCTCCCAGATGGGAAAAGTAGGAAAAATAAATACTAACAACTAGATCAAAGAGACAGGACATTAAACCTGGGTGGACATTAAACGCCAGGCTAAGGAGGCGACACTCACACTAAAGAAGACTAGCGATTGATATACTCAATCTCATTGCACATTCCATCTCAAACCACAATCAATGGAGACCTGCTGCAATAAACAGATGTAATATTCACAAGAAGGCTGAGAAGGACTCTCAAAGATGAATGAGCACAAAACCAAGACTTACATGTGAAAAAGAGACATCAGTGTGACAAACAGAACTCACGCCCTAAGAGAGTTAACTAAATAAAACAAAAAAAATTAGACTAAGTACAATAAATATTCTCAGAAATAATCAAGATAATACATTTATATAAAAAAGAAATCAATTGGAACTCTTACAAATTAAATTTTTGTCACTGAAACTAAAAAAACTTAAAAAGAAGGACTAAATTTTTTCAGTTCAACACATAAGCCCATACATCTATTGTCAATTGGCTTTGATAAGGGTGACAAGACAACTCAAGGAGGAAAGAATAGTCTTTTCAACAAATGGTCTGGGACAACTGGATACTTTTAAACCTAGAATTCTAAATCTACTCAAACTCTCACAGAGTGAAATTAAGACATTTTTGAATGTACAAAGAAACAGACTTTGCTTCCTTCAGAATTCTGGTGAAATAATTACTTAGAGATATATATCTGGAATTTTCAAAAATGGATCCAAGAATAAAAAAGGTATAAGGAAAGAGTAGGCAGAGAAATAGGTAAGGCCTTTAAGTTTAAGTAAGTGCTGACTGCATGTTTAAAAAAGCCAGAAAACAAAACTTAACTTACTAACAAAAGCTTAATAACATTCAAAACTATAATCTCAGACAATGTAGTCAGAAATACCTGTGAGGGTAAGAAGAGGGTTTGTGAGAAAGGGAAAGCAGAAGAATGGTAAAGTCCTTGTTTCGTTCAGAAGAAAGATACAGAAACTGATTAACATAGATATCAACAGAAAAACATAAATTTAAGTAGTACATAAAATATTTAAGAATACTAGTTGGCTCCATTCCAAACATTTAAGGAAGATATAATACCTATCTTTCACAAATGCTTTCAGAGAACAGTGAAACTCGTTTATTAGATTGTAGAACCCTGATATCAAACACAGTCTGTTAAGGACATTAAAAATTATTACAGTCAACATCTCTTATAAACATAGGCATAGGCACAAAAATGCTAAACAAAACATTACTAAATTAAGTCAATTACATAAAAAGGATAATACATCATGACCAACTGAAATTTATTCCAAGAATGTAAGGCTGATTTAACATTTAAAAATTAGTATGACCTACCACATTAACAGAATAAGAAAAAACCCATATGATCACCTAAATGAATGCAGAGAAAGTATCTGATAAAAGTCAACACTGAGCAAACTGTGAAAAAAAAAAGAAGAAACTTATGCTCAGACAAAAACCCGTACACAAATGTTCAGAGTAGCTTCATTCACAATAGTTGAAACCTGGAAACAGCTTTCCAGTGAATGAATGGTTAACAACAAATCACAGCATAGTGTACTACTTAGGATCAGTGAATGAATGACACGTGCACCAACTTGACAGCTTCTCAAGGAGTTACGCTGAATGAAAAAAGCTAATATCAATAAGTTACATATTATATGATTCCATTTATATAACAATCTTGAAATGAAGAAATTAGTGAAATGAAGAACAGATTAGTGGTGGCCAGGGGTTTTCCAGGGGAGATGGCTGTGGCTACATGAGGGAGCCCTGTGATGGCTCTGTAGGTGCTCACACAAATCTACACATGTGAAAAAACTGCACAGAACTCAATACAAACATACACACACACGTGCATGTAAAAAAATGCAATCTGAGTAAGGTCAGTGGATGCTATCAATGTTAATTTCCAGGTTGTGCTATTGTACAGTAGCAACAAGATGTTATTCTGGGAAACTAGATGAAGAGAGTATGGATTTCTCTGTATTATTCTGTATAATTGCATATGAATCTACAATATCTCAAAGTCAGATTATGAAAATTAAATAAAAACCCAAGTGAAAAAACTGATTATGCTGATATGAGGCAGATTGCATCCAAAATGGTATGTGTGAAACATTATAAATATTTAATAATTTAGAACTATTGACAGAAAACACAATCTAAGAATTATGATTTAGGAGGCTATGCCACATGGTAATGGTCCTACTGCTGCATACAATTCAGCACCTATAAAGAATTTCAAAAGAGAAGCAAATTAATACTATATTCAGAATCACTGCTCAGTTGTGCTGATTTGCTTACTGCACGAGCTCCAGGCCAAGTGGCTAATGGGGGCTAAAATCCAGCCTGCACTCTACTCCCCAATGTACATACCCACAGGACTCTATTTACCTAGAAGAGGCATTTTGTTTTAAATTTACACAATGGACACTTTGGGCTAGCAGTGACCCACTTGTTAAGTCAGTGATTTTTCCTTTAAACATTTATTATCAACTCTTTTCTTAGCATTCACATATACTCATTTTTAAATTTCTGCTTTTTTCCTTTCAAACAAGAAAATCTGGACCCATAGCAGGTCTGTTCTCCTGGTTGGGTACAGAATATTTTTTAGGAGGCTTTAGTTTTGCCTCAAATCCTTTTTGAAACAAAGTGGCACATAACACAAACTAAAATATAAATTACAGTGCTGTATTATACTGGCATTATATACATATATATGTTTGTGTGTCTATATATATAAACAAATGTATTCCTTAACAACAATACTGTTTCAAGAACTCATTTAATCCTCACCACAACTCTGAGATAGATACTATTATCACTTCTAATTTATAGATGAAGAAACTAAGAGATTAAGTAATCTGCCCACCTTCACTTAGTGAAGCAAGTGAAAAATCAGGGTTTCAAACCCATGCAGCTTGGATCCAAACCACTCTTAACCACTGTACAATAAAAGCTCTTAGTCACAATTCAGTTTGACACCTGAAAAACAAATCAGTTTGATACCTGAAAAAGTATGTTTAATGGAGCATTTGATAAATACTTATTAAATCAATGAATGAATGAATATTAAGGCAGTGATTCTCAACCAAAGGTACACTCTCATAATCCCCAAAGAAGTTTCTCTTCTTTCCCAAGATTCTGGTATTATCCCCCATTATACCATCATATCGCCCCCTTATTAAGAATAAAAACCCTAAAAAAAAAAGAGTAACAACACAAACAAATAAAAAGCATAGTAAGTCACTGTACCTAATAGAATAACCATAATGTTTCCCATCCTTAGGTTTTTAGGGGTCAAAAAGAGGTTAAGAACAACTGTGCTGGCAACATGAACAGCCAGTTCAATTGGAAGGTACTCCAGTCCTTTTAAGGGCCTTCAAAGCTAGGGTGTGAGAGCTGATGAATATTCACTGGCTTCTACTGTACATCCCTAAATCACACACAGGAAGTGTATCTTCAGGGAATTAAAATATTGAGGAAAGAGCAGCAATTTGCCGCCCAGACATCTAACCACATCCCTTATTCATTTACTTATAAGTCTCTCTCTCTCTCTCTCTCTATATATATATATATGTATATATATATACATATATATAGTTCATATATATATATATGTTCATAAACTTAGATATTTTTCACACTAAGAAAAGAATAAATGGTAAATGAAGGAAAATTTCTGGTTTTTGCCTTCTCCGTTGCTTGCCATTTCTATTGTGCACTAAAACAGTTCATTTCCCCTGCCATGCATTACTGCTTCATTTTTCTGTTTTCTTTCTCTTTAGTCTCTTGTCTCTTTTTACATAACTCCTCTGACATTTGAAGCAAAAACTAGGCCTATTGCAGACTCCTTTACTTGTATAAAAGTGAAGTAATCATAGCACATTGAAAGACATCTTTAAATCTTAAAACTGCTCTTTGTCATTTTGGTTTATATTGTTAGTTCTTCAAGTATTACTTTTTTGAAAAGATAGGCTTCTTGATTGAGCAGTTTTGTCTCTGGGGGAGAAAGGGGCACAGGAAGAGTTTTATCAGGTTCAAACTGTTCTGAAAGACCTATACCCTAAAAACTACAATACACTCATGACAGGAATTAAAGAAGAAACCAATAAATGGAAATCTATTCTGTACTCATGGATAGGAAAAATTAATATTGTCAAAATGGCCATCCTGACTAAAGCAATCTACAGATTAAATGCAATCCCCATCAAAACACCATCAGCATTCTTCAATGAACTAGAACAAATAGTTCTAAAATTCATAATACCCCCAAATAGCCAAAGCAACCCTGAGAAGGAAGAACAAAGCTGAGGGGATTACACTTGCTGACTTCAAGCTCTACTACAAAATCACAGTAATCAAAACAATTTGGTACTGGCACAAGAACAGACCCATAGACCAGTGGAAGAGAATAGAGAGCCCAGATATAAACCCACACATATATGGCCAATTAATATACAATAAAGGAGCCATGGACATACAATGGGGAAAAGACAGCCTCTTCAACAAATGGTGTTGGCAAAATTGGATAGCTATATGTAAGAGAATGAAACTGGACTATTGTCTAACTCCATACAAAAAGTAACTCAAAACGGATCAAATACCTGAATGTAAGTCATGAAACCATAAGACTCTTAGAAGAAAACATAGGCAAAAATCTCTTGAATATAAAGCATGAGCAACTTTTTCCTGAACAAATTTCCTTGGGCAAGGGAGACAAAAGCAAAAATGAACAAATGGGGCTATATCAAACTAAAAAGCTTTTGTGTAGCAAAGGACACCATCAGCAGAACAAAAAGGGATCCTACAATATGGGAAAATATACTTGTAAATGACTTTTCTGATAAGGGGTTAACATCCAAAATACATAGAGAACTCACACACCTCAATACCCAAAAAACAAATAACCTGATGAAAAAATGGGCAAAGGATCTGAACAGACACTTCTCCAAAGAAGAAATTCAAATGGCCAACAGGCACATGAAAACATGCTCCACATTGCTAATCATCAGAGAAATGCAAATTAAAACCACAATGAAATATCACCTCATGCCAGTTAGGATGGCCAACATCCAACAGACAAGGAACAACAAATGCTGGCAAGGATGTGGAGAAAGGGGAACCTTCCTACACTGTTGGTGGGAATGTCAATTAATTCAATCATTGTGGAAAGCAATATGGAGGTTCCTTAAAAAAATAAATAGAAATACCATTTGATCCAAGAATTCCACTCATAGGAATTTACCAAACAAGATCTCTGATTCAAAGAGAAATATGCATCCCTATGTTTATTGCAGTGCTATTTACAATAAGCAAGATATGGAAGAAACCTAAGTATCCATGAGTAGATGAATGGATAAAGATGTGGTACATAACCACCATGGAATATTATTCAGCCATAAGAAGAAAACAAATCCTGCCATTTGCAACAACATGGATGGAGCTAGAGTGAAATAAGCTGGCCAAAAAAAGCCAAGTACCAAATGATTTCACTCACTTGTGGAGTATAACAAAGCAAAACTGAAGGAACAAAACAGCAGCAGACTCACAGACTCTAAGAAGGGACTAGCGATCACCAAAGAGAAGGGTTTGAGGAGGTTGGGTGGGGAGGGAGGGAGAAGGATTAAGGGGCACTATAATTCACTATTACAATAAAGGTAGGTCACGGGGAAGGCATCGCAGCACAGAGAAGACAAGTAATGACTCCATAGCATCTTACTACGCTAACAGACAGTGACTGCAATGGAGGGGAGGGTGAGGACTTGATAATATGGGTGAATGTTGAAACCACAATGCTGTTCATGTGAAACTTTCATAAGATTGTTTATCAATGATACTTTAATTTAAAATAAAATACTGGGTGAGTGTAGATGTTAGAGACTAAATTTGAAAGACAGAGTTCTTAATCGGTACATTTTGACAATGCCTGATGACTACAATTTTGCAACCTCCTTCCTTTACAAAACACCAAAGATGGGTAGCGATACAATCTCTCCCTATCAGCAAGTGAAACTGAGGAACTAAGCAGAAGGAACTCTGCAAATTCTAATAAATGATTGCATCCGGAAATGTCATTTATTACTTTTGCTACTCATTCTAGTCCTTGATTACAATTAGAAAAGCAATCAGTTTTGAAAGTGCAGGTACAACTGCTCTGTCGAAACTCAATTTCCCTTCTCTACTAAGTCACCATTTTCTGTAAGCACATGCAATGTCTTCCAAGAAAATATCTAGACCTGACCTACAGCAGTAAAAGCTTGTGTTGGACTAAGCAAGCAACAAACTACTCACTAAACAACAAATTTTTAATGTCTGATATTTTTAAAGTTGTTTTTAAAGTTTAATATTTAAAATCAAGCTATTTTAAAAAATTGATAATAATCCTGCTTTATAACTAGCAGAGAGCCAATAAGAATATCTTAAATGCAAAACCAAAGAATGTCTGATATGAATACTGCCAAAGAAGACATGGTTTCTATAAGACATCTGCATGAAGCATTATATTCAGAAATAACAGCTATTCTTTACTCAGAAATAAAAACTTCAGAAGATAACATTTCACAAGAGCATCTGCATTGAAGAATTTTTCCATAAATTTACAGATAAGTTTCAGATTTAAAATTAAAACTGAGTAGCCTGGGGGTGTAGCTCAGTGGTAGAGTGTATGCTTCACATGTAAAATTAAAACTGAGCAGAAAGAATTCTAACGTAGCTTTAAGAGGTTATTTCTCTCCCTAAATAGTTTTCTCAGTGTTTTGTTTCATATATAAGCATGAGTACTTAAAGCTAAATACATTATAAATTTCATATTCTTACATCAGTTTTGTGTATTTGTGTGTGTTGTAAGGAATTTGTTCCACGTGACACCAACATGTTTGTGGCTAGCATTTGTTGGATCAATTACACATCTGAGTCAAATTAATTGAGTTGACTGTTTGTTAATGAAACCAGATGGCAGGAGCTACTGCGGGTAAAAAGGGAAACAAGTCAAAGAAAAAGCACCATTCAATTCCAAAAACTATTTATCACATTTTTTTGCTAGTCATCATATTTCTAATTTCACTAAGTCTTATAGACAACTCAATCATCACATCTTAGCTAAAGCTTGGAGAAATTCACTGACAATAAAGTGAATATAAAAGGGAAGAGCACAAAATCAAGTTGGATTCCAAATGCAGCAGGAAGCCACTGAAGGATTTTGATGTGGAAAGTGCGTCTAAATCATCATACCTGTGCTTCAAAAAGATTAATCATGTCTCAGTATAAAGGATGGAATAGGAAAGGCAGACTGGGAATGACAAAAACATTATTAATCTAGTCCAGTTTAAGGCACTGAAGGCTGGAATTACAGTAGTAATAGAAAGACCTGGGAAGGACAGGCTGCAGAGAGGAACACAGCGCAGGGGTTAAGAGCATGGAGTTATAGAACCACACTGCCTGTGTCCAAATTCTGGGTTTGTCCCTTGCTAGTAATATGGCCTTGCACAAGGTCTTATCCTATGGGCCTTAGCTTCCTTCTCTATGAAAAGGGGACAATAACAGTATTTATTCCTCACTGGGTCATGTTTTAAAAAATACCTAGTTCATAATATTATTATGGGCATAAAACATAAGGACTTAAAAACTAGCTGCATGAAATGAGTAAAATAAAGGGATACATTTAAGTGTAAGTTTTTAAATTCTATAACTTGAAGAAAACTTTAAAAACACAGATATTAAAGGACAAGCTGGCAGTACTTATCACTATGCATTGCAGCAATGTTTTGATAAACTAGAAGTCCAAAATTAACCTAAACATCTATCAATTGTGTGGTTGGTAAATTACTATACATCATACAATGCAATACTTACAGCCCTGAAGAAGAATCAGATCACTCATGGACTCAGCAAAGTTGCAGGTTACAAAATTAATACACAGAAATCTGTTGTGTTCTTATATACTAACAACAAACTAGCAGAAAGAGAAATCAGGAAAACAATTTCATTTACAATTGCCATCAAAAGGAATAAAATATTTACAAATGAATCTAACCAAAGAGATGAAAGACCTATACTCTAGAACTATAAGACATTCATGAGAGAAAGTAAAGAAGACACAAATAAATGGAAATCTATCCCACGCTCATGGATAGGAAGAACTAATATTGCCAAAATGGCCATCCTGTGCATAGCATTTTACAGATTCAATGCAATCCCTTTCAAAATACCAACAGTATTTTTCAATGAACTAGAGCAAATAAGCCTAAAATTTATATGGAACCACTAAAGACCCCAAACAGCCAAAGCAATCCTGAGAAAGAAGAACAAGGCTGGGGGGATTATGCTCCCTAACTTCAAGCTCTACTACAATGCTACAGTGATCAAACAATTTGGTACTGGCACAAGAACAGCCCCATAGATCAGTGGAACAGACTAGAGAGCCCAGATATAAACCCATGCATCTATGATCAATTAATATGTGATAAAGGAGCCATGGATATACAATGGGGAAAAGACAGAGCCTCTTCAATAACTGGGGTTGGGAAAACTGGACAGCTACATGCAAGAGAATGAAACTAAATTACTGTCTAACTCCATACACAAATGTAACTTGAAATGGATCAAATTCTTAAATGTAAGACATGAGACCATAAAACTCTTAGGAGAAAACATAGGCAAAAATCTCTTGAACATAAGCATGAGCAATTTTTTCCTGGACACATCTCCTAGGGCAAGAGAAACAAAATAAAAAATGAACAAATGGGACTACATCAAATTAAAAGGCTTCTGTATAGCAAAGGACACCATCAGGAGAACAAATAGACAACCTACAGTATGGGAGAATATATTTGTAGATGATTTATCTGGTAAGGGGTTAACATCTAAAAGATATAAAGAACTCATACACCTCAACACACACAAAAAAACAAATAACTCAATTAAAAAATGGGCTGAGGACCTGAACAGACATTTCTCCAAAGAAATACAAATGGACAACAGGCACATGAAAAGATGTTCCACATTGCTAATAATCAGGGAAATGCAAATCAAAACACAATGAGATTATCACCTCACACCTGTTAAAATGGCCACTATACAAGTGTTGGCAAGGATGTGGAGACATAGGAACCCTCCTACGCTACTGGTGGGAATGCAAATTGGTACAGCCACTGTGGAAAGGAGTATGGAGAGTCCTCAAAAAACTAAAAATAGAAATACAATATGACCCAGTAATTCCACTTCAAGGAATTTACCCAAAGAAAACAAAATCTCTGATTCAAAAAGATTGATGCACCCCTAGGTTTACCGCCACATTATTTACAATAGCCAAGTTATGGAAGCAACCAAAGTGTCCACCAATAGATTACTGGATAAACAGGAGGTGGTACATATATACAATGGAATATTATTCAGCTATAAAAAGGAAATACAAATACTGCCATTTGCAATGACATGGATGGACCTAAAGGGTATTACGCTAAGTGAAATAAGCCAGGCAGAGAAAGAGAAATACTGTATGATTTCACTTATTTGTGGGACATCAAAACAAAATGAGCAAAATAGCAGTAGCCTCACAGACACTAAGAAGTGACTGGTAGTTACCATGGGGGAGAGTTGGGGTGGGTGGGCTGGGAGGGTGAGTGGAGTACAGGGGCACATTGGGTTATGGGGCATACAGGGATAAAGGGGCACAAAAATTCTCAATCGTAACATAAGTTGGTCACAGGGATGGTAGTACAGCATGGAGAATATAACCAATGATTCTGTCACATCTTCCTATGTTGACAGATAGTAACTGCACTCATGGGGGTGAGGATTTAATAATACAGGCAACTGTTGAACCACCGTGTTGTATACTTGAAACCAATATAAGATTGTACATCTATAATACTTCAATAAAAATTACTCAGATCATTCTAAATGTGCTTTAAAAAATGGTGCAGAAAGAATACTTTATGTTGTACTCTGATTTATTTTAAAATAATGATAACACATACCTATATGCAAACATGCAAATTCCATTTCTGAATCTGCACCAGAAACACAAGAAAACTCTAACAGATGATACCTCTTGGGAGAGACTAGAGAACTAGGGATCAATGGACTAAGACAGACTTTCTCTCCCTTGTATACTATTTGATTTTAACATGTTTATGTAATGTTTTTTGCTTTAAAAAAATTAATGAAGGATGAGTTCAACAACAGGAAATCGTATTTACATATTTAAGTGAGCATAACTTTTATGTGTTTCACAAGCTTGCCCAGTATAGATACTCATAACAGTTTAATGATCTGAAGGCTCAAAAACACTGAAGACTTGAAAAAAAGAAAAAAAGAAAAAGGATGGCCTTAAAAACTGTTCAGGGAGAACAAAGTGAACCTTAAAAAGTATACAGACTATTAAAAATCAGGCTACATTATAAAATTCTAAACTTGTAAATCAGCTGTGATTTGAAATTCTGAATATATTTTCCCATATAAATAGTTAATAGGTCCATAAGCCAATCCACAAAAGTTACTATATCCGCAATGATAACTATAGTACTGTAGTAATAGTAGTACAGAGTCCACCATTTTAGAACTTTGAAAGGGTGACCTCACCCTCCTTCTTGAAACACTTTCTTCTCTTGGCTTCTATGAAACCAAGCAGTCCTGGTTGTCCTCCTATTTTACAAACCTCCTTTCCTTCTCACTTTCAAGAGTTATAGTCTTCTGCCCTTATTTCTATTTAATCTTCCTTGGTGATCTCAAAGCCCAGTCCAGTGGCTTTAAATATCTGTACACTAATAATTCCAAAATACATATTTGAGCCTCCATCTCTTCCCTGAATTTGATTTATACATGAACATTGCCTACGCTATCCTCTACTTGGAGGTCAAATAGGCATCTCATGCTTAACAGCCAAAACAAAACTCTTGATTTACACCCAAACTCCTGCTCATTGCAGTCTGTTCCATCTCATTTAATGACACCATCATCCACCCAGTTACTCAAGACAAAAAACTTACGAATCATTCTGATTCCTCTCTTTCCTTCATACCTCACAGTAAATCCTATTAATGCTACTTTCAAAATATATCTCATATTCAATCACTTCTCACAACTGTACCCTAGTCTAAACCACCATCATCTTTTTAGGAGACTACTGCAATAGTCTTCTAAACAGCCTTTATGCTTCACTTTTACCATTTCCCATAATCCATCTCCATCCAGAAGCTAGCGGGAGCTTTTAAAAATGTAAATAACATTACACCATTCCCCAGCTTAAAACTGTCCAACAGTTCCCCTTCACCTTTAGAATAAAGAAAGGTCACAAGTTTTATTTTAGACATGCTGAACTTGAGGTCTATAAGGCATCTAAGTAGAGACATGGAGAAAGCAAGTATATAGCTTGTGAGAGAGTTTTGGGCAGAAGTTATAAAGTGACCTTAATTATGGGCATATGGATGGAAACTGGAAATCATGGACTTCTAAGAGAATACATAAAATAAGCTGAAAAGAAAGGGCAGAGACATAGCATCAAAACTTAGGAACTCCGACACATTAAGGCCTGGAGGAAGAGGAAGAGTTGACAAAGAAGACAAAGTATGAGAGGCCAGATACATAAAAAGAAAACCAGACCCAATGTCAGGGAGGCCAAGGGAAAAGGATGCTCCAAAATGAAGAGAGATAAAGCAAGATGGGGACTGAAAAACACCCTCTTGATTTGACAACGCAGAAGTCATTTGTGACTTTATCAAGAGCTACTTCAAAGACATGATGGGGAATATGGCAATGAAGACAGTAACTCTAGCCAATGGTTTCCTGAACTTGGCTATAAAAGAAAAGGGAGAGATTAGAAGAGATAAAATTGAGTAAGCTCAAATGTCATATATAATAATGATTTGAAGGAAAGAAAGAAAGAAGTTAAAGACAAAGGAGAGAGAATAATAATAATGTACATTTTTCTGACGAGGTAGGAAGGGATGGAATCAAGTCACAGATGGAAGGATGCTACAACTATTTCTGATAATATTCAATATAAAATTGTACTTGAAAAAGAACTATTTGGGAAAGACCAACAAAAATAGTATGTACTAAATTCCTAGGTAAAAAAAACATTTAGACTTACATAACTTAAAATAACCTGAACTCAACTCTCTTACATAAGTAGCTATAGACATTTAACAATTACTAACTCATTCAATAAACGTTTACCAAAGTGTACTATAAGCTGGGTAGTGTTCTAGTCTCTGTGGAAGATGATAAAATAAGACCTTATTTTTCACTTTAAGGAGCCCTAGTTAGTAACAAGGTAAATTAAAAAACAGATTAATTGCATGGGGAAGACAGTGTAGCTCAGAGAAGACAAATAGGGACTCTAAGGCACATTACTATACTGATGGATAGTGACTGCAGTGGGGTGTGGGTGGGAACTCGATAACAGGGCTGAATGTAATAACCACATTGCTTTTCTTGTGAAACCTTCATAAGAGTGTTTATCAATGATACTTAATTAAAAAAACAGATTAATTGCAAATCAATATTATAAGACTGTGATCCTTTGTATCTACAAAGGAAGGTGGTGGCACAAAAAGAGACACAACAGCATGGGCTTTGAAGTACAACAAACTCAGTCTGAATCCTAACTGACATTTCTTAGCTATATAAACTTTGAGCAAGTTACATAGCTTCTCTCTAAGCCCCAGATCCTCATCACAGAAGGGGATGCAAAAGTTACTTACCTCACAAGGTTATGAGAATTAAATTAGTTAATGCTTATAAAACACCTTGAACAGGGTCAGACACACAGTAACTACTCAGTACAAGTAAGCTATCTGTATTAAAAGAGAGAATAGGAAAAATCTGTATAACATATATTTGGGTGGGTCTTAGAAGACAATTAGGAAAATGGCACTCTAGGAAGAAGAAATGGTTTGTACAGAATATAACACAGTGTAGTATTGCAGGAAATCAAAGTTGAAAAAATCTCTCCCTCCCAACCTACCTTGTTCTAAGAAGTTAAGGCAACTAACTGCAAATACTTCTATACAGCTGAAATATAAAATGAAAGACATAAATGGTTGTAGAGGTAGAAAGGGACAAACAGAAGAGTTAGGGTAAAGAGGATATATTAACAAGACTTTGTGATTAATTGGACAAGAGGTTAACAAAAGGAAGGAATCTAACGTAGTGCCCAGGTTTCTGGCTTGAGCCCCTAAATTGATGAGGTAGCTGTTAAGTTAGTCAGGATAAGGAGCACCTAAGGAAGAACAGGTTTGTCAGGAAAGATGATGAAATTGTTTTTGGACATGTTGAATTTAACACATTCATCAGTCACTTTGGTGGCAAAGGCTAGTAGCCACTGACAAACAGACCAGGAAAAGAAGTCTGACTTGGAGACAAATTTGGGTATTGTCAGGGTTTTAATGATATCACCCAGGGAAAATATAAGAATAAGGGAAAACTAACAAATGAACAAAAAACATATATACTCTTGGATACCAATATTTAGAAGCAGGTGAATTGGGAAAACCAATGAGAAGTACAAGAGATAAAAGAGTAACTAAGAGTTCTTTAGGAACAGAGACTTTGTCTAATCATTATGTATTCCCAGGCTCCAATACATGAGTTAGTCAAAATCAAAATCTGGAGAAGTTGGGTAGGATGAAGACTAAGAGATATCTAATGAATTTAACAATGAGGAGGTTTTCACCTTAGCAAGAGCAACTTGAGTAGAATGATGGAGGCAGAAGTGAAACTGCAATAGACTGAAGAGTGGGGAAAAACTGAAATTAAAATAAACAACAGACACTATTTTTCTGAAAGTCTGGCTGTAAAGGAGAGAAAATAGGACATCAACTAGAAAAATCCTAATAAATTATTCATATGATAAATTAAGGAGAAACAGATTCTATCTGATAAAATAACAGAAAACATAGGCAAGTGTTTATGAGTAAAACATTTAAATATAAACAATTTTAAGACAATCCCAAATTGGTACTAGTGATATGTAATTATTTACAGCGTTAAACAAAACACAACTCACCAGTGGAACAAACAGAAAGTCCAGATATTAACCCAAACATATATGGTCAATTAATATATGATAAAGGGGCCATGGATATACAGTAGGGAAATGACAGCCTCTTCAACAGCTGATGCTGGAAAAACTGGACAGCTACATGTAAGAGAATGAAACTGGATTACTGTCTAACTCCATACACAAAAGTAAACTCAAAATGGATCAAAGACCTGAATGTAAGTCATGAAACCATAAAACTCTTAGAAGAAAACACAGGCAAAACTCTCCTGAATATAAACATGAGCAACTTCTTCATGAACGTATCTCCACAGGCAAGGGAAACAAAAGCAAAAATGAACAAGTGGGACTATATCAAACTAAAAAGCTTCTGTACAGCAAAGGACACCATCAGTAGAACAAAAAGGCATCCTACAGTATGGGAGAACATAATCATAAATGACATATCTGATAAGGGGTTGATATCCAAAATATACAAAGAGCTCATGCACCTCAACGAACAAAAAGCAAATAATACAATTAAAAAATGGGCAGAGGATGTGAACACACTTCTCCAAAGAAGAAATTTAGATGGTAAACAGGCACATGAAAAGATGCTCCACATCACTGGTCATCAGAGAAATGCAAATTAAAACCACAATGAGAAATCACCTCACAACAGTAAGGATCGCCACAATCCAAAAGACAAACAATAACAAATGTTGGTGAGGTTGTGGAGAAAGGGGAACCCTCCTACACTGCTGGTGGGAATGTCAATTAGTTCAACCATTGTGGAAAGCAGTATGGAGGTTCCTCAAAAAGCTCAAAATAGAAATACCATTTGACCCAGGAATTCCACTCCTAGGAATGTACCCTAAGAATGCAGCAGCCCAGTTTGAAAAAGACAGATGCACCCCTATGTTTATTGCAGCACTATTTACAATAGCCAAGAAATGGAAGCAACCTCAGTGTCCATCAGTAGATGAATGGATAAAGAAGATGTGGTACATAATATACACAATGGAATATTATTCAGCCACAAGAAGAAAACAAATCCTACCATTTGCAACAACATGGATGGAGCTAGAGGGTATTATGCTCAGTGAAATAAGCCAGGCAGAGAAAGACAAGTACCAAATGATTTCATTCATATGTGAAGTACAAGAACAAAGAAAAACTGAAGATACAAAACAGCAGCAGAATCACAGAACCCAAGAATGGACTAACAGTTACCAAAGGGAAAGGGACTGGGGAGGATGGGTGGGAATGGAGGGATAAGGGTGGGAAAAAATAAAGGGGGCCTTATGATTAGCATGTATAATGTGGGGATGGGGCATAGGGAGGGCTGTGCAACACAGAGAAGACAATTAGTGACTCTACAGCATCTTATTACGCTGATGGACAGTGACTAATGGGATTTGTAGGGGGGACTTGGTGAAGGGGGGAGTCTAGTAAACATAATGTTCTTCATGTAATTGTAGATTAATGATAACAAAATGAATTTTAAAAAATGGGAAAAAAAATAAGGCAGGAGGACTCTCACCTTCTGATTTCAAAACTTGCTACAAAGCAACAGTAATTGAGGCAGTGTGGTATTAGAATGCAGAAAGACATATAGATCAATGGAATAGAATCAAGAGTCCAGAAATAAACCTGTACAATACCAATTTTGGGGGAAAAATATGAGGGAACTATGCTGGGAAACAACAGTCTTTTCAGCAAATGGTGCTGGGACAACAGGACAGACAGTTGAGATAATCCTTACCTCAGATGAAACATAAAAACTAACTCGAAATTAATCAAAGACATAAATATAAGAGCAAAAATTTTAAACTCTTAGGAAAAAACACAGGTAAGTCTCCATGACCTTGGATTTGGCAAAGGATTTTTAAATATGATACCAAAAACAAGAACAACAAAAGAAAAAATGGATTAACTGGATTTTATCACAATTTAAAACTTTTGTGCTTTGAAGGATACAATTAAGAAAATGAAAAGACAACCACAGACAGGGGAAAATATTTTCAAATCATATATCTGATAAGCTACTTGTATGTAGTGTATGAGCTCTTACAAATCAATAATAAAAAGACAAATAATCCAATTAAAAATAGGGCAAGAAAGGATCTAATAGACATTTCTCCAAAGAAGACATACAGTTAATCAACAAAGACATGAAAAGTTGCTCTAGGTCAATTGTACCTCAAAAAAGCTGCAAAATAAAGAAAGAAAAGAAAGAAAATCAGTTTGACATCATTAGTCATTAAAGAAATGCAAATTTAAAAACCACATGTCAACACTAGGATAATTAGATCAAAAAGTCATGTAACAACAAATCTTGGCAAGGATGTGGAGAAATGGGAACCCTCACACTGCTGGGAGGAACATGAAAAAGTTTGGCAACTCCTTGAATGATTAAACACAGAGCACAGAGTTGCCATATGACCCAACAATTCTAGTCCTGGGTATATACCTAAGAGAAATGAAAACATACATCTGCATGGTAATCTGTACACAAATGTTTATAGCAGCATTATTCACAGTAGCCCAAAAGTAGAAACAATCTATGTGCAAAAGTGGATAAATGAATAAACAAAATGTGGTATATCCATATAATGGAATATTATTTAGTCATAAAAAGGAATGATGTACTGATACCTTTTTCAACTTGGATGAATTTTGAAAACATTATGCAAAATGAACAAAGGTCATCACAAAAGACCACATACTATATGATACCATTCATATGACAAAGGCCTTTATAGGGAAATCTATATAGAGAGAAAGTGGATTAGAGGTTGCTTAGGGCTGAGGTAGGGGTAAGGGGTAGGGATTGGGAGCCAGAGGACAGCTAAAGGATATGGGGTTTCTTCTTAAAGTGATAAAAAATATTCTAAAATTGACTGTGATAATAATTGCACATATCTGAATATACTAAAAACCACTTAATTGTACACTTTAAATGGTGTATTGTATGGAATGTGAATTATATCTCAATAAAGCTATTAAAAACAAAAATGGGAATATCAAGAAAAAAAGTTAAAAAGGATTAATATCTCTTGTGTTAAAGAAAATTAATAAAAATGGAATTGTAAGATATTTAGAAAATAACTACAAGAAGCCTCAAATTACAGGACACAACTGAAGCACAGTATTCAGGAGAAATTTACAATTTAAACGAGTGGAAAAAGAATGAAAAGAACATTAAACATCCAACATAAGAAGTAGAAAAACAACCACAAAATAAACCTAAGGAAAGCTAACTGAGAGATTTAAAACAATGAAAGAAAAAAACTAACAAATATGGAAAGACAGAAAATAGTAGAGCTAATTTTTTTTTTAATCCAAGAGCCAAGAAAAAATTGCAAGGTCTTACACATACAAACCAAGAAATAATAATTAATAAAATGATGATGTAGTTACAGACACAGGAAATTTTTTTAATTATAAAAGAGTATCTTGATCTACTCCACACAATTATTTTGAAAGCTCAAAATGAAATGGATTATTTTCTAGGATAATATAAATTATCAAAGCTTCCCCCAAAGATATAAATTGTTAAGCAGTCAAATTCTAAAGAAGTAGGTAATTGTCAAAGAGCTACTCTCCCCTCAAAATACTCAAGGTCAAAATTATTTCACAGGCAATTCAACCAAACCTTTAACTTCAATGCCATTTAACGAGAGAAGGAAGGAAGGGGGAAAAAAGCATAGAAAAAGAAAACTGTGATATTATTTTTATGGAAATGGCATAATCCAACAAAGATAAAACACAGAAAACTACAAAGCAATTTATCTTATAAGGAATGATGCAAAATTTCTAACTAAAGTTCAATAAACAGAACCCAGCAGCACATTCAATGACAAAGTGAGTTGATTCAGGAATGCAAGGATGGTCCAGTCATAGTAAATCTGTTAGTATAATTCACCACAATAGTAGATCAAAAGAGAAAAATTACATAACTTCCATATAGGCTGAAGCAGTATTTGACAAAATTAACTTCCATCTTTAAAGATTTTAATAAAATGGCAGCAGTTGACTACTTTAACATGATAAAATATGTACATTTCAACCTAACATTAGGCCTACTCTTAATAGGAAAAACTGAAAACATCCATTCAAGTCAGGAGTAAGGCAAAAACCTACGATCTTATTGTTCAATATTTTTGAAAAGTACTAGCCAAATAAATTTGACAAAATAAATAAATAAGCATAAAAATTGGAAAGGAGGATATAAAGTTACCTTTACATGGTAATGATATAATTATTTAAACACAAACCCCTAGAAAAACAACTGGGAAACTATTACAGATAGTATTAGAATTCTAAAGGTGGCTACATACAAAATTAATACTCAGAAATCAATAGCATTCCCACATTCAAACAAGATAAAAGATATAATAAAAGAGAAACATCATTTACAGTAGCAAAAAAAACAAGATAAAATATTAAGAACTAAACATAAGAAATGTGAAAAGTTTATATGAGAAAAAGCCTTAAAATGTTACTGAGGGAGGCACAACCTGAACAACAAGAAATGAATATATATGTACCATGATCTTAAACAGAAGATTAAACCTCAAAAAGGCGTCAGTTATCTCTAAATCAATCTATAAATATAATTAAGTTCCAATAAAAATACCAGCAGGATGGGGGAAGGAACTTTGATAAATAATTCTTAAATTTTATGGACAAATAAACAAGCAAGAATATCCAGGAAAACTCTGGACAGTAAAATGAGAGAGTTCTAGAATCAAAGAATGGGGTCATTAGGTATAAAGAGTATACTGATCAATGAAACAGAATAAAAGTCCAGTAAGAAACCCAAATTATATGTAGAAACTAAGTATACCCACAGGCAACAAACAGTCCAATAACTGGGCATCCACCTGGAAGAAAGTTAAGTTGGATTCCTACCTCAATACTTTACACAACTTATGCCTGTATGGATAAGTACATTTAACTTAAAAACAAAATTACAAAAATACCAGAAAAAAAACACAAAATTTTTCATTTTCCATTAGAAGTAATACTGAAATAGGGAAGGCCTTTCTTATGACACATAACCTAAAATCCAGAAAGGACTGACAATTACCACCAAAAAAATGTTTAATTTCTGCTGAAAAAAAAAATACCATAAACAAGGTCAAAAGCCAAATGACAAACTGTGGAAAAAAATATCTGCAACACATATCAAAGACAGAGAAGGAATTTCTCAAAACATTGGTTCCTATAAATATTCTGACAGAAAAATGAAAAAAAATCAGATGAATAAAAAACATAAGCAGATGTTATAAATAAACGAAACAAAAATGGTTCTTACACCCATTGAAAAGATGAAGAAAAATGTACCTATTTGTTGGCAGCCGCGCTCAGAAAATAGCGCCCAATGCAGGGCAGCCGGAAGGCCCCGAACTTCCTAATGACAAATCATCCCACACCACTAAACTACATGCTAATTGCGCCTTGGCATAAGGACCAATGAGACCCACCAAATGGTTATGCTAATAAGGCATATGGAGCCGCACCAACCAGGTCAGAGCATGAGAACTATATAAGCAAGCCTCTCCTTCCCCTCTGGGTCCTGCCCAACTCATTTGTTTCACAAAGAGCTGAAGAATAAAGCTTTCTGCAGAAGAATCCTGCTGTTGTTGCATGCTGTTCTTGCCGGCGAGGACAGGGCACGCGACAAGTGGTGCCGAATCCCGGGAACCAGAACATCACCGGCACAGGGAGGACCCTTCAGACATCTGGAGAGGATTCAGAACTGCAGGTCAGAAGAAAGCCCGGAGGGGTAAGTTCCGAGAGGCCCCTGCTTTTTAGGATAATGGTTGATGGTTCTCTGTAAATAAGGAGGCACCATGGGGAATGCACCGTCATTAGTCACGGCGCTGCAGACAGCTCTCAAAGAGCGAAACTTGAAGGTCTCCAGCAAAGTCTTAGGATCTTTTGTGAAGGAGATAGACCGTGTGGCCCCCTGGTTCATTTGTTCAGGGTCCCTCTCAATCCCGAGCTGGGACAAACTGGGGAAAGATCTTGATAGAGAGGAGGAGGAGGGTAGCCTGAGGGGAGGCACCAGGCCCCTCTGGAAACTGATTAGAGCTTGTCTGCAAGATGAGAGATGTGAAAAGGTAATAAAAGAAGGTCAGAGAGCATTGACAGATATCCAAGAGAGCATGTCAGAAACGGAACGGGAAACAGAGAGCGCGCGCGGCCGAAAAAAGGCCACAAAAACGAAGGTAAAGAAACCTCAGAGTGAGGGAGAAAGCCCACCTAGGGCAAAAGCGAAAGAGCCCCGAGAAGCGAGTGACAATCGCCTCGGAGAAAATAGTAAATACCCCTGGAAAGAGTTGAGGGACCTCCAACTCTCCAATAGGGAATCTGAGGAGGAATTAACGTCCGCAGAGGAAGGGGAAGAAAATAAAACCGCAGAGTGTAGAAGTAAGGGAACCAGCAAAGTTGAAAAGCGGACCAAGGAAAAAATGAAAGCAGGGTGTCCCCCGACGCCCTTTGCCCCGCCACCTTACGTGAGTGGCGCACTCTCCTTTTGCCACCCAGATACTCTTCAGGCAATTAGACAAATGTTTCCTGTATTTGAGGATAACGGTGTACGCTCTCACCAGCCCCTGAGCCATAAACAAGTTAAGGAGTTAGCAGAATCCGTTCGGGCTTATGGAGTCAGTGCTAACTATACCATAGCACAAGTTGAGAGATTAACAGAGACAGCCATGACACCCGCAGACTGGCAATATGTAACTAAGGCATGCCTTTCTAGTATGGGGCAATACATAGAATGGAAGGCATTGTGGCATGATATCAGCATGACCCAGGCACGCGCAAACGCGGCCGAAGGACAGCCTGCATGGTCATATGATATGCTGACGGGCCAAGGACAGTGGGTAGCCGACCAGACCGCCTTCCCCTTACAGGTATATGCACAAATAAACACGTGCGCCGCCAAGGCATGGAAAGCCCTCACCAACAAAGGAGAAGTATCAGGCAATTTGACAAAAATTATTCAGGGGCTGAGCGAGCCATTTTCTGACTTTGTCGCTCGTATGATAGAGGCCGCAGGCAGAATATTTGGAGATCAGGAACAAGCAATGCCCCTAGTGGAGCAATTAGTGTTTGAACAATGTACCAAGGAATGCAGACAGGCGATAACACCCTGGAAACAAAAAGGGATACATGCCTGGTTGAAAGCCTGTAGAGAAATAGGAGGGCCACTCACCAATGCGGGCCTAGCCGCGGCCATATTACAGAGCCACAAACAAGCCAGGATCACTAACAGAAGTATCAAATGCTTTCAATGCGGGAAATTAGGACATATAAAGAGAGAGTGTAGGAGCCCAGCTTCAGAACAAACAACCCAAAAGACCCCTGGGTTGTGCCCTAAGTGTAAGAAAGGCAGGCATTGGGCCAATGAGTGCCGGTCTATTAAAGATATAGAAGGGAAACCCTTAGAACTGCCAAAAAACGCCCAGAGGGGCCCCCGTCACCAGGGCCCGCAAATATATGGGGCAACCAGCACGCAAGTGTCATTCGGGAACAACCAGGCCCCCCAAGGAGAGCCACTTCAGGTTCCGCGGGATTGGACATCCGTGCCACCACCAGAATAGTGTTGACTCCACAGATGGGAGTTCAGCCTATCCCTTCAGACTTTAAAGGCCCCCTACCACCAAATACCCTTGGGTTACTCCTAGGGCGCTCTTCTGCTGCATTGAAAGGCCTGGTAGTTCATCCCGGAGTCATAGATCAAGATTATGAAGGACAGGTAAAAATCATGTGTTCGGCCCCTAGAGGAATCTACCCTATATCTCCGGGAGACCGCATAGCCCAGCTCTTAGTTTTACCTAGTCTCCACGCCAATTATCCTGCTACCAACACGGAGAGGGGAGAAAGGGGCTTCGGCTCCTCTGACTGGGATTCAGCCTTCATAGTATTAGATTTAGCAGACAGACCAAAATTAACTCTTCAAATAGAGGGAAAGAGCTTTGAGGGAATCCTAGACACTGGAGCAGATAAAAGTATTATCTCTGCAACCTGGTGGCCCTCCAAGTGGCCTGTGACCCAATCCTCACATTCATTACAAGGTTTAGGATATGAGTCAAGCCCTTCAATTAGTGCCAAACCATTGAAATGGCGAGCCCCTGAAGGACAAGAGGGTACAGTCACCCCTTATGTACTCCCTCTACCGGTCAATTTATGGGGGAGGGATGTCATGAGAGACTTAGGCCTCAAACTCATTAATGAATACTCCACCCCCGCCCAAGGCATGATGATGGACATGGGATACATCCCTGGCAAGGGGCTGGGGAAACACCAACAGGGACACATAGAGCCCATCCTGCCCAAAGTAAAGAATGACCGTCACGGCCTGGGTTTTTCATAGGGGCCATTGAAGATGCCATGCCCATACCTTGGCTCACAGAGGAGGCCGTATGGGTTCCTCAGTGGCCCCTATCCTCTGAAAAATTAGAAGCAGCTCATTGCTTAGTGCAAGAGCAGCTCCAAGTGGGACACCTAGAACCCTCTGTGTCCCCATGGAACACACCCATATTTGTAATCAGGAAAAGGTCAGGATCATGGAGGTTGCTTCATGATCTGAGAGCAGTAAATGCTCAAATGAGAATGCTTGGACCCGTACAACGGGGACTGCCACTCCTCTCTGCCTTACCCAAAGAATGGAAAGTGCTCATAATAGATATTAAAGATTGTTTCTTTTCTATACCTCTAAGCTCCAAGGACAGGGAAAGATTTGCTTTTACTTTGCCAGCTATTAACCATGAACAACCCGATGCCAGATTTCAGTGGAAGGTCCTCCCTCAAGGAATGGCAAATAGCCCCACCATATGTCAACTGTACGTTCAGCGAGCGCTAGACCCAATTCGTAAGACCTATCCCACGCTAAAGATCATCCATTACATGGATGACATCCTTCTTTGCTCCCCACAACCAGCGGAAATAGAAGAAGCATATATAGATCTCACTAGGTCCCTAGAAAATTGGAGACTGAATATAGCAAGCGAGAAGGTCCAAAAATCTAGTGTTAGCAAATTCCTAGGAGCAACCATTTACACAGATGTAATTTGCCCCCAAAAGCTTGAGATAAGACATAATCAATTGCGAAATTTGAATGACTTCCAAAAACTCCTAGGGGATATTAATTGGTTGCGCCCATACTTAAAGATACCCACCACTGAATTGACTCCACTATTTAAAACCCTAGAAGGAGACCCACAACTAACGTCACCGCGCTCCCTCACACCTGAGGCATTACAAGCCATCCGCAAAGTAGAACAGGCTTTGATGACAGCACAATTAAATAGAGTGCAATCGAATGAACCCTTTGAGTTGTGTGTCCTTCCCACCCCAGAGCTGCCAACAGCAGTCTTATGGCAGCACGGCCCACTGATCTGGATTCATCCCCAAGCCTCTCAGGCTAGGACAATAGAGTACTATCCAGCAGCCGTGGCCAAACTTGCTTTGAGAGGAGTAAAAACCTCCATGACACATTTCGGAGAGGCTCCAGCTAAAATTATAACCCCTTACAGCGTAGAACAGATACAAGTATTATGTGCTATGAATGATGATTGGGCCATACTTGCTTACAGTTTCTCAGGAACCTTTGATAATCATTTCCCTAAACATCCCCTCATCAACTTCGCCAAAAATCATCTCCTAGTATTTCCTCGGGTCACTAGCCTAACCCCGCTGCCTCATGGAAAAACAGTTTACACGGACGGGTCTAAGACAGGCACAGGTGCCTATGTCCATGATGGCAAAGTTGTGACAAAAGGCTACACGCCTGACACTCCACAAATAGTGGAATGTCGCATAGTCTTAGAGGTCCTACAAATCTTTCCTGAACCTTTAAATATTGTGTCTGACTCCTGTTATGTAGTTAATGCAGTCAAATCTCTAGAAGTGGCCGGGCTAATCAAAGCGTCCAGCCCAGTAGCCACTTTGTTCAAACAGATACAATCAGCACTACTTCATAGGCAATCTCCTTTGTATATAACTCATATCAGAGCACATTCAGGCCTTCCCGGGCCTATGACTCAAGGCAACCACCTGGCAGACCTCGCAACCAGAAATATAGCTTTTCCCCTGCTAGACCCTATCACCACAGCTTCAAAATTCCATACACAATTTCATGTCTCTGCCGAAACACTGCGCAAGCGGTTTAGCATAACCAGGGCCGAAGCTAGGAACATTGTCCTTAGCTGCCAACATTGCTGCAGCTTCCTTCCCACACCTCATGTTGGGATCAACCCCAGAGGTGTTAGGCCTTTACAAGTTTGGCAAATGGATGTGACGCATATTTCGTCTTTTGGGAAACTGAAATATGTACATGTATCCGTGGATACTTGTTCAGGAGTCATCTTTGCCTCCCCATTGTCAGGAGAGAAAGCTTCCCATGTCATCCAGCACTGCCTTGAGGCTTGGAGCGCATGGGGGTTACCACAGATTCTGAAAACAGACAATGGCCCAGCCTATACCTCTACAAAATTTGCTCAATTTTGTCATCACATGGGGATAAAACATATCACTGGCCTTCCCTACAACCCACAGGGTCAAGGGATTGTGGAACGCGCGAACCGCACGCTCAAATCCTATTTACTTAAACAAAAAGGGGGAATTGAAGATATACCCCCCACACCAAAAACTGCCATAGCCCTAGCACTTTTCACTATAAATTTTTTGAATCTGGATGCTCAAGGCCATACAGCAGCGGATCGCCATAATCAGTGGCCAAAAGACCCACAAGAACTAGTAAAATGGAAGGACGTGTTATCTAACCAATGGACGGGCCCGGATCCAATCATAATCAGATCCAGGGGAGCTGTGTGTGTTTTCCCCCAGGGTGAAGAAAATCCCTTCTGGATCCCGGAGCGCCTAACGAGGAAAGTCCTAAACAAAGGAGATGACTTCGCTATACCTCCTGACCCTGCTCCTGACACTGGAGACCCCGACTCAGGGAGTATTGAGATGGGGAATCCTGTCTGCCTTTCCTAAGCCTATGCCTGTCCGTTTCAATGCAGCCGTTTTTCCGCGCTTTTTCACTACCAATGCTAGTATGAACTTGCCCTACTTAGTTAAAGACACCCTAGTAGCTCCCCTGGGAGAAAACCGATCCTTCGTAACTAATGGGTCATTATGCTTCACCACTCAGAATCTAGCTGGCTGTATCTCCCTGAAACGGAGGAAATACGGATGGTTCAGTGACATAATTCTAGAGGCCAGTAGCCTCCCCGTTATGTCAGCTAAATTTGAAGGGCCTAATAAGGAAGGGAGCCCGTCCTATAAGAACATGACTATCCACCAGATGGTTCTCTGGATCAATGGCACATTTGTACACTCTCCCAGGAACAATTCCACCGAAAGGCCTCGTCAACCCAAATATGCCTCCCATTGTGTGGGCGACTATGAGGGAGAGCTGTGGCCCTGGACTGACTGTCAGTCAACTGTAGTAACGTGGGCAACTGAGAGGCAGGAGTTTACCATCTCCCCAGATATGGAGGGACGGCCAGCCAATGAGGCTTGGTGGCCAGTAAAGGTGCTCGAAGGCGAGTTTCGTCAGCAGCTGAGCATGAACCCCTTCCATAAATGGATGCTGTGTGGAGTCAATGGCTCGTGTACCGACCTCTCCCCCTTTTCCGCCCTCCAGGGTGGGGGAATCGGTGTAAAAAATATCACCTTTTGGTGCGAGAATAACCACATGCGCGCACACTGGAACATGATCATGACCCATAACAACGAGAACTACACGTGTTCAGCAAAATCAGGTCCAGAGTCACCTAATTCCCTTTTTCCACCTTCTCCAGTATGCGTATACCCCCCATTTCTGTTTATCTTATCCAATAGTAGCTTTGACTCCTGCTCCAATGAAACCTGCTTTCTGTCTCAGTGTTGGGATGCGCGTAACTTTACCAATGCTTTGGTAGTCCGCATCCCCCGTTGGGTCCCTGTTCCCGTAGACGCCCCTAACACCATGACTCTGTTTCGAGAAAGGCGCGATTTCGGTGTTACAGCCGCCATAGTGCTCCTGATCTCCGCGACCGCGGTCGCAGCCACCGCCGCTGGTATAGCTTTAGACACCTCCATCAAATCGGCTACAGAGCTCAATGACCTTGCAGCCTCAGTAGCTTCTGCCCTGGACCAACAGTCCACACTTGATGGCAAACTGAAAGGAGGAATAATGATCCTCAATCAACGCATAGATCTCGTGGAGGAACAAATGGAGGTGCTCTGGCAAATGGCCCAATTGGGATGTGAGCGGAAATATCGTGCCCTCTGCATCACTAGCATTCAATATAAAAATTTTACACGGGCAGCTAATCTGTCACGAGACCTGTCCCAGTATCTTTCAGGAAACTGGTCCCAAGACTTCGATGGGACACTAGAGGAGCTGCGGCGAGAAATTATCCACATCAACTCCACCCGTCTAGATATCTCCGTAGCGGAAGGACTCTCTTCCTGGTTCCTCAGAGCTCTCTCCCACGTCAAGGAGTGGGCGGGCATGGCTGGGATGGGCGTGTTCCTGCTTGGAGGTCTCATGCTCTTACTCTGGTTGTTATGCAGACTCCGCAACCAACATAAGCAGGACAAGGTGATCCTTGCTCAAGCCCTAATGGCGATAGACGTTGGCGCCTCTCCCCAAGTGTGGCTCAACATGCTTAAGAAGGAAGCTCGGCTTTAGCTTGAGGTAGCTCTTGCACCCTGAGCCCATGTGGCACTGCACCAGGCCCGAGTACCTCAATGCTTAATCACAGCTTTCTTTAAGAAGCTCATGGTGCAAGAGGGTTGAGAAAAAGGGTCCAAACCCTTTGTACCAAGCGGTCCCAACGCCAGCCAGAGGATGCGAGGCAAAGCACTGCAAGAGGTCTTGGACCCCTCTGAGAGGCATGCCTGACTGCATAGGGGTAGATGCCCAGAACCCCTCTCCAAAAAGGGGGCATCAGGAAGTATGATGGAGGTCAGGCCTCTGTCTCCGCCTCTGCTGGCAAGTTCCGCCTTGAGCTTCTGTTAGACAAAAAAGGGGGAGATGTTGGCAGCCGCGCTCAGAAAATAGCGCCCAATGCAGGGCAGCCGGAAGGCCCCGAACTTCCTAATGACAAATCATCCCACACCACTAAACTACATGCTAATTGCGCCTTGGCATAAGGACCAATGAGACCCACCAAATGGTTATGCTAATAAGGCATATGGAGCCGCACCAACCAGGTCAGAGCATGAGAACTATATAAGCAAGCCTCTCCTTCCCCTCTGGGTCCTGCCCAACTCATTTGTTTCACAAAGAGCTGAAGAATAAAGCTTTCTGCAGAAGAATCCTGCTGTTGTTGCATGCTGTTCTTGCCGGCGAGGACAGGGCACGCGACACCTATTAATTGTCAATTAAAAAATGTTTGATATCTACTCCCAAGGGCATGGGAAGCCAGTACGAACAGTGGAACACAAACGGATACAAACTCTGGAGGGCAACGTGACAATATCAAAATGTAAATAGTATACATTTTTTTATCCAGCAATTGTATTTCTAGGGATTTATTCTAAAGACAGTTTCACTCATGTGCAAAATTGTATATTTATAGGAATATTCACGGTATCATAATTTGTATTACATCTTAAATGCACATCCAAACAAAGAAATAATACCATTTCTCTCCCCCACCGCCACCTGACCCCTACCCCATATACACACCTTTCTGGAAAAGATACCTAAGAAATTTATCACTGGTTTCTGCTAGAGAAGGAAGCCAACCAATTAACTGGGGCCAAAGGTAGAAGGAAAACGTGCCTTTTATCATATGCTTTTTTGTGACATTTGGATTTTGTCATGTGCATATATCATATTTTACATTCTTAAGACCTAAAGTATTTTTTTACCCAGTTTTTACCAACAGCTTTGTTCTTCTTCCTCTGTGTCAATTTTCCAGTCCTTACTTCAGCAACAATGTTTAACTGCTTTCCCAGCTAATACACAGTATTTAATCAAACTCATACTGTTAAATCATAACAGTAACTTGGGTTCTATTATCCCCTGATCTCCTTGCCTGAGCTGTCTCTGCATACCTATCCTACAAAAAGAACCCTTCTTTTTCACTGGGTGTACAGAGACTATGAGTTAGTAGAAACCCAGGATTAAGAAGTTATGAATTTCCTGACCTATGGGGAAAATACATAATCACTGTTGTATTTTAGGAGACAGCAAAAAGGCAAGAAGACGCTCAAACGAAGTTTCAGAAAATATTATTTGTTTTGTCATTGAGGATGCCACTGTTGATGCAGTCTAGTCCACTATTTTTTTATGTTTAAGAAATTGACTTTATCCACTTGTCCAGTCAATGTGGCTATAGGGGATTGAACCACACCAATCAAATTCACAAGGAACTAACTGCTTACACATAATGCCAATGAGTTAATTTAGAATTTAAGAATATGTGTGTATTTACATATACATGGGTATATACATATATACTTGGGTGTGTGTGTGTGTGTGTGTGTGTATACACATATATACATACACATACGTATATATCAAGAGTATCAAATCATGCATATTAATGAATCACAGACAAATAGTAAGTATGCCCAAGGAGAGCCATGGTGCTACAGGGAGAGTGTATAGGGAGAAGAGAACAAATCAGAGGATCTGAGGCTTCCCTGAAAAACAGTGTGATCAACCTGAGATCTAATAGAAGAAAGGTTAAAACAAGAGAATAGAATGAGGAGTTAGAGGGTTCCTGAATGAAGAGACAGCAGGTTCAATGGCTCTGTAACAGAAGGGAGCAGGATATATCTAAGGAGGTAGAAAAAGATCAAAGAGCAAGACTATATGATGCAGGATTAAGTAGAGAGAGGCCAGACCATGTGCGCCTTTTAGGCCATGTTAAGGCCACGTATCCTAAGAGCAATGAAAAGGCAGTAAAGGGTTGTGAGCAGAGATGAGCACAGATTTGTGCTGTATGAATTGAAGGGTAAGGGCAGGAGCAGGAAGACTGCTTAGAAAGCTCTACTGCTTACAGACCTAAGTGTGGGATGATGGTAGCACGCACTGGAGTTATGGTAGAAATAAAATAAATAGAACTGATTACGGGACTCGAGGACTGATTACACCTGAAATGCAAGGGAGTGGAAAATGTTAAGGAGGATGCCCAAGTTTCAGGTTTGTGTAACTGCATGGATAAGGATGCTACCACTGAAGCAAAGAGAGAACACTCCAGGAAGACCAGGTTGTTTTGTTTTGTTTCATTGAGGGCTGGAGACAGGGCAAATGTGAAAAAAGTAAGAAAGTGTTTTCAGTGCTCAGTATCTGTAAGTCTTGGTAGAGAAGGATGAAAAACAGGGTTAGAGTTCAATGGAGAAAGAGAGTTAGCCACAAAACCTTAGGGGAAAAATTTTTTAACCTCCAAGGGCCAGCTATAAAACAGGCCTCCCTCCCTGTCCCTCCCTGTCACCTAAAATCTTTTTACATATTTCAAAATAAAACCTTTCAATCAGGCTTAAAATGCAGTACTTGAGAAAATTAAGAATTGGTGTGAAACAATTCCAAAGTATTTTTTCAGATAACACATACTCTCAATTCTGACAGCGAAGATGAGAGGCTGCCTATTTGGGGAAGGAAGAGTGAAGCACCAGTCAAGGGTGAAAGAAAGCAGAAAGACGCTGATGATCCCACAGCATAGATTTCCAGAGTTTAAACACATTTATCTTTACCTCTGGCCTAATAGGCTGTTCTTAGCTTTGTGTGTACTAAGGGAATGCAGAAATAGGTCCACACCTAAACCCCTTATCAGAAATTATGGCTTCTACTGCCATCAGGTGGTGGCACTGAGGAAGTTCACCAACCAGGTTCTTGGAGCCTGGGAATGCCTATATGAAGCCCATGATATTAATTAATGGAAGATCAAAGACCTAAAGATTGCAGTAGTACA
This sequence comes from Manis javanica, assembly GCF_040802235.1. NCBI lineage: Eukaryota > Metazoa > Chordata > Mammalia > Pholidota > Manidae > Manis > Manis javanica. The sequence continues at coordinate 21,449,744 of NC_133161.1, forward strand.
GGAAAAACTGGTAATAGTATTTGGCAAGAGATTTATCTTTTAATCAATCAATATATAAAGATATGTTTTTGCTATTAATTTGGGGGTAAGAAAAAAAATTTCTCCTTTTTTCTTTTTTATGTTAAAGATCGCATATTTAGCAATTCTAGAATACCCAGTCTAATACTATCATCTCAAACCCAATTCCTGGTATATTACATATTTGACTATTTAAAACTGCTTCAATGTAAATTTTAACGTCGCATACATAAATGGGTTAATGTGCATTTCTAACACATTAATAACCGTATCACAAACATAAGCAATTGTCTCATTGAATATGCAAAATATCCTTTATCTTTAAATTCATCATAACAATTTTGACTACTTAGAAATACAAGGCACAGTGGTATATACAATTCAAAACCCACCATGTTCTCAAATTCATCAATCAGGCAATACATCACTCATAAAATCAGCATCAACATCGTTCACAAAAAAGATATGAATATTTTCACACTATTACATTATTCACAAAAAATATGCTGAACCTTATTCCTGATAGGTCTCTTCAGCTTGACCAATGTAATATTTGACAATCTGTGTAGTATTTACTTCCCTACCTTCCTTCTACTATACTGAATATTCACTTACAAATTGATCTCTTTTAAATTGTCTGCACACACATATCGACTTGCCTATGTTTCTTAAGGCACCTGATGTAACGAAAGGGAACTGTAAGCAAAAACGTGAAATAATCACATTAGGTGCATTTTTCCAATTCTCGCTCAGCTGTTTTTATACAGCAGACAGCCTGATTTTGCCAGTAAGTATACTCTTGATCTCCATTTTCTCCCCTCAAAATCCAGACATATTATCCATTCTGTCTCTGCACATTCCAAAATATTAATAATTCAACCAGTTTCCCCTAATTCTCTGGGTTCTGTTTCCCACCCACATCTCAACACCTACCCTCATTTCCTTCTCCTTTCTTGCTTCAGAATGCCTAACTCTTACACACTCGAGGTGGTTTTTACAAAACCACTCTTGGAAATGATTCTTTGCTCAATTTAGTACCCTTTAAAAAATTCCCCACAGCTAAGCGCCAATGTCTTTCTTTCACAAGATCAAACTGCGGAAGAGGTCGAGACTGGGAAACAAGAGAGCGAAGCATTTGGGAATGTCAGTGAGACAGCGGCCTCTCCTTTGAAAACACAACTCTCAGAACACAGCTTTCAAAAGAGCAAAAATACTTTTTTCGGTGTGTTCCTGTTCCCTCCCTGACCTCAAAAACACCTTTCCTTTTCTCTAAGCCCCTGTCCCTCTATTACGCGTGGGGCCTGCCTTTCCTCCTCCCCGCAAAAAAGAAAGCCAGGGAGAAAAGAAAAGGTAGCAGTCACCCTCCCGCCGCACCCGAAAGCTGTCAGGACCTCGTCCCCAGACTCACCTGGCAGGTGCGGCCGCCCGGAGAGTTGCACGAAGCGGTTGAGCTGGCCTGTCCCCCGACCCCCGCTGCCCCCACTGCCCCCGCTGGCCCCGCTACCTCCGCCGCCGCCACCACTGCCTGCGGCGCCTCCTCCCCTCCGGCGGTTCCTGTCCCAGCCCTGGGCGGCCGACATGACCCGCCAACGACTGCAGCGGCCGGGTCCCGGGAGCCCCTGGCCCGGCGGCACTAGAGGAGCCTCCTTCCTGGGCTCCTCAAGAGACCCGGGAGACAGGGGAAGGGGGAGCGCCCGTCATCACCAGTGACCAATGGCTGACTTACTTGGTGACAGACAGCCAATGGCCAGTAGTCTTCTTGATAGGTGGAGGGAGGCGGGGAGAGACGTGGTAACCATAGCTATGGCTTTAAAAAAAAAAAAAAAGGATGGGGAGAAAAAGGCAGAAGCAGCCACTCCTCACTCGCATCAACCGCGCTAAGCGAGCCCGCGCGACGCGGCGACTCCTGCGGGATCAGGCGGACCAATCGAAGGCCGAGTGAGAGAGGCCACGCCTGCAGAGAGTCGCGGCGGCCTCCTGTACGCCCGGCCGGTGCAGGGCTCGGGAGCTCTTTCTGTACACTAAAGCCGGAGGAACCAGGATATGCGTGTAAGACGTACACTTGGGGGAATACAGCGTCCGCCAGCTTTACGGACTGAAATCCCTTCCTGTGGCCGTGGACACACACAAAGGGCCCTCTTGGTCGGGGAAAAGCCGGGGCGGAGTCAAAGCTTAAGTATAAGAATGAGGTATTCCCGGGTTTCATTTGTCTTCTTTTAGTCGATTGGCTGAGTTCCTCCCTAGTTCTATGTAAGCCACATCCCAAAAGCAAGCAACTTTAAACCTGGTTAACAGATACGGGAAAATGTCCAAGTTCACCAGTAATCATAGAAATACGAGTTAAAACCCCAATAAGAAACCATTTCTGGCTTAAAGATTTTTAAAGTAACACCGAGCAGTGGTTAAAGAGCTAAGAAATAAGTGCTTTCATGATGACTGATAGCTGTGTAAATGTTTTTTTGTTGTTGTTCCATCAAACCTCTTTTTGCTCATAGAAATCTTGAGTCAGCTTAAAGACAAGGATAGGTTCGGAAGATGAAGATCGAAGAATAATGTAGATGTACAGATCAGAAATTCCTATTGTTACAGAATTAGGCAAAATTTGGCTTTGAACTTAATGGGCGCAGTGCAAAGTGGGAAAATGGAGAATGTTCGCTGATGTTTAAGAATAAGGGAAAAGCATACCAATTCATCAAGGGAAACAAAACTTCAAAATTCTTAGATCCGGTGGCTTTCTCTTTTTCGTAACGCTCCTCATAAGAAAACCTTACGAAATGCGGCGGAAAAAAAATGCTGGAGCCGAGGACGTATATACATGCTTTCAGTGCAAATTTCAAGTCACCACTGGCCCCGCCTCCTTATTTTCCTACTTTCAGTCCCAGTGGGCAGGTGTTTTGCCCTTTAAGCCCTGTAATGCAACGCTTACGAAAATATTTGACATCTGGGAAAAAAAGGTCTGTGGCCCTTAAATATGAATCAAAATTAATACATGTTAATTTTTCTAAAGAAACTGTACGAATGCATAACCAAATAGTAGATATAGGAAATTTCCTTTTTATAGGAGCATTGAAATTTTTCTAAATTTTTCTAAAGAAACTGTACGAATGCATAACCAAATAGTAGATATAGGAAATTTCCTTTTTATAGGAGCATTGAAAGTAATAAAGAATGAATGGTAGAACATCACCATTTTGCAACCCCTAATGAATTCAGAGATCAACCGTTGAACACCAACCAGTGCTAGCATCACAAAATGAAAGATGAGACATTTGTGCCTTTAAAACATAAACAGGGCTATGAAGTAGTCTTGTGGAAAAAAACTGAACTGAATCTTATCAGACCTCTATATCTACCAAGTTATAGGACAGAGGCCAAAGGACATTTAAAAAAATTACAGAGCTGCAAGAAGCAAAAACAAGAGTATGGAAATGCTACAGGATAAACAAGTTTCTTCAACAAATAAATTGCAAAGGAAGAAGATTTGGAAGGAAAAATATAGATGAAAAAGAGACTTGTGACAGTTGTATAATTCGGTGGATATACTATAAATCATTGAATAGTAATGGTTACACAACTTTGTTTTAAAAACCAGTGAGCTGTAAACTTGAAAAGGGTGAATTTTATAGTATGTGAGTTATATCTCATTTTTTAAAAATGTAAGTAATATAGGAAGGGAGAAGTAGATGGGGAGCTAGATGAAACAACATTAACCATTGAAGCTGGGTGATGAGTACACGAGAGCTGTTCATTATGATCTGCCTATCTTTGTATATGTTAGAAACTGCATTATAAAAGGAAAAAAGTTTAGAAAAAAAAATACTATATTAAACAACTGAAAATCATCTGGTATATATAATTTCAAATTACAGAAACAAAAGGAAAGATTTATTAACTACATTTAAAACTATTAAATTATTTTCAAAGCCTTATAAAAAAGTTACAGGCAAATTTTCTTAATGTAGAGTGTAGGTACCCTTTGATGTGTATTGACATGATTTGGAGACGGACTTATTTTGAAAATAAGTGCATGCAGACAATAGGTACCTGCTAACATGAAGTAATATGAAGTACACAATATTGCCTATGAAGTAATCATACCAAAAACATTAACTTGAATCTAATCAGAATTTAAGCTCTAATGTCCAGTTTACAGGAAATGTCAAGGGACAATGGAACAAGTTCAATGACATGTGAAACAATCGAACAAATCCATGGCAACGATCTCCACAGTATCTAGCCTGGTCTCGTCAGTAAGTCAACGTAATGAAAAGCAAAATGAAATAATGCAAAAAGAGGACAGGAGGGTGGTACCCCCTAATGAAATGATAGAGCTAGGCAATGATAACCAGTGGCTGCTAGGGTAACAAAAAGAAACAAGCAGACATTACGTGTGTGCCGACAGAGGACGTACAATCATCAATGAAGTATTCTTTCCAAAAAATTGAATCCAAATAAAATCAAACCTTTTGCTCTATAATTACCAGTTTACAAGAAATAAAAGGGACAGAGAATATGTTAAATGATACTTTGGAAATCTGCAAAATATATAAAGTAGAAAAATCTATAGAATAGCCTGTTTTCTTCAATATATTTAAAGAAGAAAGAGGAAAAGGGAATCTACAGATTAATAAAGTTATTAATTACAAATACAGTATTTGGGCCTTGTTTACATTTTGGTTAGAACAAGCCAACCGTTTTTTTAATGGGAAAATTTGATTTAATATTGGATTGTATTCAGAAATAGCTAAATTTTTATAGGTATTGTGGTTATGTTTTTTTTAAAAGAGCTCTTATTTTTTAGAGAAGCATACTGAAATATTTACAGGTAAAATGCTATAATGTCTAGGATTTGCTTCAAATCCAGGAAGGTGGGCATGGGAGTCAGGATGAAAGTGTATGTTAAACAAGGATGGCCATTAGTTGATGCATAATGGGTGATGGCTACTGGAGCGTTCCTTACACTATTCTGTCTTCTTTTGTGTTTGTTTCAATTTTTCCTTCATAAAAAGTTTGGAAAAAAATAGTTCTTAACAATCCTAGATTAAATGGAACTTCCTACGAAATGTATGTGGTTCTTTTGAAGAAAGCAACCTTAAAAAATCCGGGGACGATTGGAAAGATTTGAATTTGGAAAGGTTATTAAAGGATATTAGGAAATTATTTATATTTGTTAGGTAAAATAATGAAATTAAGGGTATATAAGAAAATCTTTGTTTTTTAGAGATGTATAAATATTTAAGAATGACTATTATTACACCTTAGGACTATCTACCCTCCTGAGGTTTACCTGTGAAGATAGTGAGACAAGCAGTTAGAACTTGCAGTCCACGCTAACTCAGAAAATAAGTTTGTTGGAATTAGCAAGAAGTCTGCATTGAGAATATTTTCCAGGAAATTCTGTTTCATAATTGTTTAATATATACAATTATTCAAACAAATTTCTGGAATTGTTTTCCAGCAGAGATTCTATAATTACAACATTTGAGGTAGTGAGGGAGTAGATGGTTTGGGGAGTGATAAAAAGTACTCATCCTATTCTGCAATCTAGTTTTATTTATCATTTGGCATTTTAAACTCAGTATATATAATCCAATGGCTCTCAACCTGACTGCACGTTGGACTAGCCTGAGGCCATTTTGGAAGATATCGATGTTCAGGCTCTCTCCAGACCATTTGCATCAAAATCTCTGGAGCACAGAATTGGCCGTATTTAAAAAAATTATTTTAGTGATGTATTATTGATGTACAATTTTATATTGATTTCAAGTATACAACACAGTGGTTCAACAGTTACCCATATTATTAAATCCTCACCCCCAGTAGTGCAGTTTCTATCTGTCGGCCATATTTTTCAAGTTCCCCATGTTATCTGTGGCCAGGGTAGAGAACACATATAATCCCTTTCACCCCAGTTTTATCACATGCAAAATGAGAGTAATGTCTTCTGTTTTAGTAGCATCTGAAAGTTATTGTGAGATAACAATGAAATAATATATGTTAAAGTACATGGAAAACTGTAATGCTTTATGTAAATGTAAGGTCATATTTCTATGTTAGCAATAAATATATAGCAATCCATTAAAATGTTTGCTTCTCAATGGATTCATAAGTACAGAGAACAAACTGGTGACTTTCACAGAGCAGGGACACATGGGAGGTGGGCAACATAGGTGAGGGGGATTAAGAGGTACACACTTCCAATTAAAAAATAAATAAGTCACAGGGATGAAAAGTGTAGCATAGGGAATATAGTCGGTAATGTTATAATAACTTTGTATGGTGACAAATGGTAACTACATTTATCATGGTAAGAATTTTGTAATGTACATAGTCAAATCACTATGTTGTATACCTGAAATTATAATATTGTATGTCAACTATGTTTCAATACAAATAAAAATTTTTTAAATGTTTACTTCTTGGCTTGTTGAGTTGTTGGGTAGTTTATTATAGATTAAATATGACCCAGGATCATATGAATTCTTTACTGAATAGCAAAAGGTGGCTAACTGCTTGTCATCAGCCCAAATCAAATCAGCATTGATATTGAGAAGCCCAAAGTAATGAGTCTTTAGTTTACTTAATTATGAAAATCATAAGCATATACACATATTAGCATTACACCCATAAGCATTATATACATAGATGTCATAAAAACACAGAGTAAAACTTGTAGGTAAGGTTAAGTTTGGCTGCCCAAGGGAAAGAAGGAAGAAGGCTCACATTTACTGACCACCTTTTGTAAACTAGGCACTTTTAATGTATATTACCTTTTTCTAAATGGGCTGATTAACCTATCATAGTATTTTTGAAACATTAGTCATGAAATCAGTTTATGAGTCATAACCAGTTATTTCTTAATTGAAATACAGTGGAAAAAAGAAGAATAAAAATTAAGAATGCAAGGAAAAAAGGTGGGGGGGGTACAAAGAGACCAGGAAGTTCCTGGAACTTTTAGTGTTCATATTGGAGGGTCCTGCTCTGGAGAACCTGGTGGACTAGCTATAGAAACTTTAAGTTCCCCTCTCACAATGGCCAGGCAGATATTTGATCCACATTAGAGCAGGTAACTAATTGTTTAGACATGCCACAAACAGGAAGAATATATTTGTAAAAAACACATCTGATAAAGGACTGTTAACCAGAATATGCAAAGAACTCTTAAACTCAACAATAAGGAAATAAAAACTCAATTTAAAAATGGGTGAGCTACCAGATACCTCACCAAAAAAGATACATAGATAGTAAGCATATGAAGAGTTGCTCAACACCATATGTCATTAGGGGATTGAAAATTAAAACAATAATGAGATACCACTATGCACTTATTAAAATGGTTAAAATCCAAAACACTGAAACATTATATTCTGACAAGGATGTGGAGCAAAACAAATATCATTCATTGTTGGTAGGAATGCCAAATGGTATACCCACTTTAGAAGACAGTTTGTCAATTTCTTACAAAACTGAACATATTTTTACCATACAGTGCAACAATCATGATCCTTGGTATTTACCAAAATGAGTTTTAAACTGATGTCCGCACAAAAATCTGCACATGAATATTTGTAGCAGCTGTATAAATAATTGCCAAAACTTGGAAGCAACCAATATGCTCTACAATAGATGAATGGATAAATACACTGTATTTATGGGTACAATTATATATATATGAATGATACATCCATGCAGTGGAATATTACTCAGCATTAAAAAGAAATGACCTATCTGACTTCAAGCTCTACTACAAGACAACAGTAATCAAGACATTTTGAGACGGGCACAAGGACAGACCCATAGACAAATGGAACAGACTAGAGAGCCCAGATATAAAGCCAAGCATATGTGGTCAATCAATATACAATAAAGGAACAATGGATATACAATGGGGAAATGACAGCCTGTTCAACAACTGGTGTTGGCAAAACTGGACAGCAACATGCAGGAAAATGAAACTGGATTATTGTCTAACCCTATACACAAAAGTAAACTCAAAATGCATCAAAGACTTGAATGCAAGTCATGAAACCATAAAACTCCTAGAAAAAAACACAAGCAAAAATCTCTTGAATATAAACATGAGCAACTTTTTCCTGAATGCATCTCCCCAGGCAAGAGAAACAAAATAAAAAGTGAACAAATGGAACTATATCAAGCTAAAAAGCTTCTGTACATAAAAGGACACAATCAGTAGAACAAAAAGACATCCTACAGTATGGGAGAATATATTCATAAATGACAGATCCGATAAAGGGTTGGCATCCAAAATATATGAAGAGCTCACGCACCTCAACAAACAAAAGGCAAATAAGCCAATTAAAAAATGGGCAGAGGATATGAACAGACACTTCTCCAAAGAAGAAATTCATATGGCCAACAGGCACATGAAAAGATGTTCCACATTGCTAATCATCAGAGAAATGCAAATTAAAACCACAATGAGATATCACCTCACACCAGTAAGGATGGCCACCATCCAAAAGAAAAACAACAACAAATGTTGGTGAGGTTGTGGAGAAAGGGGAACCCTCCTACACTGCTGGTGGGAATATAAACTAGTTCAACCATTGTGGAAAGCAGTATGGAGGTTCCTCAAAAGCTCAAAATAGAAATACCATTTGACCCAGGAAATCCACTCCTAAGAATTTACCCTAAGAATGCAGCAGCCCAGTTTGAAAAAGACAGATGCACCCCTATGTTCATCACAGCACTATTTACAATAGCCAAGAAATGGAAGCAACCTCAGCGTCCATCAGTAGATGAATGGATAAAGAAGATGTGGTACATAATATACACAATGGAATATTATTCAGCCATAAGAAGAAAACAAATCCTACCATTTGCAACAACATGGATGGAGCTAGAGGGTATTATGCTCAGTGAAATAAGCCAGGTGGAAAAAGACCAGTATCAAATGATTTCACTCATCTGTGCAGTATAAGAACAAAGAAAAACCTGAAGAAACAAAACAGCAGCAGACTCACAGACCCCATGAATGGACTAACAGTTACCAAAGGGAAAGGGACTGGTGAGAATTGGTGGGAAGGGGGGGGGACAAGGGGGAAAGGGGCATTACGATTAGCCCACATAATGTACAGGGGCCACGGGGAGGGCTATACAACACCGAGAAGACAAGTAGTGATTCTATAGCATCTTACTATGCTGATGGACGGTGACTGTAATGGGGTATGTGGAGGGGACTTGATGATAGGGGGGAGTCTAGTAACCATAATGTGCCTCATGTAATTGTAGATTAATTATACCCAAAAAAAAGCACTCAATGAGATATCACCTCACACCAGTTAGGATGGCCAACATAGAAAAGACTAGGAACAACAAATGCTGGCGAGGATGAGGAGAAAGGGGAACCCTCCTACACTGCTGCTGGGAATGTAAACTAGTTCAACCATTGTGGAAAGGAATATGGAGGTTCCTCAAAAAACTAAAAATAGAAATATCATTTGTCCCGGGAATTCCACTCCTAGGAATTTACCCAAAGAAAATAACTTCTCAGATTCAAAAAGACATATGCATATGCACCCCTATGTTTACCACAGCACTATTTACAATAGCCAAGAAATGGAAGCAACCTCAGTGTCCCTCAGTAGATGAATGGATAAAGAAGATGGGGTACATATACACAATGGAATACTATTCAGCCATAAGAAAGAAACAAGTCCTAACATTTGCAACAACATGGATGGAGCTAGAGGGCATTATGCTCAGCGAAATAAGTCAGGCAGAGAAAGACAAATACCAAATGATTTCCCTCATTTGTGGAGTATAACAACGAAGCAAAACTGAAGGAACAAAATAGCAGACTCACAGACTCCAAGAAGGGATTAGTGATTACCAAAGGGGAGGGGTGGGGAAGAATGGTTATGGATGGAAGGAGAAGGGGATTGTGGGGTACCATGATTGATTCACATGGTGTGTGGGGGGGTCACGGGGAAGACAGTGTAGCTCAGAGAAAACAAATAGGGACTCTGAGGCATCTTACTACACTGATGGACAGTTACTGCAATGGGGTATTGGGGGAGGACTCGATAATAAGGGTGAATGTAATAACCACATTGCTTTTCTTGTGAAACCTTCATAAGAGTGTATATCAATGATATCTTAATAAAAAGAAAAATATGTGACCTATCAAACCATGCAAAGACATGAAGGAAATTTAATAGCATGTAACTAAATAAAAGAAGCCAATATGAATAAGCTATATACTCTCTGGTCCAACTATATGATATGCTGGAAAAGGCAAAACTATGGAAATAGTGGTCAGTGGTTGCCAGGGAAAGAAGGACAAATAAGTGGAGCACAGGAGATTTTTAGGGCAGTGAAACTGTTCTGTATCATACTGTAAGAGTGGATGCATGTCATGTCATTATACATTTGTCCAAACCCATAGAATGTACAGCACTAAGAGTGAACCCTAATGTAAACTGAACTTTGGCTGATAATTTATCAATGTTGGCTCATCGGTTGAAATAAATGTACAATTCTGTTGTGGGATATTGAAGTTAGACAAGACTCAGGGGTGGGAAAAGGGTTAAATGGGAACTCTGTACCTTCCCCTCAATTTTGCTGTGAACCTAAAACTGCTCTAAAACATAGTCTCTCTTATTTTGGTATCATTAATCTACAATTACATGAGGCACATTATGGTTACTAGACTCCCCCCTATCATCAAGTCCCCTCCACATACCCCATTACAGTCACTGTCCATCAGCATAGTAAGATGCTATAGAATCACTACTTGTCTTCTCGGTGTTGTACAGCCCTCCCTGTGGCCCCGCTACATTATGTGGGCTAATCGTAATGCCCCTTTCCCCCTTGTCCCCCCCCTTCCCACCAATTCTCCCCAGTCCCTTTCCCTTTGGTAACTGTTAGTCCATTTATGGGGTGTGAGAGTCTGCTGCTGTTTTGTTTCTTCAGGTTTTTTCTTTGTTCTTATACTGCACAGATGAGTGAAATCATTTGATACTTGTCCTTTTCCACCTGGCTTATTTCACTGAGCATAATACCCTCTAGCTCCATCCATGTTGTTGCAAATGGTAGGATTTGTTTTCTTCTTATGGCTGAATAATATTCCATTGTGTATATTATGTACCACATCTTCTTTATCCATTCATCTACTGATGGACGCTGAGGTTGCTTCCATTTCTTGGCTATTGTAAATAGTGCTGTGATGAACATAGGGGTGCATCTGTCTTTTTCAAACTGGGCTGCTGCATTCTTAGGGTAAATTCTTAGGAGTGGAATTCCTGGGTCAAATGGTATTTCTATTATGAGTTTTTTGAGGAACCTCCATACTGCTTTCCACAATGGTTGAACTAATTGACATTCCTACCAGCAGTTGTAGGAGGGTTCCCCTTTCTCCACAACCTCATCAACATTTGTTGTTGTTTGTCTTTTGGATGGTGGCCATCCTTACTGGTGTGAGGTGATATCTCATTGTGGTTTTAATTTGCATTTCTCTGATGATTAGCAATGTGGAACATCTTTTCATGTGCCTGTTGGCCATATGAATTTCTTCTTTGAAGAAGTGTCTGTTTATATCCTCTGCCCATTTTTTAATTGGCTTATTTGCCTTTTGTTTGTTGAGGTGCGTGAGCTCTTCATATATTTTGGATGCCAACCCTTTATCGGATCTGTCATTTATGAATATATCCTCCATACTGTAGGATGTCTTTTTGTTCTACTGATGGTGTCCTTTTATGTACAGAAGCTTTCAACTTGTTATAGTCCCACTTGTTCATTTTTGCTTTTGTTTCCCTTGCCCAGGGAGATATGTTCATGAAGAAGTTGCTCATGTTTATGTCCAAGAGATTTTTGCTATATTTTTTTCTCAGAGTTTTATGGTTTCATGACTTATATCCAGGTCTTTGATCCATTTTGAATTTACTTTTATATATGGAATTAGACAAAGATCCAGTTTCATTCTCCTATATGTAGCTGTCAGTTTTGCCAATGCCAACTGTTGAAGAGGCTGTCATTTCCCTATTGTATATCCATGGCTCCTTTATCGTATATTAATTGACCATATATGTTTGTTTAATGTCTGGACTCTCTATTCTGTTCCACTGGTCTATGGGTCTGTTCTTATACCAGTACCAAATTGTCTTGATTACTGTGGCTTTGTGGTAGAGCTTTAAGTCAGGGACCATAATCCCCCCAGCTATATTCTTCCTTCTCAGGATTGCTTTGGCTATTCGGGGTCTTTGGTGTTTCCATATGAATTTTTGAACTATTTGTTTCAGTTTGTTGAAGAATGCGGCTGGTAGTTTGATAAGGATTGCATTGAATCTGTAGATTGCTTTGGGCAGGATGGCCATTTTGACAATATTAATTCTTCCTAGCCAAGAGCATGGGATGAGTTTCTGTTTGTTAGTGTCCTCTTTAATTTCTCTTAAGAGTGTCTTGTAGTTTTCAGGGTATAGGTCTTTCACTTACTTGGTTAGGTTTATTCCTAGGTATTTATTCTTTTTGATGCAATTGTGAATGGATTTATTTTCCTGATTTCTCTTTCTATTAGTTCATTGTTAGTGTATAGGAAAGCCACAGATTTCTGTCTGTTAATTTTGTATCCTACAACTTTGCTGAATTCTGATATTAGTTCTAGTAGTTTTGGAGTGGAGTCTTTAGGGTTTTTTATGTACAATATCATGTCCTCTGCAAATAGTGACAGTTTGAGTTCTTCTTTACCAATCTGTATTTCTTGTATTTCTTTGTTTTGTCTGATTGCTATGGCTAGGACCTCCAGTACTATGTTGAGTAACAATGGGGAGAGTGGGCATCCTTGTCTTTTTCCCGATCTTAGGTGAAAAGCTTTCAGCTTCTCTCTGTTAAGTATGATGTTGGCTGTGGGTTTGTCATATATGGCCTTTATTAAGTTGGGGTACGTGCCCTCTATACCCATTTTGTTAAGAGTTTCTACCATGAATGGATGTTGAATTTTGTTGAATGCTTTTTTAGCATCTATAGAGATGATCATGAGGCTTTTGTCCTTCTTTTTGTTGTGGTGGTGGATGATGTTGATGGATTTTTGAATGTTGCAGCATCCTTGCATTCCTGGAATAAATCCTACTTGATCATGATGGATGATCTTTTTGATGTGTTTTTGAATTCAGTTTGCTAATATTTTGCTGAGTGTTTTTGCATCTATGTTCATCAGGAATATTGGTCTGCAATTTTCTTTTTTTGTGGGGTCTTTGCCTGGTTTCGGTATTAGAGTGATACTGGCTTCATAGAATGAGTTTGGAAGTATTCCCTCCTCCTCTATTTTTTGGAAAACTTTAAAGAGAATGGGTATTGTGTCTTCTCTATATGTCTGATAAAATTCATCAGTGAATCCATCTGGCCAGAGGGTTTTGTTCTTGGGTAGTGTTTTGATTACCACCTTCCATTTCGTTGCTGGTAATTGGTCTGGTTAGATTTTCTGCTTCTTCCTTGGTCAGTCTTGGAAGGTTGTATTTTTCTAGGAAGTTGTCCATTTCTTCTAGGTTTTCCAGCTTGTTAGCATATAGATTTTCATAGTATTCTCTAATAGTTCTTTGTATTTCTGTGGTGTCCATCGTGATTTTTCCTTTCTCATTTCTGATTCTGTTTATGTGTGTAGATTCTCTTTTTCTCTTAATAAGTCTGGCTAGGGGGTTATCAATTTTGTTTATTTTCTTAAATAACCAGCTCTTGGTTTCATTGATGTTTTCTATTGTTTTATTCTTCTCAATTTTATTTATTTCTTCTCTGATCTTTAGTATGTCCCCCCTTCTGCTGACTTTGGGCCTCATTTGTTCTTCTTTTACCAATTTCAATAAACTGTGACTTTAGACTGTTCATTTGGGATTGTTCTTCCTTCTTTAAATAGACCTGGATTGCTATATACTTTCCTCTTAGAACCACCTTCGCTGCATCTCACAGAAGTTGGGGCATTGTGCTGTTGTTTTCATTTGTCTCCATATATTGCTTGATCTCTGTTTTCATTTGGTCATTGATCCACTGATTATTTACGAGCATGTTGTTAAGCCTCCATGTGTTTGTGAGTGATTTTTGTTTTCTTTGTATAATTTATTTCTACTTTTATACCTTCGTGATCTGAGAAGTTTTTTGATAGAATTTCAGTCTTTTTTAATTTACTGAGGCTCTTTTTGTGGCCTAGTATATGGTCTATTCTGGAGAATGTTCCATGTGCATTTGAGAAGAATGTGTATCCTGCTGCTTTTGGGTGTAGAGTTCTGTTGATGTCTCTTAGATCCATCTGTTCTAGTGTGTTGTTCAGTGCCTCTGTGTCCTTACTTACTTTCTGTCTGGTTGATCTGTCCTTTGGAGTGAGTGGTGTGTTGAAGTCTCCTAATATGAATGCATTGCATTCTATTTCCTCCTTTAATTCTGTTAGTATTTGTTTCTCACATGTCCGTGCTCCTGTGTTTGGTGTATATATATTTATATTGGTTATATCCTCTTGTTAGGCTGCCCCCTTAATCATTATGTAATGTCCTTCTTTATCTCTTGTTACTTCCTTTGTTTTGAAGTCTATTTTGTCTGCTACAAGTACTGCAACTCCTGCTTTTTTCTCCCTATTGTTTGCATGAAATATCTTTTTCCATCCCTTTACTTTTAGTCTGTGTATATCTTTGGGTTTGAGGTGAGTCTCTTGTAAGCAGCATATACATGGGTCTTGCTTTTTTATCAATTCTACTACTCTGTGTCTTTCAATTGGTGCATTTGGTCCATTTACATTTAGGGTGATTATTGATAGATATGTACTTATTGCCATTGCAGGCTTTGGATTCGTGGTTACCAAAGGTTCAAGGGTAGCTTCTTTACTATCTAATTGTCTAACTTAACTCTCTTATTAAGCTATTATAAACACAGTCTGATGATTCTTTATTTCTCTTTCTTCTTATTCGTCCTCCTCCATTCTTTATATGTTAGGTGGTGTATTCTGTACTCTTTTATGTTTCCTTTGACTGTTTTTGTGGGTAGTTGATTTTATGTTTTGCTTTAGTTAGTATTTGGTTGGTCTGCTTCATTTGCTGTGATTTTACTTTCTCTGGTGACATCTATTTAGCCTTAGGAGTGCTTCCGTCTAGAGCAGTCCCTTTAAAATACCCCATAGAGGTGGTTTGTGGGAGGCAAATTCCCTCAACTTTTGCTTGTCTGGAAACTGTTTAATCCCTCCTTCAAATTTAAATGATAATTGTACTGGATACAATATATTCTTGGTTCAAGGCCCTTCTGTTTCACTACATTAAATATATCATGCCATTCTCTTCTGGCTTGTAAGGTTTCTATTGAAAAGTCTGATGATAGCCTGATGGGTTTTCCTTTGTAGGTGACCTTTTTTCTCTCTCTGACTGCCTTTAATACTCTGTCCTTGTCTTTGATCTTCAGCATTTTAATTATTATATGTCTTGTTGTTATCCTCCTTGGGTCCCTTGTCTTGGGAGATTGGTGGGCTTCAATGGTCTGAGAGACTATTTCCCTCCCCAGCTTGGGGAAGTTTTCAGCAATTATTTCTTCAGATACACTTTCTATCCATTTTTCTCTCTCTTCTTTTTCTGGTACCCCTACAAGGTGAATATTGTTCCATTTGGATTGGTCACACAATTCTCTTAATATTCTTTCCTTCCTGGAGATCCTTTTATCTCTCTCTGCCTCAGCTTCTCTGTATTCGTGTTCTCTGATTTCTATTCCATTAACAGTCTTTTGCACCTCGTCCAGTCTGCTTTTAAGCCCTTCTATCAATTGTTTCATTTCTATTATCTCCCTCTGGACTTCATTCCTTAGCTCTTGCATATTTCTCTGCAGGTCCATCAGCATGGTTATGACTTTTATTTTGAATTATTTTTCTGGAAGATCAATTATGTCTATCTGGCCAGGCCATCTCTATGGGGTTGTCTGAGTGATTTTTGACTGGACCAGATTCTTCCGCCTTTTCGTGGTGATAGAAGTGGTCGCAGGCAGGTGGCACATGTGTCAGCTGGGAAAGCAAAGTCCCTTCCTGCTTGTTGGTCGCCTTGCCCTTCTCTGCTGCCTGTGCCATCCACCTGCACACCGGGAGCAGCCTCTGAGATAATCTCCTGAGCTGCCATGGGTGGGGCCACCCTCAAGCTAGCCTAGCACCCTGCAGGGGGTCGCAGCCATGCCAGGTGTGTTCTTCTGTGAGAACCGCACCCCTTTGTTCCTTCCAGACCTTGCTGTGGCTTCTGCTGCCTGTCCCGGTTAGCTGCACACTGGGAGGAGACTCTGTGTGGTTGCTGAGGGCAGGGGTGCTCTCCGGCTGCTCCGCAGCTGTGGCAGGTCAGCCAGTCCACTTTCAGTGCCAGTTGGGGGGAACGAATGACAGGCTGCTTATTGCCGTGAGGGGCTTCAGGGCTGCTTTACCCCCCAGGGGGTTAGGGGGCCTGAAGTTACTCAAGAATCCCAGCCTGCTGGGCTGAGTGTGCTGGACAATTTTGTTCAGCTGTAGAACCCTTGTCCCTTTAAGACTTTAAATAAGCACCTGCTTTTCTTTTGTCCCAAGGGAGCCAGCTGTGGGGACCTGCTTGCAGTCTCCATCTCAGACCCTACCCTTCCATTTCTCTAATATGCAGTACACCATGCAATGTATGTCTGTGCTCCCAATGCATATTACTAGGGTTGGTTATTTAGCAGTCCTGTGCTTCCACTCCCTCTGCACTCTGACTCTTTTCCTCCTGTGGGTGAACTGGGGTGGGGGGAGTGCTCAGGTCCCGCCAGGTCACGGCTTTGTATCTTACTCCCTTTGGGAGATGCTGAGTTCTTGGAGATGTAGATGTAGCCTGGCTGTTGTACTGTATCTTCTGGTCTCTCTTTTAGGGATAGTTGTATTTGTTGTATTTTCAAAAATTTATATGGTTTTGGGAGGAGGAGATTTCTGCCGCCCTACTCACATCGCCATCTTGAGCCCCTCCCAAAACGTAGTCTTTTAATGTTAAAAAAAAAAAAAGGAGGGGTGAAAGGTTGGTACAAAGAGACCAGGATTATCTTGGAACACTTTGCCTGTAGGCATTCAATTTGGAAGGCGCTGTTCTGGAGAACTGGGTGGACCATAGAGCCTTTAAACTCTCCTCCCATGATTCTTAGACAGGCATTTGACCAACATTAGGGCAGGAAATTCATGTGTTTAGCAAAGGTTTAGGTTATAAGAAGTCTGGTAATGTGAGCCCTGTCTAGGAAATGCATATAGAAATTTTGAAGGCAACTCTTTTCCCTTCTCTCACCCCCACTTAAAAAAAAAACTAATTTCAAAGTTTCTGTGTTTTTTTTGGTAGCTCTGAACATAAATTTGGGCTTTGCAAATGTAAAACCAAGATTTCACTCTGGAGTAGGGAAGGAGTTAAACAATTTTGCTTGAGAAGACTTTGGACAGGTAAAAGCTTAGACTGAATCTTAATGGAGCAAGATGCCATTGAAGTCTTTAAGCAGAGAGGTGACATGATCAGACTTATGTTTTCAAGGATTGCTTCAATGAATTGAGTTGAGAATTTACATGAGAGCTGTCCACTGCCATGGGTGAACCTGCCAATAGGCAGCAGCCTTTGGGAAAAGACCTATCCTCCCAAATATCTTCTACCTGCCACACTAAAGATCTATCATGTCACATTATGTGAACTTGAGAGCAATATAAGAAAAGATTGGAATTCTTGTTTAGGCTACAATTTTAATGCAATACTGCTGTAGCACTAAGCCACACAGTCTTACAACCATCAATTAAAAAGAAAATTCTCTTGTAGTATTGTTTTACAACTGAAAGACTGAAACAGAATTAAACTTTATTGTTATTTAATAAGTTTAGTTTTATACTTGACATCAGGAAAATATCATAATGTGATGCAGTAATATATTTCTTGGGTTGTTACAGGATGAGACAGGAGGATGAAAGCATGTGCACATGTACCAAAGGAAAGCTGCATGACATGACTGCAGGCAAAAGCAGGTTTCACAGTGCTCCTAAAGTCCCACATCTAATAAAAAGTGAAAGTTTATAAAGAAAACTGAATAATGGTCAGTGATTTTTAAAGTTATGTGAATAAGTCATTCAAGTGTTTACTTATATCCTTCAATCATCTAATAGAAAGTTCTGGGCAAAAACCAGACAATTTTTGTCAACATCTGCAATATTGAACTTGAAGTCCAGATACTATTTTGTGTTCCCAATCCCAGCAATAATTGGCTTATCTACTCATTTGATGCAAAGTTAACTAACAATAACTTAACTTGAATAAGACAATTTTATGAAGATATCGAGTGACAGCTCATTAAATTGACATTAGAGGAATGCTATCTGGCAAAGATTTGTTAAATATTAAGTCTTACTTTACCAAACAAGTCACAAAGTCTTGAAAGTATTAATATCATTTTGTATTTTTGGTGTGACAAGCTTATAATGAACAGGCACTCTATGTATGTGTTAATATTATTAAAATTAGATTGCACAGCAGATTAGAGAACCTGAACTGGGATGTATTTTTCTACTTTTCTCCAACATTGGCGATTGTAGTTTAGCAAAGGAACATCATTCATTAGAGTAAACTAATGTGGTAAATGCAAACTGTTTTGAGTTTATGGTTATTTAATTTATGTTTGTTCTGACATGTTTTATATGCACTATAAGCATAAAGAGCTTATAAATAATTTATGCACTTAAATAATATTTTGATAAAAATAACTTGTCAACATTGAGAAACAGGCTTTTCCTGTTTAAAAATGGGTGAACAAAATTAAAAGGTGGAATGAACATTATTCAATTTTAAGAAATACTATTCTACGAAATTCTTCTTCTTGCTTAAGTTAGATTAAATTGGGTTTGTAGCCTGAAGCCAATAAAATCCTAATTAATAAACTACCTCTAGAGTTCTAAGAAATAGATGCAGACCAGAAATCACCATAAAAATGTGAAATACTACACAAAATAGATTCTTAAGAAATGCTTTTTAATTAGTCAGCTGGGAGAGATTAAATAAGATAATAATATAGTGGATACAGCCTAAGTGTCCATCAATAAATGAATGGATAAAGAAGATGTGGTATATAAATACAGTGGAATATTGTACTCAGCCATAAAAAAGAATGACATCTTGCCATTTGTGACAACACAGATGGACCTAGAGGTGAAGTAAGTCAAAGACAAATACCATATGATTTCACTTATATGTGGAACCTAAAAAACAAAACAAATGAACAAACAAATCAGAAATAGACTCAGAAACACAGACAGCTAATTGCCAAAGGAGAGGAAAGTGGAGGGATGGATGAAATAAGTGAAAGGGGAAAAAAATGTAAGTGAAAATGTTTGATCCCTTGATCTGGGTGATACTGGTACATCACTCGGTATTTGATCTGGGTGTACACACGTGTCAAAATACATTGAGCTGTATCTTAATATTTGTGCATTTTATTACCAAGTCCTGTGCTTCTAGTTCCAAAATATATCTTGAATCTTCTCACTTCCAACTACTCCACCCCAGTCTTAGGCCATCATCTTCTTCTCTGGTGGCTTCTTTAGCAACCTCCTAATGGCTACTCTATATGCCCTCTAGGATCAAATCCATTCTTCACACAGGGTTCAGAGTGATTTTTCCCCAAATGCACAACTATTCATGCTACCGTGCTGCTGAAAGTCTTTCAATGGCTGTCTTTGGTTTTAGGATAAAGTCTAAATCCTTTACAAGGTTTACATATATTCATTTAACAACTATTTATTGAGTGTCCACTTATTCCATACACTATTGTAAACACTGGGGATACAGCAATGAACAAAAAAAGACAAAACCCCTACTTTTGTGAAGATTACAAAGATTATACTTTAATGAGGACAGGGAGACAGAAATAAACATAACAAGAGAATTACATATTAAGAAGATAGGGACCATAATGTTGCTCATGTAATTCTACATTAAGAAAACCAAAAAAAAAAAAAAGATAGGGACTATAGAGAACAACAAAGCAAGGTACGTGGAAGAGGAATCCCAGGTGACTGCACGGGCAAAGTGATCAGGTAGGTCTCTTTGAGATGGTGGTAATGTGAACAAAGAAGTCATAAAGAATTGAAGGTGAGTGAGTGAACCATGTGAGCATCTGAAAGAGCATTCCAGGCAGAAAGAACGGAGTGCAAATGTCCCAAGGCAGGACTACATCTGTCTTGTTCAAGGACTAGTAAGGATGCCAGTGCAGCTGGAGCAAAGGGAATGAGGGGGAAAACCAAAGATACTAGAAATCAGTAATGACAGGTAATTTTTTTCAAGGAGTTTTGATATAAAGAAGAGCAGAAAAATGGAGTGGTAGCTGGAGGAAGACCTGAAATCAGAGGTTTTTGTTTTGTTCTGTTTTTAAGATGGAAAGAATAATATCTTGATACTGATGGGAACATTCAGTAAAGGGAAAAATTGCTGGGCAATGTCCTTGAGGAAGGCAAGAGAGGATTACTAGGTCTAGTGTATAAGGTTGGTATTGAGGAACACAGACTATAGCAGAATTTTTCAGTCTCTGCTGTTCTGACATTTTGGGTAAGATAATTCTTTGCTGTAGGGGACGCTGTCCTGTGCATTGTAAGATTTTAACATCACTGGCCTCTCCACCACCCCAGTTGTAACAACCAAAAATGTCTCTAGAAATTGCCAAATGTTCCCTGGGAGGCAAAACTGTGCCCACTTGAGAGTCACTGATAGGCAGGAAGGTAAAGTACTATCAGAGGATGATAATACAGCCACCCATTACATGAACTGAAAGATAAAGCCAAATTTACTGCTTACTAAAGACAGTGAGAGCCTTGCTGGTCAGGTACAGGCTTTGAGCAGACCAGGCTGTTAAACTTATATTGGATTTTGAGCAAGTGGGAAGTTCAGGATTGGTGTACTTTCAGTTTTAAGTATGTTAACATCATCTGTAGAACTGATAACTTGGATGAGACTATTCTTGATTGGTACTCAGAGCATGTTTATTAAAGTGAGTCTCTGTGATTGAATTTCAGAATCAAGGGGTTGTAGTTGATCGGGGTTACAAAAAAAAGCGTGTTCACTGGGGTAAGTTATCATTGATGGATTGAACTTAAAATTCATTTCTAGCTGTTACCATGAGAACTGAAAAAATTCTCAGTACTCATGCTACTGGGTAAACGTGGTGGAACTTTGTGGAAGTTCTTTTCCGATTGTTTTAATTTTTTAAGTGAAATAGGAAACAAGGTCATCTGACAGGATGGATAGGTGAAGGTGTTGAAGGCTTGAGGAGAGAGATACAAAATAGTCACCTATGCAAGTGGGAGAGGAAGTGCACTAGGGAAATGTAGCATGATTACTGGGCAGAATTAAGAGCCCACTTGAGGTCAAGAATACAGAGATCAATCATCATGTTGTGCATTTTTTTAAACCATATTCAGTTTATTGGGTACAGGAGCAACGTGGTGGGGAATTGAATTCAACTGTGATTGAGGTTTTGCCAAATGAATACCATAAAGCAAGAAAGCAAGAAAAGTTCAAGGAAATTGAGAGGATATTCAAAAGAATGCATTATTTTTAGCTTATTTATTTTGCTTTTTATTATGTCATCGTCAGACATACTCAATATTAGAAATAATATAATGAACTCCCTTGAGTCTATCACCCAAATCCAACAATTAAAAACACTTTGCAATCTTCTTTCATCTATGCCACCACACATTTCCTTTACCCTGAGAATTTTAAGCAAATCCCAGGCGTTATTCTAGTTCACCCATGAATACATCAAGGTGTATTTAAGTAAGGACTTTTAAAAACCACAGTCACAATGCCACTATCACATACAACAAAACTAATGATAATTCTTTAATATTTACTAATTATCAGTCCACATTCAAAATTTTCAAAGGAATGATAATGATTGGCAATGAACTTAAGCTGATTGAGGAGAGAAAAAAATAAGGGAGGAGGCTGTGCAGTTAGGGACAATGGGAAAGATGGTTGGATCAGTAGGTTGAAGGTCCTGTGAGAACACTATTGGAATCACGAGCCCACTGGGAGTGAGCTGGAAGGGTAGGGAGTGGTCCCACTTGTTGCCCATTGCTCTGTCACAACAGTCTTCTTTTTCAGTTGATCATAGGAGACAAAGTCCTTCCAATCTGGGATGTTGTAAGATTCTGTGAAGATCTCTTTCCCACAGTCTCTGCCATTTTAGCTCCAGCACCTGACACTCTCAGGAGAATCTGCAGGCTAAATTAGGTCCTCCTTTTGATGCCGGGGTTCTTGTTTGTGGAGCTGAAGAATGAATTTAGCAAATAGTCAAGGAAGGAGAGCCAGGGAGACTTTTATTGAGAGATACAGTGAGAGGACAAACAGAGCTCCTGGCTCGCGTCAGGAGGGGACAAGAGAGCCCAGGGTAGTGCGTTGTCTAGGGGTTTTAGACGTAGATGAGGATTTTTCGAGAACATGAAAAAAAACTTAGGGGAGGGAACTTATTAAATGGTCCTAGGATATTTAGAATTAACTTGATAGAAGTAACTTTCTGCTCTGTTGATTTCTCCCCGAGATACCAGCATCTCAGTCTGGGAGCATACGAAACAAGGCCACCTGCTCAGCCCCCAAGGTGGGCTGAGATTGTTTGCTAAAGAGTAAGTTAAGTGCAATCTTATCTTTAAGGTGGAATCCTTCTTGCCTTCTACTGTGTTATGCCTGGGCTTACTTGCTAAATTAGTTTGCCCAGTTTGCAAAATCACTTCATCAGATCTGAAGGAGGAGAGACAGCACATAGGCCTGGGCCTTTTAGCATGTTGAAGTGAATCTTACTCATGATTATAAATGATTAACATAATAAAAACATGTGCTACTCCTCATCTGGGGAATATTAACTGGTCTCACTGAAGAATGACTCTAGAGCTGAATGTTTAACACAGAGTTTTAGTAGGGGGGTTTCCTTGCATGTAGTTACACTGCTCTGACTCTAATTATCCTGCCTTGCTTTTTCCAGAGGCCCTCACCCTACTCTGACTACACCCACAGTCCCTGTCTCACTTTCATACCCGTGGTACTTCTTTGGAGCACTTATAATCATAACTTCAAAACTATAGGAAAACCTATGTGTTTGATGTCTATCTCCATTAATAACTTCATCATCTTTGTTCACTACTGTCATTGCCACAGCCTAGAACAGCACCAGTGGGCCACACTCAAATATTGGACAAGAGAGGGAGGGAATGGTCAATGTCAAATGCCAAAGACTTATAAACCCACTTGTAATATGGTTTCTAAGGATTCTAATTTTTTATTCTCACGTGACATTTGCCATTTCCTCACTTGTAAAAACAACATATAAATTAGGAGGATCATATGAGTTAATTACTGAAGAGTAAATTGGGCCCCTCTGCTGCATTAGTAAGGAGTGCTCTAAAAACCCATCATCAGCCCCAACATGCTCATGTATAAAGGAAACGATTAATCTAGGCGTCATCGTAAACATGAGCCCTCCCACGGTGGTTTACCTCGTTCTGAGGTGGCTAAGAAGGGGTGGGCCCCGCAGTCAGACTCCGACGGTCGCGCGGGTACACACGCGGGAGGCTGCGTCCAGAGGGGGATCTTAACCTCCCAGAACGGAAGTTCCTGAACTTACAAACCCGCGGGGAAGCAAGTCGGCAACGGACCAAGATGGCGGCGCCCAGTGAGGGGCCAGCGTTTGCTTGGGGAGTAGAAAATAATTGGGGTGCGGTTGTTCGCTCTCCAGAAGGGACCCCCCAGAAAGTTCGGCAGCTAATAGATGAGGGGATTGCTCCGGAAGAGGGAGGCGCCGACGCGTGAGTTCGGAGTCCGCCTTGGTTCCGGCGCGGGCTGATTGGACAGGGCTTCGGGAACTCAGGCCTGGGGAACCCTTGGGTCTGCGACCAGGGTTGGGGATGGCTTCGTCCCGGGTTTCGAAAGAGATTAGGGTAACTATGTGTTGTCCGCTTTAAGCCTCTCCTCGGGATGTACTGTATTCCGCACCACAGGCGAATTTTGCCATAAGAGGTTTATTTGGGGAGTGGGGTGGGGTGTGCAGGACCGCTAGCAATGCACGCACCTGACTTCTTTTTGTTGGGCTTCTTAATCTTTTTTGAACCATAGAGCCTTTTGGCAGCCTGGTGAAGTTTATGAACCCATTCTCATAAAGGAAATCAATTACGTTAGAATACAGCTATCAAGATATTAAAATAAAGTGATAGAGTAATATTCTTCAGTATTAGAGTTAATAGCTAGTAATAGGTCTATTATCTACCAAAATGTTGAAGTAGCTGTGAGCATAAACAGTATTTCAAAAAGTGCAACAACCATACATGGTGATAAAGTATCTTGTTATTCCCTTGGTGATAGATTCAGAGGTATTGCTGATTCTACTATGGCTTTTTTTTTTTTATTACCTTCATTCATAACTGAAGGAAATACCAAATTTCAGTTAGAGGTTGGTAAAATAAATTTCATTTTTTCCCCCATCCAAGTTTGTGGATCATCTGAATTTTTTCCAATAACTACACCTCCCTGAGGCTCTCCCTGACT
This sequence comes from Manis javanica, assembly GCF_040802235.1. Classification (NCBI taxonomy): domain Eukaryota; kingdom Metazoa; phylum Chordata; class Mammalia; order Pholidota; family Manidae; genus Manis; species Manis javanica. The sequence goes on from NC_133161.1 coordinate 21,474,277, forward strand.
CTGAGAAGCATTGTTTTTAGAATAAAGTTATTTCTTTCTCAAGTTTTAGTAGTTGGTGTGATACTATTTTTATTAAAATGACTTTTGTGTTCAGCAGTTTCTTTCTCTACCTGCCCCCAAGAGGTTTTGAAATGACTTTTACTGAAAACAAGGTGATTGTTTTTATGGTTTTTTTCCTCCCTGAATTTTTGTGTCTAATTGAAGTATAGTTGACAACTATGTTAGTTTTAGGTGCACATCATAGTGACATTTATATACATTATGAAATGCTCACCATGATGTGTGTAGTTACCATCAAAGTTACCATACAAAGTTTACATCCCAGCACTTTACATCCCAGTGATTTATTTTTTTAATTAAAGTATCATTGATATACAGTCTTATGGTTTCAAGTACAGAAAACAGTGGTTCAACAGTTACCTCTATTATTAAATCCTTGCCCCTACTAGTGCAATTACTATCTGTCAAATTGGAAGATGTAATGGAATCATTGGATATATTCTCCATGCTGTGCTACCATAAAAATACAGAATACTTACGAATTTGTTGTCATCCTTGTGCAGTGGCCATGCTGATCTTCTCTGTATTGTTCCAATTTTAGTATATGTGCTCCTGAAAAAAGCACTGTGTGACTTACTTATTTTAAAATAAATAAGGAAGTTTGTACCTCTGAATCCTCTTCATCTATTTGGGCCATTCCTCCATCTGCCTTCCCTGTGGCAACCAACAATTTGTTCTCTGTATTTATGAGTCTGTTGTTTTTTTTTTTTATCTGCTTTGTTTTTTAGATTCCACATGTAAGTGAAATCATACTGTACTTGTTTTTCTCTGGCTTACTTCACTTCACCTAACACCCATTAGTTCCATCCATTTTGTCACAAATAGCGATATTTCATTCTTTTTTGTGGCTGAATAATATTCTCTCCCTCCCTCTCTCTCTCCCCACCCCACGTGTGTGTGTGTGTGTGTGTGTGTGTGTGTGTACATATCTTTATCCATTCATCGATTGATGGACACTTAGGTTGTGTCTATATCTTGGCTGTTATAAATAATGTGGCAAACATAGGGGTGTATATATCTTTTCAAATTCTTATTTTTGTTTTTTGGAGGTAAATACCCAAAAGTGGAATTACTGGATTGTATGATAGTTCTATTTTAATTTTTTGAGGAAGTTTCTATACTGTTTCCCATAGTGACTGCAGGGTTCCCTTTTCTCCACATCCTCACCAACACTTGTTATTTCTTGTCTTTTTGATACTAGCCATTCTAATTGGTGTGAAATGACATCTCATTGTGGTTTTGATTTGCATTTCCCTGGTGATTAGTGATGCGGAGCATCTTTTCATGTGTCTGTTGGCCATCATTATGTCTTCTTTGGTCTTTCAGGTCCTCTGTCCATTTTTAAATCAGATTGATAGGTTTTTCTGGTGTTGAGTTGTATGAGTTTTTAATATATTTTGATTATTAACCCCTTTTTCTCTGGATTTTTTTCATGGAATTGCTTAACTATCTTTACTTTGGTTTGAATTTTCAAATTAGTTCTATTTTGGGAGAAGTGGGTATCAAGAGTCAATCCAGGTAGAAGTATCAAAATTGTCTTCTGCTGTTAAAAGTGTTAATTTCTACAGTGGTTCAAGTTAATTTCTACAGATTACCCTAAAACTTACTGGCTTAAAACAACTAACACTTACTGCCTCACAGTTTCTGTGGATTAAGAATCCAAGCATGGCTTAACTGAGTCCTCTGGTTCAGGGTCTCTCACAGCCTGGCATCAAGATATTGGCTGGGGCTGCAGTCATCTCAGGGCTTGACTAGGGATCGATGTGTTTCCAGCTGTCTTAATGCATAGAAGTTGCATAATGCATAGAAAAGTTGCATAATGCATAGAAAACTTGATTCTTATTTTGTTTTTACTGAAGTTAAGCAAAATGTCCCTTTAGAACAGTGAATGAGCTCAAAGACGAGGTTGCCCATACAGGATTAATGGGATGTTGTGGATATAGTAATTGCTTGAAACTTAGGTATGGCCAAACTGCAAAGAGACTTGAATGCCAAACTGAAGAATTTGGATTCTATTTAATAAGTATTGTGACACTGTTGAAAATGTTAAGCAGAGGAATGACACAACTGAAATTATTTTTAGAAAGATTAAAATCCAGTGTGATGTGATTGATGAGATGATGTGCAGAGAAGCTAGATGCACAATGTCTAGGCTAAGTGATACCATGAAAGGATTACCAAAAGTTATATCACTTTCTTTTAGGAAGGACACATCAGCCACATTCCAGTCTGCTAATGGATCACCCAAAGCAGAACAGCCGCCATTGGAATCTACAAGCAAAGAAGCCTTCTTTAACAGAGTGGAAACATTTTCTATATCCTTTTTTAGTTTGTGTGAGTTGCACCTTTTACCTGCTCTTGGAATTGTTATTCCTACAGGAATAACACCACTTACTCTGATGTTTTAAAATTAAAAATTAAACTTGATAAGAAATTTTACAGGAAAATTAGTGTCATACAATGTTATCTCTCAAAAGGACATTTGAGATTATCTCTTTTCTTTTAATAGAAGAAAGAACTAAGAGCCTGAAAGAAGGAATAATAACACTTGTATGTAGTGTGTTTTGATCTTCACCATAAACCTCTGAAATCATATTTGATTTTCACCTTAAACCTATGATCTTCACTTTAAACCTATAAAAATAGATATTATTGTACTCATTTTACAAAAGAAGAAACAGTGTCAGGTAGGTTATGTGACTTGCCCAGCTAACAAATGGCAGAGCCAGGACTATAGCATAAGGCTCTTGGCACCCAAACTTAATGTTGTTGCACACTTAATGAGCATCGTACACTTTGATAGTTTTTTTAATGACTGTACTATACTTCCTGTCTCTAAATTTCACTCTGTATGTTAGTTATCTATTATTGCAGAACAGATTACCCTAAAACTTAGTGACTTAAAACAACTAACACTTACTATCTCACAGTTTCTGTGGATCAAGAATCTAAGCAAGGCTTAACTGAGTCCTCTGGTTCAGGGTCTCTCACAGCCTGGCATCAAGATATTGGCTGGGGCTGCAGTCATCTCAGGGCTTGACTAGGGATCGATGTGTTTCCAACTGTCTTGCCAATGGGTTTCAGCCCCGTACAAGTTCATTATGGATTCAGTGTGACCAAAGAAATTGACAGCAAAACGTTCTCGGGGTGAAAGGGTTATACCCAACTTTACTTCCAGGTGGCAGGTCAGTCACTAAAATCCCATTCACTCAGAGCGAGTTTGCATGCAGCAAGCTGGTCTCTGCCGCTGGTCCCCTCTCTCTGCACAGCCGTCCCACACAGCCATCCTCTGGGCCTCTGCCTTCACAGTCGTCCCACACGGTCATCCTGCACAGCTGTCCTCTGGGCCTCTGTCGTTGGCGCTGCCACCACTCCAGCCTCTGCTCTTGCAGCCATGCCACCGTGTTGTGCCCAGAGCACTGACTGGAGCTCTTTACACAGAGTCAACAGCAATATATTGTCCACAGGTGTGCAGTGAGCCAGTCACCCAGGGCGAGGTGAGAATCCTGGCCACAGGAGTTCTCATTTTATCCACACCAACTCACTTTGTTGTTGACAGGATTCATTTCCTCATGGCCACTGGATTGAAGGCTTCAGTTTTATACTGGTTATTGGCTGGAGACCTCCCTGTGTACCTTGCTACTTGGGCCTCTCACAGGGACAGTTTACAACATGGCAGCTGACTTCCATCGGAGTAAGCAAGCAAAAGAGAACAAGACAAGCTAGACTCTTCATAACTTCATCTCAGAAGTGATATCCCATCACTTTTGCTGTTTTTCTTTTCATTAGAGTGATATCTTAAAAATTTAGGACAGTTATGGTTTACAGGAAGGCTGCACGGGTTACAAAGAACTTCCTTTCTGAGCTATTAGAACATAAGTTGCCAAAGTGACACCTTGTTACCCCAAAAAATTTCCTGCAAATATGGACTTTCTCCTACATAACTACAATGCAATCCTCCAAATAAGGGCATTCACATAATACATTACTACCATCCAACCCAATCATTTCATGAGCTGTCCAAATAATGTTCTTTACAACAAAAGGATCCAGTTGTGAATCCTCAGTTTTTCCTTGATTTTCATGATCCTGATACTTTTGCTTGAAGATTAGAGCACATTAATTTGTAGAGTGTAACCCAGTTTGCGTTTGATACCTCCTTTGGAGTATCACAGAAGCGTTCTCCTTGCATCTTGTCAGGTTACGTGATTTTGATTTATCCCATTACTGGTGATGAGCACTTGATTAAAAGAGTGTCTGTTAGTGTTTTCCATTGTCAAGTGACTCTTTTCTTCCATTGTAATTAAAAAATCTTTTATGGGGAGGTGCTTTGGCACTGTAAATATCCCATTCCTCATCAAACTTTATGTAATTTATTTACTTGTAGCAGCATTGAGCTTATGATTTCCTTTTTAATTAAGTGGGTTATAATCCATTATTATCATCATATGTTTTGACATTCCAGTTGTTCCTGATCTGGTAAATGGGAGCCCTGTGCAGGTGCTCTTCATGCCACACTTGGCTCCCAGCCCGCAAGCAGGGCCAGTGTGCGGACCCCTCTCTGCCCGGCTTGCATTCTGTCACCCCGTGCTTAGTTGCCTTCCCCCACCCCACTCCATCGTTGTTCAGGGCCTGATGGCTTTAGGACTAACTTGCTTAGGAAGAGGGAGGTATTTCAACTGTCCTTCTACTGCTGTTCTTTAGACTAATTCCTGATTTTGGTACAGTATTTAGAACCATTTCCTTTCTTGTTCTCATAGTATGTAAGTTGATCACCACTTTGGACATGATGATAATTTAACTTAAGCTAGTTAAGTGATTTTATTACTTTTTGTTTAGAGACTCCCAGCTCCTTTATATTTTAATATATCTAAATTCTGTTTTCTAGCCTTCATTCCTTCTTTGGCTGATACTGGAATGCTTTTAAATTTCAATATCCCTTACGAAAATATAGAACTTTCCTGCATCTCCTTTCATGTCTTATCCTTTTTTTTTTCTGTGCGCCATAAAATAAGAGCTCTTTAGGTAAAATATAAAAAGCTGAGTGTTGAATATTAAAGACCAATAAATGTTTTAGGATAGTTTCTCAAGCACATACTTACACAGATGCTCTTGATGCTTTCACCTATATAACACACACAGACTACACACACATTGGTATGTAACAACCATACTTCAGGCAGAGGGAATAAGGAAGAATCTTATTAATTTTACTGACTATTCTTTGGAAGGTAGAAGTGGATGTGGTACAATAGGAGAGCACAGATAAGAGGTGGGAAATGTTTTTGCATGTTTGACTTTCCCCATCCCTTATTGCTTAGGCATATCCCAGTGCTTTCACAAGTCTTTTAAACTCTCTATGTTTAATATTAAGTGAAAGTAAATGGCTTCTACATTCTACCCCACAAGCAATAATAAAATATTTTAAAAAAATACATAGGACTTCGTGGAGGAAAAGTTATATTTAGAACTTTTTTTCTCTCTGCTTGTTTTTCAAATGACCTTCATCATTCTGTGAAGTCTGTGCCTATGCTTGAAAAATAGTATTTTAACTTTTCTTGCTGCTTTTCCCCTTAAAGTGTTTATTCCTTTATACATAGAGAACAAGTTAAAGTTTTCACCTCAGATTTATTCATTTTCATATACTTGTACTGTTGTTTTCTTAACATGAATACTCTTTGAAATGGGCAGGTAAGCCCCCCGAGCTGTCTCCACTTGTCTGTGCAAAATATGGCTGGGTTACAGTTGAATGTGATATGCTCAAATGCTCCAGCTGTCAGGCTTTTCTCTGTGCCAGTTTACAACCAGCTTTTGATTTTGACAGATGTAAGTATAAAGTACAAATTAGATTCTTCTCCATACTCAAGGATATACTATACTAGTTTTTCTGAAAAGACTAGTCACCTGTGTTTGATCAAAGAATGTATACTTCAGTATCTAATAAGGTGAATTTGTGATTGTCTTCACCCTAATTACTAGCTTCAGTCGTTACTTTTTTAAAGAAACTAAGCTACTTTAGAGTGAACCTGATCTTCTGTGTTTCAGGAAACTAACAGCAGTTCATTTGCTTTATGGCTCCAAAATTTATGCTTAAGCAAAGAGACATAGAACTGTATATGAGGGCTCACAGTTTGGAGTGCCCTGCCTTATGAGATATATGTTAACACCTTTGTATTGATCTTAGATTCTTGATTTAGAACTGATTTTGTGAAAAAAAATACTAAGATGATGCTGTTGCTATATTTTCATATCTTTTAAAATTATCTCAGTTATTTTTATTTTTCACTGTATCTGTACTCTTAAAGGCTCTTGGCCATTGGAGTTTGAATCTATACAGTGTTTTTTAAGGTGTTGCTACCTATGTTGGTTTCAGATAAGGACCGCTGTGCTGAGCTGAAGAAAGCCTTGTGTACTGCCCATGAGAAGTTCTGTTTCTGGCCAGATAGCCCCTCTCCAGGTACTTATTTCCACGGTTTCCCATTTACCAACTCTTCTTGGTCATTGAATTTCTAATATTGACTATTAATTTGTGAAAAATCCAGTCTTTGAAGTTTCTTTTTATCTTCTATTTTTGCTTTTCAAGAAGAACGTACATTCATTCACTTATGATGTTATTACCATGATTAAGTTCATTTGATATGCCAGCCACTTAGCCTTTCATATGTTATCCCATTTAATCCTCACAGGGCCACTGGGAGGTCAGTATTATCAGCCTAGCTTTTTAGGTGAGGAAACAGAGAGACTCAGAGATCTTAAAACCAACTAATGAGGAGCCATAACTATGTTATATGTGATTTCAAACCCTCTGCTTTTCTCACTATAGCGAGCAGCCCTGTGTTCTGCCCAGGCTTCTTTGGTGCCCTAATGGCACTAATGGTGGCAGTTAAACAGGGTTTGGTTGCTCCAGAAGACTCACAAGATCTCAAATGGGAGTGACTACAAATGTACAGTTTATTACAGTAACATGATACAACATAACGAAAGCATCATTACAGCCAAGACCTGCCCCCAGGGCAAAGGTCTGGAGCCTCCGGGGGCAGTGGGAGCACCTATTGTCCTGCTGGTATAAGGGCTGTGGCAGGTCAGCTGCTCCCTTGAAGCAGGCAAATTTGTGATTGTCTTCACCCTAATTATTAGCTTCAGTCATTACTGTTTTTAAAAAACTAAAGCCACTTTAGAGTGAACCTGACTTCATGTATGCTGGGAAACTGACAGCAGTAGCTTTACTTTATGGCTCCAAAATTTATACTTAGGCAAAGAGATACAAGACTTCTATAAAGTCTCATGCTTTGGAATATCCTGTCTTATAAGGTACATGATAGCTCCTTTGTTACTGATCTTAGGATCTTTGATTTAGAACTTGTTTTATGCAAAATACTAAGATGATACAGTTACTAATATTTTCATATCTTTTTAAATTATTTTCATTATTTTTATTTTTCATTGTACCTGTACTCTTAAAGGCTCTTGGCCTTTAAGTGTTTGTATACAAAAAGGCTTCAGAACAAGGGAACCCTAAATGTATTCTCAAGTAGGATTTTAAAAATAATTTGTTGATCGTATAGGCATATTCCTACTGAGTAACTAGCCTCAGTAGCAGAGCCCCGTGGGGGGTTCACCAAGACCAGGTGCAAAGCTTGCTGGATCCATGGTTACAAAGCAACACTTAACCCATATACTTCATGCTTGACCAAAAATCAGTGCCATGAATGTCTACTTATTTCAGTAGGACAGTGCAGGCTAATTCCAGGGTCACATGCCCAGGAGTATTCCATGAATGACCACTAGGAGGGAAAAATAGATTGAAGGTGACCACAGAGTGCCATCTATTGATAAAAAGTGATATAAAAAGTATTAATAAAAAATAAACATTTTAGAGTGATGATGACTGTATAACAAGGATTTCCTGCTGTTGGCCTAGCTATTTCACTGTATAATACACCAAAACCCAGTAGGATGTGAGTCCATCTCTGTCTGTTGTACTCAGTCCAGGTTTTTAGGGTCTGCACAGGGCTCTGTTGGTGGTTCCCAACTCTTACTTTACGCTCTGTTTTTTGATAACCATTCATAACTTCAGCTACCACCTACTTGCAGGCCTCTGACTCCTATTCAGACCTCTTTTCTGAGCTTGATTCATATTTTTAACTACCTTCTAAACATTTCTGTTTAATATCTTGCAGATACCTTGAACTCAACATGTACAAAACTGAATTCTTCATCTTATACTTAAAACTTGCTCCTCTTCTCATCTTATATTTTCTCCATCTTGGTAAATGGTACTGACATGCGCATCCACTGTCCTAGCTAGAAACCTGGATGTTGCCTTAGCTTTGCCTATCATCAGCACCTGGTCCTATCCATCCTGTCTCCTCACTGGATCTCAAATATGACCTCTCATTTATACCATCTCTTGGTTTTGTTCTTTCACATTCTGGAGACGTTAATGTTAAGAAAAGAACATCCACAACTATTTATATATACCTGAATGCTTAAATTTATTAAGCATATCTAATAGATATAATTTTGAAGGTTACTTTTTTCTAACATTGACCAGTAATTACAAACTAAAGTAAATCCCTTTAAATATTTTAAATTATAATTACAAATTTACTAGGACTGATTATTTTAAACATATCAAACATTAAAGGAGACAGAATATTCACATGTTAATTATAAAACAAATATTTAAACTTATGTCAAAACATTTTTGTAGTGGATTTAATTTCTTCTGTTTACTCTTTTACTTTCATGAGTTTTTAATAGTATCTTCTTAAGATTCTACCAATTACACAAAACCCTAAATTAGAAGAACATGATCAGAAGAGTGTTGGGACCTGGATTTTCTTCCAAGTTTTGTCAAACCTGAGCCACTGGTCATCTGAACAAGTTTCCTTTTTATTGTTAAGCTTCATTTGATTTTTTAAAGTCCATACCTTTCTCACTGATTTTAGTCTTTTATAATCTCACTTTTCTAGTAAAATGGTGCATCTTTTCAATTTGATGATGTATTTTGACATATTTGGTTACTTGCAAATTTAATTTGATAATATTTAATAGGAGACACAAAAAGTCATTATATAATAAATACAGTTAGTGATTTTGGACTCCTTTTAACAACAAAACTGGAAAAAGTTGTTTTTCTTAAGCAGCCTTATTAAAGTATAATTGATATAAAATAAACTGCACATATATAGGTTTATAGTTTGATAAGTTTTGACATATTTGTATGTTCATCAAACTGTCACTGTTAGATTTCTATTTTGCATCATGAGCTTATATTCATGTTCCCAATTTAATGCTGTATCTTACTGCACCCTATCTTTTTACAGTATAAGGTTTCATTGATCAATGGGAGTTTTACAACACTGATGCTCCTTCACTCTATCCTTGTGCCACTGGTATCTTACAGGGATTACCTTAAATCTCTTGAAGGTCTGCTTATTTCTTTACATCCAGACTGACCCCTTACAGTTGCTAAACTAATGCATATTACCTATAATATAAGTTCTTGCTTTAAAAAAATCTTTCAGCAATTTCTTTCCACATACATTAATAAATTATTGTCTGGTCATTGTCAATACTTTAATAAACTTATCTGCTAGTACTTTCCCCACAAGCACATGTGTTCCCACGCTGTGTAAATATTTGGAATTCCCCAAGTGTGCCATCCTTTGGGCCACTGCTTTTATGTTGTTGGTGTTTCAGGTTCAGCTTAGACCTCACTGCTTCTGAGAAACCTTCCTGAGAATCTACTTTTTGAACATAATCACAAAAACATCATCATAGCCCCATAAAAAAATCAATAATTTTAAATTATTAAACATTAACTGGTCAAACATCGATTTTATATGTCCTCTGTTGTTTTGTACATGTTTTAATTTTTTGCACCTCGCACCAGTGTAATCTTTCAGTTTACTTTACCCACAGATAGATTTGGGATGTTGCCATTGGAGGAGCCTGCTGCTCTCCTTAGTGAATTCCTAGAGCGTTTTCAAAGCCTGTGTCACTTGGATCTCCAGCTTCCTTCCCTGAGGCCAGAGGACTTGAAAACTATGGTGGGTTTTTCTTGACTAGCCTCCAGTGGCCTTCAGTTGTCGCCAGTATTTACACGTGAAGCATTTCTTTTAATGAGAGGAGGATTCCAGTTGGTATAGAGAGAACTGCTTGTTTTTCTCTCAACTGGCCTTTCTCATTTTCCACCAAAAGGTGACTACAGAGGGTTTCAGTGAATTGGTTCCGTTTATGCTTTTAGATATGATTCTTTAAATGTGTAAATTCAGTTTTATCTTGATTTGTTTCTTAAACTATTTAGCAGAAGATACTGACATGTGACTTCATAATGGTTTTTTATATACCATTTCCCAAAGAAAGTACTAGAGGAGAAGTTATAAATTCTCTTCTCCTTTGTGAGTAGAAATATGAAATGTTGTGGCCCATCTGTACTTTGAAACTGAGTATTTACTGTCCCATTTCATCACCTGTAGGTGCTCTGTGAAGATAAGCTTTACTGTAGGACATGGAAGCTATTATTTTGCTTCTTCAACTTGAGAAGCTATTTGAATTTTAACACTAAACCATTAACCTCTAATGCCTATTATAATATCCCCCCATTTCCAGCCAAGGCAATTTTTTTTCACCCTGTCATAGTTCTTTGTTATTCTTAGAACAAAAATCAAGACTGTGGCAAGCTCTGTTGTTCTATCATAAAGTAAATTCAGGTTTAGATCAAGATATAAGCAGTAATCTGTTTTCATCATTTAGTTTTGATGTTTACAGGTTTCAGAGAAGATCTGCAATTGGTAAATTGAAAACAAGTTAGTACTAGGAAAAGATTTGGTAGTTCAGGAAAACTGCTCCCTTTCTGAATCAGCAGATCCAGGGCAATTCAGAAAGCTTCTGTGTGATGCCTTCGCCCTGTCCTGGAGAAGGAAGCCTGCTCCAGTGAGAGAATTGTCATCATGGTTGTCATTTCTTTCATGACTTTTGCCTCATACCATCGAGGTATATCATTATATGTAACTTTTCCTTTCGTGGTGGTTGAAACCTTAGGTTTGTTGCCTTGGTTCCTTCGTAGTGTTTGACAGAAGACAAGATCAGTCTTCTCCTACATCTGCTTGAAGAGGAACTTGATCACCGAACTGATGAGAAAAGAAACACAACCAAATTAGGCTCAGACATCCACGTCCACATCACTGCCTGTATCCTCTCTCTGTGTGGCTGGGCATGTGGGTTAGTCAGCAAATTTTTCTGGAGACATGAACTGTGACAGCATTATACACCTATATACATCAGTCATGAGTAGTATCTGGAGAGCATATGGTGTCTCCTGTGAAAAAAACAAAGAGAACCTGAGGGAATGGTGGCAGGGGGGCGCAGACAGTAAGACTCTGTAACATAACTCGGTAACTCTTAAATGCACCTGATTCGTTTCATTTACTATCACTACACAGTTGGGAATTTGTGTTCCTGTAAACAGTGAAGCTCCTTTTTATTTTTAGAAAGGAAGAAAAATCAGTTTAATTGATAAAAATTACCAAAGAAAATACCAGCTGGAGCCCTCTAGGCCCCCATGTGGATGTTCCCACTCCAGCTGCTCAGTTTGGCACAGACTCCTTCTGGGATAGAAGACTGTCAGCCCATCTTGATTTACTTTAAATATGCTTTCTTTGGTAGATAAAGGAATATTTTTAATTTAAAAGGAAAATAAGAATAGGAGAAATGTATAAAACATAACCTTTAGATCTTTCTATAGGAAATATGTGAGTGATGAAGAAGTTGGGGTCCTGAGATCAGAGGATCTGAGAGGTCCTGAGAGGGTGTGGTTCCCAGTCCACTGGACTGTACCAGAGATTTGTTTGATGAGATAAAGCATACTCACAAGTGATTATATTTAATCCTTTGGAAATGTTACCCTTTGAAACAACTCTTTTTTCCATTCCCTCCCTAGTTCTTCCTTGGAACCCATGCAGCTCTCGCTGATAACGTGCTCACAGTGTATGAGGAAGGTGGGGCTCTGGGGCTTCCAGCAGATTGAATCGTCAGTGACCGACCTGGACACATCCTTTGGCCTGACCAGCTCCCCCATCTCAGGCCCTGAGGGGAGGCCAGAGCGCGTCCTTCTGGTGCCTGAGTCTCCTCGGAGGATGATGACTCGCAGCCAGGATGTCACCTTTTCCCCAGGCTCAGAGCAGGTGGAGGCTTAATTGGCTTATTTGGGGTGGACTTTTTAAGACCAGGATTCTTGCCAAAAGTGTTGTTGGTAGAAAAGTTGGAAATTAACTTAGGTGCGTAGGCTTCACTTCTAATCACATTGATCAGAATATCAGATTTTTATTCACCAATTTCAGTGGAAAAGCTAAATTCATTATTTTGTATAGAAATCTAATATTCTTTCAAGAGTATAGTTATGTCAAAAGTTCAGATACTAAATTCTTATAGTTTAAACTATAAAATACTAGCTTTCACATGTTTTAGAAATATTTCCCCAGACCATAGTCGTTACTATCATTGGTGTACTTCCATCATCTCCTGTTTCCTTCAGCCTGAAAGGAGCCCAGGCCCCATTGTCTCCCGAACCCGGAGCTGGGACTCTTCCAGTCCTGTCGACCGTGCTGAGCCGGAGGCCACCAGCCCCACCACCAGAACCCGCCCAGTGACCCGCAGCATGGGCACAGGAGACACCGCTGGCCTAGAAGTGCCATCTAGCCCTCTCCGGAGAGCCAAACGAGCTCGCCTCTGCTCTTCCAGCAGCTCTGTGCGTCCTCCTGCCCGTGGAAGCCATGGAGCATGGGCAGCCTGCCGTGCCCTCCCTGTGAGGCAGGGAGAGGCCGGCACGAGCCCTTCCCTGGTCCTGTGCTATAAGACCATGTGAATAAGTTTAAAGATGGGACAGTTAGGTGACCAAAAGGAAAAAAATCGAAGGGTTTTGTCATTTGTTTCTTTGCAAAGCATTCTAGAGAGGTAATAAATGTTTCAGGGGATGACATAGGGAGAGACAGACCTGATCAAGTACGGTTTGTTTAACCCAGAACGAGTGAAAGAATTTACAAAGTGAGAGGGAACTGCATAGGGAAAGTTTAAAGGAGGACGTAAAACTAGATACTTGGGCAGTTGAGAGATTCTGGGCGTGACAGTAAATGGCAGTGCCTCCCTGAATAAACATAGCATCTGCCCTTCATTAACACTATTTCTCTTCCTCCTCCCTCAGGACACATCTTCCCGAAGCTTCTTCGATCCTACCTCTCAACATAGAGATTGGTGCCCTTGGGTGAACATCACATTTGGCAAGGAAAATAGGGAGAGTAGCAGAACTGAGGGAGATGCCAGCACCCCAGCGGAGCCAGGCTGGAGGGCAACCCTGAACATCCTCTTGACCCATAAACAGTCCAAGCGGCCAGCTGAAAGAGACTCTGTGGTGAGATAAGCCATTGCCCCATATGTGTACAGCACTTGCTGTTTATGGGCTGAGGAGCAGGTACTGGTCCTATAATTAGCACCCTTCCTGCCCTCAGCTTTTGTAAGTCAAGTTAGACCCAGTCTGGTTTCATCCTAGAGAACAGGCATGGAACCAGTTCAACCTTTCTGCAGTTTACCATATGGCATTCCATCAAATTCTGGTAAATTCATTGTCTTCTCAACTAAAGTGACCCAAATAAGAAAAAGAGTACCAAAACAGAAACAGAAATAGACGAACAGCAGCTGTTGTGGCCTCGTATTGCAGAACAGCTGCTTTTTTTATCAGTTGCTGTCACTTGCACTCTGACACCAAGATTATGATTTCATTCCTCACGATGGGCCTGTTACTTTGTCCCACAGCCCTAGACTTGTGCACCTAGCCTCAGCTAGCCACCACGGTAATGACGGCTGCTGGGCACAGACATGGGTAAATGCAAATCCATCACGACAGCTGAGGAAGCAGGTCAAGTGCTTGCTCTATGTAAGGGAGGTGACTGGGCACTAAGGAATCGTGAAAATGGGTTCTCTTTCCTTTGCTGGCCTAGTCCCAAGTTTGTCTTGTAGCCTGGTATAAATATAATAACATCTGACCTCTATACCTTCCAAGGACAAAGTAAAATAATACTTGACAGCAGATGTTTGCAAGAAGCGTTCCCAGATTCATGGTTTTATAGAGTCATAGGATTCCACTGGAGAGAACTGTAGTGATGCGGAAAGCCAGGAATGCACTTGTGGACCCTTGGTAACTCTGCCAGTGAAGGTTTTCCAGGTATCTTGCAGAAAAATACCTGCGTTTTTTCCAATTTAAGAACTTTTGAAAATATGTAAATCTATCTGAAGACAAATGCTTGGCCCTCCTCTCAAATTGGAAAGATTCTATCTGTCTTTGCACATAAATTCTCTCTGCCTAGATCTACATGAAATAGAGTACTAGCAGTTTTTATTGACTCCCCTCTGTTGCTATCATACTAACGAGAAATCCTACAGGGTTTTTTTTTTTTGTAGTAGGGAAAGTTGGCCTCATAATTGGCCCTGGGTTCCAGGACTTTTAAGATCCTTTTTAGTAGTTTGTCTTTCAGTCTCCCTACAGCTGCTGTGACTGGGAAGTACAAAGCTTAAATGAGTCTGGGTAGAGGATTATTTTGTTAGAAAAAAATCAGTCCCATTTTTCAACTTGTGTTTCTTTCAACTTTGTCACTGTATTAAATAAATTCCCTTCGGTCATTAGTAAGAGCTCATACTTTTTCCTTCTGGGACTTTTACTGAGAAACTTACCCACAAAGAGGATAAGAAAACAGTGAAAATATCTGATGTCAGAAACTGGAGGTAACTTTGTAGATTATCTTGCTCCGTAATGTTATTCTCACTGAGACCCTATGCTCTTCACTGTGACTCTCAAGGGTAGAGAACCAAGTGTTTTGATTCACTGAGAACTTTTACCTTTTAGTGAATTGCTTTGTCTCCCTATAACACCATTTCTCAGAATCTCAGATCACTTCAAAGGCATGATCAAGTGGCAGTGAGAGTCTTCCTATTATTAGCTCTGCTGGCTAAAACATGAAGCTGAGAAGGCCAAGGTCATAGTTTAAACTCTTATGGTCATTTAATTTGTATTATTCCTTGGCCTGGGGTTGTACTGCTAGTCCCAGCTAGGTGTCACGTCAGTGTGAACCTTGTTCACAAAAAATAATGAACTTGGGCCAATTCAGCATCACAGATGGAAACCTGTGTGCAGTCTGTGTGCTGTGCCAGTGCTGGGTCAGAAGCATCGTCCTCACATGCAAAGGTTAGGACAGATACAAATACTTAGTGGGAAAACATGAACCATATTTTAGAGGCTCAGAGGTGTTGGTAGGAGTCTAATGGCAGAACATAGGCTTTTAGATTTTTAATGTGGATTTAGGTATATATTATGTATAGCATAGTATAAAATTAGTTTTACTCAATATCTACATCATTGTGGGAGAAATTTGTCTCTTTATAAGAATTTAATCTCTAATAATGAACTTTTCTGTCTATAGAGTCTCTCTGAGAAATCAAGAAACGTATTCCGAATATTCCGGCAATGGGAGTCTTCATTCTCATCCTGAAGATATTCCAGACCTTCCTGTAGAGAGGTGGAATGAGTGACTTTGTAAAAAAATCTGAATTCCCTTTTGGTCAGCTGATGCTAAGCTTTTCTCCATCTGGTGTAATCAGAAAGAGCACCTGTCCTTGCAGAGGCTATGCGTGTTCCTGTCTGCCTCTGACCAAGGGGACTTCCATGTAGGGATGAGGACAGGGCGAAGTGCAGCAAGCCTGGTTTTGTTAAAGGAGTGGGGTTATGAAACTAGACTGAGGGCCAGTGACTTGAGCACTTTTAATGTCTTCAGTGTGGGGCCGTGCTTTGAGGACTTGTATCTTAGGAATATGCCAGTATGTGTTAATAAAATTCTTGCTAAGATTCTTACTGCTGGAGAACTGTTTTCTTCCTTGCCTTCTGCACTGATATTAAGGAAGCAGAGACAGAAAATTTCAGGGGAGCAGTAAACAAAATAAAAATTTTAGTTTTTAGATTCATTTGTGATTCTAGTCAAAGAGGTATTCTTAAACCAGAGGATGTTCCAGATGTCCTGTTGTGTTTCTGTGAAATAACCTGATAAACTTCCTCTCTTCACTTTGGTAATAATGGAGTATAACTATAACAAGGGGGGGAAGGCCTTCAGAAGAGACCCCTCTCCATGCACAGCTCACCTTGGGGTCTCCCCAAGGCTCATTTACTGCGGGTGGGGAGCATCAGTCTACTTGGTGAAGATTGACCCTGGCCTGCCCCATCTAAAAAAGGCTTTCCACTGATAAAATCACCATGAAGGCTAGAAAGTAGTTATCCTCTGAAATGTCATATTTTCTTTCAGTAACTGGTTGATTGGTTTTATAACTCAATTCTTTTATACTGAAGTATTTTTTTAAAAATAACAGACATCACAGTATTCTGTGCATACAAAACTTTATATTTCTAAAAGGTACATTTTTTCTACATACTATACACATTTTTTCCTACATACTCTACCTTTAATGTCATCTAATATCCACTCCATATTCAAAATTCCTAATTGTTCAAAAATAGTTCTTTACATTTGATTGATCTAAACCAGAATCCAGTTCAAGATCATAGTTTGTATCTCTTTACTCCAAAGGATAGTCCCTTTTTTTAATGTCAGATTTTAAATTTGTTATTTTTCACTCCTGACTTTTAAAAGTGTTAATAGTATAGATACTGCTCCTTCAAGCCTCTCTCAGTGGAAGAGGCCTGGAGAGGCTGCTCCCAGGTTATGTCCCAGGAGTGCTCTTTTGCCTTTGGTAGTGATGAGTGGCTTGGCTATTCGTTGCTCTCCATGGTCCTCTTTGAGGGTGACGGTCTTGCCAATGGGTTTCAGCCCTGGGCAGTTCACTATGGATTCAGTGTGACCAAAGAAATCGAGAGCAAAACGTTCTTGGGGTGAAAGGGTTATATCCAACTTTATTTCCAGGTGGCAGGTCAGTCACTAGAATCCCGTCCACTCAGAGAGAGTCTGCATGTAGCAAGCTGGTCTCTGCCTCTGGGCCTCACCCCTGCAGCCGTCCCAGTCTCTGTCCTTGGCGCTGCCACCACTCCAGTCTCATCTCTGCTTTCCTGCAGCCTTGTAGCCATGCCACCATTTTAGCCCAGAGCACTGGGCAGGGCTCTTTGTATAGAGTCAATAATGATGCATTGCCCACACATGTGTAGTGAGCCAGCCAACCAGGGCCAGGTGAGAGTCCTGGCCACAGGAACCCTCACTTTATCCACACAGGGAAAATGGAGGATAGAAATGCCAGTGATGATGTCAACATGATTGGTTTGGGTGTGAGGAAGAGGGGAGGAGTCAAGGTGACCTGAGGTTTGTGGCCTAACAAATCAGGATAGAAAACTCTTGATTGGTGGGAAGGGAAGATGACAGTAAACATTTTTAACATTTTCAATTCAGTGTCTGTCTATAGAAATGGTGTTCTAGAGGTCAGGAGAGGAGGATTCAGTGTGTTGGAAAAAGGATCTTTGTTTCAATGCTCAGAATCTATAGAGCCACATAAAGTAAAGCTTTCAACCCTGTCATCTTCTCGTAAGGATCTTAATGCCAGCCTGTTTAACTGCATACCCGAGGGCTCAAGGCTACCTGTGGATAAAGTGAAGGTTCGTGTGGCCAGGATTCTCACCTGGTCCTGGTTGGCTAGCTCAGTACACAGGTGTGGGCAATGTGTCGTTATTGACTCTATATAAAAGAGCCCTGCCCAGTGCTCTGGGCAATACGATGGCACAGCTGCAAGGCTGCAAGAGAGCAGAGCAGAGGCTGGAGTGGTGGCAGTGCTGAGGAAGGCGACTGGGATGGCTGTGCGGGCAGAGGGGCCCAGAGGCAGAGCCCGGCTTGCTGAATGCAGACTCCCTCTGAGTGGACAGGATTCTAGTGATTGACCAGCCACCTTGGAAATAAAGTTGGGTATAACCCTTTCACCCCAAGAACATTCTACTGTCATTTCTTTGGTCACATTGAATCCATAGTGAACTTGCCCAGGGCTGAAACCCACTGGCAAGACACTACCTGTCAGTTTCTGGTGAATGCTACTAGGCTGAAGAGAGTTAACCTCCAAACAGTAATGGGTATTCTCACATGGGGAGAGGGTTAATTATATGTATCAATTTTTTTATATTGTTAATGTACAATTACTTGAACATTATGGTTACTAGACTCCCCCTCTCTATAATCAAGTCCCCCCCAGATACCCCATTACAGTCACTGTTCATCAGCGTAGTAAGACGCTATAGAATCATTACTTGTCTTCTCTGTATAATTGTATGTATCAATTTAACTGGGTTAAGGGATGTCCAAGATAGCTGGTAAAACATTATTTCTGGACATGTCTGTAGGATTTCAGAAAGTAGCATTTGAATTGGTAAATTGAGTGAAGAAAACCCTCACCAATGCAAATGGGGATCATCCAGTCCATTAGGGCCTGAATAGAACAAAAAGACAGAGGACAGGTGAATTTGCTCTCTCCTTGAGCTGGGACATTCATCTCCTGCCCTTCGATGTTGGAGCTCCTGGTTCTTGGGCCTTTGGACTCTGACCAGCCTTCCTGGCTCTCAGACCTTTAGGGTCAGTGTAGAACTACACCACCAGCTTTCCTAGGCCTTCAGCTTACATGAGGCAGATGATGGGACTTCTCAGCCTCTATAATTGAGCCAATTCCCATAAAAATTCCTTTGTGTACATCTATACACTAGTACTGGTTCTATGTGGCTGGAGAATCCTTACTGACACGATGGGATTGAACTCTTGATCTTCCTTCCCAGACCTGTTCTCTTCCACACACTAGGACATCACTTGAGCCCCAGGTTGTTACTTACTCTTGTGGGTTGTTACTGTTAACATTTTTTGTTTGGTCTTTCCAGGAACCCACTTTTCCTGCTGTCTTTATTTGAATATTTTTTTTCTTTTGGCAGATCATTTTAAAGAAGATAATTGCCTAAAACTTAATTTTTGCTATTTTACTATCCTCAAAGGTAACATAAGTCATTCTAAGGAATTTTTCCATTTGCATCAGCCACACCAGGTAGCCTGTGGAGATGCTGTATGTATAATCTCTGTGTTAATTGTCTCCTGCTGGTAAACAACTTCCAATGACTTTTCTCTACCTCCCAGGTGAGAACCTTTTGCAGTCTAGGTCCTGGCATCAGGGCAAGTGGAAGTATATTGAAGACCGCTGCTATATAAGGCTACTCAGTTGCCCTGGTTTGGCCAGGTTCAGATTCTCCTTTTGTTGTTTTTTTCCACTAAGCACTCTGGGACTCTATGTTTTGTTTTAATGAGGATTGCATTTCCCACCCAACTAGATTTTGTTTTTACAGAGGGACAGACTGAAGCTCAAAGACATTTAATAAGGAGCTCTGCCATATAGCTAAAATGTAGCAAAGCTGCAGTTAAATCCATGTTTCCCAGCCTTCAGCTCTTCCCATCATAAATACCTCTGGGGATATCTTTCAGCACAGTGAGTCTTCCTTTCCTGAGCACAAAGTCAAGATCTGCATCTCAAAGCAGAAAGGAATACCTTGCAAAACTGCTCGTGGAATACTAGTATCCAGAAATGAATCTTTGTTTGGCTCTTTTTAAATGTTAGCCAACTTTAACAGGCTTAGCAGGTGAAACATTCTCTCTGGGGACTTTCGTTGCTTACTCGTCAAACTCTTTGACAAGTTGTGGCTGCCTCACAGCCAGCTTTTAAATCCCTTCCACCCTATTCCATCTTTGTAAGAAAAACAGCTGCCTGTACAGCTCGATCAATAGCAAAAGTCCAAACACTTCCTCCTCGGTTTTCCTTGTATTTTTAGTTTTGTTCCTATTCTGGGTTTTCTTTGGCTTTCTGTAGCTGTTATTTGGGTCAGCTGACCCATGCCCTCAGAAATGAACGCTGCATCTGAGCCCTTTAATTAGAGACCATTCATTCCATCTTTACCTTATGCTCTCTTTTCCTCATTACTCCTTGGCTACAGTGGTTGTGGTGGTGGTTATTGTTTTCCTTTCCACAAGGTCTCACTGGCCAAATGACTGTCGTGGAGCTGAGCTAACTAGGAAGAGAGGGAAAAGGGAACAAAGCTTGTACAAAAGCCTTGGGAAAATTGATGGGCCGTGGAGGCTTGGTGGTTCATCCAGAGATTATCCCAAGAGTCAGACCATTTTAATAATATGCTTTTTAGTTTCTGTCCTCACTTCTGTCAGCTACCTATCACTGTCCCAATAGGTAGATACCGAACAGTATTTACAGTAGGTCAGTAATAGCCTTCAAGAGGGTGGAAGGAGGAACATAAAAGGGCAGACCTAGAAGGAATTCCAGATTCACCTCCAAGGCTCTCACAGTTCTCATAAGGAAGCCAAGGCCACAGAGACAAGAAAGTTGGTTTTGGCCTCCATTGCCCATAATCCTAGCCAGGCTTGTCTGGCCAGACAAGAACCACAGGGGAAGGAACCCTGCCTGAGAGTAGCTGGGTAGCAGATGCGTTTCAAGCCATCTTGAAACGATAGTGAAGCAAAGACTGCCCTGGGTCTGCCTCTGTAGTGAGACCTGAGAGCGGGGGGAAGAGTCCGGAACGGGAAAACCCTTGGAAGCTGATTTTACTGCAGATAGCTGTCATTCCAAGTACACACCCCTGGCCAAGTACTGTTCTAAATGCTCCATATTTTACTTCATTTAAGCCTCATAACAATGCTGTCAAGAAGGCACAATTACTCTATTTTACAAATGAAACTACAGCCTATGTTCATGCTTTACTCAATGTCATACAGTAAGACTATCAGAATTCAAACTGAGATCGTCTGCCTCCACAGCCTGGGTTTCTAACAATGTCTACGTCCCAACCAAGAATGTAGTTCAAAAGAGGAAATGTTACATATGAGAAGATGTTCAGTACATGTTTATTTACAAGGTGAAAATAACCCAAACACCTAACCATTGGAGAGTGATTAACTACATGGGATGTAAATTAGTGCAATATAATTCCAACTATTAAAATAATAATTGGAATGATTCTGTTGCAGTGTGGAAAGTTGCTTGTGACATATATGAAAAACACTGTAAGGGTATGTGTCTCCACTGTGATTATATAACCAGGACTAGAAGAAAAATTGAGAAAGTGAAAAGTCAGTGTATTAAAATGGGAATATAGGGGTCATCAGGTGAGAAATCGGGGAACAACAGTGGTGAAGCTTAGAACCTCACCCCCCCCGTTTTGAGAGAAAGCTGCTGCATCCGTGGATGTTTTATTGCCCTTGTCTAGCTCGGATTAGCACATAGTCTACAGGCACACACCTGATCATCTACAATTGCTCTCTTACAACACTAAACTATGTTTTCTACCTTTATCTTGCATCTACCTACCACTTCAGCATTTTATTAAAAATAAAAATAATAATAATAATAAAGGGAGAAATGTGGGATCCACACATAAATTAAGTATAAAAATCAAACGAATATTCATATTTGACCTGATTGTTTATAGTTCATAATGCGTGATCAAAACCGAAAGTTTCTGTGATGAATGCCTTTGTACTGTTCACCATGTAAGAACTTATTCACTATGTAAGAATTTGTTCTCCATGTAAGAACTTGTTCATTATGCTTCAGAAGATTGGAGACTGACGAGAATTAGGCTTGAGATGGATTAATGATTGTGCATTGAGCATTGACTCCCCTATACAGAATTTTATTGTTGTTAACAACCATTTGATCAATAAATATGAGAGATGCCCTCTCAAAAAAAAAAAATCGCTGAATCATATGCTTTAAAGTGGTAAATTTAATGGTATATGTGAATTATCCCAATACACCCCATTTTAAAAAACAACAACAACAAAAATGGGAATATAGAGTTTTCATATGATTTTTTGGTCACATTACTGTTTGGGCAATAAATAAAGTCCCCTTAATCTTTGTAATTCTGTAACCAGTAGTCTGTAGCCTCGCAGAGATTTCTGGTAACTGTGTTTCCTCCATCAGCATCTAAAAAGCTTTTATACTTTATTGTTTCTCCTATTGTTTTTGTATGCCTTGGATATAAGGTAGGTGAGCAGCAGAATAGCAATAGGTGACAATGTTATGATAGAATAATGCACAGTTTTATCTTGAAAACTGCCAAATAATACATTGCTTAGTTCTGGTAAATAATGCAAACAAATATATATATTCTTTGTAGCTCACTAGCTCATCCTGGGTCATTTTTCAGTTGCCCTTGTCTGACTGGGCAGGAAGGTTTCCTGTTCTAAATCCTACAGTAAGAATAGAGGGAGTTCTGCCTCCCTTTCCTCCCTTCCATCATCTTCAGTCCACCTTCACTCGGGTGTGGCATCTAGTTAATCATTTTCTGAGCTGAGTCTCTTCATAGCTATTAAAAAAGAAATGGCTGCACATCGTGTTCACTGCGGCGTTATCCACAATAGCCAGGAGGTGGGAGCAATCAAAATGTCCATCTATAGATGACTGGATAAAGAAAACGTGGTGTGTATGTACTTAGGAATATTATCCTACCTCAAGAAGGGAGGAAATCCTGTCATTCACTACAGCATAGAGGAACCTTGAGGACATCACGCTAAGTGAAGTAAGCCAGTCATAAAAACAAATACTGCAAAACTTCACTTATATCTAGAGAAGCTCTCCAGAGGAGTCAGACTCACAGAAACGGGAGGATGTGGTTACCAGGTGCTGGGAGGGACGAGGAAATGGGAATTTGCTGTTCAGTGGGTATAGAGATTCAGTTTTGCAAGACGAAGAAGTTCTAAGGATCTGTGCACAATAATATGAATGTAGTTAACATCACTGTACTCCCAAAAGTGGTTAAGATGGTGGGGTTTTTATGTTACATGTTTTTCTGGGGGGATCATTAATCTACAATTACATGAGGAACATTATGTTTACTAGGTTCCCCCCTTCACCAAGTCCCCCCCACAAACCCCATTATAGTCACTGTCCATCAGCGTAGTAAGATGCTGTAGAATCACTCCTTGTTTTCTCTGTGTTGCACAGCCCTCCCCGTGCCCCCCCATTATACACGCTAATTGTAAGACTCCCTTTCTTTCCCTCCCCCCTTCTCCCTCCCTTCGCACCAATCCTTCCCAGTCCCTTTCCCTTTGGTAACTGTTAGTCCATTCTTGGTTTCTGTGAGTCTGCTGCTGTTTTGTTCCTTCAGTTTTTTCTTTGTTCTTATACTCCACATATGAGTGAAATCATTTGGTACTTGTCTTTCTCTGCCTGGCTTATTTCACTGAGCATAATACCCTCTAGCTCCATCCATGTTGTTGCAAATGGTAGGATTTGTTTTCTTCTTATGAAGAAATATTCTTCATAAGAATATTATGGCTGAATAATATTCCATTGTGTGGATGTACCACATCTTCTTTATCCATTCATCTACTGATGGACACTTAGGTTGCTTCCATTTCTTGGCTATTGTAAATAGTGCTGTGATAAACATAGGGGTGCATCTGTCTTTTTCAAACTGGGCTGCTGCATTCTTAGGGTAAATTCCTAGGAGTGGAATTCCTGGGTCAAATGGTATTTCTATTTTGAGCATTTTGAGGAACCTCCATACTGCTTTCCACAATGGTTGAACTAGTTTTATATTCCCACCAACAGTGTAGGAGGGTTCCCCTTTCTCCACAACCTCACCAACATTTGTTGTTGTTTGTCTTTTGATGGTGGCAATCCTTACTGGTGTGAGGTGATATCTCATTGTGGTTGTAATTTGCATTTCTCTGATGATTAGCAATGTGGAGCATCTTTTCATGTGTCTGTTGGCCATCTGAATTTATTCTTTGGAGAACTGTCTGTTCAGCTCCTATGTCCATTTTTTAATTGGATTATTTGCTTTTGGTTTGTTGAGGTGCATGAGCTCTTTTATATATTTTGGATGTCAACCCTTTATTGGATCTGTCATTTATGAATATATTCTCCCATACTGTAGGATGCCTTTTTGTTCTATTGATGGTGTCCTTTGCTGTACAGAAGCTTTTCAGCTTGATATAGTCCTACTTGTTCATTTTTGCTTTTGTTTCCCTTGCCTGGGGAGATATGTTCATGAAGAAGTTGCTCATGTTTATGTCCAAGAGATTTTTGCCTGTGTTTTCTTCTAAGAGTTTTATGGTGTTACATGTTTTTTTAACCACATAAAATAGAAAAGAAATGGCCACTTCTGCCGCCAATCTTTTTATATGTACATAACAGGACCACCACTTGAATTCTACCCCCTTAATCCTTCCCATCTAGGTTAGGCAGCATCACTCACCATCCCTTTTCCTTCTGTTGGCATGTCTGGGTATGTCTGTGCTCTGAGACGCTCTAGCCAGGCCATGGTCTTGGTCTTCCCTGAGCTTATTTGCTCCTTCTGTAGTAGGGGAAGGAAATGGATGTGAGACTACGAAGTGAAACCTTTGTTCTATATATCCAAAGACACTAGAGGTTGAGTGAAAGGTGACTTATTAGATATTAAGTGACTAGAAAATCTCCCCTCGTTAATCTTCATGCCACATTCCAGATAGCTGAGGTCACTGTAGCTTGCTTGAAAGTCAGGACCAGGTGTGTGGCCATAGTGTGGAGCTGTAATGCAGTAGTACTTGCCAGAGCCACTAGATGTCCCCCATGCTCCACATCAGACTTCTAACCCAGCTGGATTTGCAGAGATGGGACAAACCTGGCCTCCCCCACTTCAGACTAATTCCTAACAGATCAACAGCAGCTGACAGTACAGCACTTCCTTTTTCAAAGGGCTTATTTTCAGCATCATTATTTCTTTGCCCTTACTTACTTACTGGTCTTCTCTTCTAACCAAACTTAGTTCCTTGAAGGCTGAAGCTGCCTCATTTCTACTGAGGCTTGTACGTGGAAGGAAGAGAGACAGGCTGAGAGTACTGAGATGGTGGGGGCAGAGAGAGAGGGAGACAATGAATGTTTGTTGAAGAGCCATAGAAGGAAAAGGCTAAGGTCAGGGTTAGGACCCTGAATCCATGATTAGAAGCAAAAGTAACAAGGACAAGAGGCAGACTGAATGGGAATTCAGCTGCCAGGGGAAACCCAAGGGACGATAAACCGCGTGGGCAGCCCTCCTGCGGTGGCATCCTCGTGCTCCTCCTCAGCACCAGCACCCAGGGCTGGGGCGCCCCAGGGCCAACTCACAAAGTTAGGCGAGCCCCCAGTGAGGCTTTGAGGATTTTTTCCCAGGGGCATGGCCCAGAGCTGCGTGTAATCATGGCCACAGTGCAGCCTGGCCCAAGCAGACAACCTTTTCCTTGTGAGGATTCCGAAGTCTGTGACTAATGCTGATTGGCCCTGACTCATTGTAACATGGAGCACAAGGAGGTCATTGTCTGCTCTGAATCAAATGGGGAAACTGAGGTGTGGAGTGGGGAAGCAGCTTTGCTCCTTAGTCAGTGGTACCAGGCCACAAGTCTGTCACTGCCCTGCTCAAAGGCCCACGAAGCTGCCTTGGAAATCAAGAGCAAACACTTCCGATGGGGCTGAGCAGGGGAGGAGGAGAGAGGGAGTCTTCCCTCAGTGCTCTTCCCATGCAGGGTAGAGCCATAGGACTAGAAACTCCCAGCCGCAAAGACTACTTGGCCTAACGCCACCTCCACTGTCTACTTCCACAGTGAGGAACCTGAAGGCCAGAGGTGGGGATGACAGCCAAGATCACACAGTACCTTGTGGCTGGGCCAGGCCTAGATCCTGAGATTCTGTGTAAGTCCTCTCGCATGACAGCCCCGGTGAAAGCAGGAGAAACAAGTATCAGGTGAGAGTTAAAATCCTGGTAGCCTGTGTTCAAATCCTGGATTCACTGGTTATCAGCTGTGTGCTTCTGAGCCAGCACCTCCAGGCCAGTTTCTCCGTCCATAGGGTAATGCTAGTAGCTATGTCATAGTGATGTTTTGAGAAGTAAATGAGGTATGTGAAATGCTTAGAACAGTGTCTGGCACAGAGTAAGTGATCAATAAGTAGTAGCTACTTCTTTCGTGTTACTTAAATGTGGGTATGATGATCCTTAGCTGCACACCTGGCCACTCACCTATTGGCTTCAGCCCAATTGCCTCTCTGGCCCCAAATTTCTTCAGTTTGCCTCGTCTTTTGGGTCTCCTGGGGGAAGGTAGCACTGAAACAATAGGTGTTAGGATCTGGAGAAAGAAACATACCAGAGCTGCTTCACCACATTGTCCAGGCTCTGAGTAGGGCTCTTTAGCCCAGCAGCCTCCATGACATCATCAGACAATGCAGGTGCTGTTTGGCTCGGCTCCAAGCCAGCTCTAGAAGCATCAGGAAGCATCTTGGGCAACAAGACACAGACCAAGATAACCACATTCCTGTCAGTCTCTTCGGGCCCTGGCCCAAGGCCTAGCAAGCCCACCCTCAGAAGGTGGAGTACAGTGACGACAGGAAAGCTAATTACAGTCATCACCCTGCTGGGCTGAAAAAATACTGGCTTGTTTGTCCAGCACAGCTTACCTGAATCATCACCCTGCAGCCTGCAGCCACCTGGGCCTGGAGCTGGACCGGCAGGCTGCCAGGAGTCTGGAACACCTCATGCATGCGGAACTGGCAAGTGTCAGCACTTCCTGCTTGTTCTACCCTCAGAAGCAAGTCAGGGCAGTTTGGCTCCAGAGACATAGCTCCAAACTGAGTGAAGAGCCCAGCCAGGGCTTAAACAGGCCAAAAGCCCCAGGGGCCATTCTGGGGGGAGCAGAACCAGAGCCAAGGCCTCAGAGCCTTTGGAAATTCACTTCCACAGGTCAGCGGCAAAACCAAGAGGTAGAGAATGGACTACCAGGACATGGAGCCTCTCGCTGTGCTCCACGCAGCCCCCAGGTCAGCCCTGCGGGTCAGCAGTGATCTGGGCTCACCTCTCACCAGTTAGACCTGGGGTTTTTCCAAACTAAAATGAGGAAGAAAATAGGTGCTATATTTCACAAACAAAATTTTAAATTCCAATAGAATTAGAAAATACTTTTTCAAATGGTGTAAAGAATAAGAATGGAAGTCCTCTACTCTGACTCATTGGGTGAAGGAAACAAGAAGGATGTGACAGAGAAAAATGTGGCCCCATTCTGCAGGCCTGGGAGGAAGATGTTTACAGCCTTGAGGTGATTTCCATGCTAGGGACCATCTGTGGCACAGCTGGTAAAGGGGAACCTGAGAAAACCAAATGGAGACACCTATGGGTAGGACGGGAGACGCAGGAAGCAGTGTTTAAGGCAATAATCCCCGAGGCCTAGGAATGTGGTTCTCCTCCAAGAAAGAGAGCTGAAGAGCCCCATAAAATGAAGTACCGGGCAAGAGGCCAGCTTCCCTGGGGCTGGAGACTGGGAGGGGTGGGGGGGACTGCACAGGCCCTGCCTCCCCACAGCTGGGGCTGCTGCCTGTCCCCCTCTCCCTCAGCAGCTCCTCAAGTGCTTGGAGGCTTCACAGTGGTACCCCCTGCTGTGCCATCTGTGCCCCATTAAAGCCTTAGCATTCCTGTTGCCACCCATCTCCCCTCATGCTCTCTAGTTTGGCAGGAAGTGAGGCTGATGACAGACTATCCCCTGAGGGAAGGGAGAGGCAAGAGGGTGGAAGACCTAGTTCTGGCCTTGCTCACCAGAACATGACCTCAGTGTCAGAATGACTGGCTTTCTGGTTAACCTGACAACCTGGGGTGACTCCCAGTCCTGACCTTTAGGACAGCCTCCACGTGGGCAGGGAGCAATCATGCACTTCACCTAGCAGAGGTCGGCCAGGGGTGGTCCAGTGTTCTTCACTAAACCAGGCCTCATGGCTCGACGGCCCCAGGACAGGTCCCAGATCCCCGGACCCAGCAGACTCTTCATCACCACACCTCCTGAGGGAAAAATTGTGACATGTGGTCTGACAAGTAGTACTGAGCTCATGAAAATGATATGACCACTTAAATGTAGGGCTGTCCTAGGAAAGGGGACATGCGGTCTGTGTGTGCCCAGCACTCCCCACCTGGCACGCTGAGGTGCACGGGATGCCCACGCTGGGATGGGGAGGCTGGTGTCCCAGGGCCACAGCTCTGCCTCTCACCCTGCTGACCTGGGTGAGTCGGCCTCCACCACAGTCAGTCTGTCCAGTGAGATAGTAATAAACCTCTAACTTGTTCAGAACAACTTACCGATGATGCCAAGGAGACTTTGGGGAGTCTGAAAGTCTGTCATACACACACACTCACACTGCGTGCGGCGTGATGCATTTTACAAAAGGACTTTTGATTTGGGGATAGGAGGTGCTACCACCTCCCTTTGGGATGAGTGGGGAGTTGTGGACAGTGGCTGGTGTCTGAGTCAAGAACAGGGGAAGAGCAGAAGTGAGAGGTGGTAGTGAAAAGTCAAAGGCTGAGGAAAAAGCCCCATGAAATCAGGCTGAGAAGTTCTGGGCTGTGGTTTGGAAGAAAGAGGGGTATCAGGTGGTGACGCGAGGTTCTTTCCCTCACCAGCTAATATTTCCCCTTCTGGGATCCCTGCAGGCTGACAGTCAGTGCCCAGCCCGACAGCCTAGGAACAGGGTGTCTGGGCTCTGGAGCTGTGCCCTGTCTCTGAGCTGCTGCCTGCTGAGCCAGAAGCAAGCAGCAGAGGCCTACAGGCTGTCATGCATGAATACCAGGACTGGCACTAACCCTGTGCCACGGGTCCCCACGTCAACGGGTTCGGCCCAACCTATACAAGTAAGACAAGCCTTTGAGAATTCTGGTTTTTACTCCCTTGCGTGCCCCCCTGGGAAATTGGCACTGCCTAAGATCCTCAGATCTTTTGGGGATTCACAAAGGGCTGCTTCACCCATGTCCACAGACAGTTTGTCATGGGGCATCTCTCATCAGGTTCTTTGTCTCTGGCTTCAGCTCCCACTGGCTGACCTCACACACCCCTAAGCCACTTGAGAAAGGCAAAGCTGCCATGCTTCTGGGTGCCCCGAGAAGTTGGATTCCTGTCTCTGGGGGCCCCCACCTCAACTCAGTTGCCAAACATTGTCAGTGTGCCCTCAGCTGCAGTGCTTGGGCGAAGCGTCCCCAGATCCGGCACTGGGGGGTAAGGGCTCCACAGCCTCCCGTCTATCGAGGGCATGCACTCTGTGGGCAGAGGGCTGTGCAGCTCCTACTGGCTTCAAGGCTGGGATTTCACAGGGCAGGGATCAGAGAGCCTGCATGGTGTGGGCCTTGCTTACCCTTCATTCAGCAAAGGGTTTGGGCCTCTGCTCACAGAGAGAAGGCTGAGAAAAGAGCACATAGCAGAGGGTGTCAGGCATTTTCATTTGCCCACAGATAACTTTGAGATACTCAGAAATCAAGGCAAGACATTATGAAGGCAGTCAGGACAGGACCATGAGGTTCATCATTCTGTTCTAGGGATTTGCTTTTTACTTTTGCTTTTCTAGAGACTTATATGTGCTTTTCTAGAGGTGTGAACTTTTCCATAATAAAAATTGAAAAGAAAGAAAGCAATTCACTGTATGAGTCTGGAGCTCCAGAAGAGGTTGACTAAGAGATATGAACTTAGAGGTCAGTTGAGTACACTGGTATTAAAGTCATGGGTCTGGAGGAAGTCACCTAGGAGAATCAAAAGACCAAGATCTGGTAATCCTGATATTTAAATATCAAGAAGATAAGAGGTGGAGGAGCCAAAGGAAATGAAGAGGGTGTGCCCTGAAAGACAGGTGGTGGGGGAGTTTTAAGGATGGGATGATCCACAGTGTCAAATGCTCCTGACTGCTTGAATAAAGTGAGGGCTGGGACTGACTATGGCCCTAGCTTGCTGGAGGTTGTGGTTTCAGTGGAATAATGGAGACCAAGTCCTGACCGGGTGGGATTAAAAAGACCAATGGGGTGTGTGTGTGCGTGTGTCTGTGTGACATGGAGTCATATGTAGGTAACACCTTTGCCTTAAAGAGAATTGGAGTGGTAGCTGGAGAGGACTTTGCTTGCTTTTGTTGCAAGAGAAAAGGTACACAGAATGTCTCTATGCTGATGGGCGTGATCCGGTAAGGGTGAAAAAACTGATGGTGAAAGGTGAGGATGCAAAAGGGAGAGAGTTAACTGCAGGAGCAATGCGTTTGAGCAGAATGTAGGGAACAGGGTCCAGGCCAAAGAGAGCCGCAGGAGACAACCGGCCTTCTCCTTCATTCACGCAGTTGGGGTCCACGTGCGAGCCCTGGCGCTGCCAGCGCGCTTGGGACCAGCCTGAGGATGGGGTGTGTGCTAAAGATGGCAGAATGGACACGTGGAAAGAACCTACATTCTGGGACACTGTGGAATGCAGCCTGGCCTGGCTCTGGACTTGCTGTATGTGAGATAATAAACTACCTCATTGTTTAAGCCTGGTCAGGTCAGGTGGTGGTGGTGACCGTTTTAAACTTGATTTTAAAGTAATTTTACTTACACAAAAGTTGCAAGAATAGTAAAGAGCACACCCATATACTTTATCCAGAGTCACCGACTTTTAACATTTTGCCACATTTGTTTTATAATTCTCTCTTTATACACACAGGCACACTTATTTTCTGAGCCATTGGACAGTGGACTACATATCTCTTATCTCTTTACACTTTATACTCCTTACTTCTTTGGTGTATTTACTACAAACAAGGACATTGCCTGCCTTAACCACATCTAGTTATATTCAGGAGAGTATAGTGATATAATACTTTTATTGAATTTATAGTCCATATTCTACTTTTATCAGTAGTCTCAACAGTATTCTTTAAAATACTTCTTTTTCCTAGTAAAGGGTCTAATTCACAATGACACAATACATTTAATTCTCATACCTAGTCTCCTTTAACTTGACCATTTCTCAGCCTTTTTGTTTGTTTGTTTGTTTTTCATGATTTCATGACCTTTTTAAAAGGCCAGTTATTTTACAGAATGGCCCCCAATTTGATTTGTTGGGTAACTGACTTTCTTCATTATCGGATTCAGGTTATGTATTTTTGACCTGAATATTGCATCAATACATGGTGTCCTCAGGGCACCACAGTTGGAGACACATGATAGCCTCTAACCCCACAATGAGATGATAATTCTGATCACTTGGTTAAGGTGTTTTCTGGTTTATCTACCATAAGGGGATTATTAATCCTTTTGTAGTAAGTAATTTTGGGGACCTATTCTGAGACTACATAAATATTCTCTTCCTCATCAAAACCTTCTCCCCTATTTTTAGCATCCACTGACCACTCCTGCCTGAAAAAATTTTTACTCTGGTGGTGTTTTTTTTTGGTTATGTTCCTGTGTCCCAAAGCCCTCTAACCAACAGCTCTTATAAAATGTTTGGCATGAAAAATGTAACCTTGTCCTTTTGAACTAAAGAGAAAAGAAAATGTTTATATCCTAAGCTGGGCTAAGATATAACCTGTGTCCCAAAGCCCTCTAACCAACAGCTCTTATAAAATGTTTGGCATGAAAAATGTAACGTTGTCCTTTTGAACTAAAGAGAAAAGAAAATGTTTATATCCTAAGCTGGGCTAGGGAGGGGCTCAGCCTTCCAACTGGGTGGTATCATGAGTGTCAGTTTCTCTCTGGCTGAGGGTGTGGGACCCTCTGACAGACAGAGGCCAGGAAGCACTGGAATGTGAGTGGGGCTTTGGGGTACCTCCCCAAATAGCTCTCTGTTTTCTTTATAAGATTTCTTCCAATTTTTCCCTCTCTAGCCCAGACTTTTTGCCCAGTTCTTCACCTCCATTTCCAACAGCCTTCTGGATGTTTCCACTTGGATGTCCTATTGTCACCTCAAGCTTGGTATGACCAGAAGTTACTTACTCATAATTATCCCAGTCACTGAGGCTGGAAACCTCAGAGTCACCCCTGATGCTTGATGTCTCCTTCTCTCTCACCAACGTCAATCAGTCCCCAAGCCCTGTTGCTCATCCCTCCTGCATCTCCCACAGCTGCAAGGGCTTCCTTCCCACTGTACTGCCCTCTCCTTCCCCACACCTTCTTGGTATCCAATCTAGACAGCTGTTCTGGGTGGCTCCGCCTCCAGGCTTTACCCTGTCTAACCCATCTTGCACACTCCTGTCACATGAATCACTCCTAAATGCCTTTACCAACCCACCATCAACCTCAAAATCCTTCAACAGCTCCCCATTACCTATGGAATTGGGGTTTCCCAGTCTGACCTCAATAACCTTTGTAAATTAAAATTCCATCAGCAGAGTCTGCTTTATCTGCCTGCCCTACATACATAATTTCCTGAATAAATCATTCTCAGCCTGGCCTCTGTGCCCTAGCTTGTGTGTCCCTCCCTATCAACACCATATCTACCCTTAAAGACTCAGCTCTAATCCAAATTTCAGCTCACGTAATTCATTTCTCTAAACTCCTATAGTATTCCCAACCTGTAACAAGGACATTTATTTCTTGCTCACTAATCATCTTGTAACATTTTTGCTCTACATAGTGGCAAAGAATGTGGGCTCCAGAGAAGAGGAAAAAAAAGAATGTGGACTTTAGAGCGAGAGTCCCTGAGTTAAAATCCTGACTTTGCTTTTTATTAGCTGTGTGACCCTGAGTAAGTTATCTCATTTGTCTGTGCCTCATCCATAGGATAAAGATACTAATAATATTTAGTTTATAGGGTTTGATATAATTAAAAGCAGGGATTCAAGCAGATACTTGCACATCAATGTCCATAGCAGCATTATTCACAATGATCAAAAGTTTGGAACAATCTAAATGTCCATCAGCAGATGAATGGATAAATAAAAGGTGGTATATCCATGCAGTGGAATAATATTCAGCCTTAAAAAGGAAGGAAATTCTGGCATGTGCTATAACATGTATGAACCTTGGAAATACTATGCTAAATGAAAGAAGCCAGTCACAAAAGGACAAATTTTGCATGATCCTCTTATATGAGATAATGAGAATAGGCAAACTCATAGAACAACGTAGAATAGAGGTGGCTAGGAGCTGGGGGAGGAGAAATGGGGAGTCACTGTTTAATGGGTACTGAGTTTCTATTAGGATGATGAAAAACTTCTGGAAATGACTAGTAGTGATGGTTGCAGAATGCTGTGAATGAACTTAATGCCACTAAATCGCACACTTAAAAATGGCTAAAATGGTAAATTTTATGCTATGTATATTTTATCACAATTTATACCCCTCTTCCCCAAGAAAGTGCTTACAGTAATACTTGGCATATAGAAAGTATTGGATAGTTGTCAGCTGTCATGATAATCTCTCATATTACTGTGAAAGCTTAATAGGTGCTGAAGGGAGAAGATGGCAGTAGTTTGGGGATCACTGTGATCCAAGGCTGAACCACACAGCTCCAAAAGCCTGATCTTGCCAGTGTAGCTGGAGTTGATCAGGCTCAGGAGAATCAACTCATGTAGTAAGTCAAGCTCTCTGGAGACTAAGCAACCAGATCTCCAAATGTGCATTCTCAGGAAACCTCGTGGAAAAGCACATTGTTGTCTAAAATGTGGAATCAGAGGCCAGGAGTCAGGGGATTTTAACACTGGTAGCATTGTGGACTGGTCACAAGGGTTCCTTCACTCTGCAGGGACGGCTTCTGCTGGCAGTGTGCTACTTGGGGCCCCTGTCTCTGGGATCTGTCACTGGAGATCACACCAAGTAGTTCTACTTTTCAACTTTCTTTTTTCTAAACTGCAGATAGATGCCCCCACACTCACATCCTAATAGAACACTGTCTTGAGCCAAATAACAGAACCATTCATTCACTTATAAGGTCTTTTAGTCCTAGCTCTGGTTGTATATAAACCTTTGAATGGTTTTGAGGGTCCTCCATCTTCAGGAGCAATACATCTTCAAGCCTGCTTAAAGGGTGAATACTTTTGCATCTGGCTGAATGTGTTCATTTTCATTTTCTGGGAGGGTAGCCATCTCCAAGTTCTGAGTATACACCCTGGGCATACATTGCCTGTAGTCCTCCTTCACTGGCTTTAGCCTCCATATTACTTGGTGCATTGCTTCATCCATTCATTCACAAGCCTTCCTTCATTCATTCATTCACAAGCCTTCATTGAGCATGTACTGCGAGTCAGGTATTGTACGAGGTGCTGGATATAACACTGTGGGCAAAATGGACAGCTGCCTTCAAGAGTGTACAACCTAATGGATGGAAGATGACCGTAGGGCAGTGAAACTGGTTTTTCTAATGAACGTGCATAATTGAGACATTCAAATAAGTCCTCCCCAGTCACAACAGGAGATGATCCCCCTTCTGCCTGCCTTTCTAACAAAGCTGCCACTAATCAGGTTTTGTTTGGGTGTTGGTTCGTTTTGGTTTGTATTTTAGCTTCTCTCATGAAATAGCTTTTAGAGCCTCTGGCCCATTTTTTTTTTTTTTGGAAATAACCTCAGTAGTAGCAAATCTGTAAATGGTTTGCAGTAGATCTGACTTTCCAAAATAATGAAAGGGCCTTCAGAGTTGTCTGACAAATAATTTGTGGGATAAAGTGAGGTAGTAACACTGTAGGTAGTAGGGGGAAAAAAAATGTGACTCTCTGGAGACTGATTATTGTCATGCTTAAAATCTGTCTCTGGAAGCCACTCCAAAACTGGAAAGCCAAGAATGTTTGGAGTTACCCAGCGTCACCAAAGGTGACAAGGGCGGCACTTGTTTGGATGTGAAGTTCCAGATAATGGCTGTGTTGTCACACTCACAACCTCTGAGTTCCTTTTAAACTTGAGGGCCTATGTTTCTATTTTTGTATACAAACAATCTTAGTACTTCATAGTTATGAAGTCCCAGGAGGAGGAAGCGGCCTGAGGCAGCATCTCCCCAACTCCCAGTCTATGTCAACCACACTGAGGACAGTTAGTGTCAGGGTGACAGGCCAGCCTCAGGCACCGACTCCTGGATTCAAACCCCAGCTCTGTCCCTTGCCAGCTGTGACCAAGGCAAATTGTTTAGTCTCTCTCTACCCCAGGGTCCTCAACTGTAAAGCAAGTATAATGATTATTGTGGCTACCTTGTCACCATAGCACTGCATCAGATAGTCATGAAAATGAAATGACTGAGGATGTCGTAAAGCATTGCAAACAGTGCCTGGCAAGGGTCAGTAAGTGAACGAGCAGTCTTCCAGTGACACTGTTAATTCTTCAGGAGCAGAGAGCAGGGGTGCTGTTTGTGTCCCATGGCCCCCAGCATGGAGCTATCAGCATTGTACATGAACAATAAAAATGTGTTCCAGAACAAGCTCCTTCAGGAACTCTGTGTCCCTACATACACAGCTGCTTAAACAGATGCCAGCCTCTTGCCTGCTCCCTTCCTCTTGGGTCTTTTCATTGTGATGATGTCTCCCCTTCCACATGATAAGAGGACTCAGAGGCAGTCCTCTGCTCGGGGTGGGGTGGGAGCAGGGAACTGGATGGCCCTCTATTTTAAGCATTTGCTTCAGCTGTTCCATGGGGACCATCCTATCATGATTTAAAATAGAGCCTTCCTGGTGGCCAGGACAGGCTAGGATGGCCCACTGGGGCCCAGCTAAGCCAGTGCAGCAGTGGGGCTGAGCCTTGCAGCTTGCTGGTGGAGGAGAGTGGCTTTGTTTGGGAGGTCAATTGGTAGCTACCTGACATGGTAGAGGCCTCCAGGGGCAGTGCTGGAAAGAAGGCTGTGGTTCCCACAGGGCTGCACCACCTCAGAGGCCTCTCCATCACCCAAGAGAGCCTCGGGATCCCTAACCAGCTGTCTTCTTGCTAGCTTGGTTCTATTTTTAGACACCTGCGGTAGGTTGGATTATCTCGAGTCTTGAACATACTCCCAAACCACCGGAAGAATTTTCAGCACCTCAGGTCATGTCTGTTTCTCCCCAGAACTGACCAGAAAGCAGACAACATAAAGGTCACAGTAAAGGGTGGAAGGTCAAATCTCCAGCTGCCTCTTGGAGGGGGCGGGTCTTGGCCTGAAGTGATCACCCTGCATTTCATGCTTGATCTGGTCCAAACAGTTCCAGGCCCAGCTGTACCTAAACCGATCTTAGTCACGGCCTCTCAAGCCTTCTGTCCCTCATGGGCCTGACTCCAGGCCTCTTCAAGCCCTGGGCCTGATAGCAGTTGGATCCCTTCCTTTCCCCAGACCTCCTCAGTTCAGACTCCTCCTTCAGGCCCTGGTTAGGCAGTTCTCAAAACACAGGTGGCCTGTTAAGGTCACCTGGATGGCTCATTAAAACTACAGCTGCATTAGCCCCACATCAGAGCCATTAAATTAGAGTCTATGTGGTGGGGCCAGGCATCTGAATTATTTAAACAAGGTTCCAGGTGATTCTGATTCACCTGGAACTGATTATTCCAAACTCGGAATCAATGCCCACACCAGTCATGTCTCTTTGATCCTCACTTCCTTATTTGATTGAAACTGGAAACCCCTGAAGCTCAGATTGGAGCCATACATATTCTGCCCCCAACAAAGTAAAGTTGCTGTTGAAATTATGCAGTCACCAGATCTCCAAAAGGAAAAATGTCCCATTTGCCTAGGATTAGCATTTCTCACATTATCGGACTCTGCTTTTTAAATTTAAAATATGAGGATTATTATCAAGAGTAATAGAATCAGGAGAGGTAGCCTGGCATAATTGATTTATGCAAAAAGTATTTCTTGAGAAGCTGTTCTAAGCCAGACATGATTCTAGGCACTAGGAATGTAGCACTGAACAGGCTGGAGTGTGTCACCACCCTCAGGAAGCTAACATTCTGGTAAGAGAGATAGTCAATAAATGAGCAAATAAGTAAGTAAAATAATTTCAGACAGTAATTGAATCAGGATATTCTCAAGCACAAACAACAGAAGACCCCAAATGAGATGGGTGATTTCTTACCCCACTGCTATGGACTCATTTGTCCCCCTCAAATTCATCTGCTGAAGTTCCAGCCCACAGTACCTCAGAATGCAACTGTATTTGGAGACAAGATTTTTAAAGCGGTAATTAAAGTGAGGTCATTAGGTGATCTAATATGACTGACGGCCTTCTCAGAAGGGGATTAGGACAGGTACAGAGGGAAGACCATGTGACCATGCAGGGAGAAGACACCATCTAGAGTCGAGGAGAGAGGCCTCAGAAGGCACCAACCCTGCCTGCACCTGGAGCTCAGACTTCCAGCCTCCACAACTGAGAAAATAAATTTCTGTTGTTTAAGCCGCCCAGGCTGTGTACTTTGGTATATGACAGCACTAACAGATTAATACACCTACTCAGAAAGAGCTCCTGAGGACAGATGGCTCCGGGCTTGATTAATCCAGGAATTCAATGGCTTCATCAAGAACCCAGAGCCCTCTTACCCGTCTGCCTGGTTCTCGCCTCCCCGCACGGTTGTAAGTTAAGTTCCAGGCATTGCACCCAGACAGGACAACATTCCCTGGAAGGAAATAGGGCCTTTTCATGCCATATATCTCCTTTTCAGAAAATGAGGCTCTTTCCCGAAGCCCCCCAGTAGATGCCCCTCGCATGCCGTTGGCCAGAATGTCATCACGTGCCCGATCCCAAGCACTGGCAAGGGACAGGGAGCACCGTAATGGGCTTCGACTACTTAAAATTTGCTCCTGAGATGAGTGGGGGGGTGGAAATAGTCACCTGAACAAAATCAGAGCTCTGTTGGCAAGGAGGAAGGGGAAATGGCCTTTGGGGAGGCACCCAACAGTGTCTGCTATGAAGTGCTCTGCAGAAAATAAGAGCAGGTGATACAGAGTGGCAGAGATGGGGGTGACAGTGACAGTGTTAGGGAGGCTGGGATGGCGTCTCTGAGAAAGTGACATTTCAGCTAATTGATAGAAAGACGCCACTGAACAAAACTGGTACAAAGCACTTCAGGCTGTGGAACTACAAAGGCCCAGAGCAGGAGCAACGGGGCTGTGTTCCCGCTGCAGAGCCATGGAGAGCCGCACTGCCTCTAATGAGACCTCCCTTTCCTTCTCCACTCCTTCCCCTCATTTCTCTCCACCCTCTCTGCCTCAGTCTACCCACCTGAAAAAAGGGGCTTAATAAAGACCATCAGTTACTTCCACGTGCCTGAATCATCAGCAGGGGTGGCCACCAGTCTGGCTGCTTCCACAAGGATGTCACAAGCACAGAAAGCCCTAGGACAACCAGGCAGGCATTGTCTTCCCAGAGGGATGGGCAAATTCCAAATGGAAGCCTGTCCAAGTGTCCTGGTGAGCAAATACCATACAGCTTTGGACTTTCCTATTG
Source organism: Manis javanica (assembly GCF_040802235.1). NCBI lineage: Eukaryota > Metazoa > Chordata > Mammalia > Pholidota > Manidae > Manis > Manis javanica. The sequence continues at coordinate 21,512,518 of NC_133161.1, forward strand.
GAGAAATTCACAGAATTTAAAGAAGAGGAGGCTACGAAGAAGCCACATGCCTCAGGTACTTTGAAAATCCTGTGCCAGCTCCTCCAGGAAGGTAAATTTCACATGCTGGTGCCCACACCTCCCTCCCTCTCACCCACATCACTTCTGCCAGGACAGGGAGGTGGAGAGAGTACGGGGAACAGACCCCAGTCTCTCAGCAGAACTCAGGAGTGTGTGTCCAGCATCAGGGAGGAGGCCGGGCCTCACTGGCTCTCAGGCTGGGAGGGATGCCAGGGATCACCTATCTACCTGCTTCATCTTCTATTTTTCTTATTTCACTTAAAAATGCTTTTTTATTTTCATTATTAAAAAGGGAACATAAATAGAGTAAAAAAGGGTAAGTAAAAAATAGAGTCAAAAAAGAAAATGTACCTTTTTTTGGTATTGGTACAGCTGCTTTGGAAGTGAACCTTACCTTGTCAGGTTGAGCATGTCCATGTCCTGTGGCCCACCAAGCCCACTTCTGGGAATGTATCCAGGGAAACTCATACACATCTGCACCCAAAGAAGTGTGCAAGAACACTCCTGGAGGCATTGTCCCTTGGAGGGCAGAACCGGCAACCAGGTACGTGCCATCAAAACCAGAACAACTCTGTAAATTGTGGTATATTCAGACAATGAATTACTATACATCAATAAAATGAAGGAACGATAGCTGCCTTCATCAGCATGGGTGAACATTGTTACGATATACCAATATACCGAGTAACAAAAGGTAGCCAGAAAATACGGCACAGATACAATATAGATATAATAGATTCCAATTAAAGAAAGCTCAAACAATAGTGGAATTTTGTTTAAGCATACATGCATATGTGGGAAACTATAAAGAAAATGGAGGCAAGAGGTTTCACTGGGTGGAGGAAAAGGGATGCGACTGAGAAAGGACAGCCAGGGGCACAGAGCATTGGTGTGCTGTTCTTAGGCTGGGGGGAAGGTCAATGGTGGTCATTTTATAAAATCATTCATTAAAGAACTTCTGCTTCTGGGAAGACGTTATATTTCATTTTCTGTGTCAGCGTGACCATGGTGGGCCGTCACAGGCCTTCCAGGTTTTGACGCCACTTCAGATCCTTTCCCGGTGGATCATCAGCTGACATCTGGACCTGGAACTGTGGTCTCTGCCCAGGTGTAATTGTGGTTCTGTATCCTACCTTTCAAAATCTACCCCTACTTTCCAGTCTTTTCTGTTCAGTCAACTCACAGCTCTTACTCATATCCTCCTGGATTGTCTGAGGGACGCTTCTCTGCGCCCCTTTTCCTCCCTGATCGTCCTGCAGCCTAGGTGAGGAGCTCTTCCTTTTGAGGAAAGGATGGGTCTTCCTCGGCCTGGGGAGAAAGGAAAGAAAGGAGCAGGTGTGGAGGCCTGGGTGGAAGGGCCTGGGGCTCTAGTGCAATCTTCCTCCAGCTGGTCTTGAAACCTGCTCACGGTCCTTTGCCTCCTGGAAGTTTCTGATGCAGAATGTTTCTGCTGCCTGGGCTGAAGTGTCACCACAAAAGGCTCTTTTCTAGCATCCCCCCTGCATGGTCTGCACCTTGCCAACCCTTCAATTCAACCATGGATGACAAGCAGGGCTTGTGCCTGAGCTCACAGAGAAGAAAGACCAAGAAAGGAGCACAGGTGAGGAGTGTCAGGAGTTTTAATTTGCTCATAGGTAACTTTGAGATACTCATTAGAAATCCATGGCAAGACATTATGAAGGCCGTTTGGACCATGGGGTTCATCATTCTCTTCTCTTTACTTTTCTATAGATTTGAAATTTTCCATAATAAAAATTAAAAAGAATGAAAACGATCCAGGATATGAGTCTGGAAGTCCAGGAAGAGGTTGGCTTGGAGATATGAACTTGGAGGTCAGCTTAATGCACTGGTATTGAAGTCATGGGCCTGGAGAAGTCACCTAGGAGAATCAAAGGACCAAGGCCTGGGAACCCTGAAGTTCAAGTGTCAAGAAGATAAGAGGTGGAGGGACCTAAAGACATGAAAAGGGTGTGCCCTGAATGACAGGTGGTGGTGGAATTTTTTTTGGGGGGGGTTGGTATTTATTTATTTATTTATTTATTTATTTATTTATGAGAGGGCATATCTCATATTTATTGATCAAATGGTTGTTAACAACAATAAAATTCTGTATAGGGGACTCAATGCACAATCATTAATCAATCCCAAGCCTAACTCTCAACAGTCTCCAATCTTCTGAAGCATAACAAACAAGTTCTTACATGGTGAACAAGTTCTTACATGGTGAATAAGTTCTTACATGGTGAACAGTGCAAGGGCAGTCATATCACAGAAACTTTTGGTTTTGATCACGCATCATGAACTATGAACAATCAAGTCAGATATGATTATTTGTTTGATTTTTATACTTGATTTATTTGTGAATCCCACATTTCTCCCTTATTTTTTTTAAATAAAATGCTGAAGTGGTAGGTAGATGCAAGATAAAGATAGAAAGCATAATTTAGTGCTGTAAGAGGGCAAGTGTAGATGATCAGCTGTGTGCCTATAGACTAAGTATTAATTCAAGCTAGTCAAGGGCAACAAAACATCCACGGATGCAGAAGATTTCTCTCAAAACAGGGGGGGTGAGGTTCCAAGCCTCACCTCTGTTGATCCCCAGTTTCTCACCAGATGGTCCCCCTGTGACTGTGCCTGTCTTAGGTTGTTCCTCCCTTGAGGAATCTTACCCGTCTCTGGCTAACCAGTCATCTTCCGGGGCCATACAGGAAAATGTAAAGTTGGTAAGTGAGAGAGAAGCAATATTCTTTGAAAAGGTTAGCTTTTTACTTTGCAGATTTAGGCCCTGTGGCTTCTATGCCCAGCATTTGTCTTGAGGTATCTTTACCACTTAGAAGAATTATGATAGTTGGTAATTTTCGATATGAGGCACGAATTCTACTAAACGGTTGTAATTAGGAAGGAAGAAGAAAAGCTAAGAAGTAGCAGACGGAAGAAAACATGGGGAGATTGATTATTTCTTTGACATAACTTCTTGTAGAGTAACATAAGCATGTATAGGTTTTAACAAACTACTAATTAAATTGTGTACACACATTAACAGAATAGGAATACAGATACATAACAAAAGCAGACGTACAATTACCAGCCATATCCAGTGAAACCAAGAAAACCAGTTAGGTACCCTAGGCATTTGTGAAAACTTATCAATAAATATGATGGATATTGTCTGTGGTGGGGGAATTTTAAGCAGGGGATAATCGATAGCTTCTGCTCCTGGCCACTAGAGAGGACTTCACTTGTGTTTGTTGCAAGACGTGGAATGTCTCCATGCTGATGGGCATGTGCTGATAAAGGTGGAAAAACTGATGGTGACAAGGGAGGATGTGAAAGGGAGAGAGGTCAGTGCAGGAGCAACGTGTTTGAGAAGAAACAGAGAATGATATCAAGGGCAAAGGTGTTAGGTTTGGTCTTGGGAGCAAAGGTAGTTCCTTCTTTGTTCAGGAGAGAAGACAAAGCGTACTCATCAGTCAAAATTCTCTTTCAGGAAACAGAAATCATTCTACCAGTTTTCAGCAAAATACAACAACAAGTTCATTGACAAATTTCTAAGTGGCTACCCAGTAGATACCAAAGAACTGACCTGCCAGGGTGGCTGTTAGCTCCACTATGATCAGGATGTTAGGAAACATTTGAGTTCAAGAATACACCACACAGTCTTATAAATTACACCAAAGGATGTATTATATTACATAGGATTATGTATTATATAAGGATGTCTTATATATTATACCAAAAGCACAATTCATAAAATAAAAAATTAACAACCCCACAAAGAGGCCATATGTAGGCACTGTGGTGGGTAGTCCTAATCTTTGAATCATCCTCATTCTAGCCCAGGCTCAGACATGCAAGGGAGAGCTCCCCAGCCCCCAGCCAGCCATCAATTCACTCCTAGCCTCTGAGCCTTTTCAGCCAAGTCGCCAGACATCATGGAGCAGAGACAAGCCATCTCCACTAAGCTCTGCCTAAACTCTGACCCAGATAATCCATGTGCATAAGAAAATATTGCAGGGCAGAAGGGAGGGAGGGAAGGAGGGAAGGAGGGAAGGAGGGAAGGAAGGAGGGAAGGAGGAAAGGAGGGAAGGAAGGAGGGAGGGAGGGAGGGAGGGAAGGAAGGAAGGAGGGAAGGAAGGAAGGAGGGAAGGAAGGAAGGAAGGGGGGAAGGAAGGAAGGAGGGAGGGAGGGAAGGAAGGAAAGAAGGAAGGAAGGAGGGAAGGAGGGAAGGAAGGAGGGAAGGAGGGAAGGAAGGAGGGAAGGAAGGAAGGAAGAAGGGAAGGAAGGAAGGAGGGAAGGAAGGAAGGAAGAAGGGAGGGAAGGAAGGAGGGAGGGAGGGAAGGAAGGAGGGAGGGAGGGAAGGAAGGAAGGAAGGAAGGAGGGAAGGAAGGAACGAGGGAGGGAAGGAGGGAAGGAAGGAAGGAGGGAAGGAAGGAGGGAGGGAGGGAAGGAGGGAGGGAGGGAGGGAAGGAAGGAAGGAGGGAAGGAAGGAAGGAGGGAAGGAAGGAAGGAAGGAAGGAGGGAGGGAGGGAAGGAAGGAAAGAAGGAAGGAAGGAGGGAAGGAGGGAAGGAAGGAGGGAGGGAGGGAAGGAAGGAGGGAAGGAAGGAAGGGGGGAGGGAGGGAAGGAGGGAAGGAAGGAGGGAAGGAGGGAAATGAGTTCAGTATATGAGTCCGTAGCTCCAGGAAGGAAGAGGCTGGGTTTCAGATGTAAACTTGAAGGTTGAGTATTCCTGATGGTTTAAACCACTGAATTTTGGGTTAATTCGTTGTGCCGCAATAGTGCCCATGACAGAGAGCATTAAGAATGTTTTAGGGCAGAGTGGGAAAGTAAATGTACCACCTGGGTAGTACTGATAGTCCACTGAAATAGTAAAAAAAGGTGAAGTGAATCTAATCAGCATGATTTTGTGTTTTGCCTAGACAGCATTAGACGGAGCAAGTGCAGAGTCACTGGACAGCCTGTGTCTTTATTTCCTAGGGCTGCTGTAACAAATGATCACAAGTCGGGTGGCTTAAAACACAGAAACTTATTCTCTCACAGTTCTAGAAGCTAGAAGACCAGAAAGGTGTCGGCAGGACCATGCTTCCCCTGAAGGCTGCCTCGCCTCTTCCAGCTGCTGGTGGTTGCTGGCAATCCTTGGCATTGCTTGGCTGGGAGACACACCACTCTAATTTCTGCCTCTATGGTTACGTGGCATTCTCCCATCACTGTGTGTCCAAATTTCCCTCTTCTTATTAGGACACCAGTCCTTGGATTAGAATCCACTCTAGTTGAGCATAACCTCTTCTGAACTTGAGTACATCTGCAAAGACCCTATTTCTAAAGAAGGTCATATTCATATATATACTTCAATATATATTTTAAGGGGATACAATTCAACCCATAACAGCTGGATCTGAACCAGAGTCAGGTTTTGCTTTAATGAACCTTATGGTGGAAGAGACAGCAGGGGAGTGAGTGAGTGTTGCACACAAGAGAGTCACAATAGGGGTTGTTATGGGCTGAATTGTGTCCCCAAAATCCATATGTTGAAGTTACAAGCCCCAGTAACTTAGAATATAACCACATTTGAAGATAAGATCTTTAAGGAGGTAATTAAGTTAAAATGAGACTATTAGAGTGGTGCCCCAGTCCAATCTGATTGGTTTTCTCATAAGAAAAGGAAGAGACACAAGCGACACAGAGGGAGAGCCATGTGAAAAGGCAGCAAGAAGGCAGCCATCTGCAAGCCAAGGAAGGAGAGGAAATCAGCCCTGCTGGCACCTTGATCTTGGACTTCCAGCCTCCAGAACTAAGAGAAAATTAATTTCTGTTGCTTAGGTCACCCAGTCTGTGGCATTTTGTTATGGCAGACCTAGTAAACAAATACAGTGATGGACCGTGGGATCTAAGTGGGTAAGAAAGACATGAAGAGGGGTGGAGAGTAGCACTATAGGGTTGTTTTGATAAGCTTGAAGAATTGATGTAGTAGAAAGTCCCAGAGCAAATGAGCTGGAAAAGTAGGAAGTGATGCTCAGAGTAAAGGACTCTCAGATCCTCAATGTGTCAGATCATCCCTCTGCTGGCTTCTCAGATGGCCCCCAAGATGGTTGACCCAGTTCCAGAGTCACATGCAGACTCAGCAACATCTCACAGAAGAGGAGGTGCTATTTCTTCCAGGGCATTTTAAGAGCAAAAAAATCTTTCCCTAAAGGTCTGCCCTTGTCCCTTCACGTCTCAGAGGTCAGAGATTGAATCACATTTCTGTTCCTAAAGAAATTTCTAGCATGGGGGAAAAGATGATTGTGATTTGTTTAAAAAAGCACATGTCTCTATGGAAAAGATGGATTTCCCAAACAAAATGAGTTATTCTAACTTGAAAGAAAAGAGACTGTGTGCTTGGTACTTCCTGCTTCAAGGGATGGCTTATACTTTGAGTAGGTCGACCTTCAGAGGAAAGTGGGAGAAGAAGTAGTTTGGGAAAACTCCTGAGGTCACCTGGCCTACCTCCAGACCCTGTGGAATATGGGGTGTGGAACCTCTTCTCTCAATCCTCCTTCCCTGCACTCCATCCACACTGAACCACCAGTTCATCTCACACATTGAGCTGTACTCCCTCCAAGCACCCCATTTTCTCCCCTCCTGCCCTTTAACTTGTGCTTCAGCTTCTTTCCTAAATGTCTTTTCCCCTTCCCCCAAACCTGCCTTAGCCAGGCTCACAAAGATGTTCTTAGGTCTCAGTTCAAGGGTCACCTCCTCCAGGAAGCCCTCTCTGAATTCCTCACTTTGGGGTAGGTCTCCAGACTGAGCATCTCACTCATGCAGCAGGTATTAACTGTTCAACTACAGTGAGGGTGCCAATTATGTTACTTAAAAAAAAAAGTTCTTGGCATTAATTAGAACCACTCTAGTCTAGTCCCTGGATTGGAGAGACATCTGATATCAATTGTTCCAGAGGTAAGTTCCACTCCCTTCAATCATCATGCAACCCTAGAGTGCTTAGGAGTCCCCCAGTCCCAGTCCTCCAGCAGGAAGAGGCCCTGGCTGGCTCTGCTGTTTCTACTCTGTGAGCCAGAGTTGCTGCCTGAGGCTGTTCCCTACCATCTCTCTGTCACGGCCTTTCCCCGGGATCCAGCAGCCTCCGGTTAGGTTGCCTGCTCAGACTTGAGCCTCTCTACCCCTTCTCCTCCCCAAGGCCTTTACCAACCTAGTTCCTCCTAGTCTTTGATAACTCTCCTGGGGTCTGGCAGCTGTCCCTTTTGAACCCCTGAACATACCACCCCTTTCTGAGACAAGAAATTCTAATCTCACTGATGAGAGATTATACAAAGGACCCTCACTCCCTCTTACTGTCACCTCTGAGAGGTAAACATTTTGTAGGAATCCAAATAGATCCCTGCTTACCATACTTGGTGGAGGGGGTGGGAAATCCCTTCCATTCCCTCCCAAGCATTTGCAGCAGCAAAAGCTAACACAAGTTGATTCTCAATAGCTTATACTCAGCCACATATATCATGCATTTACATCTCATCCTAACCAAAAAACGAAAAAGAAAGATTTGCCTGTACTGTAATTAGGTAGGCTTTAGGCTACCTAGTAGCCTTAGAAATATCTTGAGGACAGATACCCCATATTACAAACCTTTCTATTCCCAAATTGAGTGCTTAATAAATGCTGGATCGATGAATGAATTGCCTGTGGAGTTCAGAACTCTCAGAACGATACTGTACTTACTGGCCATGTTACAAGGCTTAAATATCAAGGCCTCTGCTTATCATTCTCTTTACAGAGAGCTCCTGATTTTCAGAGCGTGATAGCAGCTGTATACCAGGGACAAGTTTGTGTAAGGCTGAATGTTTGTACTGGGATCTTCTATCATATTTGTACAAATCTTTGCCAGCTTGTGAAGATCAGTTCTGTGGACAGTGAGTAGACTTCACCTTCCTGCTTCCAGGTAGTTAATAGTCAAAGTGTTAATAACTCAGCAAATACAGACTAATTTGAGAACATTTCCACTCAAGGAAAACATTGGAAGGCCATTTGTGTGATTGGGTGGGTTTTTTGTTTGTCTGCTTCTGTGCGTGGGGGTGGGGATTGTTTTTGTTTTGTTTCTGTTTTGTTTGGGGCTTGCTCCATCAAAACCTTGATTGCAAGGTGTTAACAATAAATAACAAACAGCTGAACGGCACTGCTCCAGCAACTGAGGTGTCATGGGATGAAATGTTTCTGCATGTGCTGAAAATGAGCATTATTAGCACAACTGACCACTGCAAGCAGGGTGATTCCATTCCCCAAGCAGGCTGCCAAAGGAGGGCTCCTTGGCACAACCTTCTCAGTGCTTTGACTCAAGATCTCCCTCCCTTCCCCTAGACACAGAGGAGGGCTTGGAAACGCACTCAGGTACCTCAATACCAGACACATTGTTATCCCTCAGTGAGAGAAATTCAATTCCAGTGATCTGTGTGGAGCTCAAGGGACACCAGTCAAAACCCAGCGGGGTTTGAGAGAAAGGAATCTAATAACCAACAAATAGTTATTTCTCCAAAACAGCTCGTACCAAACACATTTACAGATTCTTTTTTTTTGCTCCCTGACTTAATTACTGATCTGCTAGATAGCCACAATGCAGTGGGAAGCTGACCCTCTGACTATGATCAGAAATCTTGTCCTCTCGATGCCAACACAGCCAGGTCCGGTGGGACGTGAGGTTGTCCTACATAGGTGACAGGGGCGGAGGAGCACCAGCTGAGGCTGTGAGCAGAGGCTTTCCCACCGAAAGGGCCATGTGGGAAATAAATTCATGGTGGGGACGCTGTATATCTGGCACAGACAGAGTCCAGTGGTGAGGAAATGGAGTGGAACAGGGAAATGGAAAAAGGATGGGAACCAATACTGGGGGATTGCGCGCCTGCGTGGTGCGGGAATTCTCAGAGGCTTCCTTAGGTGGCAAGGAAAGTCAGGAGAAAAATCTCCATACAGACCTCACCATGGTTACCTGGGACTGAGATCTAGAAATGAAAAAGGAGGTGAAAGACACCATCTATGCCTTTATTGACAAATCGTTGTTGAGACTCATGTATACAAGCCAGGGACTCTGCTGGGCACTAGGAATACGTTGTAAGAGAGATCTGATTTTCACCTTCATGGAGCTACTCATATGGTCAGACAGATGGACATCATCAGTTAATTCCACAAAGACAAGACAACCATGACCTTTGACATTCCACAGACACTGTCATCTGCTGGCCTTGCCTTGGCCACACGCTGGGTGTTCTCCAGCCACGGCCAAGGACAGTCAGCTCCAACACAGCATTCCCAAGGTCTCAGAGGATGTACGCTTTCCTCTCCTAACATCCCAGATGGACACACTGTTGTTAATGAGCAAGGTTAAGTTCCCTTGGGGGCAGGGGGTGCTGATGATTTATTTCAATTTTATTTAAACTTCTTGTAGCTGTACAACCTTTCTGAGAATCAAGGATCTTACAGGGTTTCTACCCTTTGCCCAGGAGAAGTCCTGCCTTATGTGGGATATATCCTCATAAGTTTTTAAAAATAAGAGTGTTATTTGCAAACACGCAGTGTTAATTATAACAAGAAAAAAGGATGCAATGAATATCCATAAATCTATCAACTGTAAACACGTCATGGTGCAGTCACACAATGGAATAGTTGGTAACAGCTAGAAACAGTGATGGGGCAGGTACTCGTGATTTAGTGAGTGAAAAAAAGTTGATACAAATTCTATATACACTATACTTCAATTATGTGAAAGTATGTGAACATAAAAATTAAAATATGCCAAATATTAAGGAATTTTTCTCTGGGACAGAGGATGATGGATGACTATGATTTTCTTTACACTTTCTAAGTCTTCACCCCCTGGGGAGATACTACTTTTAAAATCAGAAAAGGCTTACTACAAATGGAAAATAATAATTGCAAGCCTATGAGCAGCTATGGTTGGGTTTTGAATTCTAAATTTTTCTTCTGTAATCCTGCGCATCTCCCTCTTTGTTTTGTTTCCATTTGAGGAACTAAAAACCTACAAGGTAGGTGTGAACTTCTGGTTCATTAAGGTTCGAGGGGCCTCCTGGCACCCCTCAAAAATAACGGCTCCCCCAGCTTTGCCCTCCCTCCAGGGACTGGTAGGCACACAGGTGAACTTACACGTGGCAGGAGCCTGGCAGGAAGCCTTAGTTTTGTGGTGGCCTCAGGAGGAAGCCAATAGCTTGGAGACTAGCCTGGGAGCAGGGGAGGGACTGCAGGATGGGGCGGAGAAGTGTCTGGGGCTTGAGCAAGCAGAAAGGCCTCTGAGTATTTTGCCTGGCACCTTTCCTGTACTAATGACAGGCATTCCCAATAGCTGCTGCACACCTTTCCTCCCTTTCAAGTTTGGGGAGGAATATTTGAGAATTTGGGGTAACCTGGAGGTCAGGAGTATTACAAAGGAAATATCAGTGAAGACAGAGAAGTCCTGGCTGAGTTTAGGCTGTGCAAAGCATCATACCCAACTGGGTAACTGATAACCAGCCTTGTGGGTAGGAAAGGGCCCGCCAGTGGTTCTGAGACTTCTTAGCATGTTTCCGGAGCTCCTGGGTAAAAGATGTTGGAGGTTTGTCTCCTGTATGTGCATTGGTCAAAAATCCAGGGCAAGGAGGGAGTTTAGACAACATAGCACATGCTCATGCTGGGGTCTTTCCAAGCTGCGAAAGTGTGTCCTGTCTTTCTCTGGTGCCAGCAAATACCAGGCAGCAAATACTTGAATTTTGGAGTTCAAAATTCAAGCAGCCCAGAGGAGAACAGAGTGGCAGACAATGTAGGCACTTGTGGGCATGGCACAGCCCTCCACTGAGGGGAGGGGCCTGGGGCCCTCCTGGGGACTGAAGATCATCTATTTCCAGGTGGGGGGAGAAGGGAAATGGCCTCTCAGGACCAGGAAGCCTACCACTAACTTCAGAGAAGGCAGGGCCAGACTCTACGTGAGATAACAGATAATGAAGGAAAGGAGGAAAGGTCTCTTTAGAGCCTGGGGGGGAAACGCCCACATTCTCTTGTCCTTCCTTGGTGTTGTCCTCTGTTCCAGATGAGCTCTTAGATACATCAGGTTGATTCCTCACCTATTTCCCTGCATGGAGCCACAGTAAGACACAGGGTGTCCTCATTTCATTGATTCACTGATTCATTCAACAAATATTCCTCTGACCTTCTCCGTACATCAATAATTTGCAAACATTTTCAATTAGCAGGCCACTTCAGAGGAGGCAAAATATCCCTTATTAAAAGCATGATTTCTATCAGCACTTTTCAGACTTTTTCAAGTCATGCTCATGTCTGGTGAACCATGCTATTTATATGACAGGAAGGATGAACCGATTGTGTAAGCCTGGGAGCAGTCTCCAGGCAGCAGCCAGTGGGAGTCCATCTCTCGTGCACACATCTGTAACCCACATCTTGGCATGCCATTGGGAATCCCGTGGTGACTCTTGGAGCCTAGCCACCAAAAGAAAAAAAATCCCTAGAATTAGTCAACATAAGGCCTGTTAGTGATGCTGTGATGACCTAAGCTATATGTCTTAAATATTGTGAACACATTTAAATGTATGCCCCAGGTGAAATCTGGACATTTTAATAGGATGCTGTCATCCCTATTGCTGATGTTATTCCTATGGAGTCCCCACCTGCTACACCTGGATTACCCTTGGAGAGCCACTGGCTAGAGGCAGCTGCTCTGGGCCACCAGAAGACTTTGGAGTCTTTAGATATCTACTCTAGCCTGTGGGGGTACAAGGGCTCATTATCACTACAGTAGGACTCATAACAATATCCTCCCCAACTGCCACAGGTTCTGAGCCAAATGAGAACAGTGTTCAGGAATCAGATACATGGAGATGGAAATAGCTCTATCACCGATCAAGCTGGATTTCAAATGGGATTCCTATTATTTTCCTCCCAGAATTGAACTTCCAGTCCTTGGCAAAGCAGCTGGATAACTGCAGGGCAAACACCCCCATCCTTCCTACCAAGCATTGGTGGCTCACCCCATGGATTGCGAAGGTCAGGAGAAGGAGGACAGTTATTTTTCCAGTACCATTCCCTGCCAGACAAGTGAGCAAAGTTTCTATTTATTGGGCAAGGTAGTAATGCAAGATGATGAAAATAGCCCAAGGAGCCTCTGAGGGCTTATAAACCACTTACCCTGAAGTAAATGCAGAGTTTGTCTTGGTTTCCTAGAAAACAGAGCTTGAGGCAAAGCCTAAGGGTTAATGTTTCATTGCAGAGGTGCAATCCCAGGGCAGCCGGAGTAAGGAAAAGAAAGGGAGGCAGGGAAGGAAGGAAAGCAAATAGAAGTTTGTGCATTATCAAGCTGGCTAGGGCGTCGGAAGAAAATACACATGGTTGCCGCTCACTCACTTGGGGTGACTCCCAGGACTGGAAGAGTCTGCTGGGGAGAAAGCAGGGCCAGCAATTGGCAGTTCCTGCTGATCTGCCCCTCCCTTTTTGGTCAAAGTTTACCCCTTGGGTGTTAACTCCCCATGTCTAGGTTGTGGGCACCTCTCTGAGCAGCTACTGGGAAGCCAGAGGCTCCTTGAGTTCAGTCGGGTTGGACTTGGGTGCTAGAGCTGCTGTGCCCTGGTTCCCCAGGGGAGACTGAGGCAGCGCCTGAGCAAGAAAGAGTGACAACCCCAGCTCTGATTGCAGGGCCACAGGAGGAAGCTGGTGCTACCAGGCCGCTCTAGCGGGGAGGCAGAGCAAGCCAGGGACTGGGTGGGGCCTAGCCAATCTAGGCAGGTGTATAAACTGGGTCCAGAGCTCTAACTTGGAAAACAAAGTGTTGATACCGAATTTGCTCAGGACATTGAGCTCTGGGCTTCAGGTGTCTTGTGTCCACAACTTTGGTAAGCAATGATATTAAAAAAGATGCGAACTGAGAGATTTCTTGTGCTCTCTCCTCATAATGGAATGATACCACTGTCTGCAAGGGCCCGAGGCCTTGCAAATTTGAGCTGGGCCTTCAGTTGTGCCAAAGGCCTGGTTCATTGGCCTAACCACTGACCAGAGAGCCAAAAACATGGCACTGGAACAGCATCATTTTTATTTTTATCTTTTCAAACTGTATATGCATTATTATTTTTATTAATTATTGAGATATAAAATTCACAGACCCTAACATTCACTCTTTTAAAATGTAGAAACCATTGGTTTAGTATATTTATTCACACAGCTGTACAAACACTGGCACAACTAATTTTAGAACATTATTATTACCGCAGAAAGAAATGCCATACCCATGAGCAGTCTCCCCATTTCCCACTCCCCCAGCCCAGGATCCACTCTCTATCTCTATGAAGTTGTCTATCCTTGGCATTTCAGAGAAATGGAATCATACAGTGTGTTGCCTTGTGACTGGCTTTTTCAATCAGCCTGTTTTCGGGGTTCAACATGTTGTGGCACGTATCAGAACTTCATTCCTTTTTATGGCCGATTAATATTCCATCATATGAATAGATCACATTTATTTTCCCTTCACCAACTAATGGACATCCAGGGTGTTTCAGCTTTTTGACTATTATGAATAATGCCCCTATGAACATGTATGTGTGAGTTTTATGTTTTCATTTCTCTTGGGTACCTACCAAGGAGTAGCATTTCTAGGTCATATGTTAACTCTGTGTTTAAATATTGGAGGAACTGCCAGACTTTTTTCCAAAGTGGCTGTGCCATTTTACTTTCCCACCCACTATCTATAAGGATTCTAATTTCTACATAGTCTCACAATGCTTGTCTGTCTTTCTGATAATAGCCATCTTAGTGAGTGAGAGTGGTACCTCACTGTGATTTTGATTTGCATTTCCCTAATGAAGAATAATGTTGAGCATCTTTTCATATGCTTAATGGCCATGGAGAAATTTCTATTCAAATCTTTTGCCCATTTTTTAATTGGGTTATCTATTTATTATTGAATTGTTAGGATTTTTTATATATTATGGGTAGTAGAATCTTGTCAGACATAGACTCGCAAATATTTTCTTCACTCTGTGGGTCGTCTTTTCACTTTCTTCATGTGTCCTTTGAAGTACAAAATATTTTTAGTTCTAAAAAACACATTGGTGATATCTTTTTATTACATTATGTCTGCATATATCAATGTATACTTTTTAATTGAGATATAATTAACATACAACACTGTATTAGTTTCAGAAGTACAACACAGTGATTCAATATATGTATAGATTACAAAAAGATAGTTTTTAGCCAAGAAGAATGTGACTGAATCAGAGCAATCACCATAGAACTCCAAAACAATCCTCTCCCTTCTCCCCGCCTGCCAGCATGGGCCAGTCAGCTGAGGGCACATTTCCTGGACCCTTTGCCATGTGACTACTAGAGTAAGGCCAGGGCAGCCAGCATACCCTGGGGAAAACCAAACTGCCTTTTGAGCCACTGGGAGATAAAGTCAGAGGAGAGAAATTTAGGAAGGAAAAGGCACCAGGAGTCTCAGTTTCTCACGTTAGCTCTCTTCCTTTGCACAGAAAAAACTAAGCAAGTCCACGTATCTCACTTTCCCCTAGTGCAACTCCATTTCTCCTCCAGCTAGAGGAGCAGAAGAGCTCTGGCTGGCATCAAGAGGAATAAGAAAAATCTGGTTAAGACTTTTCACACTTAACCAGTTTTTAAAGTTCCAGATTCAGTGTAAACTATCCTATGTGTAACCTTCCTAGTATGAACCAGTTTTCCCCAGTCTACCTGGAGTGAGTAGATGAATTTTCCATGTGATAGCTGGGATTAGAATTAGAACCCCAGATTTTGAAGCCATCTCCTTCAGGGCCAGAGCCTCCCCATTCCTCCCCAGATTGATGAGGTAGGTGAGGAAGCCCTGGTTCCACACATTCTGCCTCTTAAGTGCAAATGTCTGTTTTAGGCACAGAAAATGCCAAGATGAATAAGACAATTCCTGCTCACAGTGCAGTAGGGACCCTAGATGGGAAACCATGTGACACCCACAAAATGGAAGTACTGTCTACACGTGGAGTCTAGCAAGGCTGCCCTTGACTCTAGCTGATGTTCTCGGATGGGCAGCTGTGTCCCCTTGTGGGGGACCTTGACCTGCGACAGCCCTGCAGGCTGGGGGTAAAGAGCTAGCCCCACATTTGGTGGGACAAAACAAGACTGCCCCTGAGAGGGCAAAGAAGTACATTTAGGGGAAAGAAAAGTTGTGATTCTTTTCAGTCAGCAGACCGGAAGAGTTAGGGACTTCCCACCAAAGCAGGTGAAGCTTCCTTGTCTCCACTCCTCAACACCCCTGCCTGTTCAAAGGGGTGGAGAGATCAGAGGAGCTGGGGAAATGGGAGCAGAGGGAAGAGGATGTTTGGTAACATTTCTTCTGTGAATCAGAGCAACAAGAGAGAGTAGAACTTTAAAAAATAATGATAACACATTTATTGAGCTATAATTCACATACTATACCATTCACTCCAAGTGTACAATTATGCGGTTTTTAGTATATTCACAAAGTTGTGCAACCATCACCACAGTCAATTTTAGAATATTTTATCACCTCCAAAAGAAACCCTGCACTCCTTAGGGGTCACCCCCATTTTCCTATTTCTCCCAGCCTTAAGTAACCACCAATCTACTTTCTGTCTCTGTAGATTGGCCTAGTCTGGACATTTGCTGTAAAAGGAATCATACAGTATGTGTTATTTTGTGACTGGCTTGCTTCTCTTTGCCTGATATGTCAAGGCTCACCCATGGTATAGCATGTATCAGTAACTTGTTTCTTTTTATAGCTGAATGATATTCCATTGTATGGATATACCACATTTTATTTATCTGCTTATCTGTTGATGGACATCTGGGCCATGTTCACCTCTTGATATTATAAGTAATACTTCTTATAAATATTCATGTATAAGTTTTTGTGTGGAGGAGTAGGGCTTTTCAGTTAGTCATTATTAATCATTTATTCCCCACCTATTGTGTACATAACATGGAGATGAGAATAGGGGTTAGGGAAGGGATATCAGAGGGCTGAGAACTCAAAAGAACAATACATTCAAAATGTAATTTCCCAATTGTCCTCTGACTAGATGGAAAAATATAAAATAAAAATACATTATATGTATCTGGATTTGGGATCAAAAAAAGCCATAGAGGGGCCAGTTAAGATTATCTGATTATGGACTGGAAATAAGGTGACATTAGGGAATCATTGCTCATTTCATTATGTCTGATAACATTACAGTTATAATGGAAAATGTCCTCATTTGTAGGGTATGCATGCTGAAGTATGTAGGACTGGAGTGTCATGGTGTCTAAAGGGTATTTTCAAAAAGTTTAGCAAAAAAAATAAAATACACATACACACATGCCTACATGTAGGTAAAGCAAGTACGACAACATGTTAATAGTTGTTAAATCTGGATGGTGGGTATTGGGGTGGTCACTGTCATATTCCCTCAACTTTTCAGCATATTTGAACATTTCTAAAATAAAAATCTAAAAACATTACCATAACTCAACAATCTAAAGCAAGACATGGAGATAAAAGTAAGGCATGTACCTTTTAAAACAGGGAAGGCCTTTTTGAATAAAGGCCTGAGCGCAGAAAGGAGGGAACTAGCCTGAGGACCTAGGGGAAGGGCATTCCAGGAAGAGGGAAGAGTCGGCTCAGAGGCCCAGAAGTGGGACGAGCTTGGTGTGTCCAGGGACTCTCAGCTGTGAGGGAGACAGGAAGTGAGGTTGAAAAGTAGCCTAATCCTAGGTTATGCATTGCAGAGGCTGCAGAATCGAGATTTAAGTCTGAGTTTAAGGATGTCCCACTGAAGGACCATGAGTGAGGAGTGACTTGGGCTGAATTACTCTTCAAAGCGTCTCTCTGGCTCCTGGGTGGAGAACAGCCTTTGAGGTGAGGGCGAGGGTCATGGTGGGAGAGAGTGGAAGCAGAGCAGTCAGTAAACAGATTCATCGCAGAGAGGCAGGGATCTCAGTTTAGGTGTCAGATATGGAGAGAAGGGCTTGCTTGGGTTTGGCAAGCTGGGTTTGGAGAGCTCATGGAGTTGTTGGTGAACTGGGTGTGAGAGTGAGAAAAAACAGTCAAGAGAGACCCCCAGGCAAGTCTGAGCAACTGGCCAAATGGTGGTGCCATTTGCTGAGATGGGGAATGCTACAGGGGAGGCACAGACTTTTCTTTTATTTTTTCACTTAAATTTTTTTAAATTTTGGTATCATTAATATACAATCACATGAGCAACATGGTGGTTACTAGATTCCCCCCATTATCAAGTCCCTACCGCATACCCCATTACAGTCACTATCCATCAGCATAGTAAGACGCTATAGAGTCATTACTTGTCTTCTCTGTGCTGTACTGCCTTCCCTGTGCCCCCCACAGACTTTTCTTTTTCAGAGGAACATTCATTTGGTTTAGGATGGCCTAGAAGTCTTCATGGTCACAAAGGAGGTAGAATTTGGGTGGAGCCATCACAATAATGACTTCATCAATGTCCACAAATTAAGGTTTTCATTTGAGTTCACTTGCAGAGGGGCACAGCAGTCTCAAGTGGCATGGACTATGAAGTTGGGGACCTGGATTTGAATCCTGATGCTACCATCTACTGGCTATGTGACCCTGGGCGAATCACTTAACTTCTTTGAACCTGAGGTTCTTCATCCACAAAATAAGCAAAATAACATCTGTCCTGCTAGGTTGTTAGGTTGTAAGTAACACACCTTGGCACACAGGAGGCGCTCAGTAAATAAGGTTTCCTGCCATTCTATGGCGACTGTTAGGAAGAACTGACTTGTGAGCCTCTAAGGGACTGTTTTAAGCTGTTGATCTTCTGTTGCCCTTTCAACTAGAGTCTTCCTTCCTCCTTTTTATTCATTCAGTATTTGAGCACGTCGTGTACACCACATGCTGATCTAGGCATTGGCTGTAGAGAAGTAAATGAAACGGATAAAATTCCTGTCTTCGTAGAGCTTTCATTCTGGTAGAGAGAGGAGAGAAACAGATAGCTAAATAGAATACAGTATGTAGTATGTGACATGGTGGTAAGTCCTAGGGTGAAAGGCGAAAGAGGGAGGGAGAAGAGGGAGTGCTGGGGTGGAGTTGGGATTGCCACTTGAAATAGGGTGCTCAGGGAAGGCTCTACAGAGAAGGTGACATTTCCACAAAGACTTAAAGGAGATGAGGGAGTAAGCCATGCATTTATCTAGGTGAAGAATGTTGCAGTCTGAGAGAGTGGCAAGCACAAAGGCTCTGGGGCAGGAGATGCCTGTTGTATTTGAGGAACAGCAAGAAGGTGGCTAGAAAGGAATGAGAGAAACGAGAAGGGGCAGCTCCTCTAGGGCCTGGGAAGCCTGTGATGGCTTTGGTTTGACAGAGAGTGGAATGGGAAGTCCCTGAAGGGCTTTGAACAGTGGGGAGGCAAGACGTGATTTGTGGTTTAAAAGGATCACAGGCTTCTATCTGAGTAAATTTGGGGGTTGAAGAAGGGAAGCCAGTTGGGAAGCAATTATAGTAATGATGATAGCTTGGTAGAGGTGGTGAGAGAAAGATTCTGGATATATTTGATGGTAAAGCCAACAGGATTTCCTGATATATAGGATGTAGGATATTAGAGAAAGAGAAGGGTCAGGGATCCTGGTTTCAAGCCTTTGGTCTGAACAGCTGAAAGGATGTGTTGGATTGAACCAAATGAAGTTGCCAATATCTGACTATTCTTAACTTAAAAAATGGCAATTTCATATATTTCAACGTAATAGTTGCTATTTACTGAGATGGGAGACACTGAGAAAGAGGGAAGGAGGGTGTCAGAAGTTCAGTTTTGGACATGAGGAGATGTCGAATAGGTAGCTTTATATATGTGGCTGGAGTTCTGGGGAAAGGGGCCCCAGTCAGAAATGTACATTAGGGAGTCAGAATATACATAGCAGTTTCGGCTCTGAGACTGGGTGAGATCACCTAGGGATAAAAGTTGATAAAGAACAGAGGCCTGAGGACTGAGCTTGCAGCCTCCATTTCCAGATCATGGAGATGAAGATGCAGCAAAGGAAACAGAGGAGGTCACCACTGGCAAACAAGGGTTCCAAACAGGCGAGCTAGCCCAGGGGAGGGCTCTCTGCATGTAGCTGTGAACGGTGTTGAGCTTTTGTCCTTCCCTGAACCTTGGCATTGGCGAGTGTGTGTGTATGTCTGTGTTTTGGTGGGGAGGGCTTTAGGGGGGACACGATATATATGACTAGCGATTTGGACAGCTCTTCTCCTATTTGATCTACATAAGGGCAGTGCAGGTGCTGGCATCCTATTTTACAGATGAGTAAACCAAGGCACCAAGGTTGAGTTACTTGCCCAAATTGTATCAGTAATATGTAGCAGACCTGGGACTGGAAGGGGTTGTCTGTCCCCAAGTTCCATCCTCTCACTGAATCCCGCTGCTTTTTGAGGGCTGGTCTTTGCTCAAGGAGCCTGCTGCCAGAGGTAGCAAGCACAAAAATCTGTGAGAATGATAGTGGTATGGGAGATGAACTCCATCTGTCTTTGCTGCCCTGCAGCCTGCATGTTCCTGAGCGACCACTGACTGCTTCTGTGCAGACAAACTGTAACATGGTCCCATGCAGATGACTTGGAATGAGGTTACACTTTTATTTCTGTAGTAGCAAGGAAACTGCTGGTTTTATTGCCCTCTAGAAGGGTTTGGACCTGTGATCTCAGATGCCAAGAGTGCCAGCTTAAATAAACCCATTTCCTGATAGAAATGGTCAAACAGAAGCAGGAAGTCTTATCTGGGGGACTTTTGGTGAAGACAGTGCTAAATTCATTTAAGAGCTGTTGGGTTGACCAGTACCTTCATAGATAGAGCAGCTTCTGGTCTGGGCTCCCCCACTGGCTGCACCACATGAGGGTTTCATCTTACTCCCTCTTAGTGTCTTGCTCCAAGCATTATATTCTCTCAGAACTTATTTTCTCACCTTTGAGAAGCTGTTCCTGAGATCAGAGGATCCTTTGGTCAAGCTTGGTCCTGCCCTAGGGAGAGATAAACAGGCCTGAATACATTTCCCAGATTGCAATACTCATGAGTCAGGCAGGGTCAGACAGCTGTTCCCTCACAGAGCCCCTGGTTGCACCTGATAAGGAAGAACGTGGCTCTTTCCAGAGGACTGCTGTGTGTGCGCACATATAAACAGACACTCCCAGTCCCCAGTGTTGTCTTAGAGTAAATTATTGACATTCTGAATGGCTGAAACGTTGCAAAAATGGTGAGTGCAAACTGATTTAAGAAGAGCACTGGGTTTCAAGCCAAAAATACTTCAAACCAGGGCTGTCATTTAGCACTATTGTGAAGCCACCTTTTGAACCTACCTGGTCAAGGGCAAGTTCAGAATCCTATGAAACTGTAAAGAGGAGAGGAGGTTTTCAATGGAGGAAGGGGGAGGAAGTCAGAATAGGGGAGATGGATTTATGAAGGAGTGAGTGGCGAAATGCCCAGAGAGAAAAGGCATATCATAAAAAAATCTGAACATACCCTCACCATGAAGAGAAGTAATTGATGATATATCTTAAAAAAAAACAACAAAAGGAAAGTAAATGTCCTTCTCCTTAAATGATACATACTGTACAAGGAATGGGGTGAAGGGGGTTTGATATTAATACCATAATACTGCCATCAATATCATATTATACCTTATAATCAACATGTCATGTTAGCTTTATGAAAAGCAATTTATAGTTTACAAGGGGCTTTCACATTCATCTTTTCCATCTGCTCTATCAAGCTATTCAAGTGGGTAGGGGATTATGAGCCACATTTTGCGGTTGAGAAAACTGAGGCTCGAGAAGGGTGTATGCAGTTAGTTAATGCCAAATTAAGAGCTGGGGAGGGTAGGTTTGTCCTGAGTAACCTAGAGGTAAGATACTTGCTGGACACAATTAACTCTTCTCTAGGGGATTCCTCTTCAATGATTGCTCAGAGGGCTAAATTCCCATAGCATTTCTAGGTAGAACAGCCCCACCTTCTCGAGTGTTGTCCAGAACAACTTTCTTTAAACACTTCTCTAATTATTTTGGCATAGGCTTTAGATCACAATGGCACAGCATCTGGAAGATTAAAGCACCTTTAACAAAGTGGCCAAATAAAGGGGTTAGAAATCTCTTCTAACTCCAGTGCATGCCCTTCTTTCTCAAGCGTCCCATCCTTGATCAGTTTTTTCTGTTCTTGGAACACCTTTGGGTCCTTGAAATGTGCCATCTTGTTGGCAGGTGGGGAGGAAATGTCCTTATTTGCCTAGGGCATTAAGGAGGCACAGAGTCTGCCCAGAGGGGTAAGGCAGGTGTTTTGAAAGTGCTGCTGCCTACTGGAATTTTCAAGCACTGGTTTTCAAACTTTGGCCTGCCTCAGAATCCTCTGGGGAACTTTTTAAAGACGTGGACAGCCAAGCCCCAACCCAGGCCTTCTGAATCAGAATCCCCAGGGCTGGGGCCTGGACTTTGGTGAGCTTAACAAGCTCCCCAGGTGATTCTAAAGCAGACCAAAACTTGAGAACCACTGTCTCAGTGTGGGAGTGGGAGCTCCTCAGGTGAGGGAGAGCAGAGTGGTGCTGGGGGAGGAGGCGGCAGCACCAGCAGCCGCAGAACCTGGAGGAGACAGTCAGAAAAATTCTCTTCTCTGTGCTTATCTCCTTTTAACAAAGTGGCCAAAAAAAGGGGGTTAGAAATCTCTTCATTCAGACATGACCTCCTTCTGACAGAATTGCTATGTGCAGTAAGAAAGAGCAATGCACCCCTTTGAGAAGCAGTTAAAACAGTGTGTCTTTTTCAGAAAGTACAATAGAAGTTACCAGGGGCTGGGAGGAGTGGAGAATGAATGAGGAGTTACTGTTTAATTTGCACAGAGTTTCTGTTTGGCATGATGAAGCAGCTCTGGAAATGGATAGTAGTGATGGTTGCACAACATTGTGAATGTATTTCATACCACTGAATTGTATGCTTTAAAATGTTTTAAAAGGCAAATTTCATGTTATATATATTTACCATATACACACAAAAAATAGCCGCTTTTTGAGGGGTGAGTGGCGCAAACAACGTTCGACTTGAGGTGATTGTTGCTGCCTCAGGGGTGTGTGTGTGTGTGCGTGTGTGTCTGTTATGGGAGGTTATGTAAGGGTGCACAACTCATAGCACACAGTCTGGCAAAGTACACGTGTATTCATGGGAACAAGGGAATAGAAGAAAATTTTGAGAATAGAAGGCAGGGAAAATGTGATGTAAATATAGGAGATGCCAGAACACTTTTTCCCAACCCCTTAGTGTAGCTGACTCCTGGGTTCCAAATCACTTCTTTAGGAGTGCATTGTACAGCAGTGTCTCTCAAACTTCCCTGTGGATAGGAATCACCTGAGGACCTTGTTAAACTGCAAATTCTAATTCAGTAGGTCTGAGGTGAAGGGCTAGCCAGCATTTCCAACAAGTTTCCAGCTGATGCTGACACTCTAGATCCCCAAACCATATTGGGAGGGCCGTGAAAATGTAGTCTTTTTTAGTTCACCATGACTTCCTCATGTCTAGCAGTGGTTAGCATACAGTGAGTGCTCAATAAATATTTATTTGAATGAATGATGAAGTATATAGGGTTAGTATAGGAGTTTGGAGGGCAGAATAATCTTTTGTCTTGCACTAAAGCATATTTGGGGTGTTTCTGCTTATATCAGTCATTCACTTTGTGAAATTAACTCATACTCAGTGGAGTGAGGATGTTAGCACTAATTTATTTCTGGCCTTGCCTCCTTGCTGCCTCAACTCCTAATCCTTGAAACAGTGGCCTTATACAAATGGAAGGTAATGAATCCTAGTTTGCAAGCTCTGAGTAAGCCTTGCTATCTATAGTCTACAATCGCTGCAAACAAATTCTCTCTATTCAAGGGAGCAGAGTGCAGGGAAACTGCTGATCTGGGAGTTTCCAGATTTGATGCCTGAGTAATTGCCACCTCGGCCTCCCCAAATCAAATAAACTGCCTTTTCACAGTGAGAAGGAAGTTCATTACCCTAAAACACATGAATGTAATAATATTGCCATTATTTGCTGTTATTGTGTATGATGATGATAACACTGGCAGTTGAGCGATTAGGTATGTAGGGGTTTGGGGGAGGGGCAGAGGGCCATGAGGACAGGAGAAAGAGGAACTACATCTCCCAGAATCTCCCGGGAAAGTCCACGCCGCCGCCGCTGCGGCGCCCCACCCCTTTCGCCAGCTGAGCCCACCCCGCAGATGACATCACAGAGGTGACATCACGGCGCCCAGAGCGAGGCTGGGGTAGAGAGGCCGACTGAGCAAGAGTCGCTCGCTGGTCGTGGAGGCTGCTAGAGAGCCGGCGAGAGGGTGAGCGGGCAAGCAGGCGAACGAGTTAGAGCAGGCAGGAAGGAACGTCGTGAGGCGCAGAGAAGCGCCGGGGCCGGGCCGCGGCGGAACCCACAGCCGGAGAGGGGCAGCCCGAGTCGGGCGCCGCGGGGTCCCCACCCCCACTCGGTTGGACAGTGCTCAGTGTTCCCCCGTGTGGGGGGCGGCGGTGGCGGCGGCGACTGACGGGACCCGACAGGACCGCGGGGTGTTGCCACCTCCACCGAAGAGCCGGCGCGGCCGCGGGCTCCTCAGAGCCGGGGCCCGGGGCTCGTGACAGACGGACGGAGGAAGGGAGAGAGGCGGCGGCGCAGGCGACGGGGAGGCAGCGGCGACACCATGTCATCCCCCAGTCCGGGCAAAAGGCGGATGGACACGGACGTAGTCAAGCTGTATCCTTCGTGGAGGGGGATTTTGGGCTGATTGTGGGGGGCAGCGTGGGGATGCCCAGGGCACCTCCTGAAACTAGAGCAGGGGCCCTGGGGCACTCCAGGCCACTGTCCGAGGCTCCCAACCCCCCTCCTTCCCCCTAGTGCCTACGGCGGCTCCTTGGCACCTCCTAGGAGCCTAGAGCCTTTTCACCTCCCCCTTTATCTGCAGCACCCCGAAATGAGCATCGTTCCTCGCTTTTCCTGCTCCCCCAGTGCCTATGACTCTCCTCCACGACGTTTGTACTCCCAAGTCGTGCTTTTTTTTTTTTTTTTTTTTTTTTGCAGGACCAGCCACCTTTACCTCTCTAAACCGAGCCCACCTTCAGGGTCTCTGCTCGCTCTAGATTTAAGGATTCGAGATAGAAATTCCCTAGAGTGAAACCTTTCTCCCTTTCTTGAGTTGCTCTCATTCCTTCCACTCACAGTGTTTCTTGAACTGGGGTAACTCAAGTGACCTCCTTTATTCCTAATTCCTTTCTATATTAGGAAGAGAGTAGTCTGCTCAGTGCCCCCTCTCTGAGTGTTTTAAATCAGAGACCCCTGTTAAGCTTTCTGGTACCTGGAAGAACCCCCGGTTTTTTTGTTTTTGTTTTTTTGTTTTCTCCACTGACAAAGCCTATCTCACCCATAGCTGTATGTGGTGAGGACCCCCAGGCCCTCCAGCAAGTCACCCTCCATATTGTGGCTATGACAGCTGGGGGGAGGGAGAGAAAGAGGATCTCCTTCACAAAATAGCCTGGTATTAGACACTTAAGCAAAGGTTCTTGGGGAGTGATTGCCCAGATCTTGCCAAGTGACACCCTTTATTTTCCTGCCCCCACCCCCAGCTTTCTGTGCTCTAGAGGTAGCAGTGGGAAGCTGTAACTGATAAGAGTCCTTCGAGCAGTGGCTTTGGTTGGAATCCAGACTGATTATTTCATGACCAGCGAGAGAAATTCGCGAAAATTCCTGTGACAAATGGAGAATTTTTTTTGAGGGGTAAAGGGTGGGGGAGAGAGGAAATGAGCCCAGTGTTCTGAACAACTAATCCCTGGGGATAGGGGGAACCCGGGGTGGGGAGTGGTAGTGTGTGAAACGTAGTTAGAAAGTCCTGTGCCCTGTTTCTTTCTCCCTCACCCCCATCCCCCAACCATTTCCCCCTGTTGCAGGGTTTTGTTTATATAACTCAAGTTGTTTGGCCAGATTCTTCAGGTGAATTCCTTCTTTCTTAGCTTTTATTTGTTAGTGTTTTTGGATTGGGTGTCTTACCTCTTTTTAGAGATAGATGATTATTGTCAAATACTCAAGTTACGGAATTCGCTGAAGTTTTTAAAAAGTAGTTTTTGCATTTGGTTTGGAAGTGGGGGATGGGAGGGAAGTTGCCTTGGCAAGAGAATTTTTTTTTTCCCCATAATCTGTTAAGGAATAAGGTGTTTTTTCTTCCGGAAAATTTGGCCAAAGGAATTCTGAACAGTAGATAGCTTCTAACTTTAAGGGTTTGAAGTTTAGAATTTTGGAGAGGTGGGAGTGAGGATTAGAAGAGCAGATAATAAAGTATATTTTATGTACCAAACATATGTCTAGGCACAAGTGAAACTGACTGAGCTGTGATTGAGTTTTGTAAATGTGTGAATGATACAGTACTGTTGGCTTTTCATAAGGTTGCAGGAAGACTTGTAACTGTAGCTCTGTACGTTTTACACAAAGCAGTTTCTGGTTTTATTTTTGTTTAGAAACTAGGAAATGACATGGTGGCAGAACCTGAGTTATTTTTGTCTTGAATTGAGAGTTACTGTCACACCTAATGCAAATTTCTACCTAATGTTTAATTGGGATGGAGGTGGGAGAGAGAATTCCAGCTGTTTTTGATGAATGTCAGATTCTCAAATTCTATACATTACGTATTTTTAGAAGATTGAGGATAAAGGGCGAGGCCTAACTTGACCTGATGCCTTTTCCATACAGTGCCTTTTGTTCATTTAGTAGTTGTGGCATCTAGAATGATTACCGCATTTAGGAGTCAGGGTGTGGGGGTTGGAAAGGGAGAGGAAAACAGACAAAGAACAGCAGGGTGTCTTTTTTTTCTTCCCCTAAGTGGCTTATTTCATAGCTTATTTTTAGTAGAAGATGAAGAAAGGCAAAGATGCTTTGGCCTTCTGTTCTTTCCCCACCTTCCTCCTTTCTGACAAAAGAAAGCAGAGGCGCTTTAAAATTGCAGATCTTTGAGATAGGAGGACAACAGCTACAGAATTTGAAAGCCAGAGGTTATCTTTGTTTCATGTTTTTTATTTTCTGGTCTAGTGTAGTTTGGAAGTTAAAATTTTCGTATTTGCTTTTGTGTGTGCATGTGTGTTGTGGGGGTGAGAGATTTTGTGGCTTCTTTTCTCTATTGAATTCACATCAGTAGGCCCAAATGGAGCCAACAATTTTTCAGCAAGCTATATTTAGCAAAACATTTAAGGAAAAATTCTCCAACCCACTACTAAATTGTGTGTACAATTGTGTGACAGGGCCGCCGGGGGTTGAAAATGAAAGATGGTGGAGAGGAAGTAGAAAAGGTCTGAAGGAATGTATTTGCTTTTTGCCCCTCTGTGCCCCTTGATGGTTTCTTTGGTGTAGACGGATAGCTGGTTTCATTGCAGTCTCCTGTTTCAGCCCATTTTTGGATGTCTCCTGAGTGTAATTATGCCACCACGATTTACAGCTTGGCAAGGAACCTGTGTAGTAGGAAAGTAACGGTGTGGGGGTAGGGAGAGAAGAGGAGTGTAATTCCCACTGCCTTCCAGCTCACTAGGTTCTTTTGGAGACACGGTCTTTGGTTGTTATTTGGAGGCAGTGATAATTCTTTTGTGACGGGTTGGTAGAAGGAGAGCTGACTCCCAAGTTATGCAGGGAGTGAGTGATTTGCACCAATGCACTTAATAATCTGCTGGGTGATTATGTTCTGAAACTCTGACTCATTCATTGTTTCTCTTCTGATCCTTTGCTGAGGGTTGTGCAAACCTCTCCAAAACCCTAGAAACTGATGTACATGACTTTGGGGCCCTGTAGGAATGTGGCCCCATCAGAAAGCTTGCAGTTAGCCCAAATCCTGTGGAATGGTGGAATGGTCTTGAATAGTGTGACCGTTTGTTTGCAGTCAGGTAGATTGGTGATAATGTGCTGTTCCCAGCCTGGCACCCTTTGAGGTTTCCATCTCAAACCTGGCTTATTATTTAGGTTGTCTGAGAACTGGGACTCTGGTGACCTTAAAAAGTGATTTGCCCTAAAGGAATATCAGTTTAAGTTCTCCCTGTGAAGGAACAAACAGCTCAGATTACACGGGTTTCCTTGTTGGTGGGGGTTACTCGTCTCACCCTGTTGCACAGCCTAGTGATCCTTTTATCTGTGAACTAGTGGCCCTTGCTGAAGGCTGGAGCTGCTTGTTTTGGAAAAGCATATGCAGGGGAAAGGCCCCAGACACAGCTCCTCCCAGCTCATTGGCTGCTCTGTTACTACCCGGAAAAGGAGGAGGGGCGGAGCTACCAAACAGCTGATGGAGTGTGTGACCAGAGTGTGTTTATATACGAAAGAAGTAGGGGCTGGGGAGGCCTTGTGAGTGGTGTTACAGGATGAAGTGTGTTTTCAAGGGGTAAAAAGAGGAGAGGAAAACCCGACCTGTTATAACTACAAGAAGTGTTCAAGGTTAAATCAGAAAAGTGGATCTGATAACAGTGGGGACCTGGCATATACTGTATTTGTAACTGGTGGAACTTATTTGATAATACCAAAAGTTTCGACGATTCCCTTTTTCTGAGTGAGTGCAGTAACCTAAAACGGAGTATACTGCCACTTTAAATGTACTTAACTGATTCATGCCAGGATTCAAAAGTACAGTAGAAATGCAAGCATCTTCAAAAAAGTTTAGGAGTGAGAAAGGAGGGGCAGTGTCTTATACTAAGTTCATTAACAACATTACTGAATCTTAACAGAATCCTGGGTGTCTGCTCTAGGGTTTCAGAAACTTTCAATAACAAGTTCATCCCCTCCAACAACCTCTTTATTCTAGGCTCTATACTGGGGGTTTAGTAGTGAAAAACTCCAGTGTGAGTGGTCATGATGCTTATGTAACTAGTTAAACAATTTTTAAAAAATCTAAGTGCAGGCTGTTTATAGCAGGTCATCGCTGTATCACTTTATAAATAACTTGTATTTACTTTCAGAATTGACTTTTCAAGGAAGAGGAAGGTTAAAAAGTGAATTTTATGTGATGGGATATATAGGGACCTGTATTCCTGTTATTTAGAAGGTTGATGTTAAAAAGAGAAACAAAAATACTAAAATGTGTAGCTATTTATCTTTGATATCTTTACTATTTTGCTGTTAATCAGTAGTTATTCTACTTCTTAGTAGTCTTTGTTACTCTTTAATTTGTGCTCAAAGTGTAGACAATGCTGTAATCTTTTAACTAGCATCGGTGTCAGTTGGGAACCTGTGTTTTGCCTTTTATTTCCTGTGATATTTTTTTTTTTTTGCTATGATGAGATGGAAGGTGGAATGGTTTCATGGTTTTCAAGCTAGAAGTTAAAGCTTTGGTAACTCCCAGTGCTCTTGAATTTGTATTCTCTCCCTAGATTTTGGTGACAAATGTAATAACATGGTGGTACACTTTCCTTAAGCAGGAACCTACATGAGTAAGCATTCGCAGCTTCAGAATATCTTGTTCCTGCAGTACAGTTCTAGTGAATTACATGCAGGCTTAAAAATTCAGCTTTTAGGAAAAATACCTTTAACAGATGTGACCCATATATTCCTTATTGTGTATGAGAGAGAAAAACCTGGATCTGTTGGTTTTCTAGTGTTGTGCAGTTTCCCCAAGACTGGTATGTGTGTGTGTATATAAATATGTGTAATTTAGTATCTTGTTCAGTCTTAAAGAGATTTGGTGGTCCCAAGAATCATTGGGTTTTTAGGTATGCAATTCAGACCTGCAAAAGTGCTTATAACAGCTTTTTAGCTATAGACCCACATTATTCAGTGTATGTTTTAGTAAACTATTTTAATAAAAAAAATTTAGTTGGATTATATTAGTAAGATAATTGAGGATAGTAGAGGTTACAAAAAGGGAAAGAAAATAGTCATCCATAGTCCTGTCCTTTAAACAGTGGTTCTCAGGTTTTAGTGTGATCTTAATAATGTGGAGGGTTTGTTAAAACAGGTTTCAGGGTCCGCCCTTAAGAATTGTCCGATTCAGTAGGTCTAGAGTGGGGCCCGAAAACTTGCATTTCTGAGAAGTTCCCCAATGATGCTAATGCTCTTAGACCACAGCTTAAGAATCATTGTCTTCAAATGTTAACGTTATGGTGTTTTTTGTTAGTCGCCTCCTGCCATACAGTATTTTCAACCTGTTGATCATACTGTATATGCCCTGTTTTTGCTTAATTTTTTGCAACATTTTTCCCAGTTAAAAATATCTGACATGAATCGCTTGTGTAACACACCATTCCATTCCATGCCTATGCCATTGATTTAATTCTTCGCTGTCTTTCTGTGTTAAGATTGAAATTAACATCTTGTACGGAAAGCTTTTCTTGTATTTTTAGATTATTTACTTTCCAGAAATGGGATGTTAAATCATAGAAGATAAACATTTGAATTAAAATATTTGATTAAAAGTCTTGGGGTCCCACATTCTGTAGGCTCTCCTTTTGTTCTGATGTGTTTTAGTTGGTACCCTTTCGGCACTGAAGCAGTCCACCTTTAAAGTGATGAAAGATGAGTTCTAATCTCTTTTTGAAAGTGTAAATTTGCATGTTTTTTTGAAATAATGGTGAGCCTTCAGTTTGTACTTTGGACTTCTCAAAGTGCCTACTGTGAGTTGGTAAGGTTAAATATTAGATTCATGAGCAGATAGACCTGACTGGCAAGAGCTATAGACTTAGTTTAGGTGTCCTGCATTTTATTTATTTTTCTTATTGAGGTGTAATTGACCTAAGATAACTATACATATTTAAAATGATAAATTTGATACATTTGACATACACATCACCAGTAAAGCCTATCACAATTAAAATAGTGAACATACTCCTCTTCTCTAAAAGTTTCTTGTGCCTTTACCTAGTCTTTCCCTCCCTTCTCTGCAACCATTGATCTGATTTCTGTTACTATAAATTATTTTGTTTTCTAGAATTTTATATAAATAGAATCATACAGTATATACTCTTTTTATGTGGATTCTTTCATCCTATTTGAGATTTCACCCATGTTGTTACCATGTAGTTCTTTCTTTTTTAGTGCTGGGTAGTATTTCATTGTATGGCTATACCACAATTTTCTTATACATTCACCTTTGTGGACATTTGCTTTGAGATTTAGCTAAGAGTTTTATAAAATGTAAACCATATATGTATCAGGAAGACTGTTGGTCATTCATAAACACTATAATTTCATTTCACATATTTCAGTCTATCTGGTTATTTCCAGCTTCGGGCTACTGCAAATAGAACTGCTGGGGACATATGCTTTCTTTTCTCTTGGGTAAATATATAGGAGTGGAATAGCTGAATCATGTGGTAGTATCAGCTTAATTTTTTTAACAGGCAGCTTTAATTTAACTTTACAGATGATGGTCTGTATTTCACACACAATTAGATTGTGACATTACACTGTTGTTGCAGTTGTGTTTTTTTAAAGGAATCCTATTAAATGTCATATCCTAAAGCATTGATTTTTAACCTGACTTTGTAAAGCTAGTTTTATAGCTACTCTTCCCTCTCACCCATTCAAAAATTAGGGAATTAAATTTTCATTCTGAAATATTTTTGGTTTTATGGCCCTTTTGAAATGGTATTTCAGGAATTATGGTCACAAAAACCTTTTATTTTGGCTAGTAAAACTATACTTTTTTGAAAAGGTAACCACACTTTCTGTTGATGGTACCCTTTTCTTTTTGTAAAATAGTGATAAGATTTTTAACATTCAGTCTCCTCCAGTTATGTTGATAACAGTGTACAAATATTTTCATAGAACTCTATTGTGGACCAAATTCAGATAAAAGGAACTAACAGCACCTCAGTGGCAGAACTGGAAACAAATTCTGAGAGTTAGAGTATCCCTTAATGTATTTTCCCTGGGATCTTTTTTAAAGTTAATTTCTAACAAAATGGTGGGGTTTTTTGTTTTTACTTTTTTGGCATCCTAGGTGAGTTATTTGATAGGTTAATAGATACTGCCATAATAAAAAATCAGACATTGTAATAGTTACTATCCTATTCTTTCTCTTTCTGATAAATTACAAACATTTGAACTTACATATAAGTGTTCATGTGTGTTTAAAAAATTAATATCATTACTGACAGCTGAAACTTTTAGCTAACAAGAAAAAAAGACCTGGTTTATGCCTATTTTGAGTTGGAATCAATAGTTTATTCAGTGGGTAGACTTTGATTCAGTCATCAGACACAAAGATGGTGCTCTGAGCCTATATTGCAGAGTGTAGTGTTTTCATAAGTATAATTCAAGTGCAGTGTTTAGAAACCTTTGAAAACACAGAAAAGTCAGAGTGTACTTCTGAGAGGCTGTCGTTACATTAGTGATTCTTGGGTGGTCTCACATTTGAGAATTGTTAATATCTTTATAGGTAAGTACTGTGGTTATTGTCATTTTTTCTTTCTCTGTACCTCACCAGATGCCTGGGATAGTGGTTAGTTGGTATTCATGCTCCAGGATGCCCTGCCAGGCTAGAACCAAATCCTCCAGAGCCAGGTGGTGGAAAGCCTGTCAGGGCAGCTTTATGCACCCAAAGGATGAAGGATGCTTTTTTGCCTTCCCCTATTCCTTAGGTATCTAGGGTATTAGGTAAGATGGCTTTTAGGTATTACTGATCTTTTACCTTGCCGTCCTGCAGAGAAGTCAGGGAGGAGTAGGAAACCTGTATGAAGGGGAGAGGCTTGGGTGGACTTTGTCATTCGCAGGAAGACTGGCATGGCTGGTGGGTCTGTCCTTGGACTCACAAAAAGTGCCTGGGCTATAGTACTTGGAGAACTCTATTGAGGGATTTAGAATCAATTACTTATTGGGAGTAGAATTTGTATTTCTTTTGTTCTACTTCCTGGTTTCGAGCTCATAACTACTTTAGGGAGGCATTATGTATAAAAGTAAGTCCCTACTATGAAACTGTTATTAATATTGTGAATTATGTATTTTCTTTTCAGTATTAGGCAACATGTTTCTTTTTCCATGTTTCATGTTTTTATCCTGTATCCTTTTTAAAATTTCTTGGATTATCAAATCTGAGTTGAGGTAATATAAATAGAAAATGAGATACACAGTGTGCCTGGTTTGTGTTATCTCAGAGGAAGTGGGTTACTACTCTGCTTAGTGAAAATAAATTTAGTTCTTTTGTCCGAATGATGGCAGTACAACTTTGGTTATCTGGATGTTGCCCGTCAATCAGATGACTTTATATTGCATAGAAAATTTCTGAAAGGTTGATTTATTAAAAAATTCAAAAACGTGGGTAAACATTTCCATTGCAGTGTCTTACTTGTAGGAGGTTGATTCACTTAGAACTGTGTCCATAAGAGATCACCAGGTGAAATATAATGGGATATATTTTACGGTTTTACAGACTACTTAATGTTTAGTATCCTTTTGTTACTCTGTCTAAATCTGTAAATAATAAGTCTCCTTGACAACAAAGCTTAAAGTATATACCCTTCTTGTTTCACTCCAAAGGAAGGAAACTGGATTTGCTTTTTTCAGTAGAAAATAGTCATTTTCATATGGCCTTCAGGGTTGCAGAACTGTAAATTCATACCTGATCATATCACTAATCCAAATTTAGGCTCATATAATGAAATCATCCTATGATATAGATCTTGGACATTTTGTATTTTTATTATAAATTATGTTTACATTCAAATGGATGAACACAGGAGGGAAATGCGTTTTAAATGCTTGTGGCATTTTCTGGCAAGAGGAGTTTTAGCTCTTAGTGGCTGATCTCAGTGTTGCATTAGAGTATATTTAAGTAAGTATATTAAAATGTAGAACATAATACATTTGATAACATAATCACTGATCTTGGCAACACAATTTGATATTTTTAGCATCTGTTAATTTTATCAACTAACTCACCCAATTCACCACAGCCACCATCTTGATAATGCATAAAGGAAAAAAAATCCTGTATTTGGTTTCTCTATTCTTTTGTATCCTTAGAGATTAAAATTTTTCTTTAATGTCATTGTTTTATGGGTGGAAGAAGAGGAAGTACACCATTGAGTGTGTTCTTTAGTCTAATTATCTGGATTGCTGCCCATATCTCTTGTCAGTAAAGAAAGGCAGCTTTTGAATGATGTCTTTGATCATCACATGACATATATTTTACTATACCTGTATTTAGTTATTCATGTTCTTGCGAATACTTTTATCCTTTCTATAGGCTCTTGGGGTAGAATAGTTAGGGATCAGATTCTGTCTCTGAATAATTAATATGGCTTTTACTTTGAGATTTAGCTAAGAGTTTTATAACATGAAAACCTATTGGTAGCTCATAAAAAGACTGTAATTTAATTTCATATATTTCAGTCTGTATGTCTGTTTTCTATTAGTGTTCCTAGCTTATACTTTGACTAATTTCTAGAAATCAAGTAAGACGGTTAAATTCACTGGCAGGGAAGTACACAAAAAAGCCTTTGGAGAGAAGGTATTTCCAGATCCTTTACAACATCTGACATTCAAGTTTAATTAAAAGTAGTAGTGAACCCAGGCCCTTTTTTCTGGGAGTTTGGAAATCCAAATAGACTTGGATTATTTCACTTTGTATAGTTTGGCAATAATTTATCAAACTAAGAATTTACTTAGGCTAAAAATGTTTACTAGTTTAGAACTTTGCTTTGTATCCTCAGAATGTAAAAATAGGCTACGCCTTAGATTTGTCTTAACTCTGTTCAGAGGTGAAGTCAGACATAATGGAACCTGGTACCTGAACATTGTAGTCTTATACTTAGGTCCTGGTCTCTCCTTGCTTCCGAAGAATTTGTTTTTTCTAAACTAGTTTTACACAGTCTGATTAGGGTATCTGAGATTCCGAAGCTGCTTACAAGTTTTAAGTCCTCAAGGTAGGAAGTTTAGAGGCTCTATCATCCAGCATCCTCTTGTGCTGTTCAGGCAAGGTAAATTGGGGTAGTCACTGGGCCCTATGGGAACTTAATCCCAGGGTTAAGCCAGTCCCTCTGCATCTTGTAATTCAAAGAATGACAATGAAATACTATGTCTACTTGTGTTTATTTTCCATTTTTGGGGTGACCCAGTGTATATACTCAAGCCTTTGAACTGGATTATCCTAATTGACAGATACATGGCTTACACATTTTTGTTTAATGGAAAATAAAATCAGAAATTAGTGTATGACTTGTGTTCTTTTAAATTAGGGTGGGGCTTATCACTCATTTGAAAGAATTGGGTAAAATGTAGTGATTGTAGTCTCAGTTTTGCCTGTTTTCTTCTTAAATTTCATTCCTACAATGTTTTATCAGCTCTGATGAAATTATGACATTTTAGTATTTAAAGTTAAATTTTAGTAGATAATTACACTTACATACGGTTCTAGCATAGATTTTTCTCTACTTGGGAGAAAACCTGGGATGCAAATAGTTGTATAACAGAGCAATAGCTTTGTGAATAAAGGCTCTTTGAGTTGAAATTAAAAATTGTATTTGTGGGCAATAATGTTAGTGGCCTGAAGTAACAATTTGAGAAATACTAATACTTGGCTGTACTGCTGCAGATCAGGAGAGTAAACTCTGGTAACTTTGTTTTTGATAGAAAAAATAGAAGCCAAAGTTGAAGTAAGGAGTCTGCTTTTCATTTGTGACTTAGAAAATCATTTTTGCTACTTAGTAATCATGGAATTTGTTATATGAAAAATAGAATTAAAACAGTGTAGTCTAATGCCTTATTTAATATAAATATTCTGGTATCTCTTTAGAACAATAGATTTAATGGCGTTACATTTTGTATTCTTGAGGTATCTGAATTGTATGTGCCTGTGAATAATTTTAAAAATTACATAAGCCCTGCTAAGTGCCTGATTTATGGAAGCTTTTATTAGGATAGAGTGGCAGTATGCTGTTCCTTTCAAAACTTTATGTAGTTAATTAATAATATTTATGTGTTACAATATTTTGATTTTTAAAAGGTAAATTTAGGGAATGGGAATATAATTGAGTAAAAGAATATGCCCAGAGCCAGGGTAGGATCCCATTAGAGTTTGAAACAGTTCAGTACTTAAGCACTTAAGTATTTTACCTTTGTCTTTTAGTACTCTCAGGACATTCTAAATGCATCTTTCACAGAAAATTTAAGTTGCCAACATTTTTATTGATGTTTACACTCTGAATGTCTACAGTGGATCAGATTTGCTCTGAGTTACAGTAATTATAATTTACTAGTCTCAAGGCAGCTTAGTATGTATAAAACTTTAGATGCTTAATTAGTTTTAAAATTGGGATGATTTTATAAAAGAAGCCATGTGGTGTAAGCAGCCCTTTTCATTTTCTACCCTTTTTGCCTTAATGTTTGATAGCTTTTTACTTTTTTTAGCTAAACTTTTCATTGTAGGTTTACGGAGAGGCTGCAGAGGTTATACAGAGAGTTCCATCCTATACCTCACCTAGTTCTAGTTATGCCTGTGTCCTCATTTTATATGACCATGGCACATCTGTCAAAAGTAGGAAACCGCCATTGTCATGTTACTATAAACTAAACTCCAGGCTTTATCCAGATTTCACCAGTCCTTCCATGAATTTTCTTTTCTGTGCCAGAATTCAATCCAGGATAGCACATTACATTTAGTGGTCATGTCTCAGTATTGTCCAGTTGGTGAGTTTTTCGCCTTCTTTATTTTATAAAACTGACAGTTTTGGGGTACTGGTCAGGTCTTTTTTGGAGTGTTGCTCATTTTTTTCCTTCACGAGTAGACCTCATAGTAGTAAGGCATTAAAATTTGGCCAAACTCATTGTGGATTTTTGGAAAGAATACCACTGAGGTGAAGTGCCTTTCTCATGACATACACGGTGTTTGTGGGAGATACATGTCCTCATGATGTCACTGGTGATGTTGACCTTGATCCACTTAGCTAAGGTAGTGCTTTCCAGGCTTCTTTACTGTAAAGTTACAGTTTTCCCCTTCTGTATTCTATTTTGGAAGCTAGTCACTAAGTGTAGCTGACTGATAAGGGGGCCAGAGGAATTGGGCTCCACCTCCTGGAGGGAGTAATTGTTTTAGGCTTTTGATTATAACGTATTAGTGCATTAATCTTAGTTTTTACTGGCTTTTGTATGGAAGTTACCTTTGATTTTGAATGTAGTGTAAGTTGGTACTGCCTTTTTGGAAACAAAATGGGTCGTACATATATAAGGTCTAGGAGCACATAGAATTGGTGAATTGTTTATTAAGCAAATTGCATGGCAAATTTAACTTCCTACATTTGGCTATTTTTAGGTCTATGATAGCATTTATAATGTGAAAATGAAGATAAACTTAGGATGAGTTGCATAAGTATAGTTAAGAGCCCCATTAACTCAAATAATTCTGGAATCTGAGAAGTTTTAGACCAGAAAGAGAACTTGAGGGTGGGGTAGTGATAAAATGCTGTTATGTTTTGCACATCTTGCTATTAACTTGTTATAGCATTAACAGAAAGGGAGGAGAATATATGATCAGCTACTAATTCTAGCAAATTATTTTGGCTCATAGAAACACTTTATTTAAATAAAGGTCTTTTGCACCATTTTGCTATCTTTTTTTCCTTTTAGTAATTCTATTTGTTAGTTTTGAAAATCTTGATAGAATTGTACTTGTCAGTTTTAACTAGAAATTCACTTATTATGGAAAGATTAACTGTGTAGCACTTCATTTTCCTGACTTTACAGTAGTCTAAGCAGTTGAAACTTGTACCTTTAAATGAGAAAACTGACTTTGAAGGTTTTTGGTATGTTTTTATTTTGGCTGATATGTTTGCTGTTTTCAACTTTCTCCCTAGGATTAACACTGACTGATGATGAAATGTATATACAATATGTTGTTTTCTTCAGCAGAGTATATTTATAGTTGAGGCTGTGGGTATGTGACTTCTAGAAAAATAATAGTGAGATATTAAAGTTTGGCCAAACTGATTTGATTTCTAGGCTACGTTAAGCTAAAGTATCTCTCAGGGGCTTCCTTGAAAGTAGTGAGGAAGAAAGGTGGAAATGGAATATATTAATGGCAATATCCTGCTAGTTATAACTATAGTGGTAATAAATTCTTTAAAGCTTGTAGAGGGTAGTTTGGAATTTATATATCAATTTATGGGGACACTTGGGTTTTTGTGTAATATATAAGTCAGAAGTGTTTGTAACCAGCTGTTTATTGGTGGTGCATTTTTAGACCTTTGGCCTTAAATAATGCCTGCACCTGGATGTCATATAGGTGCTAAGAGTCAGTAGTGTGGCGCTTGGGCCATCTTTCTGGCTAGACGACTCTGAGCCAGATGTTCAACTGAATCTTTTATACCCCCGTTTCCTTTCCTCACTTTCTTAAGTTTGAGTGCCCCAATGGGACTTTTCTTTTTTAATAAAGACCTCATTTTTTTTTAATAGCAGTTTTAAGTACACAGCAAAATTGAAGGGAATGTACAGAGTTCCCGTAGCCCCCTGCCTCATATCCTTATGCATAACATTCCCCCATTTATCAGTATTCCCTACCATCTTGATGCATTGGTTACAGTTAGTGAATCTACATGGACGTATCATATCACCTGAAGTCCATTACATTAGGGTTCACTCTTGGTGTTCTGTATATATATATAATGACATGTATCTATCCATCATTGTGGCATTATACAGAGTATTTTCTGCCCTCAAAATTCTCTGTGCTCCACCTTTTCATTCCCACTCTACCCCACTTCTGGCAACACTGATCTTTTTACCGTCTCCATAGTTTTGCTTTTTCTAGAGTGTCATGTACTTGGACCCATACAGTAGTTTTTTCTGACTGGCTTCTTTCACTTAGTCATATGTATTTGTTTCCTTTATGTCTTTTCATGGTTTGATAACTCACTTCTTTTTAGCACCAAATAATATTCCACTATCTGGATGAGTGATACCTATTCACCTTGGTGAGTCATTTTTTAGTGAACAGAGCTAACCCAAATACTCTTAATGGTTTCTGATTTTTCAGATTTGCCTTCATACTTTTTTCAGAAAAATCTTAGTAGCAAGTAGGTAAATACTGGCCCATTCTATCATCAGTTCTTTCTTATCCCCTGACAGTTGTTCAATAATGTGCTACTTTTCATTCTAATATATTTTATAATCTTGTAGAATTCTTACTTTGAGATGTTATGGCCTACTTTCTATGGATTAAAAACCTGGACTACACACATTGGTTGAAAGTGCTGACATCATAGAGTTTAAGTCCTTCTAGTGATGGGTCTAAGGCTGGTAAGGGTTTCTCATGCTTTTGTCCCTTATAACACACATTTAACTTTGCATATAAAAGTGCTCAGGAGACACCAGTTAACTGAATTTCAGTAAATAATATGCCACAGGCTTTCATTAAGTCCTTGGATCAGTTTTAGAATAAACTTTGGCATTTATATAGAAACAGTTTGAAATCATGCTAGAGAGGAGCAAATCTGCCTCAAATTACAGGGATTTAAGAATATTTTATGCGTGGATGCCATTTGCCATTTGTGTTTTTCTACGTGTAATGTCTGTTTGTCTTCTAAAACTGTCCTAAATGCTAATACTTTAGTTTATTAAAACATTTTCAGATGAATTCACATTGAAGATTCTTTGATGACTGGTTTTATTGAGATCAAAGGAAATTGTTAAAATTGTGGACTGCAGGAAAAAAACAGCTGAAACTTCCATTACTTTACTTGTAAAATAGAACACCTTAGAATCATCAAATCATATAGCTTATTAAGTCTGTTTTGTGCTTAGTCAAATGTCTTATGTTTCCCCTTACAAATTAGTGGTTCTGAAGGTGGATTGTACTAGTTTTAAGATTTGATGCTATGAACTTCTAGGTCTGTTCAGGACTTCACTGGGGACTGTTACTGATTTTCTATTTATTTTTACCTTTCATCCATACTCTGGAAGGAAAGGGAAGATTTTATTTAAGAAATACTGCAACAGCTCTCATCTTCTGTAAAAATTATATGTGGCCTATTTTTAATTATTCATAATGGGAAAATAGCCAGATATTAATACTTGTAATTGCCAGATATCTTTTTATTTTATTAAGGTATCATTGATATACAATCTTATGCTCAGGTTTCACATGAGCAACATTGTGGTTACTACATTCTTCTCCCCTATTATCAAGTCTCCATCACATACCCCATTACAGTCACTGTCCATCAGCATAGTAAGATGCTGTAGAGTCATTACTTGTTTTCTATGTGCTTCCTTCCCTGTGCCCCACCCTATATTATGTGTGCTAATTATAATACTCCTTAATCCCCTTATTCCTCCCTTCCCACCCACCCTCCCCAACCCCTTTCTCTTTGGTAACTGCTAGTCTATTCTTGGGTTCTGTGAGTCTGCTGCTGTTTTATTCCTTCAGTTTTTGCTTTGTTTTATACTCCACAGACAAGTGAAGTCATTTGTTACTTGTCTTTCTCTGCCTGGCTTATTTCACTGAGCATATACCGTCTAGCTCCATCCATGTTGTTGGCAAATGGTAGGATTTGTTTTCTTCTTATGAATAGCAGGATAACTTAAATCACATTTTACAGATGCAAAACTTGAGGTTTGATTGTGTATTTAAACTGTGCATACCTGTAAGTACAGCTCTTTTCTTTGTGCACAATTGAGCTGTTAGGGAGGAACATATTTGTGCTTCTTGGGTTATTGGTTAGTTCTTTAATCATTTGAATCCTGTAACACAGGAAGATCTGTGTTAGTGAGGCAGTATTTTCCAAACGGTTAGTGGATGAAAGTAAATCATTCTTTGGTAAAAGATTCATTCAAAATGCAAGGTAGACCAGTGTGTTTTAATGTAATAGTATGAAAAGTTCATTGGTGGTAATTCAGATTCCACATTGTAGTTAACCTTTAGGTAACTGTCAAGTTTTCATGTAATACCAATGAAGAATGTCCGGAATTATCTGAAAAGTATTAATTGCTCTTCTAACTACATTCAAAACACATTGTGCCAGTTTGAATGCAGAAGTGCATGTGAGAATCCAGCTCACTTCTATTAAGTCAGACATTGAAAAGATTTGTTAAATTGTTTTAGAAATTAATTTTCATAAAAATGATATGTTAGCATGCATAAGATTATTACTTTTAAGTAAATTAATGCTTTTAATTTCTAAAATGGTAAATGTTAATAGATATTGCCAAATAAAAAAGCTCTTTGGAGTCATCAATTTTTAAGTGTAAAGGGTGCTAAGACAAAGTTTGAGGATCACTACTCTTAACACACATATGTTGGAAGAGAAGTTGTCATGTTATAAAGTCTAAGATGTGCTTTATTTGTATCTAACATAGTATTGACATAATGCTAGGTTCTTTAATAAAATATTTGAGTCAGATTGAATTATACAGTAAACAGTGTAAATACACATTTAGCCAAGAAGAAAAATTGATGTTGTATGAAGATGTCAAGTGTTTTTATGTTAGTAAAGAATGTCAGTCTTATACCATATTTTATAGATTCTAAGACATTTTTTCCCCACAGCTTAACATCTTTAAAATTGAGATGTCTTGTAAATTGGTGGTGAGTCAGTATGATTGTCAGCTTTTTTTCTTTCTTGGAGTGTTGTAAAATAATGGTGTATCATAGATATGATAAAATAAGGGAATGCGTCTTTTTATGTGGAAAGGAGGAGGAAATGCTCTGGATAGCAGTTTACTTCTTGGGCTACAGGATATACTGCATTAAATATTATTTTTATCAGGCACTGAGTTGACTCTGGGCAGTTGACAGTGGGCCTGTTATTAAAATATTCCATCCATAAAGCAGTTACCAAAGCTAGAAGACTAGACTGTAATGTGGCTGGAAATTCAGGCTTTTAAAATTAAATATAAAACATAAGCTAAGTTTTGTTTTTGTGTATGTAAAGCTTTTGTTTTTCGTTCTATCATATTGATGGGAACACAATGGTGAGTAGTGAGTTACTCCCATATCTGTTGTAAAGGAGGCTAGGGAAGTCTTACTGTTTAGCGCTTGGAAAATTAATGAAGAGTAGCAGAATTAAAAATTTTTTTAAATTTCTTATAATTAAAAAAATTTAAATTTATTAATACTTCACTGAAGCTTGAGGAATTCACAGCTTTACTTTTGGCTTCTGTTACTCTGAGTCTGAGCACTGTTAATATTCTACATGGCATTTATGGAGGATTTGGGAGGCACAGATGCTCATTTCTTCATCTTTTAGAGTTTTTTCTGTTACCTTGAATAGGCCTCTTGAAAGATAAGTTAGGATTTTATTATTAAGGATTTTATTATTAACCTTGTTCCTCTGTTTAATTCTTTATAAAAACAAATAGGACCATAACATAGAGATATAAAGATGCTGTATAAATAAATATCTTTGAAAATAAGTTTAAAAAGAGGGTAGGACCTTGGAAAAGTATGGAGTTGAGTCTATGAGAGAATGCTGCCTTGAGGAATTTGACTGTCATAGAGACAGGTGGTAAATAAGTAAGATGGCACTCATGAGGTTGGGAGGCGGTTGGTGTCTTGATTTGACTAAAGGATCAGAGGTTGTCCATTAGTCACTGTAAGTGTATATGTACTACAGTGATAATTTGGGTTGCTGTGAGGTGAATAGGTTGAGCATTTTGCTTTTTATGATCCAGTGGATACTCTAGAACCAGTAGGGCCACAGCTGATACTTTGCTGGAGGTATGATTTCTCATCATCTGTCAACCAAAGTAGATCTCTTGGTAGAATTTACCCATAGAGGTTGTTGAAATCTGATCATGGGTTGGCAGAGTTTTAATGGTGTTTGTGAAAAGGAATGTATGGATTTGTGGCACATATGGGAATGATTAAAATAATATTTTGAAATGCATATACCTTTTCAGTTATATACTACATTTGAAAAGTTAAATATAGTGGAATGACCATAGGCTTCAATCACATATTTGGCTTTGCTTCTGTGTTTGTTTTCCTTATCCAGTAAATGAATAAAACACCACATTATAGGATTGGTTGAAGGATTATGTGAAATAATATATGTGACAGCATTTAGTAAATAATTACTTAGTGAATAATTCAGTTAGGAATTGTAGTTGGCTGCTAGTAACAGTTCTGAAATAATGTAGCTGTAACATGGCGTTAGCAGGTAGGTAGATAAGGGCAGGGCTGCCAGATCTCTTCTTTTCATCCAGTTATCTTTAATATATGGCCTACTTCCTAAAGGGGTTGCTCCTATCATCCCATTAATGTTCCCTGCAGGAGGAAGAAAGGGGTTGAGTAGGGCAAGGTATAAGAACTAGCTAAGACCACTTCCCCCCACAACTCTAAAGGGGTTTTTTCTGAGTGTCCTTCCCTACAAATTCCACATACATCCTGGCAAGAAATGTTAACTGACTAACCCTAGTGCAAGAGGCTGGGAAACATCACTTTTTGACTGCTGTTAATAAAATCAGAGTTTAAAGAAAGGAAGGGAAATAGATACTGGGTTGTATCATTGGCAGTGTCTGACATAGTAAATGTAAGTTTTTTTCTTTTATTTACGTATCTGGGAGCATTATATTATCATTTAGGCCTGGCTTTTCATGCCTTAAATTTTGGTTCATAAAATTTATCCCTTATCTTCATCCCACATCTTCTAGGTTTTCTGCTTTGCTGGAGGACTGGCCTCACGTGATAAAATCACTTACTCTGAAGCATTAAGGGAGAGGAAAAACCATTAACTTGGCTCTTTTCTTTTATAGTTTAGTATTTCCAGACTTCAACTCAGAGGGTGGAATATGGGAGTTTGATACCTGTGGGAGGTTGGTAGAGGAGAGGCAGCATGATTGTGTTACCCGGGAGACCACCTGGGGTTCTTGCCCTTGGCTCTGCTTCTCAGTGTTGTGGAGACCTTGCACCTTTCACTTTCTTCTTGGGTATTTGTTTCCTTACCTATTGAATAAGGAGTTGGCTTAAACGATTCTAAGACTTAGCAATTTGGGTATT
This sequence comes from Manis javanica, assembly GCF_040802235.1. NCBI lineage: Eukaryota > Metazoa > Chordata > Mammalia > Pholidota > Manidae > Manis > Manis javanica. Next base: position 21,555,528 of record NC_133161.1, read on the forward strand.
CTGATCTTATCTGTAGACATTGTGCTTGTAACTCTTAGTATGTGTGTGTAATCTAAAAGACCTTCACAGCTATATGTATAGCTGGCATTGCCTTCTAGGGGATAGACAGTTAAAAATAGCTTTATAACATAAATTTAAAATCTTTTTTGTATCTTATCTTTGCAGATAGATATGGATAGTAAAAATATAAATAAGTTCTGCAGGTTTTTACTTTGTGTGAAATTTTACTAGGGCTTTTACAAGTAGGAAATAGGAAATCTTGACATCTTCATTTCTGACTTTGAAATATGGTGGTAAAATGTTTCTTCATATTTAGAAACCTACATTAATGTTAAGTCTGAGTGGGAAAAGCCTTTATGTTATGTAACAGTTGTTGCCCTTTCATTTCTAGAAATGGATCCCTGGAATTAAGTGATGTATTATGAAAGTATAATTTTTAAAATGCTATCCAGTGTTAACTCATCACCGGCGTACCTGAGGATTCAGACCCTTTACCATATTTAAGTCAAACTTTGAACAACTCTGTGAATGAACCAGTTACCGTTATTAAAGGTGGTAGTGTTAAAGCAAGATGTGTGGTCCTTATCTGGTAATTGGAAGCCGCCAAGTTAGGAATGCCTTCTGATTTTGTTCTCTGGAGTGAGTGTATCTGTACTGTGTATTTCAGGCAGGAGAGGGAAACTTGTGGTCCCTCATGTCTTGTTTCACTTTCGGTTTTTATGGAGAGTTTATCTCCATAAAATTATCAAGCAGTTAGTTTCTCTTTGTTCCCTGGGCCCTAGTGTTACAAACAATAGCTTTGAGAATGCTTTCATGTTTTAGAACCAACCCTATCCAACATCTGTTGTCTTAGGTCTTTGTAATTAGTAATTGGGATATTTTAGCTAATTATTAGATAAGAAATTATAGATCCTTTTACTGAAATTCGGCTTAGTTGGAAATTTGATTGAGGAAATTAGTTATCAGTTTTGTGATTTTTTTGAATTACTGCATAACTTCTAACCATGTAAGAAGTGTCTAAGCTTGTCCAGGCTGCTTTAAATTATGATAAATAATATTGCAGAGCCAGTTCTAGATTGGCAGTAATATTTACTGTTTAAAATATAGTGGTAAACCTTTTTTAACTTGGCCATTTTGTAGATCTTTGTCTTTCAACTGCCACATTTTAACTACAAAAACAGGTACACTTCATTTTATTCTGGAAATAAGTTGATAAGGGTACTTCAGATAGAATGGCATACTGTTGGCAGTATTAAGTTTTTTGGTCAACAGATATTGACTGGAAAATTTTCTTCATAATTGATTGAAAAATCTCAGATGTGGAAAGGTGGAAAGAAATAATATAAATGAGTATACCTGTGTATCTTGCACAGTGTAGACTCAGTCATAAATTTGTCCGTATTTACTTAATCGTGAATATTTTTAGTTGTACCATTCATAAGTTGCTAATGCCATGACACTTTAGCCTAAATACTTTAATATACATCTTCAAAGAGTCAGAACTTTTCCTATATAACCACAGAACTATTATCACACCAAAGAATATAAATAATAATCCTGTTAATATCATGTGATGTCCATAGAGGAAATATTTAACTGATGAGATTGTTAGTTTATCCATTTTTAGAATTAGAAAGCATATGTTCTTACTCTTTAAACAGCTTAACACAGTATTAGACAAAGTTTGTGCCAACGTGATTTAAAATCCATGCTATCCTATTAGGGAAGATATTTTTCACACATTCTAATTTATGAACTCAAGCTTTTAGGTTAGAGTTTAAATAAGCTCTGACAGCTGCAAATATTTTTTAAGTTAGCAATTTATGTAGAATGAAATTGGAGTGGACCCATATTCGTGAATTGATTTTTTTTTTAAAGCAAAGTGATCAAAGGGAACCTAGAATTAGCATTCACTGTGTATGTATTTATTTTATACAAACTGCAAAAGTAGGATGCATTAATAAAATTTCAGTTTGTTATTTTGGAATAGATTTTTTGGATTAACTGAAAATTGAGCAGAAGAAACTCTTTTGATTCGAATCCAGATTAAAATCTAAAAACAGATAAGCCCATTTTTCTGCCCTTAGAAAATGTGAAATGAGTATCACTGGACCCTCAAGATTAAAGACCACAAACAATGGTGCAGTCAGTCTAATGCAGTCAGAAAAATAATTGAAAAATAACCTGCCACAGAAGGCCATTGGACTAATTGATAAGCAAGATTGTGTATCTAGGGCTTAACATGGTATCTGACACATAGTATTCAAAATGTTTGCTTAAAAAAAAGTGGAGTTTGTATTGATTTGGAGGTATAGACATCAGGACATTTTCAAGTTCACTTAAAAAAATGGGGTCTAGTTATTTGCTCATTTAAAAAAATGTTTTTAAAATGAAATATTTTGAGCACCACAACAAATCTGAGGAATAACATAATAATAATAGAACAGGATCCATTACCAAGTTTTGTCAGATCTTAACATTTTACCTTGCTTGCTTCAGAAATTTTATTTTTTAAAAAGATCTAAAGTTAGAGGAAGCCCTCAGTGAAATCCTCCCTAATTTGACTCCTACTCCCCTCCTTCTCTTCATGAAGTAGAGGTAGCCACTTTCTTGAATTACCTTTCCAGTTTTTGTTTTACTTTCCTATGATACATTACTGTATCCATAAATAATATGTAGCATTTTTTGCATGTTTAAATAGTACCACAATATTTTCAGTATTACTTTTGAGATGTGCTAATATTAATAGAAGTAGCTCATTTCATTTTTGACTAATTTATGTACCATATTTTACTTACCATTTTGTTAATGTACAATTAGGTTATTTCCAGTTTTCACCCTTACGTATAGTGCTGTAAAGAACATTTATGGATGTCTTTTTGAGCCCATATGTGTTTCTCTAGGGCAGTGTTTTCTCAGGGTTTTTTGTTCATTAGATACAGTAAGAAATGTACTTTCACATTGAGACCCAGCATCTATCTTGTGTGTGTATGTGTATGAAACAATAGTTTAATAAAAATATTTGCCCCCCAAAATATTTACCCATACAATGTGATGCACACTTGATATATCTCTCTATATAATCCCCTCATTTACAAACTGCTAACCATGACCCACATTTGACAAATAATTTGCCTAATGTATGTAACTGGAAGTAGAATTGCTGGTCTTAATCGTGCTCATCTTCAGCTTTACTTCAGATGAAAAAATTACTCTTCAGAGTTGTACCAAATTTCATATTTCCATCAGCATTTGAGACTTCCTGTTTATTCATATCCACAAAAACACCAGTGTAGCTTTCTAAATTTGCCAATCTAATAAATGTGAAATGATATCCCAGTGTTTTCTCAGTCTGTTTTCTAATCAAATACTTGGAGTGCCTTTTCTTTGTCACACCCTTTGCAAAGTTTTCAAGATGCTACCAACAGAAGCAAGACATGGCTTCTGTATTCTAAGAGAGATTGGTGAACTTTGTCAACCTGTGAATGGCAGAGGGACACAGAGGAGAGAGCAATGTACAGCCCACTCGGAAACACAGCTGTTGCAAGAGATGAAGCTTGACCTCAGTCTTGAAAAATGAGTAGACAGCACATAGATTTGAAGGACATTCCAGGTGGAGAGGATGGAGCTAGGCATAGGCATGGAGGTATAAAACCACATCTTCCAAGAACTCAGTGTTAATGATGGTGCATAGAGTACTAGGACTGGGGGAATCAAGAGAGAAGTAAAGGAGAGTCTGCAGACTGAAAAGCTTTGTGCTTCAGACATCAGAGGTCACTGGTGAACGTTTTAGGCAGAGTATTGCTGAGATTTTTTAAGTCTAAAAATGGATTTGGGTATTGTAAATCAAGGTATTCATTGTAAATCAAGCTTTTTTTAAAATTTCAGCTTCAAACTCATTAGCTTGGCTCTTTATTATTGCCCTTTTGAAACAGGTAGATGAAATTGATATTTTCCTTTGAATTGTAGTGATTTGCTTTCCTAAATAGAAATAATTGCAGTCCAGCATGTGTGCTTTGTTCTCATTCGTGCTCCTTGGTTTTCATGGGACATCAGATGAAGTCTTCACAGTATTTTCCATCAAATAGGAATAGACTGAGTTTTGTACAGGGTTGATAATTTAAAGAGTTTGTGTTTGGGGGCAATGTCTTTCAAGAGGATATTTTCAGTCTTTGTCTCTCTTGCTATATTGCAGCAATATGAAGATAATTGAAAGGACTTCTTTAGAAAGTTTGAGCACATCTTGGTAATCAATTCTCTGTGTCTGTGTAGATCATGATATGAGAGAGCCCTAGGGTCCTTGCCACTTCTGGCATTCCAGAGCTGCCAGTCATTTTTAATATAGGAGCATTTGTCTTGTTTTAAAGCATGGAAGTTGAGGCCTGCCAACACTTAATTTAAATAGAAGCAGTTGCAGAGACCAAATTGGAGAGACTTGTGGTATTTTGAAATTCTCAGTACCTTAAAAGAATAGATGTTAAACATACAGCACAGAACAGTAAACACTTGTTGGTGAGTGCTTTTTTGGTTTTAGCGCTTGGTGACAAATCTCACACCTGTGTTAACTTTTAAGGAGGGTATTCAAAGGTATATTCGTTGAGTTGTTGGGGCAACACTGAGTACTGCATAGATGTTATTGCAAATATAGTTGACTTGGTTTATTTTGGTATCAGTGTACAATCACATGAGCAACATTGTCATTACTAGATTTCCCCCATTATCAAGTCCCCACCACATAGCCCATTACAGTCACTGTCCATCAGCGTAGTAAGATGCTATAGAGTCACTACTTGTCTTCTCTGTGCTATACATACAGTTGAGTCGTGAACTGTGGGGTTAGTGCTGTCCCTCGTGTAGTTGAAAATTTGTAATTTTGGGGGGAATCAGATGTTACCTACTAATAGCCTGTGGCTGACTGGATAACTTAAACAGTTGCTTAACACATCTAGTATGTTATATGCTGTATTCTTAAAGTAACTAGAGAGAAGGAAATCTTATTTCAAATTGCAAATCTCCAAAAAGTTTTCCAGTATAGAAGAAACTCTATGTGTAAGTGGACTCATGCTGTTCAAACCTGTGTTCAAGGGTCATCTGTATTTTTAAAAACGAACTTTTCTAAACTTTACAGTTCAAAGTTTTACTTGTCTTTCCTCACCACTTGATAGTTTAAAAATACCTACTTCCCTCCATGGTATCTCTAAAAGATTTTTATGAGTTTAGGACTTAATCCAGGGAGAGCTCTTACTGAGAGAACCATACCTGGGATTTAAACAATTAGACAGAAGTTTGTGTTGCCCAGTATTCCTGCCTCTGCTCTGCCCTTTCCTCTCAAACTCCCACAGTGTTGGTGCTCTCAGCCTTGTCATCTCCTGTCAGCCACCCAGGCCCCAGCACGCACTCATAGACACACAAACACACATGTGCACACACAGTTTAGCAAGTGGGGAAAGAGTATGAGCGTCTGTCCTCAGGGTAGAGGATGAAACTGTTGTATTTGCTTTCTGCCTTTACCGAATTAATAAATGTTAACACCTTGGCAGCAGAATGAGCTGATCAGTTAGAATGCAAGATAACTGTTCTAAAATAAAATGAAACAGCATGATCTTGAATTTGTGGGTACCATGTGAGACTGAGCAAATGAGAGTTTTGCAGGTGATTTGACCATTGGCTGTGAGCATGCTAGGAGTGTGTTCGGCAGGTGGACAGGATGTTCTCTGTGTATACTGTCTAACCTTGAAGATTTGCATCTATTTCCATTTCCCCAGGAATGAAATCTAAAACAGAAAAGCTTTCCTTACCCTTAGAACAAAAGTTAAAGCTTATACATCTGAACTAGACTGTTAGATAGAGCTAAAGAGGATGGCTTTGGACCTGGATTTGATTTTGGGTGAAGATTTATTTTTTAAATTCTGGCAGAATTTGAACTTTAGAATTTTTTTTTTTAAGTGGGAAGAAAGCACAGAATCATGAATCACATAAATCATATTCTGTAGAAAACTGCTGAGAAGTTTAAATAAAATCTGTTAAGGTTTGTATAAACGGAGCATGTTCTCTGATAGATAAAGCTAGTGCTGTATATGAAGACTTTTCCTATTTTTCCATAATGACCATTAAAACTTTGTATTTAGAGTATTAGGAATCCTGGACTAAATAAATGTGATTATCTGCCTATAAAAAAGATGAAATCATTTGAAGAGAAATTAACAGGTGCAGGAATATAAGCTATTTGAAAACTTAAAGTGCATCAGAGAGTCAGAGGGTTTTATGGATTTCTTTCTGTTCTGCCATTAATAATTGAACTTGGTGTGAAAGGTACATTTTATCTAGATGGACTTACTAGGCTGGTAAAGGACAAGAAGTTTTTACATAGATTATTTTTGCATTGCCTTTGATCTATTTCTATATCCTGAACTAATGATTAAAAGGAGAATCTGTGGAACTCAGTATTTTTATGGCTTTTGAGATGGGGAGGGGCTCAAAGGTGACTGCATGTTGGGGGCAGGAAGGTGTTTTGAAAGCCAGGAAGATTGGGGTCCTGGGGCCACTTAGCCTGTTTACTTTGCTTTGGCCCCAGGTGCAGGCAGGCTCTCCTACAAAGATTTAAAAAGTTCTGCTTCTAAACAGATGCCTTTCCAGTGTTTCTTAGAAGTACTCTGAAAACCAACCGTATGTGGGGAAAATAGTCTTGTTCTGTTTAGAGGTTAAGGGTGTTGCCCACCTGCAGGCACCAGTAGTAGTATTTGATATTTACTTGAAAGTTGGAGGCATGAGATGAAGAAAACTTCTTGCCATTTAACAAAATGGAACCAAGCCACTGGTGTTTTTGGGAAATGTGTTTCTGCCATTCCTTTAAAGCTATAAAAGTTTATTTCATAGCCTCAGGGAAAGATGTTGCTTCCCCTAAAGATCAATTTCAGGAGGGTTGGAAGTTGAGCTGTCATTTGGTCTGTAACCTAAAATAAAAAGCTTCTTCGAGTGCTTGCTATGTACCAGGCACTGTGCCTTTAGCACTTTAGATATCTTATTTAATCCTCAGAATAACCCCCAAAAATAGATCCTCTTGTCATTTTTCCTGTTTTACAGATGAGAAATGTGAGGCTTAGGCCCCAGTCTGATGCCAAGTAAGTTGCAGAGCTGGGCTATAAACTCAGGCCATCGGACTCTGAACCACTAAACTGTACACTACAGTGCTAGTATTTCCCCAGACCGTGGGGCAGGGAGGGTGGTCTTATTTCCCTGAGAGAATGGGCTCAGAGAAGATAAGTAATTTACTGTCATAAGGCTAGTATTGAAACCAGAATTCAAGACCAGATCTGTTTGAAGTGAAAGCCTGTGTTCTTTTCACTGAGTGTATCCTATTACTCCTTAGAGTACAATACTGTAATACCTGATTTACTAAGATCTTTTTATTTATTGTGTTGGCTACCCTCAGTTTATAGAGGGGGTTGTTTAAAAAGTTCATTTGTGAGGTGGTGGTTTAGAACTTAGAATACATTGTCTGCTGGCAGTGAGTGCTGTACCTCGTTGTGGTTCCCAAGCCAGAGCCCAGTGGGACAGTCGACAGGCTTCACCTTCTTACTCTAGTGATATCAGCCTGGGAACTAAGACCTGCTCTGAGTTCCCAAGGGAGGAAGAGAAGCATTTATGTGTTCCTGGTTGTTTCCAATTCCATTTGTTGCTTCACAGATGTTATCTCCCCTGTTGTAGGTAACAAACTATAGATTATGGAGCCTCTGAGGTCAGACATGGTTCTCATTGTGGTTACACCAGTTATTGGCTCTCCCACCCACTCTCTGTGACCTGAGATGAGGCCCTTAACCTTTCTAAGACTCAGTTTCCTCCTGTGTTAAATGGATAAGTGCCCTCATGTAGAGCTTGAATGAGATAAACAGGCATTAGGTGCTCAGCATAGTATCTGGACATGGTAGGTGGTCAGGTGATGATGGTGACTTACTCTGCTTTGTGGCTCACCTCTTCTGTAACTAAAGGTTTTTGTAGCGGTGAATGCTTTCTAGAGTAGACTGGGGTAACATTCTCATTTGGATATAAGGTGAAGTTTGGTATTTTCTTTATTTTGTAGTCACATGTAAATCAGTAAATTGCTTTGTAATTTAAATACTATATCCTCAAATTATATGTTGTAAATTTTTACATGCTTTAAAATCCTGACTTTAATTGGAAGTTCACTTGGTTGTGTTACACAAAATTTTTTAAGGGTGGCATAAATTTTGATGCATGGCTTTGATATTAAATTAACTTTCATGAGCCTTTTAAGTGCTTGTTGCATTTCAACATTAATGTCCTTTTTGTTTCTCAAATGGAGAAACTGAGGTGGGAATAGGGATGGGCTTTCCACAAGAGCTATTGACTAAAGCAGGGGTGAGCCAAATAGTAAATGTTTTAGGCTTTGTGGGCCAGTCTTTCACAGCTACTTAACTCTGCTATTGCACAGAAGCAGCCTCCAGCAATACACCAATGGATGAACTTGGCATGGTACAGTGTGACTTTACTTACAAGGACAGATTGTAGGCCGTTGTTTGTGGGCCCCTGGACTAAAGAAACATACTCAGTTGTGTCTCATCATAAAGCCCTACTTTTTGGTCCTACATCTCTTTCTGTAGGTTGATGTAGATTTATTAAAGGCTGGTTTTCCCAGGGGCCTCATCCTTTCATCTGACACATCCTTTACCATAAAATCACTCATACGTGTATCTTGGGTTGTTCCCCAACTCTCAGTTAGTATAACTGCTTGCCTCCCAAACTTCTCTGAATATCCCAGTTGGTCTCTAAAACTTTAGCATGTCTGATACTTAATTCAGTATGAATCCTCCAAGACCAGACTATAGACTTGTGTATGTGTGTTCACTCGTCTGTTACCCAAGTGGGAAACTGGGATGTCCCCATAACTCCTCCTCCATCCTGTTTATTGTGACCCATTGAGATTACTTTCCCCCTTCTCCCAACATCCCTACTACCACTGCTTTAGTCAGGCCTTCATGATCTTACCTGGACTGTTGCAAATCATCATATAACTTCAGGACTCCCTGCATCTAATGTCTGTCTCCTCCTGGGCTACCTTTCATTTTGCCTCTACAGTGATCCTGTTTGCAGTACATCTGATTGGCCACTTCCTGCTTAAAACCCTCTACTAGTTCTTCAGTGCCTGTGGTTTAAAGCCCAATCGTGGTATAGAAGTCATTTTGATAGAGAGGGGTGGTGCCTTCCTACTGTGAAGGTCCAAGATGGAGTGTTGCACAGAACAGCAGCCCTCTCTGGGGACAGTTCTGAACTGCTCTGCATAGTCCATTTCTCTTCTAACTTCCATTCATTCTTTGTATTCACTGCAAGCTTTGATCTTCCTCACAGCCTTCCTTGAGAACAATGGTAAATTTTATTAATGAAGAGGAGGACCCACATCTACTTTTTTCTTTCCTTTCTTTGGGGAGGGGTTCTTATTTCTCCTCTTCCTTGGGAATTAAAAGCCTAAGGAAAGTGGCAAAAGGAAAAAGCCCTTTAGCTAGGGTCTGTATAGAATGAATGCTGAGTGGACAGGGTTGGGGCTCAGAACTTGTCCCCTTGTAGACTCTTCATGGCCTGGCAGCTCACTCCTAGAGCAGTGGTTCTTAATTTGGAGTGTACATCAGAAACTCATGGGATACTTTATCAAAGGATACATGTCTGATGAATACCTCCCACCTGTCCAGTTACAGTGGGGCACAGGATGTTAATACCCTGCTGATTCTTTTACATATTTCTTTGCATTTCTGGTCATTTCTCCCACCTAATGTTTTTTCCCTGCTCCTAATATTTCATAGTTCTTCATGATTATTCCTCTTATGTCATTGTATTTCCTTCTGAAGGGAGCCCTAGGTGCAGTGTGGTTATGTGGTTCAAATAATGAAGGTGTTAGCATCTCAGTTTAGAACTCCAAATGTATTTGTACTTTCTAGTAAAACTGTTGGTATAGATGAGGATTAATATTCTAAAGTAAAATAGTGTGCTTTGGATACAAGTAAGTTAAATTGGCTTCTATTTGTGAGAAATTACATTCCGCATTCTGAGTCAGGATTTAAGAGTTTTGGAAACACAACTTAAGTCTGTTAGCCTAAGGACATGGAATGAGACCTGCTGTGGTTAGCACCATCCTGTACCTCTTGCTGTATATCTCCTATACTGCATTTTTTTACCTTTGCAGATAGAGACCCAGGAGCTCTGTAAAGGCAGCCTTTCTTGGGAGGAGACCCAGGTTGGCCCCTGGAAGGTGGGTTGGAAAATGAAAGGAGGTGCACATTTTATTTCTCTTCAGTTAAATTAGAAAGGTTCAAACAGTTATTTGCTGTCATATTTAGAAAGTACACTTTGCTGGATTTGAGATTGAGGCTATTCAGATAGTTAGCTGGAGCCTCTAAAGAAAAAACGTTTTTATTCTTAAGTGACTGTTTAGTAATCTGCATAACAAATGAGCCATTTTGCCTCAGAGATGTGACTAGGCATCTATAAGTGAATAGTTTTTGAAAGTAAAGTTGTTAAGACAAAGTTCATCTTTTCACAGTAGGATTTCTCCAGAAAACCCTCTTTACTCTCTTTACTCTATTGAAATGCAGCTAGTTGGAACTAGGAAAGCACATTCCAATAATGGGCCCATGCAATTAGCCTGTACTAAAATGGGATGAATGCTGGAATTTTTTGTGCATTATCATCATCAATTGGTGTTAGTCCCAGGGGAACCACATAATAGCTAGAAAACCTTGATTGAGAGATGCAAACAAAGGTTTCTGTCGTATTCATAGACATGTTTTAGTTCTTGAAACTAATAAAAATGTTAGCCTCTTACACTTTTTTGGTAACCATCTGCTGTTGGTAAGATTAAGAAATGGCACTTCAGAATTATGTTATTGTTTTGAATTAGAAGAAAATGTTGAGGGACTTTTCATTTAGTGCCATGTTCATACCAGACTTTATAGAAGTGACACAGTGGTGTGCTGGTGAATGTTGAACAACTGCCTTTGGGGACTGAGGGGACTGAGGGGGGTGGATAAAGCCCCGAATTTTAGCGTTTGTTGATTACTGAGCTTTAAATACTCCACTATTGCTGATTTCAGACTACAGATATGACACTAAACTTGAGGTTGGGAGGTATGTATAATTACTGTTGAATTAACATCAGCTATCAAATGTTAAAAATTTTATAGCCTGTATTTTTAATACTTATCTTATTCCTGTCTTTATCTTTGTCTTTGTTTTTTTTTTTAGTTGGCCTTACTGATATATAATTTACATAAAATAAAATTCTGCAATTTCAAATGTACAGTCTGATGAGTTTTGACAAATCTATACCCCACCACACTCATGATACCTTATCACCCCTTGTACACACACATTGCCAGATTAATTTTTCCAAAATCTTGCTTTGCATCCACCACACACCTATGCATAAAACAATCACTGGCTGTATACCAGGATAAAGTGTACAACTCTGGCCTCGTGCTCTACTGTCTTTCCCTGTGTCTACTTCTCTGGCCTTATTTACTACTGCCTGGCTGCATGAATCTCATTCCAAAAATACTGATCTACTGGTTCTTAACAGGGTTCTGTATCTGTGCCTTTGCTCATATCTGGACCCTGTTTGCAATACTCCAGTGACCTCGCATTCCTTCTTGTCTTGCCTTTCCTTGAAAGTCAGGCTCACATCCCATTTCTCCTTACACATTCCGGTCTTTAATGATTATTCCCTCATCTGACCTATCGTACCACTGTTTGGCACCTAACTTTGCAACTTGCATTTTAATCCCTTGTTTTTTATGGAGTCGTTGGGTTTTCCTCAACAAAGCTGTAAATTCTGATAGGGTAGGAAATATACAGCTCAATTTTTAGCACTTGGCTTTGCTCAAATAAATAAATAAGTGGTTTTTGATGACATAACTTTTCAGTGGCTCTTGGAACTCAGAGAGACACAAACTCAGTGACCCTGTCGGGGAGAGTAGTGCTGTGCTGTATTATAGATCTCTTAGAGGATGAAGATTTGGTTTGTCACAGTATAAATGTGTAGTAATGTCTCTGAAAACCAGTGTTTGTCATTAAAATGCACATTAGTGTTTTTGTCTCTGCCTTGAAAATTCATCCAAAGGTAGGTAGCGTCATGGACTTTGACTTGGCAAAGTTTAAACATTTAAAGTAGGTCCTAAAAGAGAATCTTTTGTTCCTGTCAACCAACTTTATTTCACTTTTTTGAAGTGCTGGTAAAAAGTCAGTAGGGTGTATCTCACTGATTTCCTTCCTCTCCCAGGAAGCCATATTATGGTATTCTGAAAGAAATTTTCTGGTTTTGTGGATGACTTTACTATAAGCAGATTGTTTTTATTTTGAAACTTGTACTTTCTCTAACAAATTTCACATGTGCTCATTGAGATCTGACATTAGATGATAATCTCATAAATACTTAGAACAATTCTAGATGCCTAGGTCCTCTTCCATCCTTTAAATAATGGGTTTACTCAGGTTCCATAGTTGGTCCTCATCTCTCATTAGTTGACACACTTTTCTTGGATGATATCTGAATCATTCTTGCCGAATACTATTGCTAAAATACAAGTGTCTCCAAAATTTAAAAACTCCGTGTCTCTTGAGTTCTGCTCTTGGATGGCCAAATGTCTACTGGACATCTCTTAGTGACCCTTCAGAGACTGCAGATTGAAGATGTCCTAAATGAGACATCCCTCTACAAAGTTGTATGTCCCTCTTACTGCTGTTGCTCTCCTGCTGAATGGTATTAAAATCCACAGGTATCTCTGGGCCGCTCCTCCCTCACCTTCTATATCTTGCCAGATCCACCTCTAACATCTTCCTTAAATCCTTTTCCTTCTCAATGAAGTCAGGCTAACCTCATCCTTTGTTGGGAGGGTACCTCCCCTATCGCCCAATCATTTAATCTGTGAACTAAGAGCAGGTCAGCTTCCCTGGCCTCAAATTAACCAAGCTCAGGAGTCTGGATCTAAAACTAGAAAGCCAGTGTATAGTTTTCAGGGTGAACCAGTGTATTTGGTAGATTTAGCTAGGAGCCCACACCATCACTAGAAGGTTATCTGAGAAGGAAATCAGAACAAAAGCAATGAGGTGTGAATCAAGTGTTTAACACTTTGTCATAATTTGATGATGCCACCAACTCATAATAGATCCCTTGTGACCAGAAAACTCATGTTTTTGAGCAAAGATGACTCCTTCCCTGCCCAGTTGCCTCAGTGGCCCCTGATGGCCTTTAATTTTTTTTTTAAGAACATTATGTTTACTGGGCTCCCCCCTTCACTGAGTCCCCCCCCACAAACCCCATTACAGTCACTGTCCATCAGCATAGTAAGATGCTGTAGAAACACTACTTGTCTTCTCTGTGTTGCACAGCCCTCCCCATGACCCCCACCACCACATTACACATGCTAATCGTAATGCCCCCTTTCTTTTTCCCCCGCCCTTATCAATCCCTTCCCACCCATCCTCCTCAGTCCCTGGCCTTTCATTTTTTAACTTTTCACTGCTTGCAGGGCTGACCCTTTACTGTCCACACCTTGTTTCTTTACGTACATTCAACCTATCTCAGCTTGAATATTGCTGTATGAGAAACCAAGCTTTCTCTTTCAGATGGCTTGCACACTTTCTCAGTTATAATATGTTGATTTCTAATTGAACGTTAAGGGTCATCTTATTTTGTGTGTTCAGAGAAAACTTCCTATACCTGCTGTATAAGAACAGAAGGATAATCTCCCTTAAGTTTTCAGGTGGTATCACAACCTCCTAAAAACCCCCCTTCCCCACACTCCTATAGCACCTTCAGTCTGCCTCTTCAGCACTCTCTGGCAACCTTTATCAGAGCAGTCCTTCATTTCACTGTTAGGTAATTGTTTAGATTGTCTGTTTTCCTGTTGGAACTTGAGCCGTCTGAGGGCAGGCATGCTTTTATTTCCAGATCCTGCTGTCTAGCACAGTGCCTGGCACCCATTCACATTATTCATTTAGCCGGTATTTGTTGAGCACCCACTGTGTGCCCAGCAAAGAAAAGTCATGTAAGATGCCTGCCTTCTTGGAACTTGAATTTTGTTGGAGATGAGGGAGAATGTAAACAGGACAGTATTTAGGGTATGACCTACAAGGAAACGGACAATAGGCTAAAGTAGAGAATAATTGAGAGTCTTTTGGGGTGTGTACTTAAGGTGATCAGAAGGGTCTCCGAGGAAGTGGCATTTAAGGCTTATCATATAGGATAAGAAGAAGCAAGCTATCTGTAGAAACAGGGAAGTTTCTAGCCAGAAGTAGTAGCCATTGCAGAGGCCCTAAGAAGTTTAAGAGTGTGTTGTGTTTCAAGAAATGAAAGACGACCAGTGTGGCTGGAAAGGCAGAGAGGAAGAACGTGGCATGAATATACTCTATCCTTGTTATAATAACTTGTTTCCCTGGCTGTTGTGAGGACTCTGAGTTAGTCCAAAAGGTTTAGAACAGTGCTCAGCAAATTTGAAGTGCTAAAAGGGATAGCTGTTGTTAATGTCACTAAGAAGGGGAAGTAGCAATTTAAAAAATTAGGAAGGGGCTGCACCAGCATAGAAGTTGGGCTGAGTGCCATCTTTGGAACAAATTATAGTTTAATAATCCCCTTGTTAGCAATTGCTAACATCAATATAATAAGGACCTAAGCATATTAAAGGTAAAAAGTCACTTGTGTACTTCTCTCAAGACTGGAGAGAGAGATCAGTTTCCTAGATTAGTGACTGAAGTAGATTAGACTAATGGATGTACCCTGTTAAATCTGAGTGTACTCTTTTTGGAGTATCTATAATAGCAAATTCTGAGCCTTAGTCCTGTGATATATTTATTATTATTTCCTTTTTACATTGAGGAAAACCAAGGCAAACCAAGGTTAAGGGACCTGCCCAAGATGATACGGCAAGTAAATGATTGAGTGGAGATTCAAACTAATGAGCCCACTCTGACCATTAGGATTATGGACTTAATTGTGAAACCTCTCTTCTTAAAAAAGAGCTCTCTTGTAGAGTAGGAGAGCTCCGAAATCTGGTGGTTTTTGTGAAACTGAGTAGCAAAGGGGGATGTTAGGACTCTGCTGTCCTTTGTCAGTCTCTGTTTGTGACTGTTCAGTCCTGGATTTTATGTCTAGGTAATGCTGATGTTTAATTTTTTCTGTTTATTTTAAAGTAGTGTCAGAAGTTCCTTTTTAATGAAAAAATTACTAATTATTCCTGGGCAGATTGCAGTCAGATGTTGATCTTTATCTGGCTTTCTTCTGTCAACTACCATATTCATGGGTTACCTTCCTTTGCCACCCAGCCAGCATATGCTCAGGGAATGCATGCTTCCTGCTTAAGCTGAAAAGTAAGAAAGGTAAACCTATGAGGGGAAAACATTCAATTACAAATATTCATGTTGCTGTGTTTAAACATGTTCTCTCAGAGTTGAGGGACAGATTAATGATACATGAGTTTCTTATTCTTTTTAGGCAGTGATTATTTCCTTAAGGAAAAAATACTGAAAAAAGTTTAATCATACAGTACTATATAGCTCAGCAGTGAATAATGTTTACATGGTCATTAATAATGTAATCTCTGACTCTATTTGACCAACAGTGGTGATAAACTATATTCATGGATAAGGAGAGAGAATGTGGGGGTAAGGTAAAAATCCATAATGAGAAAGTCATTTGATACTATTTGTAACTAGAAAACCAAATAATGTGTATAAGGATATTATTTAGATATATAGAAGGCAAATACTATTCCATATGTTTTAATTTCTGTAAGATCAGTTTTGAGTAGTCAAGGGTTAACTATGGCTTTATTTTATTTATTTATTTTTTTAGGTGAGCAAGGTACAGGTTTTTATTTAGAGATACAGTGAAAGGACAGAGCTCACGCCAGGAGGGGCAAGAGAGTCCCTAACTATGGCTTTTAGTAAATTGGAGACTACTGTGTATTAAAAACTTTAATATCTCTTGAGAGATTTAAATTTGAATTATTTTCTGGAAGGTCTATTTGAGTAAAGTGTTAATAACTATGGCTTTTAGTAATTTGGAGACAACATGTTTCTTAAAATACTTAGTATCTGTTATTGAGGGATTTAAATCTGTGTATAATTCTTTTGTGAGAATTCATTATTTTATAAGCTGTAACAGCAAAAGTAGTTTGGTATAAGGAGCCATTTAAAATACCATGCCCACACAAGAAATGAGAAATTAACTTCACATCCTGTTTGAGGCATAGATTTAGAAGTACAAAGAACTTTAACTATTTAGAAAAGTCGGGAAGATATTACTCCTTTCATTGATGATGCCAAGACTAAATTCTTTCCTTGTTTTCACTTTTTTCTGTCCAGTTAACTTATCTTAAGGGTAAAGTAAGATTTAATTGGCTAGTCTTGCCTCTGATATAGTTAATAAAAGGTGCTTCATATCTTAGTTTGTTTTTTTTTCTTTATTTTTTTACTTTGTTATCATTAATCTACAATTACATGAAGAACATTGTTTACTAGGGTCCCCCTTCACCAAGTCCCCCCCCACAAACCCCATTACAGTCACTGTCCATCAGCGTAGTAAGAATTTGTAGAATCACTACTTGTCTTCTCTGTGTTACACAGCCCTCCCCATTCCTACCCCCCACATACATGCTAATCATAATGCCCCCTTTCTTCTTCCCCGCCCTTATCCCTCCCTTCCCTCCCATTCTTCTCAGTCCCTTTCCCTTTGGTAACTGTTAGTCCATTCTTGGGTTCTGTGATTCTGCTGCTGTTTTGTTCCTTCAGTTTTTCTTTGTTTTTATTTTCCACATATGAGTGAAATCATTTGGTATTTGTCTTTCTCCGCTTGGCTTATTTCACTGAGCATAATACCCTCTAGCTCCATCCAGGTTGTTGCAAATGGTAGGATTTGTTTTCTTCTAATGGCTGAATAATATTCCATTGTGTATATGTACCACATCTTCTTTATCCATTCATCTACTGATGGACACTTAGGTTGCTTCCATTTCTTGCTATTGTAAATAGTGCTGCGATAAATATAGGGGTGCATCTGTCTTTTTCAGACTGGGCTGCTGCATTCTTAGGGTAAATTCCTAGAAGTGGAATTCCTGGGTCAAATGGTATGTCTATTTTGAGCATTTTGAGGAAACTCCATACTGCTTTCCACAAAGGTTGAACTAATTTACATTCCCACCAGCAGTGTAGGAGGGTTCCTCTTTCTCCACAACCTCACCAACATTTGTTGTTGTTTGTCTTTTGGATGGTAGCCATCCTTACTGGTGTGAGGTGATATCTCATTGTGGTTTTAATTTGCATTTCTCTGATGACTAGTGATGTGGAGCATCTTTTCATGTGTCTGTTGGCCATCTGAATTTCTTCCTTGGAGAACTGTCTGCTCATCTCCTCTGCCCATTTTTTAATTGGCTTAGTTGCTTTTTGTTTGTTGAGGTGCGTGAGCTCTTTATATATTTTGGATGTCAAGCCTTTATCAGATCTGTCATTTATGAATATATTCTCCCATACTGTAGGGTACCTTTTTGTTCTATTGATGGTGTCCTTTGCTGTACAGAAGCTTTTCAGCTTGATGTAGTCCCACTTGTTCATTTTTACTTTTGTTTTCCTTGCCTGGGGAGATATGTTCATGAAGAAGTCACTCACGTTTATGTTCAAGAGATTTCTGCCTATGTTTTTTTCTAATTATGGTTTCATGACTTACATTCAGGTCTTTGATCCATTTTGAATTTACTCTTGTGTATGGGGTTAGACAGTGATCCAGTTTCATTCTCTTACATTTAGCTGTCCAGTTTTGCCAGCACCATCTGTTGAAGAGACTGTCATTTCCCCATTGTATGTCCATGGCTCCTTTTTCATATGTTTGGGTTAATGTCTGGAGTCTCTATTCTGTTCCAATGGTCTGTAGCTCTGTTCTTGTGCCAGTACCAAATTGTCTTGATTACTATGGCTTTGTAGTAGAGCTTGAAGTTGGGGAGCGAGATCCCCCCCCACTTTATTCTTCCTTCTCATGATTGCTTTGGCTATTCGGGGTCTTTGGTGTTTCCATATGAACTTTTGAACTATTTGTTCCAGTTTGTTGAAGAGTGTTGTTGGTAATTTGATAGGGATTGCATCAAATCTGTATATTGCCTTGGGCAGGATGGCCATTTTGATGATATTAATTCTTCCTAGCCAAGAGCATGGGATGAGTTTCCATTTGTTAGTGACCTCTTTAATTTCTCTTAAGAGTGTCTTGTAGTTTTCAGGGTATAGGTCTTTCACTTCTTTGGTTAGGTTTATTCCTAGGTATTTTATTCCTTTTGATGCAATTGTGAATGGAATTGTTTGCCTGATTTCTCTTTCTATTGGTTTATTGTTAGTGTATAGGAAAGCCTGTGTTAATTTTGTATCCTGCAACTTTGCCTTAGTTTGTTTTTATTAATGAATCCTGAAGGACCACTTTCATGTGCAGGTGTTCTATTAGAGAGGTTAGAAGGAAGGTTGGTAGAGTGAATCCTTTTCCCTTGGGTGACAATCCGTCAAGGGCTAATGTTGAATTGGTGAACAGCACAAGAGAACAAGAGCACTGGACAATCTGAGGTACGTACAGATGGCAAGTGGGGTAGTGCTTAAAGATGAACTTCATTTCACTTTAAAAGCTTTAACACCCTCATTGGTGTGATTCTGTTAGAGTAACTGGATGCAACTTTTTTTAAGGACCTTTTGGCCCTGTATCTCAAAATTTAGGTATATTATTCCTTTCACTCAAAAGTTCTAGAATTACAAACAGTAACATGAAAAAGTATAGCAAAAGATGTAATGGAGTATTCATTGTAAAAAAAGAAACCTGACAACGGGCTGCCTGTTCACTAACGGGATGCTTAGTTAAATTATGGTACATCAATATTCTGCAGACGTTGAAAAGTGGGAGGAGCTTCAATCTGTGCTGATAAAGAAGTCCTTCGTACTGCATGGAGAAAGGTGTTTATGGAACAGTTTATGCCTGTGTGTATGTGATGTGAATGTGTGTATGGATAAATATTTCTGTATAAAATACACAAAACAGTGGTACTGCCTGGGCAACATTGTATCTGAGCAATGGGACTAGAAGGTTAAGGAATGGGAAGGCTGGTTTAAGCCTCTACTCATTGTAAAGTACAATTTTAAAAAGTAGCCTGAGGCTCAGTACTTCACCAGAAGAAGTTATTTAGCTCTATTGAAAGGTGTTTTCAGAACCGCACTCTGCCCTGTGATTGTGGCTCTAGCGAGCTGTTTGTCTTCGTAGCACCTGAGCCTATCAGTCCTACTCAACCCCATGGTACAAACACGGAAGAGAGAAACCTAATAGTTTTGTCACCTTTTCAATGCCAAATTTTCTTTCTATATATACACCCACAGTCATGTGTGTCTAGGTTTGTTTTTCTCCTGCTTTGCTAAATAACTTTGATTTTTTTTTTCACATTGTTTAATTATTCAGGAAGCATTCCTTGTGAGAACCTGGCCCTTTAATTTCCTTCTGCTACCTTATAACAATACAGCCTTTATTCTCTTACTGTTTATGCATATTTAAATCTCAAGTTTCTGTTTATTTTAAATTACTAGGCTAGCTTCCATGTTACTTATTTATCACTTCTCTGTCTGTGTCTTTTAATTGTATCTAACAGCCTGTTTCTGACTGTGTTAACCATGTCTATGTGTCTCAAGCTAGCAGTCTGCCAGTACAGTGAGAAAGCCTCTGATCTCACTGTTACCTGTTGCTTATATGTTGCAGAAAACAGCTCCCACCACTCCTGCTGTATTACATGCACACCTCATTTACAGTACTTTTCATTTCATAGCTCTCAACTTGTAAGAGTTTTCTGCTTATTTAATTGTATTGGGGTTATTTTCTCATGGTAAGGTATTATTTTAAAAGCAACTTTTTTTTCCATTTTAAAATTTCATTTCTAATGCTTATTTTCACTGTGGCTGCCTTTTTTTTCTTTTAAATTAAGGTATCATTGATATACAATCTTACAAAGGTTTCACATGAGCAACACTGTGGTTTCAACATTCACCCATATTATTAAGTCCCCCCACCACTGTGCAGTCACTATCCATCAGTGCAGTAAGATGCTATCTCTGTGCTATACTGCCTTCCCTGTGACCTACCTATATTGTGAGTGTTAATTATAATGCCCCTTGATCTTCTTCTCCCTCCTTCCCCACACCCCTACCCACTTTCCCTAACCCCTTCCCTTTGGTAATTGCTAATCCTTTCTTGGAATCTGTGGGTCTGCTTCTGAGTGAAATCATTTGGTACTTGGCTTTTCCACCTGGCTTCACTGAGCATAATACCTTCAGCTCCATCCATGTTGTTGCAAATGGTAGGATTTGTTTTCTTCTTATGGCTGAATAATATTCCATTGTGTATATGTACCAAATCTTCTTTATCCATTCATCTACTGATGGACACTTAGGTTGCTTCCATATCTTGGCTAATGTAAGTAGTGCTACAATAAACATAGGGGTACATATGTCTTTTTGACCTTGTTTTCTTTGGGTAAATTCCTAGGAGTGTAACTCCTGGGTCAAATGATACTTCTATTTTTAGTTTTTTGAGGAACCTCCCTATTGCTTTCCACAGTGGCTGAACTAATTTACATTCCCACCAATAGTGTAGGAGGGTTCCCCTTTCTCCACATCCTTACCCAGCATTTGTTGTTTCTTGTCTTTTGGATGTTGGCCATCCTAACTGGTGTGAGGTGATATCTCATTGTGGTTTTAATTTGCATTTCCCTGATAATTAGTGATGTGAAGCATCTTTTCATGTGCCGGTTGAACATCTGAATTTCTTCTTTGGAGAAGTGTCTGTTCAGATCCTCCGTCCATTTTTTAATCAGATTATTTGTTTTTTGGGTGTCAAGGTGTGTGAGCTCTTTATTTTGGATGTTAACCCCTTGTCAGATAAGTCATTTATGAATATATTCTCCCATACTGTAGGATTCCTTTTTCTGCTGATGGTGTCCTTTGCTGTGCAGAAGCTTTTTAGTTTGATGTAGTCCCATTTGTTCATTTTTGCTTTTTTTCCCCTTGTCCGAGGAGATGTGTTCATGAAAAAGTTGCTCATGTTTATATTCAAGAGGTTTTCGCCTGTGTTTTCTTCTATGCATTTTATGGTTT
This sequence comes from Manis javanica, assembly GCF_040802235.1. NCBI lineage: Eukaryota > Metazoa > Chordata > Mammalia > Pholidota > Manidae > Manis > Manis javanica. The sequence continues at coordinate 21,576,693 of NC_133161.1, forward strand.
CATGACTTACATTCAGGTCTTTGATCCATTTCAAGTTTGCTTTTGTGTATGGAGTTAGGCAATCCAGTTTCATTCTCTTACATGTAGCTGTCCAGTTTTGCACTATGGGCTGCTTTTAAAAAGCAACATTCCAGTTCCTGTTGGAAGTTTTCATCCCACTTCTTTCTTCCTGATGACTCAGAGGATAATCAGTAAGTAACAGCTTATAATAAAATAAAAAACAGCATACAGTAGATATTTGAACATATCAAATAGGACATTTTGCTTACTAATTACCCTTTTGTATAGTTTTTAAGCCAAATTCCAATCAAGAAGATACTACTTTTCCTATCACGTTAGATTACTTTTTAATCAGTTGATCCAGGTATTAAACTTCCAACAGATAGTTGTTACTACCTCTCATTTAAGTCTTCCAAATGGGTAACAGAAACTGGGTTCAGCTGAATAAAGGCATATTCATTTGTTTTGGACCGCAGAGTTCTCTGCATGGTGGACCACCCTTTAATTTTGCATTTTATCCAGTGCATTCATCTGTAGTTCTGCTTTTTTTCAGTATAAAATATTGACAGTGATCTTGAACCTCTTACTTCTTTGCACATATATTGCTTTAAAAAGCTAGTGTTTATGCGGCTCTCTTACCCCTTACAATTTTTGTGAAATCAAGGTTAAGTTGTTACTAATACTTGACACCTGCCATGCCTCAAGAACTTGGAGTAGTAAAGCTCAACAACAGGTGTCAGTCATTCATGTTCTGGTAAAGAACTAGGGAGTGAGGAGGCACTGTGACCAGAGCTTAGAACCATAATTTAAAAGGGTAAACTAATTGTCTATGCCTATGTATTATCTTTTACCCTTTCCTCTACGTTTATAGGCAGTTATATCTGAAATTTAAAGAGCTTGCTTTAAGAAATTCTCCTTGAGATTATTGAAGTCATAAAAATACTGTGGGGAATCATTGGTCTCTAGAGACACAAACTCATAATTCCCTGGTACAGAGAAGAAAAGGAAAAAAGAGCCATGGCCTGAATTGTGGGTCTGGGTCCATCAGTAAGTAGCTCCATGACTTTTGAGATATGTTGACTGTTATATAAAAAGAATAGGATTACCATATCTAAAATCTCCTCCTCGTTTTCTGTGACCCATTGTTTTTCACTCTTCCATAATCTTCATGTGCTGAATGGCGACCACTGTTTGGTATTTATTAATTTTTACACATCACTTTGCAGTTTTAACATGCTCGTGTCACTTGGAGAGTGCCAAAGAAAATATTTCCTTTTAAAATATCACTGTTTACTGTGAATGACTCACATATGCCTTGATTAGAATGTCTGTGGTAGTGATTATTAAATTTATTTAGCTTATTTCTATTTTCATTGCATGGCATTGCAGTCTACATGTAAGGCATTAAGGTAAAAACTGTATTTAAAACAAAGGAAGTAAAGTTCTCAAAGATTTTCAGAGAAGAGAAAGATGTTGGAAATGTGAATATCAAATATATTGAATAGATAGTCCATAAAGCCATACTAACTTTAGCCTAGTAATTCTGAAAAACTGCTTCATGATGCACTTTGTCCGAGGCACTCTGGATGGCACAGCAAAGGAGCTTAGAGCCCTCACTCACTCACAGGTTGTTTGGCACCTTCAGAAGGGGAGGTAGCATGTATGTAAATAGATGTTTTCATTAGGATTTTTGCAGAGGGCCACCCAACTATTAACATGTTTTTGTATCTTTTACGGGGAAGTTATATGTTGTGTGTTGCCTGTGACTTTGAAGTTTTAAATTTCAGGTGCTATTGTCATCCTTAAGTTATGATTCATTCATTTTTCTTCTCTTGCCTACTGTGATTAGGTAGTCTGCCTTTGGAATGACAGGGTTCTTTCTGTTCTCTCTAACATGTGGACTATGGTTTCATGTAGCTCTAGACTGAGGACAGAAAAACTGCAAGTTGTAATTAAATACCACAATCTTCTCATGTGTGAACTTCTAAAATTCCCACCCCCCAAAAAAATTGTTTTAAGCACCTTTTCTAGATCATTTGTTTGGATTTTCACTGTGGACTTGATGTCTCTAGGTATCTTGTGTTTTGAGAATCTTTCAGGTCTTTATTTTATTTTACTCTCCACTGTTCACACTTTTATTCCAAGTTCACAGATTTTAAACTGGTTGTTTGACTAAGTTCTTTGAAGGTGAGTGTGTCACCTTCCCAGAGAGATGGAGTATAGTCCAGTATATACAGTCTAATTTTCTAAAATTTTAAAACTACATGCTACCTTTTACCTCTTACACAATGAGTATTGAAGTGTTCAGTATTGGAAATTAAAAGTAAATAATTAATTTTTATTAAATTTGCAAGTGTACACAAAATTAAAGATTAGTTTAATGAATCCCCATTCACTCAAAATTTTGCAAATAGTATTTTTTCACACATCTGTTTCTCTTTCTTTCAGAAATATTTTAGGGCAAATTCCAGACATTGTTGTAATTTAATACCTACATGTAATCAGTAGGCTTCTCTTAAACATAAGGACATTTTCTTAAATAACCATAATGCCATTATCACACGTATATAATCAGTTCTTTGGGAAGGTGATTTATTTTTAACATACTGTGAGTTTTACCTTTGAATCAAGAACAAACCAAATGGTGAAATTAAGCTTTTGATTAACCTTTCATGAGCTAACGAGTAATATAACTGTTCAGTTAGCTAATATACTGTTAATTTGTGGACATGGATTTGTACATTTTCAGTTAAAACAATGCACTATTGCTATAAAACAGCAAAGCAGTAAAGATTGTTTATTAAGAGCTATTTGTATTTTGTTGATAGCCTTCTAAATATTTTGAGGTATCTGGAATTTGAACTTTTAAAAATATATATAAATATCTTCTGTTTTAACTATTTCCTTGATCTGAAGATGGCATTGTTTTTCCATATTTTCCTTTGCTTGTCTCACTTTTTCAGTATGTGGGTCACATCTGACATTGTAAATCAGCTTTATAAAACATTTGTTGGGGGTGGAGTGGAGCTTAGATTTCCAGTATATCTTCCTGATTCACTTCTTTTTCTAAAAACCTATTTGAAAAAATTGTTTTCTATAATATATGATGCTTAGTTTTTTTCTTTTAATTTTTTACTTTATTATTTGGCAAGCTAGTAGCAAAATAATGCATCCAGGGAAGAGCTAAGTTATGATGATTTCCCATTTAAAAGAATAACATTTACTTAGATCTTGCCAGTGTTTACTTTGGTTTTTGACATGGAAGCTTTAAATGAAAGCATAACCCTTGAGGGAAAAAAATCTGCCTCTCTTAAGACTAGTGTGATTTATAGTCTCCCTGGTAGTAATGTACATGCTTACTGTTTAACTCTGCTTTTACCTGTTTAAATTTTTTTTACTATCTTTGTAAAATTTTAAAACTACATGCTACCTTTTACCTCTTACACAGTGAATATTGAAGTGTTCAGTGTATCATAGTTAAGGTGTCAGATTTTTTTCTTTACTTCTGGACAATAATGCATTCTATTTTGAGAAGGCTATTTTACAATGAGTGATACTTCTCTCTCTCAGGTTGTTTGGCAGCTTCAACCAACTAAGTTGAAAACTGCAAGCAAATATTAATGTATTTTATTTATTGGAGAATATCTTTTCTTAAAATGTATTTACCCTTATTTCATCAACTTTGGTTATCTAATTTTTGTAATCCAGCAATGGATACATTTTAAGGGATGGTAGCCCAGTGACAGTTCTCAAACCTAAAGAAAGAGAAACTAGGAAAAGAACCTGCCAGTCCCTTCAGCATAACCACATGGGAAATTTCTGTTTCAGGAAATTAACTGTATACTGTATTAGTTCCTATGGCATCACTATATGTATTTCTTTATTAAGGTATTACTGATATACACTCTTATGAAGGTTTCACATAAAAAAACAATGGTTACTACATTTACCCATATTATCAAGTCCCCACCCATACCCCATTGCAGTCACTGTCCATCAGTGTAGTAAGATGGCACAGATTCACTGTTTGCCTTCTCTGTGCTATACTGTCTTCCCTGTGACCCCCACACCATGTGTACTAAACATAGTACTCTTCAATCCCCTTCTCCCTCCCTCCCCACTCGCTCTCCCCAACCCCTCCTCTTTGGTAACTGCTAGTCCCTTCTTGGAGTCTGTGAGTCTGCTGCTGTTTTGTTCCTTCAGTTTTGCTTGGTTGTTATATTCCACAAATGAGGGAAATCATTTGGCACTTGTCATTCTCCACCTGGTGTATTTCACTGAGCATAGTATCTTTCAGCTCCATCCATGTTGTTGCAAATGGTAGGATTTGTTTCTTGCTTATGGCTGAGTAATATTCCATTGGCATCACTATGTTTTGTAATATCATATAACCATTATTCGTAATGATGACTAAACATCAAGAAAGGGTGTGTTTTTTTAGTCTTCTGGTTAAGACTGTAGAAGAAAACTTAATATTTTAGGTATTGTAAAAAAGTGTTAAGTAAATTTTAGTCATATGGAAATCAGTTTTGTATGTTTATTTTTCATTAAAAAAATTGTGTCAAGTGCTGGACCAGATACCCTTCAACTAGATAACTTAAACTATCCTGTGACTGAGGTAGTAAATCCTCTCCAACTTCCCACCCACTTCTCTTTAGAGATTAAGAAACAGGCTCAGAGTTAAGTGATTTGCAAGGTGACTCCTTTTAAATCACAAGTTTTCCAGCTGTCTATAATCGCCACTAGGTTTATCCATTCATAATTCAAATGTAGTGGTTTCAAGACCAAACTTAGCATCATGCATAAATCCCTCGTTCCTTCTGTCCTGTGTTTCACTTTGCCATTAATAGTATTACCTCACATGTCCGACAAGGCTAAAGCTATACTTAGATCCCAAGCTGGCAGCTTTAACTATGTCTCTCTTGCAACTTTTCCTGTGTTCGTTGTACACATATTGATTGAGGGCCCACTTTTTGTTGGGTACTGTTCTAGGATCTAGGAGTGTAGCAGTGAACAAAACAGATAATCTCTGCTCTTTGGAGCTTGCACTGTAGTAGTAGGAGACAGGTAATAAACTGAATGAGGTGAGATACATCATACATCCTCTGTTAGTTGGTGGGAATGTGGCAGTATGTGATTGCAAGCAGTGCAGTTCCAGAAAGCTTCACTGAGAGACGTTGTAGCACACGGTGCTTTGTTTACATTCAGAAATTAGGAAATTGACATAGAAATGTAGGTTTTTTTGGTTTCATGAAAATGTGACACTCTAGCAACACTGGAACTCAACTGGCTATGTGCCATGTCTGGTCAAGTTATGAAGCCTGTGAGGTCTCCATTTAAACTCTACCCATCATTCTGACAGCTCTTACCTTAGTTGAGCTCTTGACCATTTCTTTTCTGCTCTTTTGCTTCAACCTTGTTTATGGCACCTTCAGCCAGTCCTACACACCACAGCTCAGTTATGAAGTACAGTTATGTGCACTGTGCATCAAAATACCAACTGTCTCTGCGTTCACCACACAAAATCCGTGCTTTGTAATCTGATCCTGACCTTTTTAATACACCCTGTGGTCCATCAAATAAAATGCAGTGGTCCCTGTTGTCTGGACTTACCCTGTGCTTTTCTGTCTTAGCTTTAAATTCCTCCTCACCTCTGCATGTCTTGCCTGTGTAAATCCTTGCTTTCCATAGTGGACCATCTCTGTCTCTATCCACAAGCTGGAAGAATCCCTACTCTAAACTCTAGTGGCATTTTATGCAAACTTTTTTTTTTACATTTAGTACTTGATGTACGAATCTCATGTTCCCTTGCCAAACTTTTAGCTTCTGGAAGGCATGCTTTGTTTAAGAGTAGTTTTTGTTTACTACTCTTGTAACATTGACCATTTCTTTTCTGCTCTTTTGCTTCAACCTTCTTTATGGCACCTTCAGCCAGTCCTACACACCACAGCTCAGTTATCATGAAGTACAGTTATGTGCACTGTGCATCAAAATACCAACTGTGCGTTCACCACACAAAATCCACACATGGCACTTGTGTGAAAGGTGTGTTGAAAATTGGTAAGCCAACTTTTAATAAAAATAAAGTGTCTGATCTTACATGGATTTAATAGGTGTTAGCACTATATTCTCCATACCTCAACTTAATAGATTCCTGTTAATCCATGTGGAAAGCTTAAAGTATTTTTGGAGGGGATAAAACTGCTTGAGTTGAGATACAACACAAGTGTTTTGTTTTGTTAGATTGCTCTTGACATTATATTATTGCCCTACGATTAAGATAAATGAATAAAAATATGCCTTCATTCTTTATATATGTATTTCATCAGTGGTAGAAGCCTTTTTTCTTCCCTTTTACTGCCTTTCATCGTTTTCCCCCATGCTTATTTTCACAGTAGCTTTTATTTCTATTTTCATTATTTCTCCTTTGATTAAAAGTCCCCACTCCTAATATGAAGAACACAAACCTTTAAAACCCCCTTTTTTTTTAAATTTAAACTTTCATCTCAACCAGGAGCCTTTCCTATTGTACATGACCATTTTTCTTATAATTTAAATAAAGGCATATCTGTAATTACTGTTTTGCTCAGAGGTTATTTGTCATGGATATGCAAAAAGCCATGCTCTGCTTCCTTCAGTATGGCTGGATTTTTCCTTAGACAGCCTTTTGAATCCACTTAAATTTAATCCTTCTAAAATGTCAGCTATTGATTTACTATTTTGGCAGAGTTTATCTCTTTGAATATGAATTCTTTGTTTTCTTAAATACTACATCACTTGCTATTTTTTCCTTCTTCAGACTATTCAACCTAAGGAAAATATTGGATTAGTTCATAAGCTCCTAAGAAAGCTATAGTAGCTAAGTTCTAAACTATTAGGCTTGTTAAATGCTAAAGTTCTGATAACTGACTACATTATTAATTTTATAGGACTTTATTGTGGAAAATTTCGAACAGAAAGAACACAGTGAACCCCAAATATACTCATCACTCAGATTCAGTAATTATCAACTAAGGCCCATACTATTTCTTCTGTACCTCTCTGTCCTAACCCTACCCATACTGGGTTATTTTGAAGCAGATCCTAGACATCATACTTTAATTAGTAATTATTTCAGTTTATAACTGATGGAGAAGGGTTCTTCATAAACATAATCTCCAAAGTATTATTTTCTGATATTTTTTACATTAATGAATTAGCAGACGTACCATGTTTTTATCAAGAAAACTTCGTAGGGAAGGTTGCCGAGTTTCTTCAACTTTCGTAGTGTGGTTAATCTCAAGGAGAGTTGGGAACAGACTGGTCTGAACATATAGAAAGCCACTCATATTGCTTCTGCCTTCTGCACAGAAGTACATTCTTTACCTCAGTCCCTTACTGCCATGGGCACAGCTCAGGGAGGCCACTCTCTTTTATTTTATAAATTCATTATCAATAAACGTAGGAAACAATAATGTCTGAATCCTAGGTTCTTGACTTATAGCATCAATCCTGTAGCACAATTTTAGCCATTGGCTCCCTTTCTGGAAACTCATAAACCTATATGAAAATCATTTCTAAAATCCCGATAGACACATTTTGCCAAGAATGTCAGTTACCTCTTGACAATTTGGCATTAGCTTTTAAATATTAGATTATGTAATAATAATTCCATTCAGGGAAAATAAGCTGGTAGGTGGCTGCTGGCATTTTAAAAGTGAAATAAACCTCGTTTCCTGGGAATGTTAATGATTATTCTACTCAAAATGCTGATACTTCTTAATAGTGAAATATGCTAAGTAAAAAACAGTTTTTTGCAAATAACTTAGATCAGAGGTGAGTACAATGTGACTTGATGAGTTTAACATTTTTACCAAAACAGTATCTGAAGGATATTTTATTTTTCAAGTTTTGAAAATGAGAAGGTAAAGAAGGAACCTTCTAGTGTTTTTCTGCCAGTCTACTAGCCTGACCTGAACCTCTCAGAAATAGATCATTATTTTTGCCATTGTAACCTGTCTTCTCTTTTGTCTTCCTTGCCCTTGACTTTGCAGCAGAAAGGAGAAAGAAACTTATGGTCTCTACCATAAATACACATGGTAACAGAAGTCAAGTAATTTTTTATTTTTTGTGGGCAAGTCATTCATTCGTGGTAATGGAATGACTTATTTTTAATACAGTGTTTTTCTTTCAACTAAACTTAAATTCTTTTTTCCATCTGATTCAGTGTTTGTACCATTCCATGACAGCATAATTTTAGCACAACTTCTTCATTTTACCATCTTGGTAGAAGTTTTAAAAGGTTTCATTCAGTTTACTTTTAGCTTTTCTTATGAAATGGACTGTACAGACTCTTTAATTTACAGTGTAATGTGCAATTAAAGACAGGCCCAATGTATTTGGCATGAAGGTTGTTCCAGGGATCATGGGAAAGAGGAGGTTTGTAGCATTGATTTCTAATCTCATTTTAACATTCCTGGAAAAGAAATCTTCTTTGGAAAGTAGATAAAAGCATGGACTAAATCCCAAACAGATCACAGTGTAGAAGAAACCAAGATTTATGGCATCTGTGTAAAGGACAGAAAAGATATCTTCAGTTGTCTGGAAGAGACATCCCTGGGGGTAACTCATAATTTTAAATGATTAAGAGTAATTGCTGTAGATCAGTATTGTTACTAGTTCTGATGGGGAATGCTACCTCTGCAGATTTTTTATATTATAAAATTAGTTTAAGACTTCTTTTGTTAAACTCATTTAATCCTCTTACTCTGTTCTTTCATTATTCTTGTGAATTTATTTAGTCTTGTTCAATGGCTGGGATATCTTTATTACTGTACTATACTATATGTATCTGTATTAGAATACTGGATAACTATACTACTGTATTCGGGTGATTGCTTCTGGGAGGTGGGAATTCTGCCACTGAGCCACCAGTGTCTGAGCCAGCTGACTACTTTTGGATACCCCAAGTTGGGCAGAAACAAGCATTAAGGAGCCCTGGGTTGGGAGAGGGCACTGGTAAACACTAGTAGATACTGGTAGCAGCCTACTGCTTTATAATTTATTTAATCAGTTTTCTATTGATAAATATTTAGATTATTTCCATTTTAAAATTTCAAATAGTCCAGTAAGTGTATCTGCACATGTATCAGAACCACTTACTTTTAGTAAACTTTTTATTAAACAATAACATATACCAGAAAGTACACAAATCATTTTGTAGCTCAGTGATGAATGGAACAGTAAATAAAGGTGTAATCGGCAGCACCATAGAAGTCCCCCTCAAACCCTTTTCCAATTAGCACAGTCCCCAGTAGGGTAACAACTATCCTAATTTCTAGCACCATTGATTCATTTAACTTGTTTGAAATGTGCATAAATGGAATCATATGTGCCCTTTGGTATCTGGTTCTTTGACTCGCTATAATATCTGTGAGACTCACACATGTATGTGTAGCAATTTGTTTTTTATTGCTATGCAACATTCCTGTCGAGTTACTGTACCATAATTTATCCTCTTTATTGTTGGTGAACCTTTGGGTTGTAACCTGAGTTTTGGGAACTGCAGTGATATGAGCGTTCTTAAATGTGTTTTGGTGAACAAAGCTTAGCTTAAAATATAGGCAACTGGGAGTGGCACTGATGGACATAGGGTATGCGTATGGTCAGTGTTTCCATGCCAACAGTTTTCCAAAGTGCTTGAAAATGTATCTTATGCCCACTAGCATGGAAGTGAAGTTTGAATAAAGGAAAATTCATACTAAGTTTTGGAATATAGTGCTAAATTTTTCCTCAGGAGTACCAATCTGTATTCCATTGAACACTAGGTTTTATCCAGCTCTTTTTCATCTTTATGAATTTATAGTAGAAAATTTCTTACTTTTAAACTGTAATAAGTTGAACATCTTATAGCTTAATTTTACTTCAGTTTTCTTACCTTCTCTGGCCTCTTCGTTTCAGTGTGTTTCTAATTTTTCTTACTGCTTTATAATAACTCACTTTTTAAAAATCCACATTTTTTTGTCATCTGTTATTTTTTCTTCCTAGCTTGTTTTAACTTAAGTCTTTTACAGTATAAAAGCTTAAAATGTGTGTGCATGCTTGCAATCTGCTAATCTTTACCTTTGTGGTTTATGGCCTTGGTGTCATTCTTGGGAATTATTTTTTTAAAAGTCTGTTTTTCCCAAGGTTTGGCATTTAATTTTGTTTATTATAACTAGATTTGACTTTTAACAGAAGGGTATTTTTTTAAGCTTTAAAATAAAACGTGCTATACTTTTATTTATTACATTAGCATTAGCTTTAGAATATTTTTCAGGGTGTCAGAGGGTGAATTGTCAGGAAGAATTTTGTACACCAAAGCATGCATGTGTATGTCTTCTGAACAAGTGAGAAATGAAGCCAATTCCAGTGTGGCTACTATTTGAATCCTTTCAAGGTGCATGTTATTAAAATAGTTTTCATTTAGAAAAGAATGACATCAAATTAGCATAGACTAAATTATCTTATTTAATATCTCATTCATCAAGGACTGCCAAAAATACACCTAGCTTCTCGGTTCTGTGGCCTACAGGACAGGATTGGAGAACCAAATACTTAATTTCAAACCTTTAAAAATACCATTTTTCTCTATTTAAAAGGTCATTTAAAAATTACTTCGGCTTCTTTCCTGTTGTATAATAGTGCATGTAATTAAGATGTAATTTGTGCCTCTGAGAAAGACAGGCTTAGTCTATCATATCCGGTTAGTTTTTTGTTTTTGTTTTTAAATGTTACGGTGGGATTTGACAGCTGCCCAAAGCCCCCACCCCTAAGTTCCCTGTCAGTAGAGTCATTATTGAGTTAGACCACAAAGCAGAGACATAAAACAGATAGTAAACCAGTAGCGCTCTCTGGTACTGATATGGATTGGTTTGGTTTCTATAATTGAATCTTAGCACCTTAAAAGAGTGGGAGTCTCCAGGATAGGTAAATTTCTGAGGAAGAGAACACTAAAGTGTTATTCCCTTGTGATTAGAGTCCTAGAGCACACCAGAACCTAGAGGCCAGTCCAGGAAGGATGGAAGTTTAGAAGGAAGGGGAGAGTAGTTGAAAATTATTTTACTGTTGGTTCTTTTTTTTTTTTTTGGTATCATTAATATATAGTTAAATGAGCAACGTTGTGGTTACTAGATTTCCCCCCATTATCAAGTCCCCACCACAGTCACTGTCCATCAACATAGTAAGATGCTATAGAGTCACTGCTTGTCTTCTCTGTGCTATCTTGCCTTCCCTGTGGCCCCCCCCCACATTATGTGTGCTAATCGTAATGCCCCTTATTCCCCTTCTTCCTCACTTCCCACCCACCCCCACCTCCCACCCCAGTCCCTTTCCCTTTGGCAACTGTTAGTCCATTCTTGGGTTCTGTGAGTCTCTGCTGCTGTTTTGTTCCTTCAGTTTTTGCTTTGTTCTTATGCTCCACAGATGACTGAAATCATTTGATACTTGTCTTTCTCCACCTGGCTTATTTCGCTTTGCTGTTCGCTCTTAACATGGGCTTTGAACTATGTGGGTCTACTTATAGAGAGAGTTTTTTGAATAAATATAGTAGAAAATTATTTTGGAAATTTGCAACAGTTTGAAAAAACATTTCTTTTTTTTTTTCTAGCTGACTTTATTGTGAGAATGTAGTATATCATACATGTAACAGAAAACATGCACTCACTGACTTTATGTTATCTGGTCAACAGTAGGCTATTAGTAGTTTAATTTAGGGAGAGTCAAAAGTTCTATGTGGTTTTTCAGTGGTGTGGAGGTTGGTGGTGACATGGCTAACCCCATGTTGTTCAAGCCAGCTGAGCTGCAGGCAAGATTTTAGGGGGAAAAAAAAATTTCTGGTCTTTTGCAATTGGCAGTACTACTTGTAGCAAGGTTGTATCCCTAATTATTTTGATTATTCTCTAAGCCAGGGAAAAAATTGTGGGGACTTTCCCTAATACATAATTTTAGAAGCACAACATTTCAAGTTTAGGATAATCAATGTTTTACTTAGTATTTGAATTTGACTAAAGGGAATACTGGACTTATGTTAAAGGCTCACTGGGGATAAATTAGGAGAAGAGAGTACACAGAAAAATAAAGTGCCTATTTTTCATTAACATATATACAAAATGCAGTCTTATACATTTTATAAATTTAACCCATTTAATCCCCACAAATCCAATGAAGTGGTGTTTTTCTTATTTGCAAAGAGAACAAAAGCTCGGGAAATGAGTTTACGTTATTTTGTCTAGGCTAACTAACCAACCTAGTAAATAACAGCCATGGGGTTGGAACACCAGTTTCTCTGCCTCTAAAGCTCATTCATATTCTTTTCACAAGAGTATATATTGCCTTCTAAATAACCAAAGTTGATAAGTATATTTTATATTCTATCAGTGTCTTATCAAATGTTGGTAATACTTCAAATGGCATATCTTGGGGATCTCACCTTTAGTTCTCCCAGGTAATATAAAGTCTGTGTAATTTCCTTTACCTTCCATCTTAGCATTGAGAGTAAGCATGAGGTTACGATCCTGGGAGGACTCAATGAATTTGTAGTGAAGTTTTATGGACCACAAGGAAGTAAGTACCCATGTTGGTATGTGTTCTTTTATTACAGACTTTTACTCTACTCCTTAGTAGACAATGAGAATATCAAAGACAGATGGTAGTATGTGTAGTTTCTGAAAAGTAAATTTAATTGAACTCATAACCAGTAAGGAAGTCTTACTCTTACCATAATTGCCTTATATGCTTTTCTCTTTTATATCTGTGTGACAGTATTAAACATGAATTGTAAATACTAGGCTTTGTTATGGATGGTTGGAGGAAATGGTTTTTGTTTTGTTTCTAGGGTTTTATTTTAGGGGTTAGTGCAGTGGGATAGATTGAAATAGGCTATTATTTACCAACTAATTGAGTAGTATTTAGTACTTTAAAGAATCAGGAGAAAATGAATCTTTGCTTATTTTCTAACTTTGGATCTTTTAAAGAAAAGTATATTAATCTGAATGTGGAGTATCTACTAAGAGGTCCCTGGCATTTGAAGGAGTTAATTCACAAGAAAAGAGATTAGGATTTAATGTTTGACTGAGGCTTATTTTCTAATTTGGAGACACAGTTCTAATGTTGAACATTTTTACTTCATTTCAGCACCATATGAAGGCGGAGTATGGAAAGTTAGAGTTGATCTTCCTGATAAATACCCTTTCAAATCTCCATCTATAGGTATGTAACTACCCAGATTTTCTCCTTTGAGAGTGTTGCAGTCAAAAAGAAAAAGGCGGGGGGGGGGGCGGGGGGGGCGTAAATCCTCTATTTGTAGGAAATAATTCCAGAAATGGTTACTTAACTGAAATTTTCCTTATTTAACTTTGGTTAATTAATTAGTAACTTTTTGGAGTACTTTCATTAAATATACTCTTTGCTATTACAGCATGGAGAATATAGCTAGTGATTCTATAACATCTTCCTATATTGACAGATAGTAACTGCACTAGTGAGGGTAAGGATTTAATAATACAGGTAACTGTTGAACCACTGTGTTCTATACTTGAAACCAATATAAGATTGTATTTCAGTGATAGTAAAATTTAAAAAATTACACCTTTTGCATGTTCGTGCCTACCCTCACATGATCATAATGACTATATCATCATTTTTCTATTTTTCAGGGTCAGATTAAACAAATAATTGTAAGGTTCACTGTCCATTCAAGCTATTAGCAGTAAGATAATAAACATACTGTAAATTGCATTTTAAATGCCAGATTGTTGGAATTAATATTCTATAGTGTCTATCCTAATTCTGTCATTTAAAAATTATCTCTATATCCTACTTTGCATTTGTTCACTCCAAGTCTGGGGTACCTAACAATGAAATGACCGTCCTCCATTCTCAACGCTCCAATCTTTATAGCCTATTCTAAACAGCTCAAGAAAGTAAAGTAGAAACCTCAGTGGGACTGTATAAAGAGGTAATTTTTCCTCACCTTATCTTCCTTGTTCCCTAATCAGTGGTATTCATCTGTCACTCTGATTAAGGCACTTAGTGACAATTTATGTATGTTAGCATTGATGCTACAGAGGTATGCTTGATTGAAGGTCAACGCATATAAATATTTCCAGATTGTAGAATGTAGTAATTTAGCTAACAAGCAAGCTTTTAAAAGTTTCATTCTGTAGATGATTTTAGAATATCATAAAATATTGACCCATTTTAAGAAAGCAGAAAATAAAATTGGAATATATTGCACATTCTCTGACAGTCATGCTAAGCCATGGCCAGAATGGCCAGAGTTCAAATATCTTATCTTTGGCACTAATGCCAGGTGTCTTGGAATTTAAACACCAGCAAAAGGGATTTTGAAAACAGGGAGATCAAAAATATTCTGAACTTTGTTTTGATTCTAGGCCTTCACATTTCTGTCTAGGATTAAAGTTGTGGAAAAGTTAGGATAGTCACAGACTAATTCCTGGTCAAATGCAGCAGCTACTTCACATGCTTTAGAGCTTTGTGCTATAAAAATGCTATAGAGCATCTAATTCCTTCTTAGGCTGGGAACTTGGTAGTGCCCACTTTAAGAATAAATTGGTGATTTCCTCTTAAAGTCCCTTAGGTGATTTTCTAAGCTCAATAATCAAGAAAATACTTTACTGAAAATTGAATTGGAAATTTCCCCATTGCTGCAAGGGCCTCTGAATTTTAGAGTCATCAGGCAGTAAAATAGAAAGGAGTTGTTGAGGTAGTGTTAAGACAATCTTAAGTGACTTAATACTTGTGTGGTTGGGGCAACAGCCCCTTCCCAGTTCCAATCCAGGATGGTGGAATGGAGGTTTTTCTCAGTTTGGGAGTGCTTTTCTGTCATGTTGTGGTTCCCCATCTCCGTTAGGGTGTTTCTGTAACAGGCATTTTATTTTAAACTTTGATGTAGGTCAGTGGTATGATCTTCAAACCTTTACAAACAGGCTGTTCAAACCATATAAATTCATTTAAATATGTTTCATAAGTGCTTGGTAAAGACTAAAAGTTGGCATGCTAAATCTAGTTTTGTCAGCCTAGAATTCCTAGTCAGAAAGGAAACAACATAGCCTTTTGAAACCTGTAGTAATGCAATTATATATCCTGTAGAAAGGTAGTTACCTCTCAGATATCCTCTTAACATGTTCTTCCAGGTGATAAAATTGGTGCATCATAACTTTCAAAATAAAAATATCTAAACTTTAGACATTGTTTATTTATTAACTAATAACACAACAGAAGCCTAGAAACTTTCTTAAATTAGTGATGTAATTAGTGAAATTGGTTGGGACAAATGACTAGGCTAATTTAACTTCTTCATAAATTTTCCTTTGCCTTTCTGTGTGCTTTTAGAACTTGGTAATACCTACAAATGTGTACTGTCTTCTCTTAGGGAAGTAGATCTAGTTGAAATATTTGTACAAGCTGTTCTTGTTTCCTCCAAAGGAAGATTGCATAAGAGAGTTTTAATCTGTTGTGTAGGATGACCCATATTTAGGTCGTCAACAATGTAATTACTGTTGGAATGTGCTTTAAACATTTTGAGAGGTAGTAGCTTGCTTAGAATAGACAAGATTTCCTTTTTGAGTTGTATAGATAGTTGTAGAATTTTACAGAAGGGCAAGGAGATAAGATAAATCCAACCTCTGTGCTTTTTTTTTTTTTTTGACAAATGTTTGCTTGTTTTTATTGATGAGATGTATACCCACAATCAAGATGTGGGATAGTTCCATCACCAAAAAAGTTTCTTTTGCCTCTTCCCAGTCAATCCTCTGCCCGACTCCTGACCCCAGGCAACCATTTATCTACCTCCTGTTGTTGGAGACTAGTATTTTGTTGTTGTTGTTGTTGTTTGTTTACAGCTAATTTATTCAAACAGAAAACAGGAACAAAAACACTTCAATGCTATATATACTCTGTTAATGTGGTCAGGCTAATTTTGCCAGGGGAAGAAACTTAACTTTTGAATCTTTGAATGTCCAGACCTTTAATCCGAGTAGTCTATTTCCTTGCCTGTTACACAATTTCTGTTCATAAAAGACAGAACAACAAAGGAGTTTTCCTCTCTTCTCCTTGCTCATCTCTAAGAGAATAGGCTGTCTGCACCCTGAAGGCTGCTCCAGGGCATGGCCACCTTTCTAAATTTTTTTTTTTTTGGTATTATTAATGTACAATTACATGAACAACATTATAGTTACTAGACTCCCCCTATTATCGAGTCCCCACCACATACCCCATTATAGTCACTGTCCATCAGCATAGTAAGATGCTATAGAGTCATTACTTGTCTTCTCTGTGCTATACTGCCTTCCCCGTGTCCACCCCCGTCCCCTCTCCCCCACCCCCGCTACATTTACATTATGTGTGCTAATTGTAATACCCCTTTTTCCCCTTATCCCTCCCTTCCCACCCATCCTCCCCAATTCCTTTCCCCTTTGGTAACTGTTAGTCCATTCTTGGGTTCTGTGAGTCTGCTGCTGTTTTGTTCCTTCAGTTTTTTCTGTGTTCTTATACTCCAGAGATGAGTGAAATCATTTGGTACTTGTCTTTCTCCGCCTGGCTTATTTCACTGAGCATAATACCCTCTAGCTCCATTCATGTTGTTGCAAATGGTAGGATCTGATTTCTTCTTATGACTGAGTAATATTCCATTGTGTATATGTACCACATCTTCTTTATCCATTCATCTACTGATGGACACTTAGGTTGCTTCCATTTCTTGGCTATTGTAAATAGTGCTGTGATAAACATAGAGGTGCATATGTCTTTTTCAAACTGTGCTCCTTCATTCTTAGGGTACATTCCTAGGAGTGGGATTCCTGGGCCAAATGGTATTTCTATTTTGAGCATTTTGAGGAACCTCCATACTGCTCTCCACAATGGTTGAACTAATTTACATTCCCACCAGCAGTGTAGGAGGGTTCCCCTTTCTCACATCCTTGCCAACATTTGTTGTTGTTTGTCTTTTGGATGGTGGCCATCCTAACTGGTGTGAGGTGGTATCTCATTATGGTTTTAATTTGCATTTCTCTGATGATTAGCGATGTGGAACATCTTTTCATCTGTCTGTTGGCCATCTGAATTTATTCTTTGGAGAACTGTTCAGCTCCTCTGCCCATTTTTTAATTGGCTTAGTTGCTTTTTGTTTGTTGAGGTGCATGAGCTCTTTATATAATTTGGATGTCAACCCCTTATCAGTATGTCATCTCTGAATGTATTCTCCCATACTGTAGGATGTCTTTTTGTTCTACTGATGGTGTCCTTTGCTGTACAGAAGCTTTTTAATTTGATATAGTCCCACTTGTTCATTTTTGCCTTTGTTTCCCTTGCCCCGGGAGATAATGTTCATGAAGAAGTTGCTCATGTTTATGTCCAAGAGATTTTTGCCTATGTTTTTTTCTAAGAGTTTTATGGTTTCATGACTTACATTCAAGTTTTTGATCCATTTTGAGTTTACTTTTGTGTATGGGGTTAGGTGATCCAGTTTCATTCTCTTACATGTAGCTGTCCAGTTTTGCCAACACCAGCTGTTGAAGAGGCTGTCATTTCCCCGTTGTATATCCATGGCTCTTTTATCATATATTAATTGACCATATATGCTTGGGTTTATGTCTGGGCTCTCTAGTCTGTTCCATTGGTCTGTGCATCTGTTCTTGTGCCAGTACCAAATTGTCTTGATTACTGTGGCTTTGTAATAGAGCTAGAAGTCAGAAAGCGTAATTCCCCCTGCTTTATTCTTCCTTCTCAGGATTGCTTTGGCTATTTGGGGTCTTTTGTCATTCCATATGAATTTTAGAACTATTTGTTCCAGTTCGTAGAAGAATGCTGTTGGTATTTTGATAGGGATTGCATTGAATCTGTAGATTGCTTTAGCAGGATGGCCATTTTGACAATATTAATTCTTCCTATCCATGAACACAGGATGTGTTTCCGTTTATTGGTATGTTCTTTAATTTCTCTCATGAGTGTCTTGTAGTTTTCAGAGTATAGGTCTTTCACTTCCTTGGTTAGGTTTATTCCTAGGTATATTATTCTTTTGGATGTAATTGTGAATAGAATTATTTTCCTGATTTCTCTTTGTGCTAGTTCATCATTAGTGTATAGGAATGCAACAGATTTCTGTGTACTAATTTTGTATCCCGCGACTTTACTGAATTCAGATATTAGGTCTAGTAGTTTTGGAATGGATTCCTTAGGGTTTTTTATGTACAGTATCATGTTATCTGCAAACATTGACAGTTTGACTTCTTCCTTACCAATCTGGATGCCTTGTATTTCTTTGTGTTGTCTGATTGCCATAACTAGGACCTCCAGAACTATGTTGAATAAAAGTGCGGAGATTGGGCATCCTTGTCTTGTTCCCGATCTTAAAGGAAAAGCTTTCAGCTTCTCACTGTTAAGTATAATGTTGGCTGTGGGTTTGTCATATATGGCCTTTATTATGTTGAGGTACCTGCCCTCTATACCCATTTTGTTGAGTGTTTTTATCATGAATGGATATTGAATTTTGTCAAATGCTTTTTCAGCATCCATGGAGATGATCCTGTCGTTTTTCTCCTTTTTGTTGATGTAGTGGATGATGTTTATGGATTTTTGAATGTTGTGCCATCCTTGCATCCCTGGGATGAATCCCACATGATCATGATGGATGATCTTTTTGATGTATTTTTGAATTTGGTTTGCTAATATTTTGTTGAGTATTTTTGCATCTATTTTCATTAGGGATATTGGTCTGTAATTTTCTTTTTTTTGTGGTGTCTTTGCCTGGTTTTGGTATTAGAGTGATGTTGGCCTCATAGACTGAGTTTGGGAGTATTCCCTCCTCTTCTACTTTTTGGAAATCTTTAAGGAGAATGGATATTAGATTTTCACTAAATGTTTAATAAAATTCAGCAGTGAAACCATCTGGTCCAGGAGTTTTGTTCTTAGGTAGTTTTTTGATTACCAGTTCAATTTCTTTGCTGATAATTGGTCTATTCAGATTTTCTCTTTCTTACTGGGTCAGCCCTGGAAGGTTGTATTTTTCTAGAAAGTTGTCCATTTCTTCTAGGTTATCCAGTTTGTTACCATATAATTTTTCATAGTATTCTCTAATAGTTCTTTGTATTTCTGTGGTGTCCATAATGATTTTTCCTTTCTAATGCTTTTTAAACCTGCCTTTGTAGTATTTAGGCTGGCATTCCCTTTTTCCTAAGCCAAATTTTGAGCTCTTAAGTATAAAGATGTACAGATTTAGATTAGCATCTTTAATGCTTAGGTTTTGGAGTTTTAAAATATGTATGCATACTTTTTTGAGATATGTATGTGTTTTTTAATTGACTAAATGCTCCATATCCTTAGAATTATAAGAAAGTCTCAGGCGAAAAGAAATAAAGGAAAATCAAAATGTCTCATAACCCTGTCCCTCAGTGCTTATCATTATTGACATTCTGATGTATGTACTTCAAAACATTTTCCTGTGCATATCTCAGTATATATTCAATATAATTTGGTATGTTCTTTGGGATATCCACTGAATAAAGTTCAGAGAGTTTTCAGTAGTTACATGATTGCATGAGATGTAACTAAAAACGTCCTTTTAAAAAACAAGTTACATCATTAAATGTGGCTTTTTTGTTTTTCAAAATAGTAATAAAGCCACCTCAAATTCTCATTGGAAGCACAAGGAATATGGACAGACACCTTATGAGGCTATAAACCTACTCTTACAATGCCATCATTGTTCAAACATCTTAAACTCATTTTCTGGAATTTTACATTATCTTTGTCATAAATCATGGCAAATTTTGATGCTTTGAAGCTGGATAAACATTTCTGAAATGGCTAAATGTTATTTAATCCCAGAGAATAAGGTGAATGGAAAAAATGAGTAACATCAATTGGCATGTAAAGTGATATTATGATTATGACTTAAGTTCAAGGGTTATGATTTTCTTGTAAACTGACCCTATGGGTGCTTCAAAGGGAAATTAACAAAAGTTACTGCATCAGTTGTGACATCACTGAAATATTTGCATAGCTTTCCAGAGAGACTGCTTTGAAATAAATCACATTGAATCTTTAAGTTCTGGATTTATTTGGAAGCTCTGGCTTAACTTTTATCTATTTAGAAGCATTCCTAGAATGCTTAGCAGTGCCAGTGGGTATCACCAGCTATGTAGTTAGGAGAATGTGATTGGTCAGTGGACCGTTATCGAGCAAGAGTGGTCTGGTCCTTGTTCTCCTTGACTGTGAGAATGATAATCTGAACCATTGTTTCCTCTTCTAGAAAATGAGATACTGGAATTAAATGATCTCTACATGTTTGATACTGACCACTGTACTAAAAACTCAGGGAATATGTGGCATTCTAGGGGATCATTCAGAAGGCTCTATTAGGCTTTGACTAAATAGAAGATCAACATAAAGGAGAGGTGTGAGTCAGCACCTCAATTGAGGAAGAGAGTGTGTGGAAGAGATAGGCTTTTACCAGAAAGGTTGTGTTTCCTGTGTTGAGAATATAGTCTTTACAAAGCTTCAGATGTGAAGGTACACAAAAGGACTTTAGAAATACTCTTTCAAAACCCCAAGTAATCCCCAGTCCATTTTGTTTTGTGCAAAGAAGTTGCTACAGAGACTGCCATATTCCATACTTCTCCACATTCAGTTTTCAAGTCATTACACATGTGCTCATCTATTAAGAGAAAGCTTTTGCCAAAGAAAACAGACTTCTACAGTTGCTCTGCACATGAAATAAAGATGATGATCACGTACATAAAGAGGGTAATATAGAGCAGTTTTTTATAAAAATAAGAACCAAACAAAAACAAGAAATAACCCATATTTTTCACCAGCTTCCTTTATTTTTTCCTTTCAATTTTATGTGTGCATGTAAGTGTACACAGTTGTAAGATGCTGTTTTGCTGTCTTTCTGCTTAGGTTTAGTTTTCTCTATCCTGGGTACTACCTGTACACTTTTACACACACACCTATTCTTCCCTCCTTTCCTTTTTCCTGGGCTATTACTTGAAGCAAGTCTTGTCTACTTCCCTTTTCCATCTGACTCTTCCACTTGTGTTCCCCTTCACTCCATTTTCTCTTCATATGACCCAAGAAAGGCCCCTGCTCATAGCTCATAATATTAACAGTAATATTTTTGATAAACCTAAGCCAAGGGAGAAAGAAGAATGTCTCTTAATAAAATACAGGCATATATATTAGAGACTTCGAGTTTCTATAGGTCTTGAAAGTACCTTGAAGTCCACCTTGCAGGACCTCCACCAGATCACACCTACTGAAACACTAGCACTCAACAGAAAATTAAGTTGTCAAGGAACTGCATCTACTAATTTAAAAGAGAACTATAGAATATTTTAGAATCTTCTGTAAATAACTTTAAGACCAACATGGGAACTCTGTTGCCGTTTATACTTTCTAAAAATAGAAAACTATGTTGTAGGATCCAGCTAACAAGTCTAGGAACTACTTTTTTAAATACTATCCATATTAACAATGAGGAGGAGAACCCTCTCCTAGGAGCAAGCTGTATGTATTGTTTGTCTGCATTGCAATTTGAAGATACCAAAGCTGAGTGCTTAAGAGGACTAGTTTGTTGACAACAGGATCCTGGACAGACTGCTAAATTATTTGCTGAATGTTGATAGCATAGCCAGGGGGAAAAAAAACAAGCTCATCCACAATGGGATTTGATATCAGTAAGCATATAGCAAGAGCTAGCAAAACTCATTTGAATAAATAGAGACAAAATGAAAAAGTTATGAGCAGTAACAATAGTTAGAATACTATCTTGAGCTATATATACCAGTGGTCTTTACAGTAACGTCAGGCTATTATCTTAAATAGGATTACTTAGATTATCCTGTTGCAAGGGAAACTAGACTAGATGACCTGTTAGATACCTTCTAAATTTCCCAATCTGCCATAGATTCTTAATTACAGATACTCTAATAATCAGTGTACCATATTCTTTTTAGTTGTACCAGTGATGAAGGAAAGTGATTTGACCTCTTTGATTGTCAGAGTAGCAGGCTGTTACGGCATTATAAATTTATTTCACTATGTCCAGGAAAGACCTTACAGTATTTTGGGAGTGGAGTTTTATAATATGGTCTGGTTATATTAACTGTAGAGTTTAGAGTGTTTATCATTTTATTACTTTGTGTCTTCCTAGATGGAAACATTGTACAATTTACCCCCTCAGGAACTACTACTCCCAGTAACTTCAGTGAGGCCTTTGTAGTTAGGGGTAGACCAGGATTTGCAGTAGAGTGTGTCATTCATGATAGGTTTTGGGTTAGTTATTTAACAAAGGCCTCCTTGGACCATTGTATTTCCACAAATAGAATGAATTCTCAGACTGAAGAAGGAAAATTCCATTAAGATCACCTATATACTTCTCTATTTTCATGACCTTGGTTTTGAATTTGGTTCCTGTCTCAAATAGTTACATAATTGCTACTGTGTAGTGATCTCTATCTTATGAATTCCTGTAGAGAGAAACAAGGTTCGAATAGGAATGTTTTGTAATATTTTAGATAACACTTTGAGAATGTAAGTTATTGTTTAAAGCTCTCTTTTTTTATTGGTGTTCTGAAAATGAAGTTTTTCAGGATGGATCTTTTTTAAAGATGATGTTTGGCCATGGAGGCAGAACTTATGTCTCAGAAAATGGATACATCTTATATAATTTCTTCTAATCAGCTCTACACATTATTCAAATACAGACTATGTACAGGTTGTTATTCAAGGTGCTTAAGGATACAGAAGTGAACAAATACCTCCTGTGACCCTTACATTCTTTGAGGGGCAGAAGATAAAGCAAAACTTAAAATGTCTTCATAGCTTCAGCTTTTGCAGAGAAATGATGTGATGGAATTGATACAATAGCTGCCTTAGATTAGGTGTTCAGGAAGGGCATCTCTGACAAATTTAAGCTGAGATTTAAGTGAAAAGGAAAAAAAAAAAAAGTGCCAGCCCTGATGCTCCAAGATCACGAATGAGAGCATTCCAGGCAGAAGAAATTGTGAGGACAAAAGCCGCAAGGTGGATAGGCCCTTAGCAAGCTCAAGGGAGAGAAACGTGAAGAGTGAGATGTAGAGAGCAAGGGCCAGGTTATTTTTAAGGTCATGAGAAAATCATTGCAAAGTTTTAAGCAGGTTTTAATGATCACTCTACTGTTCTGAGGAAAAAATATAGATAACGGTGGTTTGGATCAGGGTGTGAAGGCTGAGAAACTCTGGTGTAGGCATCCATTGCTTTGAAGTAATTTGGCTTTAATTAAGGAAAGCATACCAATGTGGTAAATCCTAAAGGAAGACAAAAGGAAGGTTTTGTTTTTTTATTTCTTAAATGGGAGGTTCTGAAGGATGTTTATATGCTCATTGTAGGAAGTTGTCTAATAGGGGAGAAGGTTTGGTGATGCTAGATGTCAGGAGGAAAGTTGAAGGAACAGTGCTTTTGAGACAGAGGAAGGGACAAGATGAGAACACAAATAGAGGACTGGTGTTTGAGAAGATGGAACATCTGGATGAGTTACTGAGGCAGGAGAAAAGCGCATGTGTGCAGGGAAGATTTTGTTGGGGAAAAGGAGGGTCCTGCCAACTGGCTCCCATTTTCTCAAAGAATATGGGCAGAGCTATTAAGTCTGTGTGAGAAATGGAGGAACAAAGGGAATGGGAGATGTGCAGAATAATGATAAATGTGCCATTGAGTAATGGGAGAGCTAGCTGCCAGAGAATGGAGAGAGGGAAATTGACAAAAGATACAGAGCATACTTCTTAAAGTTGAGATATTTGTTTACTTGTTTCTTCCTGGCAGCCCAGTAGATACAGACTCCATGAAGGCAGGCAGTCCCTAGGTCTGTTTTCCTAAAAACCCTTCTGCCCAGCTCAGGGCTCTGATTCGTTGCCTGTTTTGAGGAAGCATACTGAGTGAGTGCATGTCTTCCTAGTGTTACCCTCAAGTCCAGATGTACAGGATGTGAATGATTGGTTTCCTGCAGTTGAGGATGGGCATTTTGGAAGGGAAGGGCAAGGGATTCACAGAAAATTACTAGAGAGGGATGATGGTGATGGCTCTTAAATCTTAAGTAAGGAGAGGGTAAGGATAGGAAGGCTGGTAGGAAGGAAGGAAAAGGCCCAATGGATTAGAATTCACAGGTAAAAGAATTGTTCTTGGGAGGGAAGCTCTTTGACAAGGATGGGAGTTTGCTAGGAGAGAGAATGTCTGAACTTGTTACTGTGGAGGTGAAGCTGTTTGTAGAGACAATGAAGTTCAAGGTATGTCCTAGGAATGGGAATAAAATGGAATCGAGGAGTGATCACCAAGTAGAAGCTTATGGGAATGGGAGGCCAGGGTTTTAACTGTGTGGTCTGTATGGGTGATCATGTTGCTAAAAATGACAGCAGTTGAGGGAGAGAGCCTACTGGAGGCCATGTGCTGAAGTTCTCAGCAACAGAAGCCAGTATCAACATTGGCCCTATTAATGAAAAACCTGTTAGTGGTCTATAATATCTAAATTACTCAGTCATCTTGCTATTAGCCAGAGTAAAAATAGTAGCTTCACCTCCCCCTCACCCAGGCCTCCTCTAAGGGTAGCCTTGCCTTTGTATATGGCTTGCATCTATCAGAAAGTCTGTCCATTTCCTTCTTGAAGCTGGCTTATGTTAGTTTAATTCTATATTTGGCAATTCATTATTATATAATCTTTCCATTTGCTATTTAAAAGTTCCATGTAACTTGCTGTTTGGTTAGTTTTTATTTGATCATAGTAGGTGACCTTTTGAGCTGGTTATTTATTCCAACAGTTTTCAGCATTAAATCCATTCCCTCCCCTTTAGGATTACTATCATAATGAAAACATGTATTCTTGGCTTTTTTTTCTTTAGTTAAACTGAAATTATTTTAAAAACAAATACTAGTAATGCCCTAGTTCCCTTTGAAAAGCTTATTCACACCATCTAAGATTTGTTCATATTCTTTTGTTGGTGAAAACTGTATTGCCAGAAGGGACTTGAGAGATTATATCATCCAGTTGCCTCATTTTAAGGATAGTAAATTGAGGCTCAAGAAGGCAGAGATATAATTACTACTAACTAGTTGGAGAGTCTGCCTTCTGGTTTCCACTCTAATGTCTTTTTTCCTCTATACTAAATGCAATCAGAACGGTCTCCTTAATGATAACACTTAGAGTCACTCGTACTTTCCATTTCCAGGGTGATGGGGTTTATGGAAACCAAATACTCCATAATCAAAATACCCTCTAATGCTCTTGACAACTCCTGAAGGATTAAGAGATGGATATGTAGGAGCAGGTATTTTCATTTTTCACATGAGGAAAGTGAGATGAAATTCCTTGCGTGAGCTCATGAAGCTGATAGTGACATTATTGAGGCCTTACTATACTGTTACTGGTCAGATGTTGAACACACATTGACGTTTAATTTTCATGACAGTCCTGTGATGTGCAGATACCATTATTCAACCTAGCTTTATGAATAAGGTAACAGAAAAGCAAAGAGATACAGTAACTGTCAACTTGCCCAAGGCTCCCAGGGTGGAACATAGGCAGTGTGACTGGAGCCTGATCTTTGACCATGACTTTGTTTACTAAGAATGGCAGAGACTTGAAATTGTGACAATTTCAAGTCCAGTGTGCTCTACTGCCTGTGACCAAGAAAATAAATACTGCCTGCTGCAGTGTGGTTATATGAATGACCAGGAGAGTGAAAGATGTACTATGGAGACAGGAAAGAAATGACAATCTTCCAAACATTAAACTACAGAAGAGTAGATTTAAGGTTGCAGGCTTTGGTAATTGGCTAGGTTGGTAGAAGGGTTATGCTATTGAAGGGTAACACTTCACCTTTTCTTAGTTATAAATGAGCTTTTATTATCCAGCCAGCCCATTCCTCAGATTCCATATTATCAGAGAGAAAGGAAGAAACAGAAAAGAGGACCCCTTGTTGAGTTTAGATCTCTTGAACACACACAGGATCAGTTCAGAAGTTCCCATGACACAGGGCATTGAGAGTGAGCTCCTTGCTTGTTCCTCACCTGGGAAGAGACCTGCCCGGGTCCATCTCTCCTGAGTAGGAAAGGCTCAGCTCTCTGAAGAGACTTCTGCCCAGGTGCAGGCTGTCACGGGCTGGGCTTGGCTGACTGGGGTAAGATGAAAATCTATCCAACTGTGCACCAGTTCACAAAGCTGGCAGCATCCCCACCCATTTTTTTAGCTGAAACACCCCAACTCTGGTCACCTCCTGCATGCTAGGAATAGAGGTCCAAGTTACTTTCCCTAAAAAAATGTATGGCCTGAGATACTCCTAAGGGAGATAAGGTTCAATTTTTGATAAATAAAGTTTAAACAATTATATCTACTTAAAAAAAATAGAATTATCAGTTCGATTCTGAATGGCCTACTTGATGTGGCCATTTGTCCTGAAGATAGAATATTGGAATAATTTGATATATTCACTAAACTGTTTTCTCACAGGAATCCATAAGCTTAGAATTAAATTGCGTCAGCCACAGCTGCCTCAGCCTTGTGCAGTAGAGGTGGTTTTATCCCTGGGATAGAGCTATGGTTTTTGCCTTGGGCGCTTTTCACCTGTTTGCCTTAGCATAGATTTACTCTGTTTCATGAATCACTTGTTTAACTTATAATTTCTCCAAGATTATTCTGAAGGACATTTTTGGGTACATGCCTAGCCCTAGGGATTTCATTCTGTCCATAAATTTGATCATTAAAAATATCCTCACAAATGAAGGAAACAAAAGTAGAAAATATGGTAGATTTGCCTCTTTTGTTCACATATTGACCCACTGTATAAAGTTACTAAAAAATGTGTACAGCTTTGTACAGATCCCCTAGCGGGATTGGACACAGGAATAGGCTGACATAGAAACCAGTTTTCAGCATGACTCGGCATCACATTACTTTCTCTGCCTATTAGCCCATGGGTTAAGAGATTTGTCATTCTAGAGATGTTGAGTATTCGAACATGCAAAAACATGGCATATTTTTCTATTTTAATCTGTACTTTTATTTTTTAAATAATGTAGTTTTGTATCAGCTAAGTATGATTTAGATTCTTCCTCCAGAATTATAAATCACCTAATTTCCTTCTGTGAAAAGATAGGGGACAGAGATGGTGAGCTTTTTAGCTAAACGTTTGTTCCTGTTATCTCCCTTTTTACAAGTGTTTGAGCCTTGCTAGAGAATGCTCATCCAAAAGATTTAAACAAGAATTTTAAAGTTTGTCTGGTCAAATCACTGAAACATATCATTAGAAAATGTAGTGAATAAGTCTTAAATCATATAGATTAAAAATGACTTGCTTCCACTTAATCATGTTTTCATTAAAGCAATTTTCAAAATGTTTTCTTAAAATATCTTCAAAATAGTTCCTGGTTGAATGGAAACAAGCGTTGGGAAAATTCTCCTGTTGCAGACATGTTCATTAGTGTGGTGATAGCATTGCCAAAAGGAAGGAAAACATGCCAGGGCAAACACACTCAGTCCTGAGAACTTTCCTTCTGTGAATTCCTAGCCTGTTCTTTCTCAGTTTCCTCCCCTCCTCTTCCAGAAGTTCCTTTGTTGCCATCATTATCCAGAATGTAAGTGGCTGTGCCAGAAATGCTGCCCACAGCTAGTACCAGAACAAATGTAAAGAAGATACATATGCTCCTTTCTGTTTATTTGCTGTGGGTATTTTTCTAACAGCTGAAAAAGCCTGGTATAGTAAGAGATTATTGTAGTCTGGAAGTTGTTTTTGTGGTAGAATTAGTCTAGCTGTGCTTATTCCTCAAAGCAAGGTTATAAACTCTTGTTTCTGCCTACTTTGAAATAGTCAGCAGATTTTGTGTCTCTTTTTAGTATTTTAGTATGTTGGTAGTTTTTATGCTCCAGAATATTTCTGTACCTAAAAATGTGCCTTATAAAATTAATTTCCTTGGTGGACATAACCATTGGACATTGCCCCTTAAATCTTCTGTTCTCAGCACTCTGGCCATTGTTATTAAATCATAGATTTTTTGAGCTGATAGTCTCTTTATAAACAGAGTAAGAAAGGAGGTTTTGAAGATGATAAGAGTCCAGCCTTTTCTTTTTGCAGGTAAAGAAACAGACCCACAGAAGTGAGGTGACCTGCCCTGAGCCTTCAGTTAATAGCAGAGTTGGGAACTAGACCCCAACTCCCTGTTAGTGCCTCTCTCTTTCCAGTCTGAGTCTGCTGTCATTGCAGAACTCAGATGGTGTTTAATACTTAGCAAGGGCACTGGGGACTGGGCTCCAACCCATTTATTACTAAAGAATATGTTTACTAAGTCCATTTTGGCTCACTCTATTATGTGCTCTTGGACTCAACCAAGCCAGAATCTAGATGGAGTTGAAAACAGTGTGGAAACTATATTGATTCCAAATATAACCTCCAAGCTTCCTATGAGGAGGGAGGCACCTTAATCTTTCAGAGACAGTTTTACTGTTTCACTCTACCTGTGTTTCCTTGATTAACACCTTTGAGGATTCCCTGTGGCATCAGATTGCTGAAGCTCCTTTCTTACTGTACGAGAGACAACAGCCTGTCCCCAGCACTGAGGAGCTGAGACCTGATTCAGCCATTCACAGTAAGCCTTTTTTAGGAGAGGAGACTTAAAAAAAAAAAAAAATTTTAGGGATTTGTATATGTCAACCTTTGTAGTACTTGTCTCCATGATTCCCACCCTACCTAGAATGAAAGCCAGCATCCTTCAAGGGCCCACCACTCTCATTACCTCTGACCTTCTGTCCAGCCTTCCGCTCCTCACTCACCCTGCCACCCTTTCACCAGTCCTTTTGCTGGTCTTCAAGCACATCAACAAACTCCTGGTGCACTTTGCACTTGACTGTTCCTCTGCAAAGGCACTCTTCCCCTGGACACTGAATGGCTCCTACCTCACCTCCTTTCACTTCGTTTTGAGGCCCTCCATCACCAAGCATCCTATGTAAAATTGCAGCTCCTGACTCAGCAGTTCCTTTTCTGAGCCCCTTCTTTGTTGTGTTTTTCTCTGTAACACTTGTCACTTTCTAATATAGCACTTCTGTTTTTAAAGTACACTCCAGGTGCTTCTGACATGCAGCATTGGGAACTTCTGCCATAGATGTCACTTCACTAGGTGTTACTTAGGGGAATTATAGCAGAAGCAGGATTTTACGTATCAAGAACAAATTATAATCGGTCCTTAATTGTAGTTCAAGAAAAATACTTTACACATAATAGAACAAGTCTCTTGAATTAAACCATATATGCCTAAACATTAATTAATGTTTCCCACTCATCAGAAAAGGTTCTTGGCAGTTGTGATAGCATATTCCAATGTGTAGCTAAATCTTGAGGACCATGTACCTTATGAGGATCTTCTAATTTTTGTATGAATTTGTTATTTAAACAAGAGTATATAAGATACAAGATTAAATAAATAGTGGATTTAAATAACTCTTTCCCTTAAAAGGGTTCAACACTAGATAACCTATGTATGATTAAGTCTACTTTAGAATGTTTGCTACTGCTTATAACTTAAATTTGAAAGTGGATTTTTGTTTTTTGACTATTAAAATTACACCTTGTAGAAATTTTGGAGAGTTGACGAGTAGCAGTAATAATGGGGGAGTCGTCTCTCAGAGTTGATTCTTGTTGACACTAGTTGTGTCCTGGCCTTTTTACATTTCTGTACAAATGCTGGTGGGGGTGATGTGATTTGAAAAGTATAATGGAGAAAATATTCCCACCACAAAGGGCTAAACACTGGTAACGGTTGTACATATTTATATTTGCTTCTAGTTCCCTATGTGCATACTTTTTAAAAAACAGAGCAAATAATGTCTTAAGCATGTTACCCCCTTTTTTTCAAACAGAAGATCTTATGTTTAATGTCAGCATTTAAGAGGACAAAACAGGAAAGAGACATTTTTCTGGGGAAAATGGGGAAATTATCCTATTAAGAAAAGTTTGAAAACCTGCAGCAGAGCAGATAGGTGCAGGTGAATATCTGCTTATGTCTTTTATTTTTTGTTTATTTATTTATATTAGGATATCATTGTACACTCTTATGAAGGTTTCGCATGAAAAGCAATGTGGTTACTACATTCAACCATATTATCGAGTCTCCCCTCAAGCCCCATTACAGTCACTGTCCATCAGTGTAGTAAGATGCCACAGTCACTACTTGTCTTATCTATGGTGTCTTCTCCATAATCCCCCCCACACCGTATGTTACCCCTTTTTAAAAGGAATATAGTGTTACAGAAAAATTCATCTCTAATCACCATCCTCCATTCTGTTCCTGTGCCCACCATGTCCTTGGCCCCGCACCATAACTGAAATAATTACTTCCGTAAGTTTTTTATATAGTGGTCCAGTACAATTTTCTGTAGTTGTTACCATAGAGAACATGTAATGTTGCTTTGCTTCAGTTTAGCTAGATATATCCTGCTGTAAACATACCACTCTGCAACTTTTTTTTCTCCTCAGCTTTGGAACTATCCAATTTGATACTTAACTGATCTAGCTCTTTACCTTGGCTGTAGAGGACTCCTAATATGTGAATGCACCACAGTTTCTTCATAGGGTTGATTTTTGGTTCTTGGCTTTTATAAATAGTGCTGCAATGAATATCCTCATGGGTCTTAGACAAACATATTAGTGTTTTCTTAGAGTCACATAGAATTTTTATCCTGCTTCTCTTTCTCCTCTTAACATTAAGACATGTACATTTCTATCGGCTTAGTATAACCTCTTCATAAACACATACCTCTTAAATCTAGATGTTGAGGCATCTTTGATTTCCTTAATGAAAAAATAATATAAAATAGTAATTGGACACAAGACTTTCTTTTTACACCAGAGTAATTTTAAACATTGCATGTGCTCTCTTGATAGGAGTAAATAAAACATTAAGCTATCTCATCACAAACATTAAAACAAAAATGAGCAGTTTAATTTCATATTATTTTCCCCATTTTCTATGTTTAGAGAGGTTTTCTATATTTTCTGAGATGACCTTTGTTGTAACTTGTCCTTGAGGATCCTCCTTTGATGCCACTTCTCTGCATCTTTCCTGACATCTTCCTCTTCCCATATGTACTTGCCTGACCATTGTGCACATTGCAGTTATTTCTTCATGCCTCTTGTTCGACTGCCACAGTGACCTCTTTGAGAATAGTGTATTGTCTTACTTATTTTGTACCCTAGACAAGCACAATGCTTGACATGAAGATGTTGACCAAATATATGTTGAATGAAGGAAAGGGAATTTCTGAGGTGGGGGTTAGCAAGGGTGGGATTGGGACACAGTGATGGTCACTTTAGTAAGGAACTTCACTTATTCAAAGTATGGAATATAATATGAAGTCTTCAAAAGGAAATGAGGTGATAAGGACCACAGAATGATGGTGTTGACAGTGGATCTCTGCCTTAGAATATTGTCATTTGCATATATACAAACAGATCACCAGTTTTATGCACGAAAGTAAATAAATTGCTCCTTGGAATCTAAATATCATTGTATTTGCTAAAGTTTATGCTTGTTTTTCTAGGAATAAATAAAAAAACCTGAATCCCTGACAGATACAGACATCTTACAGAATTTTTTTTTTTTTTTTTTTTTTACTCCTTGCCTCATTTTTTTGGTTGCCCCAATTTTAATCAAAACGGGTTTCCTGGAATGAGTAGACTAAAGTTAAAAGAAATATTTTGGTCGCTGTTCTTACGAAATACTTCGTGGTTTGGAAGTGGTACTGCTTTAGTGTTTCAACAGCTTCATTCATGTTCCGCACCCAGTGTAGCAGTATGATACCAGTAACTGAGCTTGAGAAGGAGAAGTGCAAATGCAGAACCTCCAAATTTAGATAATGAACAGTACAACTTTTGGGAGGGGAGTCAGAGTAGTTTTCTTAACTTTTATCATGACCTAGTTATAAACCATTTAGTACTATGAATTTTCTTGGTGAGTGCCTTCATAGCTCAGAAAACAGTTTCTTTTAATGATAATTTTGTATATTAAGCTGCGCTGCTCTCAAAGTTTGCTCATTTTTTAAAACGGAACTCTGGTGTGTTTTAAGTAATGACACTGTCAGGAGAATATAGTCTTACTAGTAGCCAAAGAGCTAAGATTGAAAGGAGTTACAGGTATCATCACCTTTTTCCAGTATGGAAATTGTTTCCAATCTGGAATACTTTAAAACAGATTGTTCTCTGGGTAATTTTTGCTGCTAATTAACATCTCTTTTTACAGGATTCATGAATAAAATTTTCCATCCCAACATTGATGAAGCGTAAGTAACTATTTTAAAATATTTAAATCTTAGCAGCAACTGCTCTTAAAGTTCATCTCTCTCTTCATTATAAAAAAGCCTCAGTTATCTTTTTGGATTTTTTCAACAGATAGGATTATATTAATGGTCATTTAAAACTATAGAATCTCAGGGATATGATACTCTAACCCACTTAAGTTAAACTCTGCCATTGGACTGTTAGCTTTTCCATTGTCGTGAATGGATCCTTCATGTCCCCTGATACCCAATTAGTATTTGTAATACTCCACATTTCTGTTCTCTTTGTATAGACACAAATCTGTTTTCACTATACAGATTTACTATTTTCAGCCCTGAGAAAGTATTTCTCAGTTCTTAAGAATAAAGCAAACACGAGTAACCATAGTTTCTGTTAATAAATCTCAGTTGTCCATTTCTTTCCTTTTAAAATGTGCTATCAGTGCCTCCTATTTTATAGTTTCGGTGCTGTTAGATACTTGATTATTTGTTCTGCAGTTTTTCCTTGACAGGGCACTAAATGTTGCTATCACACACACACACACCTGGTATCCTGAACCCTGTGTGTGAGTATACCATATACATACATCATGCTCTGTTATTCTTTAATACTTCCATGTATCAGTCATCTGAACAACAAGGATGTTTTCTTATGTAACAGCAGTATAGTCATCAGGTTTAAGTATTAATGCAATACTTTTTAATCTACTGCCATAGTCCAGTAACATAACTTTTCTCACTTTCCTTTCAAATCCAGTCCAGGATCATGCATTACATTTAGTTGTCATATTTCTTGAAACTACTTTAATTAGGAACATTTAACTCAGCATTTTATAATAAAATTGACATTTTTAAGAAGAGAAACCAGTTATTTTATAGACTGTCCCTCAGTGTGGGTTTGTCTGACGTTTCCTTATCATTAGATTCAGAGTATGCACTCAAGGCCAGAAAACCACACAGTGAGATTGTGTTCTCCTCAGTGTGCTGTGTTAGGAGGCACATGGATCTGTCTGCCCCTGATTGTTGGTGATTTTCCTGATCTGGCCAAGGTGTTGTCTGGTTTCTCCTTGGTATGGTTACTGTTTTTCCCTTTCAATCTGTGAGGAGACACTAAGACTTTATATATATATATTCTTTTCTCATCATACTTTCCCTAAAAAGTATCATTTTTTAAATGATGTATTAAAAATATTTTTCTTGATAAATAAAATTAGTTGCCACAAAGCTGCAACTAACTTTCTAATCTTTAAAAAAATGCCATTCTTCCCATCTGTTTCAGGTCAGGAACTGTGTGTCTAGATGTAATTAATCAAACTTGGACAGCTCTCTATGGTGAGTTTGGCCATGGAATATTTTTTAGAGATGCTTGAGACACTTCCTAAAAAAATGTTGTTTGGCTTTTCTTCTCTGGTTTAAGATATTTTTTGGGGAATGGGAAGGGATGTTGAGGACCTGGATGGGAAGTTTGATAAGTGAAAAAAGAACTTTTTTTTCTCAAGTACAAACTTTAGTTTAGCAGTGGAAGTTTAAAATGATCTTGTGAGATTCTGAAATGAAGGTATAGTGATGTATATATGCAGGCATACCAGTACATATAGAAACATTTTATATGTGTGTGCATTCAGAAGCACGTTGTATACATTTTTATCTGTAATACCTTTTAGTTTTAGAAAAACTCTTAGGAATGTCTCAGTGAAGTGAGATGATGTATTGAGAGGTCTGAGGAATCATCTGTTTCAAAGGCCAAAACCTCACTATGAAACAAAGAATGATTTAGCCTAACCTTCAGTGCTGAAGTTAACATCTCATCTCTTCCAGGGAATCAATGTGTGAATTACCCAGCTCTGTCACATATACTGTGACGTGCTAAATATCAGAGAGAGAGAGAGAGGACTATATGGCCTTCTCTTCCTGAGTATATAACTTGGTTGGGGAGCTAAAAATATTGTAAAGTATATTTAAAGTTAATTAGGAATACAGCAAATCACTATGTTTATTATTCTACCACGGGTCCAAGTCATCAGGTACCACAGGCTCTCCCTGCTCTGAGGGCCCCAGGAAGCTCCCCTGGTGTTCCAGTTGGAAGTAATCTCTGGACACTCCTACATTACATAGCTCTTTTTTGTGGCCTTTTACTTCCTACCCTGTGTTTGTTGTTTTATGCTGACCTTTTCCTGTCCTAGTAGATTATTTTTTGCCTTACGGGCAGTTTGGGGTGCATGTCTGATTTGTTTTGAAGGCCTGATACTCCTGGCACAGTGCCTCATATGCACATGGGTTGGAAGAAAGCATGGTACAGACAACAAACCTGTTGAGAGGTACAAGAAGATGGGGGAGGATCGCATAGGTTGGGGTTAATCAGACGTGGCCCTGTCTTGTTGAAGAGTTGAGAGACCGTTTAACTGTTTAAGGTAGGTAAGACATTCCAGCCACCAGTCACCTTGTCAGACATCCTTGTGCTAAAATGGTACATGGGAACCTCAGCAGGAGGTTGTTCTCCAGCAGCACACAGTTAATATTTTTGTTTTCCTCCTCCTGATTTGACCATTCAAGAACTGTTGCCTGGAGTTACGGTCCCTGATCTTGTGTGGCTGGCAACTTCTTTTCTCATCAAACATCACTTCCTCAGAGAAGCCTCCTTTCATAGCCACTCCATTTAAAATAACATCGCTCTATAGCACCACACCCTGTTCTAAAAGCCTGTCTTTAAAACCTGTATTTGTTTATTGTTTATCTTGTCCTATTAGATTGTAAGCTTCACAAGAGCCGTGTACACATATATACACACACACATGTCTAAAATGGTGCCTGGTGTACAATAAAGGTTCACGTATTTGTTGAATTGATAAGTGAAACAAATCATGCCTAGTACTGTTCATCACGGTAGTTTTAGGAAAACAACGACTTATAAGGAGATAAGGCAACAAGAAAGAACATATACTGTGACGTTGATTAAATGGATTCCTTTTAAGATTTTTTTTTTTTTTGGTAAAAATGTCTCATGGCATGCTGCCTGGAATAGCTGATGTAATGATGTGTTTCCTTAAACTGCATTCACATCTTAGAAATGTACATAACAAAATACTGCAAGCTGGTTCCAATTACAATAAAGTAAATTAGACTTTAGTTTAACCAATTCTTTTACGATGGACCAGAAAAGCTTTGTGGAAGATGTTTGCTGATTCTCAAGTACCTTACCTCTCAGAACAGATTTTGTTTTTCATAACAGCTTTATTGAATTAAAATTCACATACATAAAATTAACCCATTTGAAATTTGTGATTTGACAGTTTTTAGTATATTTGCAGTTGTGTATAATAACTACCACATTTTCATCGCCTCTTGAAAGATACCCCATATCCTTTAGCTATTATACCCTTATCTCCCTGACCTCCCTCCCCAGCCCTAGGCAACAACTAATCTACCTTTAGTGTCTATAGATATGCCTATTCTGGACATTTATTATAAATGGAATTTTACAGTATGTGGTCATTTGTGACTGGCTTTTTTTGCTTGATACAGTGTTTTCAAAATCTACCCATGTTGTCCATACATCAGTACTTCATTCCTTTTTTATGGCCAAATAATAGTCCATTGTATGGATACCACATATCCATTTGTCAGATGATGGACTTTTGGGTTCTACCTTTTGGCTATTATACCTGTAAAAATATTTGTGCCCATGTTTCTATGTGGACATAACATTTTCATTTCTCTTGGGTATGTACCTAGGGGTGGAATTGCTGGATGATAAGCTGACCCTTTAAACATTTGAGGAACTGGCAGACTGTTTTTCCAAAGTGGTTGAACTATTGTACATTCCCACTAGCAGGTATATGAGGATCAGAACTGACTTTAAAGCAAAAGCCCAACATGACTAAGGTTTTTTGTTTTTTTTTTTTTCTGAGAGGGCATCTCTCATATTTATTGATCAAATGGTTGTTAACAACAATAAAATTCTGTATAGGGGAGTCAATGCTCAATGCACAATCATTAATCCACCCCAGCCTAATTCTCATCAGTCTCCAATCTTCTGAAGCATAATGAACAAGTTCTTACATGGTGAACAAATTCTTACATAGTGAATAAGTTCTTAGGTGGTGAACAGTACAAGGGCATTCATCACAGAAACTTTCGGTTTTGATCACGCATTATGAACTATAAACAATCAGGTCAAATATGAATATTCGTTTGATTTTTATACTTGATTTATATGTGGATCCCACATTTCTCCCTTTATTATTATTATTATTATTCTTATTTTTAATAAAATGCTGAAGTGGTAGGTAGATGCAAGATAAAGGTTTAGTGTTGTAAGAGAGCAAATGTAGATGATCAGGTGTGTGCCTGTGGACTATGTGTTAATCCAAGCTAGACAAGGGCAATAATACATCCATGTATGCAGAAGATTTCTCTCAAAACAGGGGGGGTGAGGTTCTAAGCCTCACCTCGATCCCCAATTTCTCACCTGATGGCCCCCCTGCGACTGTGCCTGTCTTAGGTTGTTCCTCCCTTGAGGAATCTTACCCGTCTCTGGCTAACCAGTCATCTTCTGGGGCCATACAGGGAAATGTAAAGTTGGTAAGTGAGAGAGAAGCCATATTGTTTGAAAAGCTTAGCTTTTTACTTCTTTGCAGATTTATGCCCTGTGGCTTCTATGCCCAGCATTTGTCTTGAGGACTAAGGTTTTGTCTTGTCTATAAAATGTTAGAGTATGTTCTTATGTGACCTTCCAAAGCATTTAGTAAGTAACAAGAATTAAATCATGTGAGTCAAAGTGGACATTTATTTCTATATTACATGTGTACGAGTTGTCACTGTCACATAATACAAGAGCATGGAAGACACATTTACAGGTAAGTGCAGGAAACCAAGAAGAAATTAAATTTTTAGAGTGTAGTCAAAAAATATACTCAACATGGGAGATTTGGTTTGCCATTTTGCTCAAACCCGAACTATTCCTCAAGAAAATTCAATTCAATTCTTTTATGGAAAGTTTTAGGGCCAGGTAAGTACAGTTAATTAAAAGTACTGGTAGGAAGGTTTGGTGGTTGGTTCAGGTGACCTTGAAGTTTCTTTTACACTTAATCTGATCTTGAGATCTAAACTGAATTTTTATTACAAACTGTTAAAGTCGCTGACATTGAAGGTTAGTCCATACTGGTGAATTCTGAGTCAGTTAGTTTCCTGTTCTTGAGAGAATCTTAGTTCAAAGGACAAAAAACCTAACTTAATATAAACCGACTAATAGAAAGTTGGCATGTTAACACAAACATTCAACTGAGAAGCAAAAGACTTAGCCTGGCAACCAAAACTTGTTTCAACACCGCTACTATATAATATGGTGAGGAACAGGGAGTTACTTGTGAAATTTCCTGCAATTAACTTTGCCCCAGGGCATGTACTGTGCAACAGATATACGTATTTCTAATATAACAGCAATTCCCAGTGGAAATTTCAGATTTATACTTATCATAACCTGATATTAAACAATATTCATGATTGTAGTAAATTTAGTCCTCTCTTCCTACTCCCACCCCATGAAAGAAAATTGATTTCTGGTAGCCCATTTGACTCATTGCTTCTGTTCTCATCCTGTTTTCTTTTACCAAGTGTACATGCAGTTTGTTCATTCAGAATCTCAAAATAGATGTAATTGTAGTTTGATCACCCAGTAATTTTAAATTTTATATTATTTAACCTTGCTAGAGAACTAATTGGGTAATATGGTTAATTTTGTAAAGATGCTTGTCATCAGTATGGAGTTATCTATTGAGTATAAAGTTACTGTTATTACTCTTGTGACATTAAAGGTAGTAGATGCCATCAAAAAATTGATTTATTTGGTTTCCTGTATGATAGCATCTTTTTTTATATCCTCTCCTGCTATTCTAGACAGCAGTGATAAAAACTCTGGAGAACTCAAAATGCAGCCAAGGAGATCTGGGTTTCAGTGTCAAAAACAACTGTAATTTTAAAGACTGATGGAAAGTTTATTAAGGTACAGGTAGCTTTTTAAACTTCCCTTCTATTTTTCAGTTTTCCTTTTTACTCCAAAATACTTATCTAGGTTGGCTTTTCAGTCCACACTCCTGGGAGATCAGGTACCTTCACTACAGCTTTTGACTCCTTCCTGGTCTTCTGGGCCATGCATACTTGACTCCTGCAAATTGTGTTTATCTTTCCAACTTTTCATTTTACTCATTTCTTAACTGACTTAGTAAATTTCTTATTTTTTGGAGTAAGTTGTAGACCTAAGGTAGAAGACAATTTCATGTAAAATTGGGCAGTTTACAATTTTATTCTTTTTCACTCTTAGGGTTACTAGCCAGTGGACTGGATATTCCTCTTATTTTGCTGGTGAGAAGCAGCAACATTTGGGCAATCTCTTCCCCTAGAGTCACCTGGGGAGTCAATAACAGACAAGTGAAGTTGACTACAACAAAAAGGATGCTTCAGGGACTTGATTAGAATTGGGCACGAGAAACTAGTTTTTTTTACTAGGCATTTAGAAAAGTTTTAAACTATAAATTTATTTAATATTACTATACTACAGCCTAATGAATTCAACCTTTCCCATGTTAGAAGTAGTTATTCCACCCTCTTTTCAGGCAAGTAGCCTTTGAGTCTTTCCAAACAATTCAAATTTTGGCTGAAGGACGGTGCCTTAAAATAATGTTTTATGTTGCATTAGTATTTGCTAACTATGTTTCTAGACATTTTTTTTTTGGTATCATTACTCTACAATTACATGAGGAACATTATGTTTACTAGACTCCCCCCATCACCAAGTTCCCCCACTGTTTCTAGACATTTTTAGTGTAGTGACACAAACAAGAGAGATACGCATCTGTCTGCATGGACGATTGATTGGCCAACAACTGCAGTTTGAACAGGCTTGAGAACTCAGTATTGATCCATCCATGCTGGAATTGTAAACATCATCCAGCCTTTGGAACAGCTGGATGTCATTATGAGTCTGCTAGCAGAGGCCAGGTAGAGCAGTTTTTTCAGTATATAGGAGAAATGTCAACTATAGTAGATACGGAAGTATGCTGTGTTTTGGATTGAAGGCTTTAACAGTCCTTAGTCCCATGATCCACCTCCTTTATTGATCTGCTTGAAGATACCCAGATACGGTGTTGTATGTGACCCAAGAGTTTAATTAGCTCTGTACAGAAGAGTGGGTCTTGTTGGGTTGAACAGCTTAATGGAAATCCATTAAAAACACATTCACTTCACTGGTGGTCAGCATTAGAACCATAGAGTGGTCTGGGCTTTGTGGACTGTGGGATGTGAGCCAAGGTATGGCCCTGAAGATGGCCACAGCTATGTTCTTTGGGGCTCTAGTTTCAGCACTCAGCTGCAGTGATATGGACTTTTTTCTTCATTTGCTTGTAATCACTGTGTATAGGTAGTCTTTCCCTTGCATGGCCACTTGTAATTGCATGCAGTTAATCTTGTTCTCTTCTGACCCTAAAGACAAACTAAATTATTGTCTAGTAATTAAAAACTTTAATGAATTTTAGTATGAATGTAAGAATACCCAACTAGCTAATTATACATTACTGCCCTCATTTCTGGAGGGTTAATAACAAATCCTATTACCATGTTTTAGCTTACAAGCTTTTAAGGTAGGAAGGGTCATACCAGGCTTGAACTAGGGTGAATGACCTCTAAAGAACACCTAAGTAAGCTGGAGGTGTTTTGAGATTGACATAGCAACAAAGGCAATGTTTCTGATGAACAAAAGCCTGTTTGTTTGTTTGTTTTTTCAATTCTGACCTGTGTAGTAGCATTCATTTTCTTCTGTAGATCTCTATAGTTTAAATATGCTGGGGGAAGGGAGCTGCAGTTAGGCAGTGGACAGAGATATTTTCTACATTGGCGGAATGCTTGAAAGTGTTCCATGTTATGTAACTGGTTGGTGACCCAGTGATCTGGCACCTAGCAGAATGTAGCTGGTACTCCTCCAGGTTTTAGTATGCTGAGTCTTGGACATTGCCCTTTCCCACGTATGGCAGTAATACCTGTTTTTAGCTTGGAATAGTTAAAAACTATAATGCTACCACTAGTGAGATTAAGTATATCAGGTATATTGCAAAAATTCCCTGAATGTTTACCAGTTCTTATTCCTACTAATTGTACTCACTCTCTTTTTTTTTTTTTTTGAGAGGTGTGAGAACAGAGGTGTTTGGGTTTTTGCCTTTGTGACCCTCTGATGAGACCTTATTCTTATCTTTAAAAGATCCTCATGGGCTAGCATGAAAACGTGTAAATCTTACAAGTTCAGACATTTTTTATCCACACAGAAGACTCTTTCAGTTAAATAACCAGATCCATTCTTGAAGTTGTCATCTAGCAGATTGGTGGCTGGACATACTATTCCATTAGCAGCATGTTAGCATTCAGTAAACTAAATGCAGTGTTTCAAGCCTTCTGGCCAGTGCCGCAGTACCACAGAAAGTCTTTGTGGTGGTCTTCTTTACCTTGCCACATGTGTGTCCTCAAAACAACTACAGAAATAGGCTTTCCTCATTGAAATTGGGTTCGAATTAGTTATTTTAGAGAATGTTACTTTTATTTATTTATTTCTATTTTTGCTATCATTAATCTACAATTACATGAAGAACACTCTGTTTGCCAGGCTACCCCCCCTCACCAAGTCCCCCACACACCCCACTACAGTCACTGTCCATCAGCGTAGCAAGATGCTGAATAATCACCACCTATCTTCTCTGTGTTGCACAGCCCTCCCCGTACCCCCCCCTACAACACTATACATGCTAATTGTAATGCCCCCTTTCTTCTTCCCCACCCTTATCCCTCCCTTCCCACCCATCCTCCCCAGTCCCTTTCCCTTTGGTAATTTAGAGAATGTTATTTTTAATCTCAAAGCTATTTCTTCTTTCAAGTCTGCCTACCTGTCTGAGGGCATTCCTTGTAATTTCCTTTATTAAAGTTTTCTTCAAGGGAATGTGTTACCTTTTAGGGCCCACTGCTTACCAAGTCTTTTGTATATAGCAACTATTTGATTATATGATGCTGTTCCTCCAGTTAAAGACATGGAAGACTTCTCCTTTTATGGGGCAGAATTTCACTGTTTCTTAGTGTTTGCAGGCTGTAAACAGGAGAAAATTCAAGTAAAAAAACAAATCCATTATTAATACTGCCACTTCTTAAATGCTGATGAAAGAGTAGAAAAGCAAAGATCTATTAATTAATCCCAAATATTAGATAACCAAAGGAAATATGGATATTTTATGTATTCTTTCAGTCTTAGAAAAATTTGACTACATGTATGTTTGTATGTGTGTGTTTTCTACATATAGCAGATAACCACCACTACTGCAATGGAAAAAAAAAATGAGGCAAAACTAGAATGAGTGAAATGGGATTTTGTGGTTGGCTTTACTTTGGACACATATCATAAGTTCATGACTGCCCTAGCAGTTCATGATGCATTACAACTCCTTGAAAGATGAGCAAAGGTCATTTGATGGAATTTTGAATGATCAGCTGCTGATTCTCTCTAGTAAATCAAGGATATGACTAACAGTTGAAATTCCCAGGTGATCTCAATTACTTGACAATTAGCTTCAACTATAATGGCCCAAAGCCCACAGACAGAGGAGTATCTGGTGTAAGTCACAGAGAATCACCATTTCTAGACCTTAGAATTGACAAGCTGTGATTTTTGCCCATCCTGTTACCTCTCTAATTGTGATCAGGACTCTTTCTTCCTCTCCTTTCAGCCCTGCTCCCTTCTGAAATACAGAACAGATAAATACCTAAGAAGTCACAGCTAGCTCAGTGATTCTCAACTTGGAAAGCCAGGAGTCTGAGGGGTGGGGGTCCCTGAGTGTGTTTGGGTAGGATGCTTCTGGAGTATGAATAATTTGAAGGAAAACAAGAGGAACTTGTTCTAAGGAAGCTTTCTCTGATTACAGAAGCAAGAGCTTGGGGGCCTGGAAGTTCATCCAGGAGATGGTTGCCCTGATCCAGGGCTGGAATGATATATTAGGCTTGACTTAGTTACATGCCATGGGAAACAAAAGAGGAATCCGAAGCATTTCATTAGCATAAATAGTGAGTCTGGGAAACTGTATGTGCAGTAAAGAAGGAAAGCTTAACCAGGGTCATT
Source organism: Manis javanica (assembly GCF_040802235.1). Classification (NCBI taxonomy): domain Eukaryota; kingdom Metazoa; phylum Chordata; class Mammalia; order Pholidota; family Manidae; genus Manis; species Manis javanica. The sequence continues at coordinate 21,619,163 of NC_133161.1, forward strand.
CCAGAGGTTTGGAGCCTAAAGACAAGGATGTTAGAGTCAACCCAGGGATTAGGAAAAAGGAATAGGTTTTCAGAGAAACAATTTTAGGTGTGTCAAGTGTGATAAGACCAGAAGTATAAAGGACCCAGTAGAAAGTTTTGGGTAGTTACAAGCATAGACTTCTCTCTTTGATATTGTAACACGGTGAGCTTCCTGGAGTATGAATATATGAAGCTAATTCTGAAAATAAAAATATCACGGAATTCACACTTCTGTGCAAGTAACTGATGTTTCTCCAAACAAGTCTTTCTGTGTTTTGTTCCTTTGGCTTTTTTTTTTTTTTTTAAAGGGGAACTCAGGTCATTGGGCATCTTGGAGTCAAGAAGTAGGTAAGGGAGTGGGACAGGTGGCATTTGAGAAGGAAGGAGTGGCTTTATAGTTTTGTGACTCCTGACCGTGACTGTACTACATGATGGTGGTGGTTTCTGAGTTAAAGCATTTTGTGCATTAAACCTGAAAAACAAATAAAGATTATGCAAGTCAAAGTCTCTGAGAAGACTGCCTGCCTAATAAGTGTGGTTCCTGGGGTGGCAGACCATGTCAAGCTTTGGGCATCCACAGGGTTTTAACCTGAAGATAGCAACATGCTTTACAAAAGTTTCCATTTTAGTGTTGAAAGGAACTGTACAGGAAGAAGAAAAAATTTATGGTCACTGGTTCATAAACAGCCAAGAATAAAACATGAGATGTGTGATTCATCCCCTCCTGTGTTTTCTCCTTTAAGCCATGTGCCATCTTTTTGTGAGTCACCTGGAGTAGGGTGGCTTTACTTTAATAATTGGTGTATTTTTTTTTCAGCATGACTCGTTTTAATTAACCTGTATTCTTTAAAGGGATACAGGTAGCTGAAATTTCTACTCTAAGAAGATGGCATATTTTTATTAATATTTTAGTCTAGTCCTTTGATGCAGTTCAAAGCCTATTTTAAAGTCGTTTTTAGTAATGTGTTATTCTTCCTTGTAAGTATCCGCAGTATTATACTTCTCTTTTTGCAGATGAAGAAATTGAGATGCAGAGAGGAAGAGATCTGCCCAAAGTCACTGAGCCAAGTCAGTGGAAGGCCTGAGATTAGACTTAGGTCTTCTAGGTTTTTCATCTGTTGTTCACCTCTAAGGAGCCAGCTTCCCTTTTGCTGGAGACAATTCAGCCAAATGGAATTTGTGCTGCCTGGTATCCAGCATATTAGGTGATACCCATCACTGCCAGTTCTTCCCTACAGCAGCCTTAATGCCCCTCTGAAGTGGACCCACTCTTTCCTACCTATAGTTTGGAATACCTCCACCTGGAGGAATTGATGGTGACAGCATGTGCAGACAACAGTGTGAGGATTGCTGCCCTAGAGGCTCTGCAGCAGCTTAGCTGCTGAAACCTGGACATTGCCTTGAGCCAGAGAACCCATAAATAAATAGCCCTATTGTCATTTGGTGTCTGGGGATAGGGATGCATAAGCTAGGTGGTGTTCCCTGGCTGTGCATTTCCACACACAGACACACACATAGATGCCAGCCAGTCCTAGGTCAGAATCCCTGGGGTAGGTATGAGGCCTTGGCATGCATATTTTGAAAAAACTCCTTGGGTAATTTTGATGGGCAGATAACCCAGGTCCTAGACTCATCTAGGAACCATTGCTCTAGACTGAGTGGAGTAAATAATGCTGCTTTTAATGAGAAATCAGCATGGTTTGAGTATTTGTAAAATTATGTATGAATATAATCATTAACTGAGGTATGGGTGTTATAATATTGCTAACATTAATACTGTAAGATCAGGCTGAAGAATCAGTCTTAATGGACTGCATTTTGGTAAGTGCTGATCTCATCCAAGGTAAAGTAAGGGCTCTTTACTCATCATAAACCACACTTCTCAGGCATCTTGGGACCATACAGTTATGGGCACATGTAGTTTATGTTGCAGGGGTTCAAGGTATACTTCCTGTATAAAACTATGTGACTGCAGTGTTTCTGTTGTGTGTGTAGACATCATCTGTATGCCTAGCACCTTGTGCTGAATCTGGCAAGAAGTTAGTAAATATTCATTAAAATGACTATTAATAAATGCAGCGAACTGGTACTTACCTCTACGATTATGATTTTAAGTTCTCCATGTAGGTTCCTACCCTCATTATACAGAATATTGGAAAACTGGTTAAGTTTACCTCCACCAGAAAATGATGAGAGTTAAATGACAAGACCTATAACTGGGTTCAGTTATTTTAAGATCCGGTGCTTTGAATACTTTTCAAAGTAGAGATTTTCAAAGCTGTAGAAAAAGGCAGTGCTAAGAGAGTAACTGCTCATTTTGTAAGAACATAGAGAGGTGTACAGTATTGGGCCACATGTTTTAACTGATAAACAATAGATGTAGTATTTCTAAATTCTTAGTTTAGAAAGCACAGTGAATTACGGGAAGGCAGTATAGCAGAAAAGACAAGTAGTGACTCTGTAGCATCTTACTATGCTGATGGACAGTGACTGCAATGGGGTGTGTGGGGGGGCTTGATAATATGGGTGAATGTAGTGACCACAATGTTGCTCATGTGAAACCTTCATAAGATTGTATATCAATAATAACTTAATTTAAAAAAAAAGAAGAAGACGAAAGCACAGTAAAGGTCACATATAATGGAGCACACTTTTATGGGAAAACTTCCATGCAGTTAAAGATCTTGTAAGACAAGCAGTTTTGACTACTGAATTCAAAGGAATTTTAGGTGAACTTGCTTGTTCCGTATGAGACATATTTCTGTTTGTTTTTTCAGATCTTACCAATATATTTGAGTCCTTCCTGCCCCAGTTGTTGGCCTACCCCAACCCCATAGATCCTCTCAATGGTGATGCTGCAGCCATGTACCTCCACCGACCAGAAGAATACAAGCAGAAAATTAAAGGTAAGGAGGCAAATAGTTTACCTGGAGACAGAATAAGCTTGTCTCTTGGGCTTTGATCATTAAAAACCCTTCTTAGTTACTAATAACTTTTCTCAGGCCTTAAAAGAGAGCTGTGGGTTGGAGTACACTAGCCTCTAGTTCTGAGGGTCAGAGGTTGGAGACACCCTTGGAAGGCTGAACATAACTAGCAAGGAAGAAGGGAAGGAAAGAGAGCAGAAGGAAAGATGAGAAAACATAAGGCTTACCTGCTGGGTGGGAGTAGAAGGAACCCTGCCAGAAATCTCTGTGGACACCCATATAGAAACCTCTCTTTTATTTGCTCCCTATGGTCCTGTAAATTTAGAAAATTGGATTTGAGAGTAAAGTATCAATTGAAAGACATAATCTCACATTTGTTTACAAACAGTATCATCCTGGCCTTTAATTCAGGAAAGCAATTGGGGAGTTGGGAAATAATTGCCAAATTTATCATTAGACTTTTTTTTAATATGTCATTTTATCTGTTGAATTAAAAAATGCCCGACTGGCTTCCTTTCTTGGTCTCATTACTGATTTGTTTTATTTTGAGGAAGTTTACATGTAGGCACATTTCTCCTCTACTCCAGATACCTGGCCCCTATGGAATTTTTCTGTCAGAACTTGAAATGTGCTATTAAAGTGAAATGTGCTAGTAATAATAGCACTACTTTGCTCATCCTTATGACCTTGAATCCTGTTTTCCCATTTTTAAATAGTTTACATGCTGATGGGACATGGATTACATTAAAGTGAAAATATATTTGCAAAAGGAGATATAAAGCCCCACACAGGTTTACTGGTGTGCATCATATTGTACTTTTTACCTCGTGTGTGTGTGTTTGAGAACTTTCATAGTAAAAAGTGAAGTTCCACGAAGAAAAGGAATTCAAGGTCCATGAAAATAGGCCCGCTCTCTTAACAAACAGCAGGCGTTGATATTTACTCAGTTTTTAGCATGAGTTGCCCATTTGCGTGGCAGTTCAGAATGGCAACTTCTGCAAAATATTTGGCCCTCTGAGGTACATTTGCAAGTGATAGTAGAAATAATTTGCAAGCCCAGAATATACAGGTCTTCACTGGTAACTGAATGTATGACACAAATGGGAGCATTTAGGGCTATTTGTGGAACAACAGTTCTTCGTTTCTTTGTTTTCTCATTCTTCTCTGGTCTCTCTATTGTTTGGTACTTCTGTTGAAGTAAAGTAGAAATAAATTTACTTAATCCACTCTATTTAGCTCTCAGTTGCTTGCAAATTAATATCAAATTTATGTAGCAGAATATCTGCGTAGCCAAACAAATATGTATTTCAAGAAAAAGGCAGGCAGTTTCAGCCAGATAAAATTCTGAGACTATGTTAAAATTTTGACACAGGAATCACTTAACCGTGTCTGCAACCCACAGATACCTCACTGTAGAGCATATGTGTATTCCTACATTCATTATGCCTCAGCAATTTAACACTTCCCCTGTTTTAGTACATATCTGCTGTAGTACCAATTGCAAAAGGAACACAACCTGTGTTTTTATTTTAGACTGGCAAGCTCTGGCTTAAGATGTCTAGCTTTCTGAAATGTTAATGTTGGCTATCATTTTGTCTTCCTCAGTGATCTGAGATCGTGGCTGTCAGACCTCAGCTCACCCCAACTTTCTGTACTGTTTCATATATATATTTCCCCACACGTAATCTTTGTTGCATCCTGTGGGAAATAAGAAATGCCCTGACTTATTTCTCAGACTCACTCCCCCTGCCTGTGATCCTCCTAGTTAGCCCTTTCCCCTGACTCTGCGGGTCCTCCTCTGCCCCCAGACTGTCAGGGGATCCCTGTTTTGGAAGCTTGTATCTGCTCCTGTGGACTCTCTTCAGCAGTCTTACTGTTATTTCATTTTCAAACTTATCGCTTCCTTGCCTTAAACTGCTGAGGTCTAGTTTGTTCTGCCCCCTCTCCTGAATCTGTGAGCTCATTTCTTCCTGAGGATTTGAATGAACCCTTCCAAAGACCCATCTTCCTGTACCTCTCTGAAGCTCTGGTATTTCACCTTTCTGAAAATTTCTCATTCCATTCTTATATGTGGTCATTCTTTTAAGATTGATCTTTGGCTCCTCTCCTCCACCCTATGCCTTGGGGAACTTATTTACCCCTTGCAGCTTTAGATAGTCCCCTCTAGGTAGATGATTTTCAGAAATGTGTGTCTAGTCATGACCTCTCGCAAGCTGCCTCCTGGACATTTCCACACCTAACATCACAAGTCAGTGTATGTAACCTTTCTCACTGTGAACATAAATCAGCATTCATATTTAGTTGTTCTGTCTTGTCTTATAAATACTGGACTGCCTGTAGGGTGGGGCACCATTGGAGCTGTCTAAAGATACGTCACTTCCCCTCTCAAAAATCTTCACTAAGCGGCATCTTAGCCTGCTGTCCAGGGCTCTCTGTTACTGTGTGTGATGTACATCTTTACCTTTACTCCTCCGGATATACGAATATGTGACAGTCACATTGGATGAGTTTCAGGTACCCAACTATAGCTGTTTCCTTAGGGAAAGTTTCAATCCTACAGAAAAACAGAATAACTTAACCATGTACCACCATCAGCTATAGCAAAACCTGTAAATTTTGCTGTATTTGTTTCACATTTTTTTTAAAAGAAAACAAACATAGTTCTCTCAGTGTTGTGCTTTAACATCTCATCCATTCTGTTCTCCCCTGTGCTTTTGGCAAGGCTGTGCCTTTGCACTGGAGCAGCATCTCCTATGCTGCAGCTGACAGTCCCTTCCGGGGTCAGTGCCATGTGGCTGCCTGCCTGGCTCTTGCCCCAGAGTCTCTTCCTCCACGCTTGCCTCTGTGGCACTTAGCAGCTGGCTGCTTTTATCTTTGTCTGTCTCCTGCTCTTTAATGACTTCCCTCTTCGTTTCTTTATCTCCTGAAGGGCCTTGTCCTAGTAAGCACTTAATATATATTTGTTTCATTGAATATACTAAATAAGGCTGATAGTATCAAACTACAGTGTCAGAAACTGACATCAAAGCACAGCATTTCTTTCTGCAAAGGGAGAAACAAGGTAGCCAACCCACTGAAGATAAACTTCTAAGACTTTAATAAACATTTCTCACACTCTGCAAGATAAATTAAGGTAAGTTCCTACCTTACCTAAGCTTCTAGTCAGGAACATTTGAAATCTCATCATAAAATTTCATTGTAATGAATTAATAGGACTCTAAATCAATAGTCTGCAAACTTTTTCTGGAAAGAGCCAGGTTTGACTGTGTACTCTGTCACTCTTCTTTTTCTTTCTTTTTAAAAAAATAACCCTTTAAAAATATAAAAAAAAGATTCTTAGCTACACCCTTGCACTAAGCTATTCAAGTTTGGCAGTCCTCTTTGGCCATGTACCTTCCTTACCTTCCTCTCTCACTTAGTGGCTGCGTCTCTGTAGGAGGGAAAGCAAAGCATAAGGACATGAGGAGGATGTCTTTTTCTCCTGCTGGCATTCCAAACAAGTTGCTAACTGTCTTGTCTCTTCTTATTGTATATAGGCTGTTTACTTGAAAACACTATGCACCTAGAGTTTTTAGGAACAAGTCTGTTTATTCAGCAGTTGTTAAGTTTTTTTTTCAGCCAACAGATTCAGCCTAGGCTATAGCCACACAAATCTTCAGGTAAATAATAGATGGTAAAGTCACTCAGGCTAGCTGTGTCTCCAGATAGCAGCTCATTCCTAAGCAGATAGAAAGACTGTTTTTACCAGCTACTTCAAAAACCTGACAGAATCTGTTTAGACTAAAATCTATTCCTAAGATAATAGATTTGGGCTGACCGTAATTATATAACTGCAAATCTAATGATGGGGATTTCCTTATAAATTATTATAAAATCATAACTAGTCCTGTTCTATCTGGGAGGTGAATAGTTTAATTAACATAGAAAGTGAGGGTTTGAATTCCTCTAATCCATCAAGTTTGGAGGAGGGCACCCATGTGGGGAAGCCAACAGGGGAAGGGTTAGAAGGAGCCCTGGCTGGAGAACTGGTGGCTGGTGGACACCAGACGTCGTCCTGGAAGCCTGCTGGCTTTCCTGTGCTCCGCAGCAGAAGCCTGGGCAGTTGCCTGCCTCACACACACCTACCAGGGAGGTCATGTCTCTGGGAGTTCTAGGATGGTGGTGCTGTGTATCTATTCCTCTGCAAATCCAGTGTTCTGCTTTGCCTCTTTTACTAAGGGGGCAAAATGTATAAACTCCAAAGATGATTTCTTTTGGGATTCCCCGCTTAACTTTAGTAACCATAACAACTGTCATCTTTGTTACCGTGGGAACCCCCTGGGACTTGCCAGCTCTGGGGTTGCGGAAGCACATGGCTGCCTGCTCACTGCCCTTGTTGTTTTCTCTATCCCCACCCCATATGCAGAGTACATCCAGAAATATGCAACGGAGGAGGCACTGAAAGAGCAGGAAGAGGGCACCGGAGACAGCTCATCGGAGAGTTCTATGTCTGACTTTTCGGAAGATGAGGCCCAGGATATGGAGTTGTAGTAGAAAGGCACCTGCTTTTCAGAAAGACTATTATTTCCTAACCATGAGAAGCAGACTATAATATTCATATTTAAACAAAGCAATTTTTTTTATTACTAAACAAGGTTTTTATGAATAATAGCATTGATATATATATATTATATATCACCCTTTAGATCTTGATTTCTTGGTCATTTCTCAACCTGAGGTGCATAGCATATTCCCACATTCCATTTTGGTAGCAATATGCAGTCCAAATGCATGCATTCACAAGTCCATTTGGCCAAGTCAGCCTGTGTGCTACTGAACTGTCAAAAGACAAAGCGCTCTGATAGATAGACATGGATAAGAGTAAAGGAAAAGGTTGCTTCTTTTTTTGATGGTTCCAAAGAAACAAACCAAACCAGCTCTTGGACATGAAGCTAGAATAGCGCTTTTTCAAAACGGAAGGGAAAACACTGGGGAGGAAAGGCCTGCTGCTGTGGGAGCTGTTAGAGCCACCACGCAGAGTCAGAGCTGCTCCTTGCTGTGAATCCTAGCTGGCCCCGTTTCTGCAGAATAACCGTATAAAACAGGGAGCTAACTGGAGTATTGAAACGTAAAACAATTTTTTTGACTCAGATTTTAAGTACAGTTTTATATGTAGATTCCTGCCCTTCTGGCTACCAGGCCCTGCAGCCACAAGTGTTTTGCTTTCAAAGAGAACCTTTTGGAAGTGTTTTCTGAACCTTTCTTTTTCTTGGGGTTGAGTTTGTAATCCATACCTTTTTTGAGAGGACAGGACAGGAGGAGAAAAGTGGCTGGGAAGATGTTTCCTGTCAGCAGGTGCAGAGTCATACCCTCATCCTATTGCTGGCCACTCTGAGATGGCTACCCTGGACTAAGAGCTTTACTTTACATTTGAGGATGGTTGTGGGCTTGTTTGGGGTTTTTTGAGGGGGGGTGAGCGCAAATTGTGCTTAGGTTGCGGATTTAATCTTCACCTCCCAAGAGAGGGCCTCCTCCGTGGAAGGCCCTCGGTGGACCATTAGCCTTGGAGAGAAGCCCCGTCCAGTGGCTGTGGCTCCTGGGTGCTCTCATCCATGTTCTGGTTTTGTTTTTCCTTCTGCTGCTTGGCAGCAGCCTGGGCATCGCCTGCTTGTGGGAGTGGGAAGTGGGTATTTTAGACACAACACACATTCTGAATTTAAAATGAGTAATATTTGGAACAAATAAAGGTTCTTGTAACCAAAGTGACTCTGCATGGGGCAAACACAGCTTTTTTCAGTGTGTGACTGAATAGGAGGAAAGGATTTAGAAATACGATACAGTAGAACAGATTTTGAAGGAAGAAAATTTTCTCTCCTGTATATGCTACGATGAAATCAGACAGTTTATCCAGTGCCTGCTGATCAGATGTTTACTCAGCTAACCCTATATCCAGGTTGCCGGCAGAAGTGTCTTTCAAATATGAGTGTTGCCTGCTGAATGTGGAGAACTTTAGAAAGCAACTCTCTTCTTTTTTGGCCACAACCAATAGGACAATAGTAGAATTAGTCAATCCTAAAATCTAGAGACAATTTTTGAATGTCCCAGTGGGATAATTTTTCTTTCTGGTGTGTGTTTCTAGTTTAGAAGTACTATATTCCACAAGATGTGAGTCAATGAGGTTGGAATCTATCCTCTTTTTTCAAAAAGCACAATCAATCTTTTCTTTGAAAATCTGTATAAAGTACAACTTTTAGCATGATTATTTTCCTAAATAAAAAGACAAAAAATTTACTTATTTTATGTTAATTACGGGCATGAAGCAAAAGATTTTCTTTAAAAAAAATGGAAAGTGCAGTTCTTTAGGGCTGTGGTTAGTTAACCGTACTGAGTTATCTCTAGCATTTGTGGCTGTGGGAAGGGTAGTGGTGACTTGAACATGTAATGGTATACTCTTAACTCTAGCACGTTTCTTACTACTCTGGGGGAGGGAGGGTCTCTGCCGGCACTGTCTTGCTCACCTGCTGGATTAGCAGTTGGCTTGTTCTGTGACTGTTCTTGTAGGTGCGATCTAGGGTAGGCTTGAAGTGCTGGGTGGTGATTTGAGTTCAAACAATAAAAAATTGTATTTTTTCAATATTGTATAAGCAATAGTGTTCTAATTACCTTTCAGAAAAATAATGTCCAGATAACAATTGCTTTTCATCTTGTCAGAAAACCTAGTGGAACCAAGCTTAGGGAGGAAGGCATGTGAACAGTGCCACAGCTCTGTTCCCCAACTAAATCCATGTTTCTCTAACAAAAAGACATCAGTTTGCCTCCACTCGAAAACTCCAGCACTAGAAATCTGGAGGTGCATAATTCCTAGATGAGGACACTGGGGAAGATTGCAGGGGTTAAAAAGCACATCTGAGTGTGGCTGCAGAGTGTGTGTGTGTGTCCATCCCAGTCTGTGTGATGGTGTAATTAGGCTTCTCTGTTAAACATCAGAAGCTCCTGGAATTGCTCCCCAAATCACGCTGTACTCTCTGTGCAAGTCTGACTTTCTGGGTACTAATCTTGTTCTTATGAATGTTTCTGGCTCTGTGTGGGACTTCTCCTCTCCACTGGGAAATTGACTTTTGGTGAGTTGAACAGAATCCTTTCTTATGCTAACTTTTGTCCCTTCCCTGTACCTGGGAAAGGTAGGTAGTAGTAGGAGACCATACTTACAGAGGATGGCAAAGGAAGGCCTGACTGTGAATGTAAGGACACTCAGCCCCCAATGATACGTGGTTGAGTGAGGCTGGAGAAGAAGGGATGTACCAAGAGCTTTTCCAAGCTGTCTCATACCAACCGTCAACAGAGCATCCAAGAGACCCTCAGAAACACTGAAGGTTATTTCTTTGAAAGGCAGTGGTAGCAGGTCAGAGTTGATTCCAGCAGTTTCCAGTCCTTTCTTACTTAGTACCCATAGTTTTTGAAACCCTACCTGTGGTTTACCAGCCCAAGCCAGTCTTTGTCCATTTGAATGACTGAGCTCAAGCAAGATGGCCACAACACTGAGGCCTTGTGGGTTGCCTTTAGTGGTAGCCAAGAGAGATTCTGGTGTTTGTGCTCTTTTGGCTTCATACTCATTGTCCTCCTTGAGGTTACTGTGCAGTTTGAACAAACATTTTTTACTAGTGAGATGCTTTTCAGAAGTTGCCGTATTTCTTTCCAGTACCTACCATTGTTCGTCCACTTCAAAAGCTGTTCTGTTTGCCAACTGGCTCATCTAAGCTGAGGAGTGTCTCCCCTGGAAGGAACTTTTTCCCTCAAAAGGCTCCCTGAAGCCCTAGTTAGCTTTGACATTTTTTATTAGGCCTCCTATTGGAATGGCTGAGAATCATGACAGACCCTCTGCAAACCTCTGTATGTCAAATTTGTAGACACTGGGAACTATTATTTGATTTTAAATGGTGTGTGGCCCTCCTATATTCTAGGGACTCGATTAGAAAAGTGAAAGTAACAGAAATTGGCAAGAGTCTTTTTTCATCGACTTCCTAACTGGATTCATGGCCTTGTTGACTAAAATCAAATCATTTCTAATTGGTTGCAGAGACCTGCATTTCTTTGGACTTCTGAATCCATGTACCCATTTTCTTTGGCCACCGAACACCTGGGCAATCCCATTAGGGACTGGATGGAGTGGGGACCCCTGGAGGATGGGTGGAGTTAACAGCATTCAGGTGGGCTGGTTCTCCACTCACCTGAGGAAGGGCCAGGACCCTTAATTTGGCACATACCTGCCTTGGCTGTGGGCTTGGGAAGAAATGGCCATTATTTACTGATTGTATTTGGTACATATTGTGTGATACTTGAAGAGATAAAAGGGACTTAAGCCCCTAACTGAAATTAAGCTTTTACCGCCTATTTTTTCCTTGCCCTGTCTCCTCCCTTCCACCTTTCCCCTTGCATTGTGAGATCTAGTGGGCACTTACGTCAACAGGACAAATGCCTCCTCTGACTATAACCTCTTATAGTTGTGTATAATGAAAACTGTAAACTTTTTTAAAATAAAATGTGTATATACCTTGGCAAATGGCTGGACCTTGATCAATAAGATAATCCCATGACTATTTAGCTCTCTTTTTAAAAACGCTCTCTGTGTTCATCCAGCTCTGAGCAGCAGACACTGCCTTTTGAGTGAGAAGCTCATAATAGGCAGTGACTACATTAGGCTGGGAAGGGAGCATCACCTGTCGGCAGTAAGGACTAAGAGGCCCTGCCCGCAGAGTCCTCGCCTGTACCTGGAGCAGCAGGTGACCCCTGGCTGTGAACGGGGCTGGCTGAGGCTTCACTGGAGCCTTGAAAGGCTGCCTGAAGGACTGGTATAGCTAAGTAGGTGTGGCCCCCATGTTGCTGTTCAGCCCAAACCTAGACCCTGTTGACTAATGCTGAACAAAGGATACCCACTTGGCACGCAGCTTCCTGCCAGACAGGTCTGCTTAAGGAGGTACCCCTCTGTGCTAAGTGCCAACCTCAACTGGAAGGGTGGGGAAGCAGCAAGTATTGCATCAGAAATTGATCAGATCAGTGGGTTGGCCTTTCAATTCCTTTCTAAGGCATATGCCCTCAGTGGCCACCAGATGGCGACATTGCCTAGTTTCTCCAAGAAGCTGCTTGTGTTGAATTTTGTTAGAAGGCTGTTGGGGCAAAGGGACAGTTAGGGCTGTCACTCCCTTAACTCTTAACGCAGTTTTCCTTATTCACTTTTTCTTCCTTTCACTGCATCCTAAGGTATTCTCCAGGAGGTCCAGTTTTTATCCAACAGGGAGCAGGAGGGTGAGACCACGGAGGAACATTCGCTGCTGCAAATAAACACCTCACCCTCTCCTGTGGCAAGTGAACCCTCCACTGCCCTGGCCGCCTCCAGTGCTCAGAAGCAAAATATTAAACAAGTTCTATGCAAGTGGTCCTCACTGATCCCTCAGCGAAGGGTGGAAGTAGATCAAATGCTGGCACCAGTGCTGTGAGCTCCAGGCCCATCTCCAGGAACCAGCTATGTGGCCTCAAGCTCCACAGGCCTCAGGTTCATCTGTAAAACGAGGTCCCTCAACTAGAAAGTAGGTTCTGACTGACACTAGTGACTCAGAACTCCATTCAGGCTCTGAAATGCCCACACCACAGGATATAGTAGCGTCTTGAGAGAGGATAGTGTATCAACATTTAAAACACCAAAGTTTCAAGGTCAGACAGTTTCGGAACCCAAAGAGTTGGGCCATGTAAACAGTCATTCTGTCGATCCATACAAGGCCGCTGCTCTAAAGATTCCATGAGTCTCCGTGCATTCAGTGAAGCTTGGGCCCCCCTCACCCACCAGTAATCTCACTGGGCATCATTCTTACCCCTCAGCTCAGTCCAGCTGCTTCCTAAGTGGCAGGGGGCTTTGCACTGCTTGCCAGAGGCATCGCCCCTTTCCTGGGAATGGGGGCCTGGGGTTAATGAGGCATACTGTCCTGGAAAAGGAAATTGTGGGCTCAGAGCCCCAGAACTTCTACTCACCTTAAATTCTCTTGCCATCGCTGGAGGCCGTTCTCTACCCCAGGGAATGAGTTTCTGTGACATTAGACCCTGGTGTTCCCTGCTCCCCGCCAGACAAAGAGGATTTTTATGGCTCCCACAATCCCTGGCCCTGCCAAGGCCCAGGAGCTACCTGAGCAGTCTTGCTTGTGTGGAGCCCACAGTCTTCTCAGAGGCCCAGATCTCTGGAGGACAGTCACCTTGGGCCAAACCTGCTCTCCAGTGCTGCACGTAGGGTTTGTGCTCCCAGAACTTGGAACTGAAGAGTTACCCTGACAAGGATTTTCATGTTAGAAGGTAGACACAGGAGCAATTCCCCTCTTGCTCTGTGGTATGTGTGTGTGTACATGTGCTTATGTGTGTATGTTCATAATTTTTTTTAAAGGCTGGACACTTCCATGGACCTGCATTCCTCAGAGCTCTTTGATGCTCAAACTTGGCTGCTAGGCCCTGGTGTCAAGTGGTTGGGTGACAGGACCAGACAAGCTCTCAAGAAATAAACTCAACCCTTCTGGCTGCCCCGTTAATGAGAAGCAAGGAAAAGGGATGCTGGACACTGTGGCATTCAGGTCTCCCTCAGTTGCCCTTCTTGTGCCCCCTGCCAGCTAAGTAAGCTAGTACAGAGAAAGCAGCTCCCTTGAGAAGCTGCAGCCTAGTGCAATAAAGCTTTTGAAAGATGCACTACTACAGATTTTGGAAGAACTCTGTGCTGGTAGCATCTGCATTCCAGAAATATGGGAGTTCCATAATGCTCTTCTCCAGAGATAACGCCCATCAGCAGTGACTGAAGGGGGCTTATCCTAGTGATACATTGGCCCAGGAAGTCCTTTAAGAAGTGGACCAGGATTTGGTCCATTTCATATGAATTGCTTAATTAAATAAGAGACTTGGGCACACAGATAGTGAGTGGAACAACCAATGAGGAACGTAGGTCTTCAGGCCATAAATGAGTGTTCTTTCCGTGAGCTCATGCCATGCCAAATCCCATGCCCATCTCCAGTACCTTGGGGCTCTGGACACCAGTGCCTGTGTGAGCCTCCTCCTGCCATCTATGGGATGGATGTCATTTATGGGCTCGCCTTGTGAGATGCCTCCTACTTGACCCTGTGAGCCTAGCTGACCTCCTGAGGAGGGGTCACTCCCACAGGCTTGGGCCCTGACGGTCAGGCCTTTGCCCACACATATCCCCATTTCCACTTATATCAGTGTCCCCAACCTCTGGGGCCTGCAGTGGAGTTAGAAAATAAAACTTAGATTTAGGCCAACCCACTCGTTAAAGCAGAAATACAGAAATAGAATGCTATAGACCTAAGTAATTTAACACTTTCTAGTAGCCACATTAAAAAAAAAAACAGCAAGATCATTTTATTAAACTCAGCAGAATATTATTTCAGCATGTAATTGCTATTTAAAAATGAATCTTTTGTATTCTTATTTTTGTACTCTTTGAAATCTAGTATCAATTTTACACAGCACATCTCAGTTTGGACATTTTTATTGTTTGAATGGTAGGCATGTAGTCCTACCAAAAAAAGTTGTTACAGAAATATTTATACTGCTTGTTCTTAAATTATAAGATTTAAAAAATTGGGTTCCAGAATGGAGTAACAGTTACCAAAGAGAAAGGGACTGGGGAGGAGGGGTGGGAAGGGAGGGATAAGGAAAGGGGGGGGAGAAAGGGGGCATTTTGATTAGCATGAATAATGGGGGAGGCACGGGGAGGGCTGTGCAACACAGAATACAAGTAGTGACTGCAGCATCTTACTAGCTGATGAACAGTGACTAATAGGATTTGTGGGAGGGACTTGGTGATGGGGGTGTCTAGTAAACAATGTTCCTCATGTATTGTAGATTAATGATATCAAAATACAACAAAAATAAAATTAAAAAAATAAATTGGGTTCCTTGGTGGCCATCCTTCAAGGGCTCAATAGGCATCCATGCCTCGAGTTATCTCCCGGACAACGCAGCCTTGGAAGTCCATAGGTAGAACGAATTTTTAGGATAAGCAAATAAATCACCAGAGCGACTTTTATTGGGATTTGGAGCGGACGCCAGAACCTCACACACCGCAGACAATGTTCTGCGGTCCCGGCTGCCCTCGCGCGGGGGCACGTTTACAGGGTCGGGAAGTAAACCTTGGAGTAGTAAAAAGCGCCCAGTTCTGTGCCCGCGTGCGGACCCCGCGGGCTGGGGGCCAGTCGGGGCGTGAGCGACCCTCGGGCTCGGCGCGGCGGCCGCGGAGTCCCCGGGGACGTGACTTCAGGCTGGGGCCCGCGTCGCTGCGGTCACTCCAGGGGCTCACGGCTGTCCGCGCGGAGAGGCGGCGGCACGTCCCCGCCTCGGGGGCCCTTCCCGGAGCGGGTCGGGGGGAGGAGGGCGAGGCGGGCGCCCAGCCCGGCCATCTTGGCCCTGCGGAGCCGCCGTGGCCCGTCCCCACCTCCGACACCAGGGGGCGCACTGGCCTCGCCCTGCGGCCCCCTGGCTCCCAGACCCGTCTGACCCTGCAGCCCCTGTGCGCGCCGCGCCGGGGTGGAGCCGGGAGGCCCCGAGCGTCTCCCCCGCCAGAGACCCTTCGGCCCCGCCCGCGGTGCTCGTCAGCTGCTGCAGAGAAAACGACGGAGGCCAGCCGCTCCCCGAGCCCGGCAAACCGGCCCCGCCGGAGTCCCCCGTGTGCCGCCCCCTGGGGCCCCACTCTGACTCTCCTTGCCCATCTCGGCAGGAGCCAGGGCCGCCCGGCCTGACTGTCCCCTCGGCCGGGGCTCCAGGTGGCCAGCGACAGATGTGGCTGCGGAAGCAAGCAAAGGCTTGGGAGGTCAAGGCGGGGCCCCAGAATTCCGGGGAGTATGGACAGGACCTGGAGAACGAGAGGCGCTACCCTGGAGCCCGACTTGTGGAGAACAAAGCCGCCCCAGCAGGCGGCCCGGCCACCCCGCCTGAATCTAACCACCCCTTCATCTCTGCCGCTTCTTCCCTCCCGCCGCAAAAGCCACCGCAGCAGCCAGGGCCTCCGTGCAGGGGCCGGGGGCGCGGGGGACCCAGAGAAGAGGGATGTGGAACCCCTCAACATGATCACTCTAGGGGAGGAGCCCTCAGAGCCGAAAGGAGTTCACAGAGGCGCCAGAGCCTGCCTCTTACTACCACTGTGCCCGGCGCTCGCACGCGTGTCGGGAAGAAGGGAGAGGCTCCTCCTACCCCCATCCCACCTGTTGGGCAGGGAGGAATAAAGGTCATGAAAGCACCACAGACCACAACGAGGGGGCTTCCTGAAGGAGGGGGCTTGATCAGGGCCCGGCTGGATGGGGGAGGAAGAGGGCAAGACTGCCCAGATCGGGTGTGGCCAGGTGTGTTGGGGGGCTGCCCGAGAGGAAGGTGATGGGCGTGGGGCGTGGTGGGCGAGGAGGTTGAATGGTGGCTTAGGGCCAAGTCAGACAGTAGAGGCGCAAAGCCAGAATGCAGAGGAGAGACAGAGACAGAGACAGCGAAGTAGGGACCTGAAGTGTTCTCCAGAAGCAAAGGGGCTGGGCAAGAAGGGTAGATGGGACAGCTGCAGGGGCGGTGGTCAGGGACAGCAGGGCAAGAGGGGAGGGGGCTGGGAGCACAAGGGCAGGAGGAGAAGGGACGTGGGGCGCTCTCCTGCGGCGCTGAGCGGGAGACTGCCCCTTCTATCCTGAGTGCTCCCTCGTGCGCCCTCGTTCAGTCTGGGACCTCCCTCTCTGGCTGAAGCTGCCTGATGGGGTTTGAGCTGCCCTGCCCTACAGAGAGAGGCTCGGAATTGAAGCCATAACCGGTGGTTCCTCCAGACCTAGTCAAGCTTAGAATGACTGCAGCTCTGAGCTCATGAATCCCAGATTACTGACCCACAGAAATGGAAACCCATAATCAATTGTTGTTTTATGCTTAGAAGTTTTGGGTATAATCAGTCACACAGCCATAGATAACTAATACTCTGTGACTTTGTGCAACCACCTTATTAGCCCTCAATTGCTTATCTCTAGATTTATTTTATGAGATAGAAAAATAATTTCTATCATGTTTAAAACATTGCTTTAAAATTTTTGTTTTGTTCTCTATTTACTACCACTGAACCTAATCTTAAATGATTTGATAATAAAGACTGGAAATAACGGTGGAGTGAGAAATTAGGTTCCTACTCTGTCTGTCATCCTAGCTTTGGACAAGGAAACTTCATGGTCCAATACATCTGCTAGAGCTCCAGAAATCATATCCCAAGTTCCAGGCATCAGGAAGAGGGAATGAGGGAAGAATAAAAGGTGCTCATCTACCAGGAGACACTTCTGTGGCTACAGTGAGACACATGGGCCCACACTGGATCAGAGAAGTAGGAAATGTACTTCTCCAGCTGGGTACGTTGCCCCTTTGAATAAAATGGAGGTCCTACAAATACAGTATGTGAATCATGTGTTTTTAGAACCTGTTGGAACAACTCAGCTCTTAAAAAAATTGAGACAATTGGGGAAATTTGAATAAAGAATGTTATGTAATATTAGGAAGTTATGAAGTTATCATTGTTTGTAGATAATAAAGGTGCACACATATGTTCAAAGTCTACCTTTTAGAAATACATACTGAATTTCTGGATGAAATGATACCATGTCTAGATTTGTTTCAAAACAACCCGGTGGTGGGAAGGGATGTAATCCATAAAGCAAGATTAGCCATGTGTTAACAGTTGGGGAAGCTGAGTGATGGGAGTACATTATACCCTTCTCTCTACTTTTGAATAGGTTATAAAAATTTCATAATATAAGTTTCTTTAAAGTTCCGCTGTGATGTAAAACTACTGGCATTTATATTTTTAGAATCGGTGTTCTATAATATCGGAGTTCTGTTACTAAGGAATAGGGGAAGTTGGCTGTGGGGACACACAGGGCAGTCTCCGCCACAGTTAGAGCAGCTGAGCTCAGTTCCTAACAGGCCGAGAGTTCCCGAATGCGCGGTGATCTGATATCCTCCACCAGGCCTGGGCCCTGCCCTCCTGGCCAGGGTACCAGCTAGAGTCCTTGATCGCTTACTGGATCCTGCTCTGTGCCTGCATTTGCATTTTGGCCCTGGGAGGAAGGAGGTATAACTGAAGGCATGTGAGACCCAGGCCCTAGTCCCAGGCAGTATATTTGAGCAGTGCCGATGCAAGGACTCCCTCATTCTACGTAACCACTCCAAGATAGGAGACAGATAGGAGGCACGTTGTTTCACATGTGTTTTTTCAGCAAGAAGAGTGAGGCCAAGGTGTGCAGGAAGGCTGCGTGAAGAAGGCAGAGATGAACTGGGCCTTGAGTTGGCTTGGCAAGGGGAGGAGGCCCGTCTGGGAGAGGAGCATGAGACCCAGAGGCTGTGCTGAGCCTTACTGCCAGCTCTGCGTCTCAGGGGACTGAGGGAAACTTCGGCTCTGGGCCTCTTTCTGGCCCTGGCATAGGAATTAATTCTTAAGGATAAAAAGGCAAGCAGTGAAGTCTCTCTGTTAATAACAACAATAATAACAGCCAGGGCTTTAAGGTTCCTGCATCAAGCTATCAAGGCCTGCGGCTGGGGTGAGCACCCTGCTGTGAACACCTGTTGCTCTTGCCTGCCCAGCATCTGTTCCTTCTTCCTCTGCTATCAGTACCGCTCTGCTCTTTGGGGAACTACCCCTCCTCAGTCACTCTCCTGCAGGCAGTGTTTGGAGGCTAACTCCCTCTTCCCCTTCCCTCCAATGGTGGGCCCGTGTGACCCTGCCAGCCAGTCGGATGCCCTGCTCTGTGTTCAGAGAGGCGCCCGTGTCTGGGACTTCTGTGGAGTCCTTTAGGAAAGAGAATATTCTTTTCCCTCTGAGGTTGCTAAGCTGCTAGGAGGTGAGCTTGGGAACGTTGGAGAGCCTACCTGAGAACCTCTCTCCAGACTTTTCCTTTAGATGAAAACGTAAAACCCCTTTTTTGTTGAAGCAGAGTTATGGCAGCTTTCTGTCCTGGACAGTCAAGAACCCTGACCAATACATGTCTCCATTATTCAGGTGAGGAAACTAGAAGGAACAGGAAATTATGTTTTTAAATGACATAGTAGGAATGAAAAAGAACCAATTGGCACTTTAAGAACTTTAACAATAACTTTACTACAATAAAGGATTAGTTAAGTCTATCTTAAAACAATAGAATATTATATGACCATTAAAAAGAATGAGACAGCTCCCTTTATGCTGATATGGAATTATTACTTCATAACAAAGCAAGATGCAGAGCCTGGTGTATAATTTGCTTCCATCTGCATACAAAGAATCCATTACTTTATGCTTATATATGTGCAGGGCCCATCTCTGGGAGGACACCCCTGAAGCTACAAAAACTGGTGGCCTCTGGGAAAAGAAACTGAGTACAAAGAAGGACAAAAGATTTACTTCTTCAGGATGGAGCTAGAGGGTATTATGCTCAGTGAAATAAGCCAGGTGGAGAAAGACAAGTACCAAATTATTTCCCTCATCTGTGGAGTATAACGATGAAGCAAAACTGAACGAACAAAACAGCAACAGACTCACAAACTCTGAGAAGGGACTAGTGGTTACCAAAGGGGAGGAGCTGGAGAGGTTGGGTGGGGAGGGAGGGAGAATGGGATCAAGGCGCATTATAATTAGCACTCACAATATAGGCAGGTGACTGGGAAGGCAGTACAGCTGGAGAAGACAAGTAGCAACTCTATAACCTGTTACTATGCTGATGGACAGTGATTGCAATGGGGTGGGAGAGGACTTGATAATATGAGTGAATGTTGAAACTACAATGTTGTTCATGTGAAATCTTCATAGGATTGAATATCAATGATACTTTTAAACAAAGATTTTCTTCTTTAAATAAATTAAGTTAAATTATTAAAATTAAGACTTTTTAAAGAGCAGTTTTAGGCTCACAGCAAAATTTAAGGGAAGGAACAGAGACTTCCTATGTACCCCCTGCCCTGAAACACACACAGCCTCCCCCACTGTCAGCACTGGATGGGCACATTGGTTACAAGACGCATTTAGAAGGACACATCATTATCACACAAAGTCCACAGTTTACATTAGGATTCACTTTTGGTGCTGTATCTCTGTGGGTTTGGACAAATATATAATGACATGCATCCACCATTATGGTATCAAACAGAGTATTTTCGCTGCCCTAAAAATCCTCAGTGCCCCACCTATTCATCCTTCCCGGGGATACAGCTATTACAGATTCTAAGCAGACCTGGTAACCTTGGTTTGTGATTGCACTTCTAGTTGCCTTACCTCAGTGATGGTGGTGTGCATCAGGATTCTTAACTGCAAATGACAGAAAGCCAGCGTAACTCAGAATTTATGTTTGGGATGATTAAAAAAAAATGTCTGGAAACGGGTAGTGGTGATGCCTGCACAACATTGTGAATGTACTTAATGTCATTAAATTGTACACTTAAAAATAGCTTAAATGGTATATTTTATGTTGTGTGTACTTTACTAAAAAAGGAATAAAAAGTGTATTAAAATATAGCTGAAGGGGATAAAGAGGCACAAAATCTCAATGACAATATAAATTAGTCATGGGGATGAAAGTACAGCAGACAGAATATAGTCAATTGTTCTGTAACATCTTTCTATGTTGACAGATAGTAACTACATATTGGGGTGAGCATTTAATAATGTAAATAACTGTAAAATATATATAGGTAGAACACCTGATAAACACATAATGAAAAGTTAAAAAACAAAACAAAAATACAGACCAAAAAACCTCACATACCCTGGCGAGAAAGAAACACAGGACTGGATATTTATGAACTTTGCAGAAAGGGCTGTGATAGAGACCCAGGCAGGGCAGAGTGAGGCCCTGGTGCTCAGGGAAGGTTCCTTGCGGGAGAGAGGCCTGTGGAGCCTGACCAGGTGAACTGCCCCTGGGCAGGGAGAGGGCATGGAGGGTGATAGTCCAGGTGAGGAAGAGGCCCACTGAAAGCAGAGTGGCTGGGACGGCACGAGGGAAGCACGCAGCTTGTTTTCCTGGGTCCTGCAGTGAGAGGCGGTGAAGGGCTCTGGGGTGGAGGGGCAGGCAGGGCCAAGGCCCTGGTCACCACGAATGCATCTGAAGCAGGAGCCAGTGTGTCCTGGGCAGAGTGAATGGAAGCTAGTCTGCAGGCAGGGAGCCTAGCCAGGGGCTGTCGTTTAGTCTGGGAGAGGGTGGTATTGGCTTGGACTGGGATACTGCCTGGCAGATGGAGAAGTGCCAACGAATTCAAAGAGCTTGCGAGGTTACTTATGAGGTGGGGTCTTGGTGAGGGGAAAGGGGAGAAGGATGGCTCTGGCAGGGTCACAGCTATAGGGATTGCAGGGTTGGGGAGCAGGTTTGGACCTGGTGAGGGAGCCCATGAGACCTTCTGGGATGTGTCAAAGCCCTGGGGAAGCTGGGGCTCTGCTTTGCTGCCCGGATTGAGGGCTACTGGGCCAGCAGTTGGCCCCCCACGGGCAGTCAGATACCTGCTCTGCTGAATTATTCAGCTGCTGCCTCTCAGCTGTGACTGTGCTAGCAGGGCCACAGGCAGGTGACAGACCCTCGGGCTGCTCTGCAGGCTGGCCCAAAGCAGGGGACAGGGGAGTCCTGAGCCTCCAGGGAGAAAGCCCATCTCTCACTTGCCTCTGGGCCTCGGGATTGGGCTGGGTCACACTCTCCCTGACACCTTCTTCCCGGAGGCCAGAGCCAGGTCCCCTTGCTCTGCTTGGTGGACAGATGAGAACACAGTTCTCAGGGCAGCTTATGTCTTCACTTGGTCCAGGGTGTCCACTCCCACCATCTGTCTGCTTGTCACCCTGGAACCAAGTTCTCTCACCAGGATCCCCAGGCCCAGGGCAAGGTGGGCACAGGGGGCAAGGCCAGCCAGGTGCAGCAGCCTCTGGTCCTGTTCCCTGGGCCTGGCACTGGGCAGTTAATTGAAACTCTGGGCTCTTGTGAAAGCTTCAGCCAGAGAAGGCTGCTCTAGCCATCCAGCCCTAGAGTCCCCTGACTCTGTCCCTGGCCTATGCCTACAGTGAGCCCCAAAGTCAGCCTCCGCAAGGGTTGGCAGCTGTGTTGAGAGCAATCTTGGGGCACACGCAGGGCCACGGAAGGGTGAGTAGGAAGTGGACTGAGCTGTGCCCTTTCCTGAAGCTCATGGTTTCACATAGCTGGTTACCCACAGTGTGCGCTGGTCCCTCACTCCCGTGAGGGGTCAGTCTCCCCACTTCCCTTTATATCACACTTTCTCAGTGCCCTTGGGCTGCACAAACCCCCACCTAGGATGGGCTCTCCACCCCCCACCCCCAGCTCCCCATTCACCCTGGCTGGTGGCCTAATTCCTGGAGGTATTTTTTTCTCTATTGAGACATGTGTTCAGGTAACAATGCCTTTATCTCTCATGGGCAGAATTACAGAGCTCCTAGGAGAGGCATTTGGGGGTGGCCTGGACCTTCTCACCCAAGGGCAGCTGCTGGAGGTAGGTCACAGGCCCCAGGACAGAGCCCGAGTCCCTCAGGGACAGCCCCAAGCCACTGTGGGAGCGAAGGGATCACCAGGTGCCCCCAGGAAGAGCTGCTGCCTGCAGCCCCGAGGAGAGATGAACTCCCAGGGCCTCCTCCCTCCCTCCACTTGGGGCTCAGGAGGATGGTTGGGGTGTGAGCAGGGCCCTGCACCCCAGCCGCCGCATGCGCTGTGGTTCCCCCCCATGCCTGCTCTCCCCAAATCTTACAGTTCTCCAGGATGCCGCTCAGGAGCCCCACAGCTGGGCCACCGCTTCTCTTCTGCATGTGGCTAGCCTGCTCTGTTCTGGCTGTGCCCTCACACCCACTGTGACCCCCTCAGGGAAGAGACCCAGGCCCTGGGCCCTAGAACACCAGGGCCAGAGGTGGCCCCAGGATAGACCTGTGCATCCAGGTGAGGAGACTGAGCGCTAGCCCAGGAAGGCCTTGCACCCCAGGGTAGGTGTCCCAAGAGGCCTGCTAGGTCGTTTCCTAAGACTTCCTTATTGGGGAACCTCTGGAAGAAGTGATACTGCAAACAACGAATGCTCGGGATGCTTGAGAAGAAAAACTTGTTTGCATTTCCCTGCATTTTGATGCAGAGACAGAACCAGGAAGAGAGGAGATGTCTGATGGCTCCACTGTAGGATGGAGTCTGTTGGGCAGGGGGCGCCCAGGCTCAGGTTACTGCCCCACTCTGGAAACACGGCGCAGGGCCAGCAGGATCGGTGGCCATTACTAATGCATGTGCTGGCTGGGGCCAAGCGGCCATCTCAGCCTCCCCAGCCAGGTCCCAGGGGTGGTGGTTGAAACCCTCAGTCACCCCAGCCCTGGCCCCAATGACAGCCCCAGAGAAATGCCAAGGCTGGTCTAAGGGAACAACCAGCACCCATGGTCTGAGAGCTCAGACCCACAAAAGGGGGGTTCAGGCAGAATCCTGGTTTAGTGCCCTCATGTGACATGATCTCCTGCCCCTCAGGGCCTAGTGACACATCTGTAACCAGCTGCCTCCCCTAAGCACTGATACCATCTCAGATTTGAATTTCATTTTTGCAAGGGAAATGACCCATGTGCTGACCAGGGACTCTATCCTGGGCGGTCTCCTCACTTGTCCTCCAGTGCCAGCACCCCAAGGCTGCTCTGCTCCAGGCAGCCTGTTCCCCTAAAACCAGGCCCACAATGCTCCCTGAATCCTCGGGCTTCCCTGGGCTGGGCCTCAGCGTCCCCACCTGCATCCTGATGCCTTCAGTTTTATTGGCATGTCTATTGGCCATCTGTCTGTATCTTCCCTCATTGCAGAAAGGATCTCAGGCATTGAAGTTTTGTGCCTAGTAACGCACCCGGTCCTGTGCGATACAGAGGGCAGATTACAGCCCTATTTATTCAAAGAGGGAAAGAGGTGCTTCAGCTCAGTTTAAGCAACTTGTTCAAGGCCAGACAACTCACCCAAGGTCACATACCCACCTCCTTATCTCCAGCCCAGGTTCTTGCCACCAGACTCCTGTACTACCCCATGAATAATTTGCTTCTGGTTGGCAGGGCAGCCATTGACCACACCCTCGTCTCACTTTTCTGGAACATCAACACCCACATCTCTGCTCTCCCTCCGGCAGCCCAGCCCCCCTTACCCCACTCTGGTGAACTGGAGGGCCTGCGTGTTCAAAATTCTTAGTTCTTTCCCCTCCTGAAAGGAAGACAGTCAAATCATGTCTCTCCTTCTCAGGTGGGTGTCTCATCTCCCTCAAGCTGCCTTTGTGTCATCCTGATGAAAGTCTCATTCATAAAATCATTCATACAGATCTGACCCAAATGCAAATAGGAGACATACACACCCTCCACATACTCACACTCACTCACATTGTAAGAGTACCTACAATAAAACGTCTTTAATTTATAATTTGATATTTGTGATAATGAAAATAGGAGGAAAAAAAGTTGCAAAAAAAAAAAGGTTGAGTAAATAAGTAACACAACTGAGAAAAAAGACTTATTTCACATCCTACGAGAATCATATTCACAGCATTCTTCAGGTTGCCTTCAGCGTTCACGGCAGGGAGACCTGACATGGTGGTCTCCCCGCTGAACCCCGGGTCCTGAGGCTCCTCTTACAGCTCCCAGGGCCACCTGGATGCAGCCAGAGCACCTGTGGCCTTCCTCCATATATGCCAAAGGAATTTATCCTTCCTAGACCAGGGGCTCTGGCCAGATCCTTTGTCACCATCCAACATGCAGAACCCCAGCCAGGCAGTCAGTCTCCAAACCTCAAATGCTGTTGGCTGCCCTGAGGTCCAGTCTGAGGATCCATGTCTGTCCCAAGCAGCAATCCTTGCGGCAGCTAATCATTGACAGGCTGGTGGGGGGTATTTCTCTCAATCCAGAGCATGTTCTAAAAGGAACATCTGGTGTCTTATAGAGAACAGGGCTGTGGGTACAGAACCTCTAAAATTCCAAATGTGTTTGTTTCCAAGCACTTCAGAAATATACCTGACAACTATATTTAATAGCAAAACCTTAGAAGCAACCCAAATGGCAACCATAAACAATGGTATGTTTACATAATGCAATGCTATGCAACTGTTAAAAAATAAAGGAAATGAAGAATTTCTCTATCTACTTATATGATGTGATCTCCCAGATATATGAAATAAAAATTTTTTTAAATTGTAAAGGTAGAGCTCTTTCTCTTCCTTTTCTTTCTTTTCCCTCCCCTTCCTGAACAATTCATCCCAAAAGCCATGAGGTGGGCTGAACAGTGCAGGTGTGCCCGCTGCCTTGTGGGTGGGAGGCTGAGCCAGGGCAGCAGGGCCTGGGTGCAGGAGGGGCGCGGCCCCAGGGTGTCAGCCAGAGGCATCGTAGATCTGGGCTGGCCGCCCACTATGGCGTGTCAGGACCAAATGGGATGAGAAAGGCATCCCCGTGGGAGGCCCACCCATTGTGGGGAACCAGAGGCCAAATGCAGGAGGAGAGTGCCCACGTGGGGGGCTGGACTAGACCTGGTGTCAGAGCCCAGCAGCGCTGAGAGAGCTGCTGCTCCATTGAGGGGGTCCTTAGGGGATGGGCTGCATTGTGAGTTGGTTACATACCCGGATTGATCAAATAAGTCAGTATTTGAAGGAGACAGGTCTCTCACTGTTGGAAAAGGAGGTATGAATATGGAAAGAGGAAAAACTAGAATAAACTCTGAAGTTGAAACATTTGTAGGCTTTTGTCATGTATACATAAATATAGAAATAAGTATGATTCTAGATCAATGTGTGTTTATAGATCCAGAAGTAAATATAAATGTAAATGTACCTAGTTCTGTCCACTAAGAGGGCCTGGGAGCAGCGATAGCAATGTTAGCTAAAGTTATTTTGCTCTGACATGATAGCAGTGGCCACCCCCAGTGCCGGATTGGTTTCTAAATTCCATTTTCCACTAAAAGGAGCCAGGTGTCCTTGGCGCAATGGTTGATTTCAGTCCAAAGGCAAGAAATGAACAAATGAACCTGAGACATCATCTGAGCCAAAAAATAAGGAAGTACTCAAAGAAATACAGCAGTGCGCCCAAAGGACACTGGAGTCCTCTTGAATATGTTCCCACTGGCCAAATCTAAGGTAATTAGCATCAAAATAAGCAATGAGTATATAAGATTACAGTCCATTGAATAAAATCTGAATCCATGAGTCTACACTGATAAAAGTAAACAAATGGAAAGTTTGATGAAGAACAGGATATTTATATAGTCTCAAAGTGTTTCCCCACAAAATACTTATTAATAACAAAGAGGATAGGAGTAATGTCACAGTCAGAAGCCCCACAGACTCCATCTTATCCAGGTGATCAGAGTGACCTTCGTCAGTAATGGGCAATTGGAATCACACCCTTCCATGCTCTGAGAAGCACACAGCGTTGCTTTTGTGATACTTACCATAATCTGAGGACTCTAACCAGGAGGCATCATCACACAGCATCAGTGACCCCACCTAAGAGCCACTTTATAAGATAACTGGCCTGCAATTTCCAAAATTGTTGAGGTCCTGAAAGTCAAGGGGAGACAGAGGAACTGTTTCAGATTGAAGGAATTAAGGAGATTTGACAACCAGTGATAAAATGCATGAATATGAACTGGAT
Organism: Manis javanica; assembly: GCF_040802235.1. Lineage (NCBI taxonomy): Eukaryota > Metazoa > Chordata > Mammalia > Pholidota > Manidae > Manis > Manis javanica. Next base: position 21,645,730 of record NC_133161.1, read on the forward strand.
CCTTTTCTACAAAGGACACTTACTGGGGCAACGGATAAAAAAAAATGGGGTTTGAGGATTTGACACATATCAATGGCACTTTCCTGATTTTAATGTTTGTATTGTGGTTATGTGGAAAAATATCCTTTTAAAATAGAAACTATAGAAGTATTCAGAGGTGATAAGGCATCATGTTGGCAACTTACTCTAAAATGGTAAGTTAATGTTCTTTTTATTTTACTGATAACTTTTCTGTAAGTTTGTAATCATTTCACATTTAACAAAATTTAAATCAAGGTAGAGAAAAGTATGTATTATATGCTATCATTTATCTAAGAAAGGGGAATCTGAATGCATGTGTGTGTTTGCTTCTATTTTCTAAAAAATCGAAGAAAAACCCCATACAAATTTTTTAAGTGCTTAAAGAGGGAGAGACGTTATAGGGTGGAGGGAACAGGAATAGACACTGAAATTCTTTGATATAATTTGTTTTGTATATGTGGCTATGGAACTGTATTAATATTTTATAAAATTATAAAACAGCATTCAATGTAAAACATTTATAATAGCAAAATATATGAAACAAAATGTCAGTAGTAGACTGGTTAAGTACCTTTTTGCTACATTCATAACTGAGTTCTATGCAGCTATAAAAAAGAATAATGACATTCTGTAAAGGCTTCACTGCATCCACCTTTACATGTGGTCTCAGGGTTTGAAGCGTGTGAATGTATTACCTCTTCAGAAATAAACATTAATTAAAAAATAATTTGAAAATAAAATACAAAAAGAAAGAAGCTCCTAAAAATTAGAAATGAAATAAAACAAAGGAACCCCTGTAGCTAGTTGAAGGCCTATGCACACCAGAGAAACTACAGTAAGTGACTTTAAAACACAGTCATTTGACTATGTTCCTAGCAGAATGTATTCCACAGTCAAAAGAACTGAAAAAACTGAAATTGCTTTTAGCCATCATGCTGTTGGTGGTGGATTGGTTTTGCTATTGTGAGCTGGTTGTGAGTCCAACTGTGGAATAAATCAAGTGAGCGATTATGTCAGTGTCACGGAGAACTGAGATTTTTGGTATCATGGAAAGGGAACCCAGGCTTAAGAGCAACAAGGTTAATTCAAAACCCTTCACTCTTAAATTTGGATAGAATTTTCTTAAATAAAAAAAGGATTTCTTTTACAAATTGTTCTTGAAAACAAATATTTCCTAGGACTGCTGACTGGAAAGCACTATAATTACTACAACCCAGTAGCAAAGAACACCCCTGACAACCAGATTCTGGACTCTGAATATTATCTCACACCAAAAGGAAACGAGTATATCCTTGGAGAAATTGTTTCTAAATCTGGAGCAGGAAATGTCCCAAAATGACCCTGGGTCTTTTCAGACCAGAAAGGCAAGATGCTCTCAAGGAACAAACGGGGTCACGTCAAAAAGATTCAGGAGTCAGCCTCAGGAAGTTGCAGCTGATGACAGCTGAGAGCGTTTGCACCTTGTAAGGACAGTAACACAGTGGATTAAAACTCATCAGTGCTATCCCACCCCACCCTACCCAAAGCCCTCACTGATCACCTGTAGATGCAAGGGAACCACTTCATTCTGAAAACAGACAAAAAGAGAACGAATCAAGTGTTGCATCCTGCCTTTCCTATCTGAAATGTACCAAGGAGTTAACCAAATACTAGTTCAGAGAAGGCCTCTCAACAGTCGTCATGCTGCTAACAAATGGCGAAGGAGTGATAGAATTAGACTATTATTGTTTTGAAACCCTTCATGGAGCAGTAGATCTAGGTCAGCATTTCTCAAAGTGTGACCCTGAACCCAGGGGATCATGAGGTACTAGGATTGTCATATATTTCAACCAAAATAACATATCACAATAGACTGAGTGCAGAAGAAGATATGAGTCCAAACCCGAGGAATCTGCAGAAATATAAGACTGTCACTTGACTTAAAATACTATTTTTTGTTTTTGAAAATGGTTACTTTCATAAAATACATTATTTTTGTTAACATGAAATGGACTTACTGTTATTTTTTAGAGAATTAATATTTGTAAAATTTCTAATTTTTAATTTCTAGTAAGGTAAATACCAATAGTCATAATAAAATTCCTTGGGGCCCTCAGTAATTTTTGAGAATAAAAAAGTTCTAAACCAAAAATTTTGAGAACCATTAGTCTAGCAAATGTCACCAATGGTTGCTAACATATGATGAAAGTCTTCAACAGCACCTATAAAGCATCTCGCCTAAATAAATAAAACCTGAATATGATAACAATCTAGATCTAAGTATCAGTTTATAGGAAATATGAGAACAAAAGATTTTAAAAGACACTGTGGGGACACAATTAAAAAAATTCTATCAGAAACTCTACAGGATAAATGACCAAGTTTCTCCAACTAAAAATTGGAAAGCAAAGACAAAAGAAAATGGAGGGCAAGGGAGTAGATCTCATGTTAAGTGTCTTACCAAAATAAAATAAAATATAAAATGATAAACTAAAGGGGATAAAGGGTACAAGCTTCAAAGTATAAAACAGTCATAGGAATGGAAGTACAGCATGGAGAACATAACCAATAATATTGCAATATCTTGGCTTTGTAGCTGGCTGAGCATTTAGTAATGTACATAATTATGTCGTACATCTTAAACCAATGTAATATTGTGTGTCAACTAATTCCAATACAAAATAAATAAAATAAAATATTTTTTAAAAGGAAATGGAGGGGAACCTCTTGGCATTGTTTAAAAGACACATAAGAGACATACTGTCCAACAGCCATGTGTGGACTGCATATGGGTCCCGGTTTGAACAAAGAGAGGGGTGCTGCAGACTGAATGTGTCCCCCCCAAATCCATGCGTTGAAACCCTAATACCCAGTGTGATGGTACTTGGAGGTGGGGCCTTTGGGAGGTGGTTAGGTTTAGGTGAGGGTGGGCCCCTGTGACGGGTTAGTGTCTTATAAGAAGAGGAAGAGAGGGCAGCTTGCACGTGCTCTCTGCCATGCGAGGACACTGGGAGAAGGTAGCTGTCTGCAAACCAGGAGTCAGGCCCTCACCAGACATGGCGTCTGCCACTACTCTGGTCTTGGACTTCCCAGCCTCCAGATCTGTGACAATTAAATGCCTGTTGTTTCAGCCACCCAGTCTTTGTATTTGCCATAGCGCCTGAGCTGACTAAGCAGGGCCTAACTCAGACTGGGGCATCAGGAGTAGCTTGCTAGCGGCGACGGCGCTTGCTCCGGTAGGAATTAACCAAGAATGAGGAGCCAGTGTTCCAGAAGACGATCCACAGTCGGAAGGCACAGTAGTTCAGTGAACCCAAGTGTGGGGAGTGTGTGAGAGAGGAGCGGGTGAGAGGGCAGGGTGGTCAGGGCCACGTCACAAAATGTGCATATCCCAGCCAGGGGGAGACTGCCCAGCTCTGCTCAGGAAGCTTGCTCTGAGTGCGGGAAGTGGATGGTGGGCCCTGCCGTGCCTGCTGGGCTCCATCCTGCTCAGGCCTGGCCATGCAGGGGTGACAGCAGCCCAGCCAGGTCCACAGCTGGTCACGCTGGACTGTACCCATGTGACATCTGGCCTTTGTCACAGAACCTTCAGAGGGTGTGACAGTAGGTACTGGTGGCATGCTAACAATTGTGCTGAGAATTCAGCCTTCAAGACAGGTGACACAGGGTGCTTACAGCAGCTTTTGGAGCAATATAAAATAATTATGCTGGAGTTTCAAGGTGATTTAGAAAGGGGCTAGAGGTGTGAAAAGTCCCCACTCAGGCTTGCCTGTAGAACTCGCTTGGGAGATGCTGACTACCATTGCCACCAATGGTACGTGCCCCCCAAGAGCCAGGGCGGGAGGCTGAGGAGCCACATCTCTCCAGCAGCTATCCTCTAGAAATTTTTGCCAAAAATGTACCCGTCCCGCCGGACAAGTCACTTGCATGAGAAGGAGGGGTCTGCACGCGTGCTCACCCTCTCAGTACTGCAGGCTAATCTGCAAAGGCCGAGTGTCAGCAGAGACGTGAACAGCACAGTGGGATCCACGCGCGGGCGCAGCCCTGGAGGGGAAAGAAGTGCGCCTGCGAGACGCCCAGGTTGCCAGGATGTGGGGCAAGGGCGGCCTCCAAAGTTAGAGTGAGATGGGCCATTCGTGGAAAGGGAGGCAAAGCGGAAGGAACAGTGGACGGGTTTTTAACGTGTTACCTTTGAGGTGCCTGTGGGCGGTGCCCGGAACTAGGGACAGAGAGCAGCCTCAGGTGCACACAGCCCGTGGTGGTGTGGAATTCGGGGCTGGGGCCACATCCCAGAACACCAGCCGCATTCGTTTCCTGAGGCTTCAGTGACAAGCGGCCACAGGGGATGGCTGAGGCAACAGAAATGTGTTCTCTCAGTTCAAGGGCCAGAAGTCTGATGAAGGGGTTCGCGGGGCTGCTCCCTCCTGAGACTCCAGGAGGCACCTCTGTCTGCCACTCACTCTAAGCTCTGCCACTGTGTCACGGTGCCTCCCCCTCTGCTGTGTCTGTCTCCTCTGTGTGTCTCTTCAAAGGACACTTGTCGCTGGATTTAGGGCCCACCTGGATAATCCAGGATGATCTTCTTGTCTCAAAATCCTCGACTTGATTGCATCTGCAAAGAGCCTTTTTCCACCTAAGGTACCAGTCACAAGTTCTGAGGTTTAGGATGGTGTCTTTTGGGGCCATCATTACCCAGGACCGCAGCCTTTTAGGGAAAGAAACAGGCAGGAACTCTGAGAACGAGTCATGGTGTGGGGCTGGCCCGCTGATGCCACAGGACCACAGAGGGACCCACCTGAGGATGAGAGAAGGTGAGGGTGGATATGTCTACTCTGTTTTGATGCAACATCTACTCAGGTTTATTTCCTTTGGGATTTAGCAAAGCCTGCTTTGAAAGTTCTTGTCAGCCTGGGCTATGCTGAGAAGAATCTGGTTCTTGGGCCAAAAGTCACAGAGGGGACTTAGCTCACCCAGGGCCACGGTTGTGTCAGCAGCCATCAAAGTGAGAGTCTAGGAGAGAGGGAACCCCGGGCCCAGCCAGCACCCTGGGGCAGCAGAGCCTGCCCTCCTGGAAGCCTCCTCTCAAGGCCGAGCCTTGGAGAGCTAGGTTCTCTGCCTGGGAAGCCTCTGGAACCTGGTGTTGCTGATGTAGAAACAAAAGAAGGCAGAGAAGCAGAGAAATGGAGCCCAGAACCTGCAAGTTCTGGGTGTCCCCCACGCCCACAGAAAAGCCCTTTGGAGATGGTGATCCCCCTGTCCACCTCCACAGCCCTGGGCCACAGGGGGCACTGGGCAAACGTCTGCAGTGAATGAGCTGCTCTGGGGGGGCTGCTGGGAGGAGAAGGCGTCCAGGGCTGGCCAGGGCCTAGGTTCTCTCTCAGCTGGAGGCTGGGGGCAGGGAAGAAGCTGATGCCAGAGAACACGGACATAACTGGCAAACCACTTGTCAGAATGGCCCCCAGTCTCACTTCCCTAATTAGAGAACATAACAATAGTGCCTACCTGAGGGCGACAGGGAAAAATACAGTGGGCTATGGCTGGGAAGGGTTTAGCACACACACGTACCAAGTGGGTGCTAACAGGTGCATCATAAGCACTAGGAGATGAAGGTAGGCTGGTGAGGCCAGCAAGGAGAGTCTGGCGCTTCTGCAGAGACAGGCACCCTGTAGCCCGGGGTGACAGCAGCAAGGACTGGAGGATGGCCCTGGGAGCAGCTGCGGTGATCTATCTCCCTGAAGTCCGCCACCTGGGAAGGGGGAATTCAGGTCTTCAAAGTAGAGGAGTCCCTTGAAGGAAGAGCATCTCAGTAAATCTCACTAATCACGCCAGGGGGCACCAAGCATATTAGTGGGTGCCTTAGACAGGAAGGCCCCCTGTTCAATTCTGATTCCCAAGGCCTGAGAATACTTCCCCAAAGAACTCAGGGAGAAGATAAGATACCACCCTTCCTCATATTCATGACTCCTGTCATCAGGAAGTCCTCTTTGATATCTCTCCTAATGTTTTCATGCTGGAGCCCTGGCAGATGTCCCGATGTTGGGCTGGGAGAAATGGGTAGAGGGTCTTTTGGAGAAAAAACACACATTAAGATTGGAGGCCCCTGTCCAGACTCATGGTGACAACTACAAGCGTTTGGCGTTAGGGGGATGGACAGGTGGGGAGGGACCCAGTTGCCACCTGGAGGAGGGCCAGTCTTAAAAGCTCCATTCTTAGTCTCTGACAACTTCAGAAAACAAATTCCTTTATTGCCCGCACCATCAGCTGGAACCCTGGATGAGCAAATTAATGTTGGAAGCAGGTGGGCACAGTTAATACCTGCATATGGCTTTATGCTCTCCCAGTGGTAAACAAAGAACCTGAACTCTAAACAGGCAGCTCCAGGCAGCTGCCTGTCCGGTCCTCCTGCCCCCATCCCCTCTTGCTTGGCCAGTGATGGACTTGGTTCCTTTGAAAGACCTCAGAACAGTTCCTTAACTCGGTCGAGATTCAGGGCAGCATGGAATCCCAGGATGCCAGGATGAAGGGGCCCCACTCACCCGCTCGACAGGCAGCCCTGCCACGAGGCCCCTTCCCCCATTCTCCCAGTGCCTCCCCGTCTTCAGTCCCTCACTGCCCCACAAGCAGGAAGTCCTGTGGCCCAGCAATTGTGTGATTATCTTGTGACACCTGAGGCCTGCAGGCCAGGCTGGTGGAGGAGGATGGAAGGAGCTGGGCCCCCAGCCCTGATTTCATTCACCCATCAGGGGGGCTCCAAAGGTTGCCCCAGGTCCCCCCAGGGCTCCCCATTCCCTCTCCCAGGCTCCTCCCTTGCTGTGGTTCTGAGATCAGGACACTGTCAGAACTCAGCAGGCCCTTCCAGGGGCAGACAGTGCAGAGCCCCTCGGAGGCTGACCAGTCGGGAGGCCCAGAGCAGGCCCGCTGGCACCTGGGAGTCAGAATACCAGTTACTGTGCCTCTGATCACTCACCATGTATGTGCTGAATGCCTCACACCACTGTCCTGAAGCAGCCCCGTGAGGTGGGCTCTACCATCCCTGCTTGCTCGGCATGGACACTGAGACTCCGAGCAGGTGTGAGCTCACAGGCCCTGAATCCTCCCTGCACCGCCTTCCCCTGGCCTCGCTGGACCCAGTGGCCTCTTGAGGTAGGTACTATTGTTATTCCCCACAATCCCCTCAGGAAATGAGGTATCTTACATGAGGCCAGCCAGCCAGGACATAGCGTCCTTGAACTAGATTCGTCTGAGTCCTGAGCCTGCCCTGCCCCGGCCTCCATAGTGCCATGCTGCCTGGCCCTTAGACCCAAGGCCGGTCATCAAAGGAGCTGGATTTGAACCCAGTGTGTCCAGCCTGGGACACACAGACATGGACCTTTGACTCCTCTCTCATCCCTGGACATTATACAGTCAGTTCTGGAAGCCATCCTTCCACAAAGCCCTGGATGCCCCCTCTGGCCATACCCACAGCCAGCAGCCTCTGGGACCACTACTGCCAGTTCCTCAGGCTGTCTACCCACCTCCTGCCCTCTTGCTCTCTGTTCCAGCCCACACTCCACCTTCCTCCACCTTCCGCCACCTCAGCAGCTCTCTTTATGTCAAGGTCCCCTCGTCCCCAGCCAACAGAATCACATGGGAAACCCTCAGCCTCCAAGACCCAAGTGGCTGTATTTCTCAGGCCTCCCACCAAGACTGGCAAGGTTCCCACCAAACCAGGCCTCAGGTCCCAAGCCCAGAACCCAGGAAGAAGGGGCCTCTCCCAGCTTCTGGAAAGTGGGTCAGGCACAGGTGCTGGAGGGATTTGAAAGCACTTCCGGCTGGAGGTCAGGGAAGGCTTGCAGGAGGAAGCAGCTTTTATGGTGGGTTCTGAAGGGTGACTGGGGCTGTAGTCTAGTTCCACCACTGAGAGTTACCACCCTGCTGTTATTCCTGTCACTTGGTCTCTTGTGTCCTCATCTGTAAAATGTGAGTAATCGCGCGTGTGTGACAATTTAAACCAATAGTCATTTTTCCAAATTTGTTTAGCATTAGAGCCTGGAAGCTTTTCCTTAAGGGAGATCTTTCTTGAAAATCCTATGAATAGTGGATAAAAATGCTGCAAATCAGTGGTGGGGAGGAGTCCAGAGGCCATTAGCCTCCCCTCTTGAGGCCGTTTGACAACCGCTGGGTCTGGTATCCGTCGTGACGGGCAACTCGGTGGTCCTGACTCCACCCCACAGTGGTCCCCTGACCCCGACCGCCCATCTCCAGCTCACGTCTCTGGCCCTGCCTTCGTGTCACACCCTTCCACGCTGTCGCTGGCCTTGGGAAGGGAGCAAATGCTCTGAGCCTCAACCCTGGAAAAGAAAGAGGAGCCGGCCTGTCGGGGGCAGACACGCAGTCCCAGGTCCCCTGGAAGCGATGTTCATTTGTCCGCATTTCTATGCGCCCCTGGTTCCTGCAGCAGGAGCAGCTCGGGGGCGGGGCCGGGCAGAGATGCGATGGTCCTGGTAGGGGGCCTCGCGCAGGGCCCGCCCGACCCCCGGGAACCGCCCCTAAGCCCCGCCCTCCGCGGAGGAGTCCGGCCTGGGGGCTTCCCCTGAGGATTGGGAAGCGGTCCTGATCGCCCAGGTTATGCGCTTCCTACAGGTACTACTGACTTGTTGGAATTTAAGAAAGTGAGTAGCGCGTTTCTGGGTGAATTCTGCAATATGAACCATAATACTTTAAATGTGCATACCTTTTGACCCAGAGATACCACTTATCAGAATGTATCCTTCAAAAAAAATTGTGAAATAGGGAACTAGAAACTGCCCAAACGTCCTTGAGAGGAGTTCATTAAGCAATAACCATAGGATGAAATACTACAGCTATTAATTGTCCTAGGATATAATCTTTCCAAATAGGGAAAGGTTACTTGGAGAGAAAACTAAGATACAAAACAGTACACACAAGAGTGTATACACATGTCAAAATTCATTGAGCTATAAGCTAAGATTTGTGCATTTTATTGTATGTATCTCAATTTAAAAATAATAAAAATTAAAAGTTAAAAAGGAAAGAAAAAAAACAGTACACACAAAATGGCCTCATTTTGTATTAAAACAAAATGCACATGGGAGAGAGAGCCTGCAGCAAGTGGTAGCTTTCTGGGGTTTGTGATGTCTGCCTGCTCTTCTTTGCAGTCTAGGGGTTACTTCTGTGATGGGTAGTGGGGGGCACCAAACGTTAGTTTTAAAAGAAAATTAGAGAAGGAAAAATAAAAACCCAAAGCACCCAAACAAATTCTCCTGGGTGGCATGCCTCTGGCACGCCTCCACGGCTGTCCTCCCTCCCCTCTTTCCATGGCTTTTCTGTCACTCAGGTAATGTGACCCTCCTAGTGAGGAGGGTCTCCATCTCGGAGGCTCCTCTCCTAAGCCAGCTGTGTTTCCTGGGCTCAGGGCTCAGGCCCAGAAGAGGGAGACACCCCCTCAGGCTGTATGCAAGCCCACACCGTGGCTGAGGGGAAAATGCTCTCTTCAACACTCAGCCTGCAGTCTGCAGGACCCTGTGAGATTGTATGGATGGTCTGCCTGCCAAGGGCTTCCTCCACCTTGGTTAATTATTGTGTAATAAGATACTAGAGATGACTCCTGGTCTGCAGACACAAAGAGAAGAAATGCATCAAGGGTCTCCCATTTCCATGCACTGTGCTCAAAGCTCCACATACTGTTTCAGTGAAGCCTAATGGTCCCATGAGGTAGTTATGTTTTTGTCCCCATCTTATAGGTGATGAAACTGAGGCTCATAGAGGTTAGGTAGTGGTAAGATGGTGATGAAACTGAGGCTCATAGAGGTTAGGTAGTGGTTGTTTAAGGTAACACTAGCAAGGAAAGCCAGCAAAAGTTCCCGGCCACTGGCAGACCTTAGCCCCAGTCTCTCAGATTGGTTTCAGCGGGGCCAGGTGTAGCCCCTTTCTTGGCACATGAGGTCAGTGGAGGTCTCTTCTGCTGCTGCTCAGCTGGGTCCCTGGGTCCAAAAGGTTTGGTGAGGCCCTCTGCTCTGAGACCCAGCCAGCCCTGCCACGGGCCGGTCGGGCCTGAGATCTGGGCTATGGACAGGCTGTTCCTGTTGCCTGCCCCTCACCTGGAACAGAAGGACAGTGTCTACCCCTTTAGGGCATGTCCCCATTGCCCTTTGGATGGATCCCAACCTGCTCCTGGGTGAAGAATGGTCCCCCAAGGGATTGGGGTGGGAGGGGCTGTGGTCTGGAGCCCTGGATTTGTGTTCCTTAAGTCCTGGGGAGTGGGGCCTAATCCCCCACTCTCCCCTTATCCCATTGCTCGTGCCTTCATGGTCATGTAGGCTGGCCCCTTGGGGGTAGGGCTGAGTCCTCAGCACCAGGTGACCTCAGCTGTGCTGACAGAAGGGTCTGCAGGAGCGAGCAGGGGAGGAACTGTTCAAGACAGACGGGAAGGGCAGGAGGGCAAAGCTGAGCACAGACAAGATGGACACAAAGCCAGCCAGAGCAGGAAACAGAAAGGTCACAGAGACTCAAGGGATGCACAGGAGGATGCCCACCAGGCCCAGCAACTTGCGTCAGACACTGCAGCTCCTTGTGGGGACTGGGAGATAAGGAGGATAGGACCCTGGTAGAGTTGCCAGATTTAGCAAATAAAAATACAAGATGTCCTGTCAAACTGCAATTTCAGGTAAACAAAGAATACCTTTTAGTATGGATATGTCCTAAATTTAATTTATTTGGGACATACTTATATGTAAAAATGATTCATTGTTATCTAAAATTCCAATCTGACTGGTGGTGTCCTGTGTTTTATCTGGCAACTCTAGACCCAGGCCCTATGTGTTCCTCAGCTGCTGAGGGTGCTCAGAAGGCCCCTAATTTTACCATCTGGCTACTGACACCCATCTTCACACAGCCGGGACAGAGCCCTTCCAGTCATGTGACATGCTCAAGTCTTGTCTCCATGCACAGTGCAGTCCAGGCTCACCCCAGGACAGGGACATGCTGACCCACAACAGGGCTCTTCCCTCAGGTGCCAGCTCAGATTTTGAAGCCACTGTACCCCAAACTGTGCTGTTCCATCCTCTGCTCCCAGGAACAACATCAAGAAGCCTGGGCAAGCACAGGGGCTGAGCCTGTGGGTTCCTCAAAGGGTAAGTGGCAACAGATGGTCTGCCCGCCCAAAGAATTCACAGCCTCTGCAAAGGATGTCCAAGGGCCCAGGGATTATGGGTCCAACCAGGGAACTACCGCAGTCTGTCCGAGGCAGACTCTTAGACCGCCTTAGAATGCCCTGGCTGGAAGGGCGTTCTGCCTCTGCTGTACAGATGGGTGTCCAGAGGCCCAAAGCCTCAGGGTCCACAGCCCAGGCCCTTTGGCCCCCAGGGCAGTACTCTCCACTGTGGTGTTGAGTGACACCTCACCACGTGGCCTCTGACCATGACATGTTACTGCCCCTCATGGGGGTCTAGCATTTCCTGCTTAGCAAAGTCCCTTCTCTCCTTTGTCTCACTTGAGGTGTACAGCCACTCCAGATGCCAATGGAACCACCAGACTTGTCCGTTATAACAAATGCAGAAACTGGTGCATTTATGAGACTAGGACAAGGTCCTACAAAGAGATGATGGTAGAGCACCAGCCAGAATCAGAACTGTCTTGGCCAGAGGCAGGATGACGAACCTCAGGGCAATATGCTACTAAATCTTCAGCCAGTCTGGGTTGGGACCCAGAGAAGGTACCTAGCTTCAGCTGACAGAAACTCATTTGTGGGCATGCTCAGATGATGAAATATTCTTCCGATTTGCATGCAACCCACCCACCCTCAGCCCCCAATTCTGGTTGATCCTAACTCGTTCTAGAAAAGACTCTGCAAACTTCTGAAAGATAATAGAGGTGTCTGCAGCACTCTGCCACCTGCCTTCCGCAAGGTACAGGCTGGCCTTTGAGCCCAGGGCTCTGACTTCCTCACTGCCTATTTGGCTCAAATGGATAACTTCTGAGCCCCCCTGCACCTCAGTTTCCCCACCTGTGAAGTGGGTGGAAATACACTATTATCTCAGGCTTTTAGTGTCCAGAGAGATGCCTTGTTTGATTACAAAGTGGATTAAAAGTCTTATGCACTTGATACAAGTAATTCTATCCTGTGCATGGATAGTTTCGTTGAAAAGCAGGCTCCGGTGGCCTTTCACCAGCCTCCCTGGCCCTCCCCTCAAGCCACCACCAAATGGACTTTGAAAGAGAGAGAAAGATGATAGGCTCCCCTTGGTCCCCCCAGGTGTTGGCGCTGCTGTTGCTGTTTGGTGTTGCTGAGGGCTCTGGGAAGACCACAGGGCTGGGGTTAGGCTCAGCCCCTATTTGTGCCTAGTTCCTCCCAGGCTAGGAGCTGGTCTCTGCTGAAATGGGCCATGATAGCCCACTGTGGTGGCCAGAGTTCCTGCAGAGTGCGTGCGCCACTCCGGTGCCCGGTCCCCTGGCCTCATCATCCCGCCGCTCACCCACGCACCCCGCTCACCTGTGCTCCGACCTGCGTCTCTCCAGGAAAGAGAATCCCGCACAGCATGAGCTCAGATCTGGCCTCTGGCCAAGACCCGGTCCCCTCAGGTCCACTGGACATTCAAGCAGAGGGAAAGTGCGAGCTGCCCCAGGAAAAGCCACCACACCCTGCGAGGCTGCCCTCAGCCCATTTCTCGCAGCACCAGGGCTCCCTGGAATCCTTGAAGTCAGCCCATGGAGAGGCACTTAGCCTGCTGCGTGAGCTAGTGCTGCAGGGGGCTTGCCCCATCCTTTGGTGGGGCTGTGCTCTTCTTTCTCTGTGAATAGCTCTTTTGCAGAGTCTTTCATTGCCTGCTCCTTCTGGAAGCAGACTTTGACTAAACAGGCACATAAATGAAATGAGTTTCAGTGGTTTTCAGGAAGTTGGACATTGATGGAGTAGCATTACCTTCCCCACAATGACCACCATCTTCCCTCCCAAGAAGTGATGGCAGGAGCCGTGATACTGATATCCAGGCCTCTGGTGGCCTCAGAGAGCGAAAGCCACAGGCTGCAAATGGCTGCTGAGAGTGGCCTGAGGCCTACACAGGCTGGAATGCCTGGGGCTGGCCTGATTGATTTTAAAATAGATAGTCTCCTAGACTCTGCACTTTGGAGCACAGCGATGTTCTCTGAGGTTGTGGCTGATGCTGGATATGGAGACAGCTCTACAGGAAAGTTTGCAATTCATAGTTTTGTGATCGGCATCTTCCTACCTTCACTGGCATAGTTGGCCTGATGGGGCCAAGACTCATATAGAGCTCAGGATCTGGAGCTGCCACCCTGCCCACTGGAAGCCCCATCCAGAGACAGCCACACTCACTCTCCTCACATACAGTGGATAGTGGGTCCACATGGCACTGACTCAGTTTGAATCCTGGCTCCACCCTATCCTGAGTGACTAAATTATTGAAGCTCTTAAGCCTTAGTTTTCTCATCCATAAAGTGGGCATAATGATTCTAGCTTCACACAGCTATGGTGTGGAGTGTAAAGCACCCCCTCCAATAAATGTAATTTCTGTCCCCCTAGGTTTTTAAAATTAATTACCATCCATAAAAAGAAACTGTGTTTATAAATAAATGCCATTCATTTATTCAATAGATATTCAGTGACTACCTACTATGTGCCAGACAGGTAAGGTTAACACCCGAGCACTCAGACAATCAGAGGTAGGGGTCTGAGTCTGCAGGTAGAGAATACACAGGGACGTGCTGTGTAGTGATAAGGCTTTTTGTGCCTGGATTTTCATGATAAAAACAGGAGGAGCAGTAAATGGGAGAAGTCTTCAGGAGGAATATCTTGGTTTTCTAATCTCAAGACCGAGGACAACCTGAAGCAAGGTGTCCTGTGGCCTTCCAGGCAAGATCAAAGCCACCACGTTAGGAGAACAACTGTACATACATGGCTGAACTAGAATTAGCTGGGACTGGCTGAGGCCAGGGCTCCTGCTGCAACCCCCAGGAGAAGTAAGGAGGGCAGAGTGGACTGGTCTGATCCTCACAAGAGTTGAGGTCAGATAATCTTCAGAGGGGAAAAATGGCAGAGCCTAAGAGCCAAGCAGCTAAGGTTTGTATCTCAGCTCTGCCACTCACTAGCTTGTGGGACTTGAACATGTCACTCGGTCTCCCAGGGCCTCAGTTTCCCCACTGGTGGAAGGGGGTTGTCCTGAGAATCCAATGAGACGAAATGTCTGAAAGCTTTTCATAAATAGCAAAGTGGCATTATCAGGGCTGGGAGTGAGAAAACCTGGGTCTGAGCCTCCATCCACCCAGTAAGTGCTCTCTGAGTGAACCTGGAAAATGCACATTCCCATTAAGCGTCAGATCTTTTGACGCCACTGAGATTTGAAGGAAAATGAAAGTGTTCAGGGAAGAACTTTGTGAACTGTCATCTATTGGGCCTCAGTCAATGCTGCTTGCTTCATTGGCCATCCTCAGCCCGGTGCCCCAGATTGCCGTGGCGACTCTGAGGTGCCTGGAGCCTTCACCGTGGCACATCATTCTGTCTAACATTTCCTCCTAACACTGAGGAGCCAGCCCTTCTTCCCTACCTCCTCAAAACCTACTTATGCAGGCACACAGGACACAGAAGGGTACTCAGCATTAGTTGTCAATGAAATGCAAATTAAAATCACAAGGTGATGCAGCTACACAGCCTCTACAGAATGCTAAAAATTAAAGACTAGCATATGAAGTGTTTGCGAGGATGTGGAGCAACAGGAACCCTCATTTCTCTCATTAGCCAAGGGAAATGAAAAATTAGAGGAAGCACATTATAGCTTCCAATTGCCATGGTGGGAGTATTTATACCCTCAAAACCTCAAATGCAACAAATCAGGGCTTTCTCCCACCCCAGAAAGCTGGCTGTTAAAACATTTACCAGCACAACCTCTGATGGAAACATGTCCATGAAGAGACTTGTGCATGAATGTTCACAGTAACTTTAATCATGATAGTCCATAATTGGAAACAAGCCAAATGTTAATCAGCTGGGGGAATGGATATACAAACTCACATTCATACAGTGGAATATGACTCAGCACTAAAAAGGAATGAGCTATTAATACACACAACTTGGTTGAATCTCAAAGGCATGCTGAGTGAAGCAGGCCCATTCAACAGGTTATGGACTATATGACTGCATTTATATGAAATTCTAGAAGATGCAAGACAGTGATAGAAAGCAGATCAGTGGATGTTAAGAGTGAAGCTGAGGTGGGGGTGGAGTGGTCCAAAGAGACTGACCCAGGAGGGGCGTGAGGGAGGTTTTGGGGGTGACAGCTATATTCTATATCTTGATTGTGGTGGTGTTTACATGGGTGAACATACTTGTCAAAATTCATCTAGTTACAAGCTAGATGTTGATTAATTTTATTTTATGTAAATCATATCTTAACAAAGTTGTCAAAAGAAAACAAAACAAAGCAAAAAACGGGTCTGTCGTGCATTCCACTTTGTTAAGTCCTTCTCCCTGCTAATGTCTGTGTGCATGGTGGACTCACAGGTGGCAGGCCCCAGCACTAAGCTTAGAGAAAACTCAATGTGATGACTGTCAATAGGATAGGCCAATGGGGAAGCAATGTGAAGCAGGAGGCACACCTCACATTCTACCTCCTCCAAAGTGGGCCAGGGCCTGCTCAAGGCAGGGTGGCAGGACTGGGCAGATAGGAGCTGTCCTCTCCACCTCCACCCTCTACTTAGAGACGTTGGTAACCTATGGATGCTGACTAATAAAAACTCTGTCTTCTCCCCTAAAGGCTGATGGAAATGAGAGGATTGGGGTCACTGAAGCCTACAGGAGAGAAGACAGGAGGGAGTGAGGGCAGGGAGGGGCCAAGACCATGACATCCTTCATCATGGGTGCTTGGAGGGTCAGCGTATGGCAGATGATAACCAGCTGTTCTCTGTTCCAGATGGATTCTGAGAAAAGTGGCCTTCATTGGTAGCAGGAAAGATTTAGGTGGGACATAACGATGAACTTTCTGAGAGGGTTCTTGAGAAAGCGGACATGCGTGTGCACACCCATGTAGGCGCAGATGTATGTGAGTGTGTGCATATATGAGACAGTGTGTGTGTGTGTATGTGTGTATGTTGTAAAACCAGACCAGGAGAAGAGGGTACTTGGTTTATACATAATTCCTCTCTCTGGAGCACTTTAGGAATTGGAAAGACAAACTCCACTCTGAAATGAGCCTGGGTCCCTCTGGGCTGGGGACAGAGAGATGGACTCAGACTACTTCTCTAGGTACCTCAGAGGGCAATTAGCTGGCTGGTCCATCAGTAAAGCCCCCAAACCAGAAGTCTGTGGAGCCAGATGGGTACTTACTTCCATGGCCCGACCCCCTCCCAGACAGTCCAGTGCACTCCTCTCCCATTAGAGCAGAAGAGATCATCCATCATGAGCAGGGATGGTGATGTCACAGCTGCAGGCCTCCGGGTGCACAGGAAGACTGTTCCAACCCCTCCGAGGCGTTAAATCATTCATGGGGCAGAGAGCCTGGGTGGCAGGAGATTTACTGCTGAGGGAACACTTTAGGGACCTGTGGAAATCAATTCTTTAAAGAGACCCCATCAGCTGACAGGCTGAGGCTTGTGCATATGATGGGGACCCAATGAACTGGGACTGGGGGAAATAACTTCCCAACTCCAAAACAGAGGACAGGCGGAGCTCCAGGCCTGTGGCTCAGGGTAGGTTCAAAGTGAAGGCAGGTTCCCATCACCCTAGGAGAGGGAGGGGAGGGAGCTCTCATATAACCAGCTCTGGCCCACCTACTCCTCCCATTACTCCGTGGGGTTTCTGTGCCCATATCTACAGGGGTTCTGCAGTTCAGTAATTTAGAAAGAGGAACGCTGTTGGGATATTTGCTAAGTCTGTTGGCTCTGCAATCTCAGACCACCCTGCCCAGCTCTGCTGGAAGGGGAGTTTCAGGCCAGCTTTGGTTTTTTTGAAGTGGATGTTGGAGCACTACCCAGCATTCATCCACTTTCTCAAAGACCATGTGAGCTCCTCAGAAGCCTAGTCTGTTTTATGATCCAGAATTCCAGAGCTTGATGATTTAGTTCCTGGAGTGCCATGAGCTAATGTAGCCAGTAGGAGCCTGACACCCAGTAGCAGCTGGGCCCTCTGCTGCCCCCACCACGCAGCACAGAGGGGGAGCTCTGTATCCAGCACAGTGGGTCTTTTCTGGTCTGGGTCCTGCCCAGCTCACCTGTCTCCATCTCTATGGCTACAGCTCGCTTTCTCAGTGTGCCCTGAGTAAGAACAACGAAGGGATGAAGGAAGAAAGGACAGGCATTTTCAGATCAGCTCTGGAAAAGCAGACACAGCTCTTGAGTTTCCCTTCAGTTCTCCCACTTTACAGATGAGGTTACTGAAGCCTAGAGGGGGAACTGACTTGCCCAAAGCTAATGTCTGTGAGATGGGAAAATGGGAAGAGGAAAGTCATGCTGAGCAACTACTGTCTCCCTTGAAATGACCTTGGTCATTGCTAACACAGGTAATGTAGAGCAGGTGGCTGCCATGGAGAAAAAGAGATCTGGAACAGGTTCTGGCCCCTGTGCTGCTGCCTGGCTCTGCCACTGGCTCTCACTGCAAGGGGGCCCTGTGCCACCCTGGTTGTAATGGCACTCTGTACCCTTGCTCAAGTATTCGCTCAGACACATATTTATGGAGCACTTTCCGAGAGTCAGGCCTGGGGATACAGCACTGAACAGGACAGATGTGGAACCTTGTCCTCCTGGAGCTTGCATTTTATGTCACCCAGACTAGTGCTAAAGGTCTGGGCAGGTAATTCCCATAATCCTGCCACCTCAGAGTGATCTGGGTGGATCCTGCTCCTGCTCTACCAGGTGCTCATAGCAGCTCCACTCCCTCTTCACAGGCCAGAGGCTGCTTCCTACCCCCTGTCCCCAGCCACCATCAGGACAGGGCTCCCAGTTTCTGTGCATGCTGCATCCCCACTCCTAGACTAGTCCCTCCTCAACTGCCATCAACCTCAGGAGGGCCGGTAAAGAGCAGATTCCCGCAGGGCAGAAGGCAATGCTGAATTCTGGTTCTTGGTGGGGCTTTGCAAAGAGCATACTTCAGAAGCCATCAAAGAGCATCAGGCTCCCATTCCCCCAACTCCCCCCTCTTCCACCTCGCAAAGCCCTACCACTCTTGTCGGGCTCTACCCCACCCCCTGCATCACCTCCCGGCAGGCGTCTCTGTCATTTGCAGTGAGGAACCCTGATTACCCTTTTTCTAAGCATCTCAGCACTTGCTTGGCACCCACCCCTCAGGTTTATCCCTCGGGAAAATCTCTGCAGCTCCCGAGGTCCCTTCCTGCTCCTCTCAGCCGAAGTGTGGTGGTGGTGGTGGGGGCGCCCGGGGGAATCTCGGGCTCCACCCCAGAGGGCCCCTCAGTGTTTTTCTTAATCGCCTCCTACAACTGTTGTCCCCACAGTTGTCCCTTGACCCGCCCCACCCAGCTTAGTGCAAAAAGCCCCGAGCAGGCGTCTAGAGGTCCTAGCTGGACCTGTGATCGTTCTCTCGTGAAAAACGAGAGGTTGGATCAGATAAACCCCTTTAGCTCTGAGAGGACTGGAGGGCACGCGGGGCAAACCAGACGAACACCAAGGTAGACAGCCCGCGAAGGGGACGCTCGCGAATTCGCAGAACTGAGAGGACCCCGAGCGGGGCGGGCAGAGTCTGGAGGAGGTGTCGGCGGGGACGCACTCACAGTGGGCGCAGGCACTGGGGCTGCGCGCCGGGAGCGAGGGAGGAGGGGACACGACGTCCCTGAACGCAACGCCTCGCCAGCTCCACAGCTGCCTGCGAGCAGGGAAAAGCTAATTCCATGCTCTTGCAGGGGCTGCGCGTTCTCATCCAAGAAAGGCGGACAACTTGACCTCTCGAATTTGGGTGGCAACTATAGGACTGAAAAGAGTGCTCCCCTGAAGAAACCCTTTGTTGTTTCCAAAGCGCTTGCAAAAACATTTCATTATTCGATTCGCCCAACAGTCCTCTGACTTGGGCAAGCTCCCAATTTTTAGATTAGATCCCAAATTTTAGGCTCAGAAATGTCCAGCAGGTGCCCAACAAATACGTGTTAAAAATTGATTAGGATAGGGATTATCCCAATTTGAGACAATTAAATTCTAATTATCGGAAGCACCCCAAAACAGAAATAAAAGCGTTTGCCTGGTTTGGGGCTAAATTATTCAGCTAAATCCTGCTTTGGACGCAGTAAGTGAAACACGGCCCATGGCCCAAACCGTATCTGGTCACCGACCTTTGGACAATCTCTGAAGGTTGCGAGACCCCGCCTCCACCAACTGCAGACAAAATCTCTGCTTAGAACCTTCGGGTTCCCGAGCCCTGGAGCCCCGAAAACATCCCCGGGGCTTGGAGTTGGGACGCCTTCTCGCACGTGGTGCGTGGTCAGCGTTCTCTCTTGTCGGGGTGCAGTGTATGCTGGAGGCTAAGACCCACGCTCCCGGCCCTGGCTGTGTGGGGCAGGGGAGGCTAGAAACTGGCGGGAACAGGGTTTCTCTCCACGGGCCATGCTCCCATTTTCTCCCCCCATCCCCCAGAAGGAGGTGTGGCGGGTGTTCTCAGTTTATACTACAGAAGAGGAGGAAACCGAGGCTGGTTCAATCCCACGCCTTGAGCCCCAGCCCAGTGCTCAGTCCCCTATCCCTTCCACCTGCCTTGTCCGCTGACTCGAGTCAGAACACCTCTAGTGAGGCTCTCCAGTCTCAGCTGCCGTCGGGGCCAAACTCAGCTGGGGAGTCACCTGGTGGAGTAAGGTAGGCAGAATGCTGCACAAACGCCACGCCTGCCTGGTTCGCGGTACACCCTTGGACCCGCATTCATCCAGCGCTCCGGCGCCGCAGCTCTGCGTCTCAGGCTCGGACTCACTCTGATTGACTCCTCTGCGCTTCATCATCCCTAATCCGAATTAAAAAAAAAAATTCCTGCCACCTTCTTTTTTAAATTGAATTTTTAATACAAGCATATAGTAAACAAACACACATACTCCAAACAGTCAAGAAAGACGTGCAGCAAAGAGTCTCCTGCCCAACAGCCCCCAGATCTACACAGAAGCCACCCCTATTTGCTATGTCTTACGTCTCCGGTGGGAGACTATAGTGCATTAAAAAACCGGACACCCAGACTCCTCCGCCCCAGTTATGTTTTTACACAAACAAGAGCCCATGTGTCTTTTGCGTTTTTCACCTAATGTACAGGATATTTACAGGATATATAACGACCCTATATATTTTCCTCACTCGTTTTAAGAGCTCGGTAGAATCCTATTGACAGGATCGCCTGTCATTTGTCAGTTTCTGTTTTTCTCGATCTATCCCTACCGTCTCTTATACTCCCCGCCCCTGCAGCAGGGGCTGAACCTCCGGGGTTCCGAGTTCTTTGAGAATGGTACCGAGGCTATGCGCTGCTCGAAGAAAAACGCAGAGACGCCCCCACACACCGTTTTTCGAAAAACGTCGGGGTCTTAGTTGGGTTTGGACACCCCTGTGAGTGTCGATCGAGGCACTTATAGATTCTACAACAAAGCACTGAGGGCTGGGGTCTGGGCTAAACAAAAGACAGTGCTGAGGCTCCCCTGAGCAGAACGGGACCCCCAGCATGGTGGCCCAGGCGGTGGGTGGGTTGGAGTGGTAGCGAGATCTCGAGGGGCAGCACCGGAGTCTGGGATACAGCGGCAGGGAGCAGGCCCCGGGAAGACGTCAAGCAGATTCGGATACAGGGCCCCTGGCAGCGATAATGCGGGTTCTGTAGTTCGCAGAATGCATTCTTCTTTCTCCCGAGAGGTGGAAGTCACTCTACCCATTTGCAAAACTGAGGCTCTGAATAGTGAAGTGAGGCTGGAGATCGCGCGGCTGGTAACCGGAGCGCGGGAGGACCCGAACCCGGGGCGTTGAATCAGTGGGGAATGCAAATTTCGCGTGTCATGGGACCTGGAGCCCCGATCAGCTCGGGGTCCCCACCGGTCTGAGCAAGGTCAATGGCAGAACTGCTGCCGCCCGGGCGGGTCTAGGTGGAGGCGGGGGAGGTGGGGAGCGGGAGGGTTTGGTGGACCACACTGCATCACAGACATCCCCCTCCCCAGCTCTGCCGCTAGAGTGGGAAGGGAGGGGAGACCGAGAGCTAATGACGTCTAGCAACATCTTCAGCACAACGGAGACTGCCACGGAAAGAGAGAGGGTGGAGGATTGGAGGACAGCGGGGCCGGGGCCGGGAGAGAATTAAGATGGTCAGAGAGACGAGCCGAGGCACCAAGGGCGAGAAAGAACCAGTGTTCAGGGATGGAGCGAGAGTCGCCGACTCTCGCAGGTTAGACTACAAAGGCAGGGCTTCCTAAAGGCTTAGAGGCCTTCCTAAGCCTGACCCAAGGATCAAGGAACCCAAAACTACGTGTAGTGGGTGCACAACTCCAAGCAGAGTGGGATGTTGGTGGTGAAGCGGAAAGGGTCTCTAGGGGAGGAGGATGCCACCGCCCAGCAGACAGACGTCGGACCTGCTGAGGAAGGGCAGAATGCAGGCGGGCATAGGGTGCATGGGACAGGGCAGCTGTGAGGCTCTGAGGTCATCCTGAGCCACGTCCTCCCCGCCAGCGCACCAAGTTGAAAGGTATCCGTGGTATCGGGTCCCCGGGGGCAGCCCCCTCACCGTCCCGGTGCAGCTCTGGTTACAGGCTGGGCCTGCTCCCTAAAATATGTATGAGGCCCTTGCGGGTGCGGTTTCGCTGCCCCTCCTGGAGTGGGGTTGGGGGCGTCGGGGTGCGCACGGAGCCACAGGGGAGAAAGCAGCGCTGGCTCCCGAGGCCGGGGCCGTCTCGACTTTCAGCAGCGCATTTAAGAAAAGGTGGAAACTGGATCCGTCTCCGCGGCGCCCCCATCCTGCCGGCCCCGACGGCCGGACCGCGCGGCCACCCGGTGGCTCGCTTTGAGCTGTGCGGTGTCTAGTTCTCAACAGCAGGTGAATGGGCCCGGGCGGGGCGTACGGAGCCCGAGGGGCGGGGCGCGCGCTATAAAGTGGGAGCGACAGGCCGCGGGGGCCACTAGCCACCAGCGTGGCCTGCGCTCCGGCTTTGCCCCTGGCACATCGTGCCCCTACCACCCACCATCCCACGCCCCTCAGGGACCAGGTAGGGAGCAGGTGGGGACTCAGCCAAGGAAGTTCAGGGCGACTTTGCTTGACGGGGTAAGGCGTGCGGGCCGGGGAAGGGATAGTATGGAAGTACCGCCACCCGTCTGGCCTGTTGGGCCCTGTGCCTTGCTCTTGATCTCCCCCGTCTGGGTCCTGGCGCCCCATCTCTGGCTGCGCTGAGAGGGACACCGAGGCCCGCCGGGCCCCCTTGCCTGGGGTGGGGGTCTCGCCTCCTACTCCCGCAGCGACGTCTAGGGCCGGAGCAAGCCCCGACCAAGAGTCGAATCTATTGAAGGGTTCGAATCCACACCAACACTCTCGGCCCCTCCCAGCTTGGCGGGCGCCAGGGTAGTGGGGTCTGTAGAGTCCCTCGCCCCTCATTACCACCGTTTACTCGCTTCTCTCCCGCCCAGGACAGGGTGATAACGGTCTTCAGTCTTAATACAAGAGCACTTTAGATTTGGTGAGGCATCGGCTGAGAACCCTTCTTTTTAGGGGCTTCTCGGCTGCCAGACCTACGGGAGTCGATAGGGAAAACTAGGAGATAAAAGGGAGGAGGGCGGATTAACGTTTTATTTTAATCTGGTTTTGAACTGTGGTTGCTGTTTGGGAAAGGCCAGGCTGGGCTGGGACTGGGAAGGGCGCTGAAGCAGCTGCGGACGGCGGTGGGGGGCGGGGCATGGAGGGAGGGAGCGCGGGTGTTCAAGGATGCTGGGGAAGGAGGAAGAGGCTACCTTATGCTGACAGCCTGGGAGTCTTCTAGCCCTTGCCCCGCCCCTCGGAATGCTCCGGGTGGTATCCGAGCGGAGGACGCCTAAGAAGGACCTAATCCGCGTCCGCGCCTCTGCTTTGGCCAGCCCTTCCCCCTCCCGGGGGAGCCACTGCCTCAGTATGGGGAAGGTAGGGGGATGGGAACGGGTCTGGGGGCGGCTCCCTCCTCCTCCCCCCTCCGGGACAGGCAGCCTTTGTTCCCGGAGGCGGCTGTGGCCTGACACCTGTGAGGCCGCTGGGCTGGGCAAGCATAGGTGCGTGAGGACGTGGCTAGGAGCCCCCTCTTTCCCACTTCAACCCTGCACCCCTGGGTCCTGTTGGGCGCACTGAGACAACTCAGCCTTGCGCACCTTTCTGCAGGGGAGACTGCGGAGATCTGTCCAGTGGCCCCATGGTGTATTCCAGCTCCAAACTCACTTCCCCTCCCCCAGCTCAGGGTCGGATTTCCAAGCACGCTAAACTACACACACCTCGTCTAGTTCCCGGCTCAGAGAGCGGTGGGGTGGCAGGGCGTCGGGGCGCACTTCGGCCAGCGGCACCCTGGCCTGAGGGCAGGAGGCAGGGCTAGAAGGCGGGCGACGAGACCCCTAGAGGCCAGACCCGGCCGGGTAGGGTGAACAGGCGGGGCTCTCAGCGTCTCTGCAGTCCGGGTCGGGCGTGCCCTGCGCGGTGCACCAACCCGAGCCACAGTCAAGGTGAATCATCCCGGGCCCGCCCCCTGCCCCTCCTCCGCCTCACGGCACCTGAGCCAATGGCGCGGCGCGGGGGGCGGGCGGGGCTCAGGGGGGCGGTAAACCCTCTCAGAGTCATTATCTCTGCGCTGTCGAACCCCTGCACCTCTGCGCCGGAGCCCGCGGGTCTGAGTGCTGCCGCGCGGTCTAGGGCACCCCGCGCACCCTTTCCTCGGGCTCCGGGGCCCTTGTGCCTCCTCTGCCCTCTGTGCGCAGAGGCGGCTCCTCCTCAGGTGGCCGGGCCAGGGCCTCCCCCAGCCGACCTGTCACCCGACACCCAGGAAGCGCGCCGCCCCATCCTGGCTCCTCTTTGTTCCCCCGCCGAGCTCCGCGCTCGGGCGCCGCCTCCTCCCACGTCGCCCTGTTGAGGTTCTTGGCACCGCTCTCGGCCCGCCCGGGCGCGCCTCAGGTACCGTCCATCCGGCCCGCTCCAAACCAGGTCCCTTTTTGCCTCGTTTCTCTCGAGTGGAATCCGCGCGGAGCTGGGGGCGGCGGTGCGCCCAGCCCGGAGCCAGCGCAGGTGAGTGTCCGGGGCGGGGCCGGGCGGAGCCAGTGCCCGGCGAGCAAGAGAAGGTGGAGGCGGGCGCCCCGGGGCGAGCAGTACTAGAACACGAGCTACGGCGGGGCTGCTGGGCAGGCGGGCGCTGCTTGGTAGGTTTGGCCTTGGCCTTCGGGGGTGACGCGGCAGTGCGGGCCTCCCGGCTCTCCCGCGTCTTCCGGCGGAGGCGCCCACGAGGCTCCAGGGTCCCAGGCCCTCCGTCCCTCGGTGAAGTCTGTCGTTCTCTCTGCGCTGCGACCTCGGCCCGGGGTGGCCGCACGGTTTGAGCGCGGATTGTGTTGGGAGAGGTGCGAATCCCCGGGGGCCCAGGCGCCTCCCTGGGGAATGGAGCTGGGGTTGTGCCAGCGTTTCGCCGCCCTGGTGGGCTCAGATGGAAGCGCAAGGTAGGGAGGAGGGCGGCGACCCGGCCTCGGGGGAGAGTTCTGCCCTGAGAGGTTGTTTCTCCAGCCCCTTCTCAGGGCTGCACGGCAGGTCGTTACAGCTCCTGTGGCCCCGGGGCGGCCACGCCCAGTCTCTGGGGGAAAGCAGTTCCCAGACACCCAGCTCGCCCCTGCTTCGCCGCCAACCATCCCTGGAGCATGGAGCACGCGGCGGACACACTGCCCCCCTTCGCCTACCCCTTTCCCCGTTAGAGCCAGCAAGCGCCCCGGTCCCATTGCGTCTGCTCTGGGGTCGGCGGCTGGACGGTGCCGCACCGGTGCGCGCTTCCGAGGAATCGGGCTGTGAGGGTAACCCCTGGGGGTCAGAAACCGCCCGATTCCGCGAAGCCCTCCAGGCTGAGCCATTCGCTTTCCCTCCCCCATCCCTGGCATCCCGGCACTGTTTACAGACGTGCCCGCTGGGGGCTGGGCGCGCTAATACTGGCTCAGAGCGATTAGGAGCCGGGAGGCCCGCGGTGCCCTAATCAACTTCCCCACCCCCACGGTCACCCCCATCAGTTAGGGGAGGACGGAGCTCCCTGAGTTCTGCCGGGCTTCGCAAAGCTCTTGAGGATTAAATGCCCTATTTCCCTCCCGGGGGCCAGGTGGCGGATGTCTGCGCTACGCCGCTAGTCCTCTATCGGGGTCACTGGGCCGCACCGGGTGCTCATCACCTCTGCCGGTCCTGCAGCAAGCCCGACGGGCACCGAGAAAT
Source organism: Manis javanica (assembly GCF_040802235.1). NCBI lineage: Eukaryota > Metazoa > Chordata > Mammalia > Pholidota > Manidae > Manis > Manis javanica. Next base: position 21,671,090 of record NC_133161.1, read on the forward strand.
CAGGTCTCGGAGCCGAGACTGAGCCTTCGAAGAATTCTGTCCCGACGGTGCACCGAGTGCATCCAAAGGAACGTGGCCCCGAATACAGCTCTTATGCGATGGGCCAGAGCGAATTCTGTGAGAGGGTCTCAGCTCGGATCCCACTCGCGGAGCTGCAGCCTCCACGGCCTGATTCTTTCTGCTCATGGCCGCCTGTTAAAGTACTCCAGGCCCTGGTCCTGCGCTGGGAGGAAAAGGGGAGGGAGGTCTTCTGGAGTCAGACTTGTGCAATGACGAAAAAAATTCCAGGGTGCCAGTTTCACTTGTGAGAATTTCGTTAATTTTTTCCTGTGAGGTGGGTTAACGGAGCCCGGCGGCTCTTGGAGGGAGCCCGCACGGCTGCAGCCATCCGCGTTAACGATGGGTGCTCTGCCGACCCAGGCCGCGACTAAAGCCACTTTGGCCCCCTCCCCTGGGACCTCGTGGGGAGACAAGGCGGCAGGCACCTTGCCCTAGGCATGTACGAGGGCCCCAGCAGCCCCCCAACCTCCAGCCCCTTGGGCGTGGGGACATTCGTTGGAGACCAGAGGAACCAGAACTGGGCTGGGTGTGGGTGACGCAGCTCGAGTCCAGGACTCAGGAATCGTTTTGTGGATGTCTAGTGGACAGCCTTGGGGCTTGGCGACGGTGAAAGACCACGATCTTGCAGTATTTATGACCTCATGTCCCAGCTTGGAAGGGAGCACAGACCCTGGGTGCCCTGAGGGAGGGAAGCTAGAGGAAGCCGAGACGCAGGCAGGCACCCGAAGATGGTGGTAGCAGAGTTTAGGAGGGTGGGCTGAGGGACCAGTGGAGACCTTGTAGGGTGTGTAAGATACACACACACAGCAGCTCTCAAATATTCCGGGCATTCTGGTGGCCTCCCCACCTGGCCTGCAGATTAGGTCTCTTTTACATGCCCACCAGCGCTGATGCTTTCTGTGGGAGCTCTCTCCTGGCCGAGGTGGGGAAACGGGGGCTAGCCTGCTCCAGGACCGTATTTCCATCTTCCCACTCACAGAATGGAGTTCTATGCCTTTGGATCTCAAGGTCAGGGCTGTGCCCCCACCACGGAGGGCAGAGAAAGTAGCTCTGAGGACTCCCCTTGAACCAAAGGCCTCAGTTTTCCGTTGTAACCTTCCAAGTGCGGTTACATGCCCTCCCAACTCCCTTTCGCCCCATTTTGGGAGAGCTGGGAGACCCTGCTTCCCTAGGGGCCAGGCGCCAGCCCCGCCGCAACTGAGAACTGAGGTACTGCTGGGCTCTGGGGGTTGCCCCAGGCAGCCTGGGGGCGGGCTGGGGGGTGGTATGGCGCCGCCCCAGCACTGCGGCACCACTGCATCCTGCGGCATTAGGCCTGCAGGGGCGAGGCAGGCACAGGGAGGAGCCTCGCCTAGCTCTGCCACTGGGACTGGCAGTCGGCTGGAAGGGGATTTGGTCTGGTAAGCTGTTCTCTTGCATTCCCTCCCAAGTCAGCTGCAAAGATGAAGAAAACAGATGAGGTGTCCACACAGAGATGCCGCCATCAGAAGGAGCAGCACAGGCAGCCCTCTCTTACCTATGGTCCTTTTTATTTACAGGACTGGGGAGAGCAGAATCCTCTCTTCTCAGGCCTCCTGCCCCTTTGTTGCCTGGTGCCAGACTAGTGCTGAATGTACTCTCTCTCCCACCTCTCCATACCCACCCCCAAAGAAAACGGTTTTTAGAGCTCCATTTCTTCAAGACACCTTGCTTAAGTCTGCTCTTAGCTTAGAGCAGTGACACAGGAAAGAGTTTGCAGACATTTCTCCAAGATCTTCATACCCTAGCAGAGTTGCCTGGCTACCTATTAAAATGCAGATTTCTAGGTGGGTTTACTAATCTGCATTTCAACAGATCCTTGGGTGAATCTGATGGTTACACCCTGAGCTCCATTGGTAACTATCCTCTACTAGACCCACAGTCTTTGCTAACGTTCCCACCCCCCACCTCTTGCCTGGGAAATTTCCCTTCTCTTTTTTTTTAAAAAGCAGAATTAAGAATTGTGGGGGAAACTGAGGCAGAATGCCAGAGATTGGGGTAAAAATACCTCCATCCCACTAAGCCCTGTTGGCCTCTGAGAGATGAGAGCCCAAGCAGTGGGCATTTGTTGAGGGAGGGAGGAATGAGGAGTGGGTGGGGAGCAGGGAGCATTGAGCAGTGATTTAGGTCCCCGTGGGCACAAGCCACGAGGACAGAGTGGGTGAAGATTTGGCACAGGTACCAGCTCCTAGCAATCCAGAGGTCTCTGGGAGAAGCACGGCTAAGGGGTTTCTTAGTTTCTGGGTCAGGGAACTCACTGTCAGACTCTCCCAGGGTGCTTTTCTGGCCACCCTGCCCCCTGGGCTCCAGGCTGGCAGGGTCCCCAGCCCTCCTGCCTTGGGCACTACCTCCCCTGAGAGCAGTCCTCTCTCTTGCCTTCTCTCCCTTTCTCCCCCTCCTTCCCCAGGGCACCAGGCACCAGAGGCAGAAGCTGCCACAACGACTTCTCTGGAGGCAGCCGCTCTGGCAACCACTGATGCAACCCTTCCTGGCCCCTCCCTTACCTCCCTCACCTCTGCTTCCTCTGCAGTCCCCTCAGAGCCAGCCAGAAGCCGCTCTCCTTGCTGGAGAGCAGCCATGCCTCCAGCTCCCTCTGTGCTGCCTCTTTGGCCAAGGGCCTTCCTGCTGTCCTGGCCTTCTCCTGCCTTTGGTCCTGGCCCCAGGTTGGCTGCAGAACATGGTTGGCCTGGGCCGTTCACAGGCCAGTCTAGTTTGGGATGGGAGTCTGGGAGGTTTGGCCCCATGGGGCTCTGTTCCTGCCACAGGGCATCCTTGGGGGTGGCAGATAGCTGAGACAAGGCATCTTGGAGGAGGATTGCAGGTGACTGCTCAGAAGCCAGGAGAGGCACCCAGAGTGACCCACTGGGCACTGTCCCTTTGGGGTCTGGCATGATGGACAGAGAATAAGATCTGGCCAGCTGCTGGCTATTTTGAACTGGATTCAGTTGCCTTCCCCCACCTGAGCATGGTGGGCTGGGTGAGAGTGGAGGGACTGTGGGTGGGCCTTCAGTTTGAGACAGGAAACCCCTTGATGTGGACATCTTGCCCCACCCTCTTCAAAGCTAGGTGTTCAGCCTTCCCCACCTCTATTGTTGTCTCCTTGGAGGTCATTTTGGGCTGAGACCAGGCATTTAAAGCTTGTGAGGGTTTGGGGCGAGGAGGGCTGCTGAGCTATAGGTGGAGGGCTGGACCTTTGCCCAGGGCTGCTGGGAGGTGGGGGTCTCTCTGCAGGGTCCGCAGGCCGAGAGCGCGACTCCTGTTCTGTGTATGGCACTGGTAGAATTCACTGTGAACAGTCTCAGTCAGTGAATTACCGAAGGGCCATAAACAGAGCAGAGACAGATCCGCGAGTGTCTCAGGAGCACTTCAACCCCTCTGGCCCTGAGGTGGGACTGGACGTCGGAAACAGGCTGCTTCCAGGGGCCACAGGGATGCCAAGAGCCAGCCCCAGCAGATCCCCTAGAAGGCTGCACTACTACCATCTGCTTGGCCGATTTTGGCACTAGCACATTTTTGCTTGTGTCTCTCCGTTCTGAGCAATCATGTGCAGTGCCAATATGGGAAAAGTGGAACCCTGCAGCCATGCTCACTTCTCCGTGTCTTGTATCTGGGCCCCAACTTCTTGAAGCCACCCTGGCCCATCTGCTCAGTGGCTGTGAGGGCTGCAGCCCCGCGGGCTCCCAGATCACCTTACACTGCCTGGGGCCACAGCAAAGCTGGAAACCCAGCAATCTGAGCTGGGCCAGCAGATGGGACTGCCTGCGGCAGTGGAGGAGGGGGGTCACCAACCATCTGTAGGGCCAGCCTGGGGGGTGCCATGGGTCAGGAAGGCCCAGCTCAGCTCCCAACACACCCTTGGGGTGATACCTAGCTGGCAGCACAGGGTCTGGCCGTCTGCAGGAACTGAGGGAGACCTCTCCTGGTGGAGGGGGTATCCTTGAGGTCAGGCTGCCAGGGAATGGATCATCTGGACAGCACAGAGAACAGGGTACTTGGTGGGCTTGGAGTTGGAGTGTGTGGTTCAGGGCCTTCCCCTGGAAGGTTTTGGAGCAGGGGCCAATGGTCCCTTTTCAAACCACACTGGAATGTGGCTCCCTGTCCCTGGATTTGGGCAATGATTATGGAATCTTCACTGTCCATTGGTTTATCAGGTGATGTTATATATGTCATCTTATTGATCCTCATGACAGCCCTGTGGAGTGTGGACTCTTAATCATCTTATAGACAGAGTGGAAAGGCCTGACTGCAGAGGTCAGTCAGTGAGTGGTAGAACTGGACCAGTGTGGCTCTTCCGTCACCAGCCAGAACCTGTGTGGGTCAGCCTCACTGGTGAGTTCTGTGTTGTGAGTTTCCCACCCCCATCTCCCACTCCCCATCCCCCAGGCTTTGGAAGCATTTCTACTCTGAACCTGCAGGCCTGGGCTCCCGAGAATGCCCCAGACAGCAGAGATAGAGGCCTGGGAAAGCCTGAGCAGCCAGATTGTCCCTGTGTGAATTTCTGGTGACCGGCAGTCTGCAAGAGGCCAGTGGCTAACCTGGGATGCTGACCAGCAGGGAGCTGTATCAGTAAGAGCCATTTTTGGGTTCCAAGCCTGGGACTGGGGTGGTGGGGGTAGGGTGTGTGGTGGGGGCTGGAGGGTGGCAGGATCCAGTGGGCTGCTCAACAGGAGCCCACGGGGCTACCACCCCTCCTGCCTGGGGCCCTCGGGACTGCCTGGGAAGGGTCAGGTCATGTCTCTGCCAGACAGAGAGGAGGGAGCCCCCTCATAGTATCTCTTGGGTGTGGTAATAGTGTCCCTGTACAGGAGCTATTCTAAGCCCTGCAGCTAAAAGAGCTATTTGCTCATTTCAGGATAGAAGGCGGAGGGGACTTATGGCCCAGTTTCCTGTTCCTGTAGTTGGATCCCCCTCTGATGGTCCCATCCCCCTCAGGGCCTGGCTGGCCTGTGCTCATCCTGTCCCCGCTGCAGCCCTCTACTCCAAGGCTAAAATGGCTGACCCGCCTGTGCTCTGAGCTACCATGCTGAGGGGCAGGGAGCCCACGGCCAGGATCAGGGTAATCCCTGGAGGTGGGCATGGGCAGAGACCCAGCGAAGGAGCTTGGAAGAGTTTTGAGAGTGTCCCTGGGACATCTGAGAGGTTTAGCCACACTTCTGCACCCTCCTGCCTAGCAGGGAAGGCTGGCCTTCCCAGCCTGAGGATGAGGCAGCTGCTTTCAGACCCCAGGTGGCCTGCAGCTGGCCTCCACTTCTTCCTGTGGCTTTGCTCCTGCTGCTCGCGCCTGCCCAGGTGGGCGCCTTTGCTGAGTGAGCCCTGAGGAGCAGGTGCTGGCTGGTGGGGTGTAGGAGCCAGTTCTATGCCTCTAGGCAGTTGCCATGCTTGGCTGCCTCTGGGGGCCCAACTTCAGTTCTCCGTGGGGAGAACCTCAGGCCCCAGCTAGTTCCAGCTCCCCTGGATGGAGTCAGTCCAGGTTAGGCCCCAGCTCCTGGCCTGAGCGAAGAGTTCACCCACAGTAGTGACCGCCCCAGGTTGGGGCCCCTGCAGCCGGCTGTCCTCCCCAGAGGTCAGGTTCCCAATACTTGGGGTGGGAGAAGGCCTCCCCTTCACCCCCAGGCCCTCCAGCCTTTGTGCCTCATCACCCTGTAAAATGGGTTTCCCACAGGTACGTCTCCGTTTTGGAGATGTTTAGTCTATGCTGCGCCCTGTGCCTGTAGGAAGCCGCACAGTCTAATTAAGCCTCACCCACAGCAGCCGAAAGCATATTCTTGTCAGAGTGGGAAGAGCTCTGGGAGGCACTTCTCTCTGATTTTTGGTGTTTTACAAGAGTAACCAGTGTCCGCCTCCCCCACGACGGTCCCCTAGCTTGTCTGGGGGACTTGGAGTCGGAGCTGGCAGCTGCCTGGAGGGGCTGGGTGCAGTTTTGTTTTCCAGACTCCTGCCCCTCCCCCACCATTCCAATTGCTGATTCAATCCCGGCCATTATCCCAGTCGGCCATTATCCCAGTCCGGGCGCTGCGAAATATGATCTGCCCCATCAATCGGCTGCAGGGGCTGCGCAATGCTGCTAGTGGCCCGGCTGGTGCTGGGGCAGCATGGGAGACTCCCTCCGAAAGCGCAGGCCCAGCTCCAGGCTGCCGTGTGGGTGAGGCTCCCACGGGAGAAAGGCCTCACCCTTCCCACCACACAGGAGCAGCTTCCTGGCCTAGTCGCTGGCCATGGGAATACTCTGGGACCAGAAGCCCAGTTCCTGCTAGTGTCCATTGCCCAGTCTCCCTGGGCAGAAGCATCTGTCAAAACCCAGCCCCACTGGTCTGCCCTGGGGCTGCTTGCTGCCCCACCCCAGCTGGGAATCTGCCCCAGGGTGAGCCCGACCTGAGGACAGCCTGGGTCTCTGCATCTCTGCTCTTCCATTGCTCCTCCTGTCAGCCCAGCTCCACTCCAAAGGGCAGCAGGGAGGGGTAGGTAGCTGCTGTGTCCTGACCCCTGAGGGCCACAGCCTCCCAGGTGGCTGCTCCGCCAGCTTGGGTTTCTGGTGTGGAAAGGGCCCATTTGTGGTTTGGTCTTACTGCTCAGGGGGCTTTAGAGCAAATAGATCCTTCCAGGTCTTGGAGGGCTGGGCCTGCACACTAGCTGAGGAAGTGGTTTGGAGGCCTCACCACCCCTTAGGAAAGGTCCCGACCATCTGGAGGACATGGAACATGGAAACATACTGTCTTTGGGGTAAGTTACCTGGAGGCCTGAGGTAACATTTGGGGGATAAGATTGTAGCCAACACTGTGAGGGGGTTCAGGTGGGCAGGGCTGATGTGGCTGTGTACTGTGGGCCCCGTGGTCCAGGAATGTTGTGTGGACAGATTTGGCTGCTTTTGGCTTGGCCCATTTCTGCCATTGACTAGCTGAGATGAGTGATGTCATTGGGCCCAGGGCTTGGGTACCTGTGCTGGTCCTGGATCGAAGGCCTCAGCCTGGGTGCGTCCTACCATCCTCGGGCAAGGAACCACAGAAGGGGAGTGGTCTGCCTCTTTGGGACTTTACAGAGGGAGTGTTTTGCACCGAAACTCACTTTCCTCCTGTTAGGTGGGCTGCCATTGGGCTCTAGGCTCTGGGGAGTGACGTGGGAGGGGTCTCCTGGATCAGAGGGGACTGTGACATGGAAGGCGTGCTGAATGGCAGAGCCTCTCTTCCCTAGAGCCCAGGCAGAGGATCCCCTGGTTTAGAGGTGTGTCCCAATCCTAGAATGCTCCGCTGATGGTCTGGACTGAAAGTGCCCACAGGGGGTCCTCTGAGAGCAGGTGGGGTGGCTCCCAGGCTGGGCCGGATCCTGAGAGCTGCTGCTTGGGTGTCCCCACCCTCCTTGCACAGTGGGGCTGCACAGGGACTGAGGAAGAGGAGCCAACAGGAAGGACGCCATGGTGACCTTGTCTAGTGTTGGCAGGGGGCCTCCTGCTTGGACCATCCTGGACCGTTCTAGCTCGCCTGTCTCTTCCTCAGCATGGGCTGTGGCCTCCCCAGTGTTTGGGTCCCAGTCCCACTGCTGCCACTTACCTCCCACCACTTTTGGCAATGGTAGAACTCACACTGGTGAGGTAATGGGATCCGGTGGTTCTAGACTTGCCAACTATGGTGCGAGGGCTCAGCTGGCAGCTCTGCATGCAGTCGCCGCTGGAGGGCCCACACCACAGTGGGCCCGCTGCCCCGCTGAGCGGGGGAACAGGGCTGGTTCCCTGACCACCAGGCAGTGGCGAGGGTGGGTGCAGCCGGAAGTGGCACTCGATGTTTCCCTGCATCCCCCTGAGGTCACAGGTCTCCGAGTCAGCTGGGAAGCTGTCCTCCAGCCCCGGGGTGCTGCCAAGAGGGCCCAAGGTCCAGCCTGAGGTGAGGGGGCTGGAAGGCCACCTGGGCTTGGAGTTCAGAGGCCTTCACTCAGCTCTGGGTGTGAACCTCCTCCCCGCCGCCTGAGAAGACCACGTTCAGGGTGGGCTCTGTGGGCCCGAGGAAGGGTCTCCTTCCCTTGCACACATCACTGAGAGCAGGCCTCCCCTTTGGTTGGAAGATTGGCAACTGGAGCCTTGCTGAGGCAGAGGAGGGACAGACCCCAGAGTGTGGAGGGGTGTGTTTGACTGTATAAATACAGGACTGGCTCTGTGGGAGTTGGTGGCTGGGCGGCTGGACCACTGCCTCCAGCCGCAGCTCTCTGCTGTGCGGGCCTGCTGCCTGGGGCTGCAGTGGGAGCTCCTGGATTCAGGCCTGAGGGTCAGGGCCCTGGTGTGGGTCAGGACGGGTGGGAGCGTAGGGGGCAGACCTGTTGGGGAGTTTCCTGTGCCTATAGGATGCTCAGGGGTGGGGGTTGTCTGGACTAGAGCTGTGAGTGTGGGTGAGAGTGTGTGTGTTCTCATCTGTGAACCGTGCAAATAGGAATGCAAAGGCCTTGGCCCTGCTTCCCAGGCCCCATCTCTAGGGAGACGCCATCTGCTGCAGTCCTAGCTGTCTCTCCCTCACCTGAGGTCAGAGGGTCATTAGTGGTTGTGGCCCTGGGGCTGGTGGGTGGGGCCGGCAGACCTCCCTCAGCGCACTCCAGGCCCACCTACCTCCAGGCAGTAGCAGCCTTTCTGGAAGAGACCGTTGAGTAAGGAACTGGGGCTGGGGAGTGCCTGCTGGGACGTGGCATGGCCCGGGGGCTGGAGGGGTCTCAGAGGACCGGGTTTGGCAGGTGAGAAGTGAGATTCCAGTGAAGAGGAAGAAAGGAGCCTGTGGAGAAAGTGCAGGTTCCTTGGGGACCAGGCCAGGTTCTTGACCCCGAGGGCAGCGGGAGCAGAGGTGGATGAGGGGGATAGGATCAGGTGTACAGAGTGAAGGGAGGCACGAGAGCTGGGGCCCTGGAGGGGTGCCAGGGTTAACCTGAGCGGGAGATGGTAGCCTGTGGGGGCAGAGGCTGTGGGGCTGGGCTGGAGAGAGCCCAGAAACAGCCTCTGGGAAGGTGAGTGGGGCTCCACCTGCTCCGTTCTTAAGCTTCTGACCCCGAAGAGGAGGAGTGCTACAGTGCTACACCCCAGCAGGCGGGCCCGGGGCAGTTGGGCCCTGCTCAACCACAGTGCCGCGTGCACCTGCTAAAGGGTAAACCTGCAGGTAAATGACGCGATGAGGATGAATTTACAGTAAAGCCAGTGGAGATGAGCAAAGCTGGAGGCCAGAGTGGTGCCTGCCTGCAGCAGACAGGAATGAAATTATGTGAAGGCCCTGTGGGGAGTAAAAGAAATTGGGGCTTTGGGTAGATTTTGTTATGGTAAAAGCTGCCTATCTTTTAGCACTTAAATGCTGTATTTTTATGATTTCAATCAATCCTCACACCCATGGGCCAACCAGGATCAGGACTGAAGTGCCTTGACCGTGGTGAGGAGCAGGGAAGCTGAGCCCTTGCCAGCTGTGAACCGCTCCTCTGACCGCCGGAATGGAGCTGCCTGGGTGCTGTGACCGGTGGACCCTGGCCCTCTCCGCGGCAGCCCTGACACGGCCCTCCCTGGGGAGCTTCCCTGCTGGGGGAACCAGAACCCGCGCTAGGGGGGAAGGCCTGGCACCATCGCACCTGGTTCTCTGTTCCTGCTCCACTGACTTGTCTTCTGTGCTACTCTGACCACGGCACCCACCCCAGCCCTGGATAAAACCTAGTACCTTAACCCGGTTTGCAAGGCCCTGTGTGACCTGGCTGCTATGAGTCTGCCCTCTCCTCACCACCTCCGCTTGCCTCCGTGCTCTGCGGGGAGGAAGACCCCTGCCGTGTCTTGTCCCCCCCTCGCCTGGAACTGAGCTCTCCCAATTGTCCTTTGAATCTGCAGCTTGGCAGTGTCTCATAAACACCCAGAGCACACCTCTCCCCTTGTCCTGGCCAGTCACTAAGAGCACCTGCTAGAGGGTCTGCTTCTCCATCATCTGAAAGCTGGGGGCCAGTCTGGGTCTCCTCCCTGGTAGGCCTGGCATGTGACAGGAAGGCCCTAGAATCTGATAAGGTATTGACTGCCAGCTTCCCACACTCTTCATGGACCTTGGGCACCTCCAGAATCCCAGTTACTTTCAGAACTCTGGTTGCCCATGAATGGGAAAGACCATGGTTCAGATAGCACGTAGGCCCCTGAGGTCAAAGGGAGGTGCTGACCCAGGGTCGGGTCTCAGCAGATGGCTATAGCCTAAGGGCTGAGGTGGCAGAGGTTCACCTCCTTCTCCACTTGGGTCAGGTTTTGGAGCACAAAATGCCATCAAAAATACCTGTGACAGGCTCCTTGCAAAGATCAGGCTTACTGTAGAAAGAAATAAGATGCACTGAGTCAACTGGTAATTCCTGTTGAAGGCTAATGGCACAGAGCTGGGCTTGCTGCTGGAGGCACATCAGGTGGTGTAGACGGGGCCTGCCTTGGTACACAGAACTCAGCTGAGGAGGAGGGACAGGCCCAGTAACAACCCTGCTGGGCAGTTGTGGACAGAGCAGATCTGAACAGGACAGCTGGTAAGGGGTGTTGGGCCCAGAAGGAATGGCCTTCAGGGCAGGGGCAGTCCTGCAGGCTTTTGAGTGAAGGTGGCATCTAAATTAAGTCTTAGAGAGGATCATGGGGAGAGCAGTGGGAAGCAGCCAGCTCCAGAAGGTCCCAGCCAGAGCCAAGTGATGGCAGGAGAGCAGGAAAGAGCAGCAGAGTTAAGATGGAGATACCTGGGACACAACCCTTAGTCTGCGGCATCAGTGCCAAGGGGTGATCCTGTTCCCTCTACAGGCACTTACACCAAGACACAGGCAGAGCATGTGGTTGACACAGCCAGGGCTGTACAGCACAGCGTCCTTGGCGTGGGCAGGGGGACATTTGTGGTACCTGGAGACACTTGGTTGTCACAGCTTGAGGGAGGGTTGCTCCTGGCATCCAGGGCAGGGAGGCCAAAGCCGCAGCCCAACGGCCCACAGTGCAGCAGACAGCCTCCACGGTGAAGAATGATGGACCCCAAGTGTGCAGAGAGCCGAGACTGAGTAACTGCAGCATGGATAGATAGGTTAGGAGCAGCAAGGTGACTACTGGAAAAAAGTATGAGACCCTATGTGTAGGTTCAGAAAAACAGCACAAGGGCAGTAATGGAGGAGCTGGGACTGCACTAAACTGAAGGTGAGAGAAAGACTTGGTGACTGGCTGCATGGTCACTTGGGATGGCCTTGAGAAAGGACGGCAGCAGGTCACAGGACGTGAGGCTGTACTGTGTCCAGAACTGTTTTCAGAGCGTGTATGTCTGAGAGCTGGACCAGCGCAGTGGCAGTCTGGGTATCCTGTGCTCTTTGATAGATTACTGTTAGCTCAGTAGATACATTTGTAAAAGAGATATTTAAAAAAATATTTTCAATTCATCTTGGTTTTCACTGGGGAGGGAGTCATTCAGAGAATCTAATCTGCTTTACGGTTGGAAAACAGGTCTCCAATCTCCAGGAAAAGTTGGTAGTGGAGATTCTAGCTATGAAATGGTTTGGGATGGAAGTGCAGCATGGAGGATATAGTCAGTGGTTTAGTCACATCTTTCTGTGCTGACAAGGTAGTAACTGCGCTAGCTGGGGTGAGGCTTCAATGTGTGTAACTGTTGAACCGCTGTGTTGTATTCTTGCAATACAACATTGTGTATCAACTATACTTCAATAAAAAAAAACTTAAAAAAAAAGGTTTGTGTGGGAATGTGAAGGCTATTTTCAACTTGAAGGAACAGAAACCTTTACAGTTCTGTGTGACTCTGGAAGCAATGGGCAGACTACAGGAGGCAGATTGTTTGCTTCACAGAAGAACTTCCTAACTGGCAGACGGCCATGACTGAAGATGGGTAAGCTCTCCATTTCTGGAGGTGTCCAAGCAAATGTGCTGTGGCAGATGGTAGCCTTTGGTGGGGGCCAGACTGGAGGCCTTGCCACTGTGTCAAGTGTCCATTTGTGCTTAGGCTGGTTCCTCCCCCAAGTGGGGGTTGCTAGCATCTCCCTAAACTCCCCAGCTGTGATCTAGGCACTGTTCAACTCAACACAGCTTTCTAAATGTATGTGCTGTTGTGAAGAACAAACTACAAACTAATTGAAGAGTTCTGCATTCATAGTGCATGGGTCTTTTCTTAGCAGATACTGGAAAGTCACCTGTAGTGGCAGGGCTGGTGGGTGTAGAGTTCTGTTGGTGGCTCAGTCCCATTATTAGGGTCCTGTAAGCTCTGTCATAAGTGTTGGCTGAAGGCTGACATGAACCTTCCAGGAATTGGGGGAGACCTCCCCCTGCACTGGTTACATTGGGGTTTCTCAGGATGAGAGGCCAGCCAGAGAAGGAGGCAGCAGCCTTTGGGGATGGTGATGAAGACAGCAGTGAAGACTCCTTCTTTCCAGACAGGGTGCCTTGCTTAGCTCCATTAACAGAGACACCCTGGCAGGTCTTCAGGGTGCTCCCCGCCAACCCCAGTGGTGTCCTGCCTGCCTTGTCCCAGAGGCCGGAAGAGCAAGGGCAACTTCCTGTGGAGGTTATAGGGTGTGTGTGTATGAGAGATGCAGACAGATGTGCCCTTCTGAGGAAACAAAACGCTTCATTGCCATAGATGAGCCCACAAATCTCAAGTGCCTTCTCTATATGGAACTAAAAACATCTCACTTTAGCCAGTTTGAATAGTTTTATTTTCTGCAGTCATGGACTTTACCATGTTCTGTTGACCCTTTCTAGTTCCTTAATGACATTTTAAGTGTATTTCATAATTTTGTAAACATTGTCCATCGTTAAATTCAGATCTCTTTGAAGCTTTAATCTCAAAACTTGAGTTCTTCTGAACTCCGGGGCCAGCAGTGTTTGAGGTGAGCATGTGGTCTGCCTTACAGAAATCTCCCCTTTCTCTTGGTCCAGATTCTCCAGGATTGGGAGGATTGGAGGATGGTGGGCAGGCAGGCAGGATGAGAAAGGGAAGCAGAAATCATAATAGCTAAGCATTTTCCTCAAGACCAATGACCTTACTAGCTCCTGTCCCAGCTCCCTGCTGCTTTGATGAGGACTGAGAAGGGACCAACTGGGGTGAGGGGTGCAGCAAGGCTGTTTTTGCCTCTTAGGAAGCCCTGGGGGAGGCGAGTGGCTCCCAAGGCTGGTGGCTCTCTGGAGAATGTGGGGGTCGTAACATCTTTTTTCTCACTTGTGCTTCCTTCCAACCAGCCCGAGGGAACGGGAAAGTACCAAGCAACAGCATACTGCGCCTTTGCAGATGGCTCACCAGTTGGCCACTGCTGCCATACCTGTCCCTCCTCCTTTTCCTGAGTTAATGATCTGTACATAAACACTTAAATACCACGTTAATTTAGCCCTCCCAGAACACCTTCAAAATTCAGGTGTTTTAAAGTAATGCTCCAGGATTTAAAAACCTACTAAGGAAATAACCAAAGCCATTGCTTTGGCTATAAAAATGTGGAAGGTGCAGAATGCAAACTATCTTGGAGTTCCCTTAAACTTAAGTATTTAATGCTTTTTTTCTTTTGAGTACCTGATGACTTGTTCCTTTGTTCTAATAACACAAACGTCTTGGCCAAAAGCAGAGCTAAATGGGAGCCTTCATCATCTCACCAGTGTTGACCTCAGAGTTGGCCAATGTGTGGCCTCTTTTTACTTGGTCTTGATTGTTCATTCCTACTTTTGAAATTTTACTGTATACATCTTTTATGAAACTTGTTTCAAATCAATTTTGGAGATGTGTTCAAAGCAATCCCTTAACTTTCAGGAATGAAAATGTTCTAAAATTAGATTATAATGCTGGTTGGACAACTTTATAAATACAGTTGACCCTTAAACAATGCAGGGGTTAGGGGCACTGACGCCCATCCCCCCACTGCAGTTGAAAATCCACATATAAACTTCGACTCCCCCCAAACTTAACTGCTAACAGTGTACTGTTGACTGGAAGCCTTACAGATAACATTAAATTGATTAGCATGCATTTTTTATATTATATATAGCATGTAGGTATTATATACTGTAATCTTACAGTAGAGCAAGCTAGAGAAAAGGCTTTTCAAATTGCCGCATATCTCCAAAAAGCTTTCCAATGTATTTATTGAAAAAATTCCCCATACAAGTGGCACCCCTCAGTTCAAACCAGTGTTGTTCAAAGGTCAACTGTACCACGGAGTTGTGTATTAAATCGGATGCACTTAATGGTATGTAAATTACATTTCAATAAAGCTGTTTTTAAAAGCCATGAGGTTACTGGGGATGATGGGAGTGTGCTGATGGGGTACATAGTTACCTAATTACCCCCTAATTCACGGACTCAAGACATTCACAGACCCAAAAGGGATCTGTGGTAGAGGCAATTCGGGGCTGCAGGCAGCCAGCTTCATGTTGCCAAGCTGCCACAGCTTGGGCGGAAAGAACGGCGACTTCCTGGCGCCTTCCCTTCCCCATCTGTGAAGTACGTACCCCTCCCAGCCCCCACAGTCGGGCTTGAGTCCCCTGGCCATCGCTGATTGGCCCAGAGGCAGACACATGACTGCAGCAGGCCAATCAGCTGCTCTCATGAGACCGGACTCTGAGCTGGATTCTGCCCTGGTGATGCTGTTCACGCTGGAGAGGTTTCGACGCTTAGTGGTCGCCAGGCGCTTTCCCGCATCAGGGCCCATTGAGATGGAGGTGAGAGGGGTAATGTGGGCTCTTCTTCCTCACTCCACAGCCTCGGCTCCAGTTAAGCTTCAGTGTCCTCCTTGATGGGCTTTGGTGCGGACACCGAATGGACCCACCACGGGCCTGGTACAACCCCGCCACGCCGGGAGCCAACGCTTCAGGGGCATTACTGAGGCGGGAAGGGGTCAGATGCAGGAGGCGCAGGCCCTCCTCCGCGGAAGAAGCGGCTGGAAATGAGCCTTGCTTGGGTCTGAGTGAGACCCAGGGCACGCCTGCTGGCAGCAGCCAAGCACCCCCTTTTCTTCCTTGGTCCTCTGGTTCTCCTTGGTAACTGCAGTGGTCACCAGCATTGCCAGATCTTCTCAGATGAAGGCCTTAAAGCCAAGAATTCCTACCCATCTCTTGGTTTCTGTGAGCACCAGATCGTTGTCTGCACTTCGGTGCTAAACTGCTTAAAGCAGAGCACCCTTCAGGAGAAAAAAGTTTGGTAATTTGCTCTGCTGCAGGACTCCCTCCACATTACCACACTGGATTGCAGTAACCTGTTCAAATGAATGTTTTCTCTCGTTTCTCAGGCAAATGGCACGCTTTATTCACCTGGCATGTGGTAGGCATTCACAAAGTTAAAACTGACCAAGGGGTGAGGTCTGGGCTACAGGTGGGTTTTATTTTGCAGGCAGCATATGTAAAAAAATTTTAATTTGTTGTTGAAAGCAGGAGATTCATACACAAATCTGGACTCCCCAGCTTCTTTGGAAGTTTGAAGCCAGGGCTCCAGGGCCCATATTCCTCCTGCTCGGTGACAATCTACTAGCACTCTGGGGATGCTGCTCCCATTAGACAGATTTAGATTCCCCAGTATACACCCGTCTCTATCACTCCCCTCCTCTCACACATGAATCACTTGCACTTCACTCACTGATTTTACCTACCTGGAGCCTGCAGGCAGCAGAGTTCTCTGTAGGCAGCCAAGGCGACCTGGGCAGTAATGGAAGCAGGGTCTCCATCGTCCCCACCAAAGAAAGTTTCCAATACATACTTGCTGAAAAGATGACATCTGGGTCTTGCCAGGCAAACAATGTACTGTATAGTAAGGTACCTCTGGGAGACACCAGCCCCATAAGAAGGTGCTCCAGATAACCCAGTTGTCCCTCAGAAGCCAGTGGCAGTGATGTTTGGGTGATTCGGCTGCAGTCAGTTCTTTCTCTGGTCCACCCTCTCTGGGGAAAATCAGTAGTGTGCCATTTGTGGAAGAAGGGGGAGAGGTGGCACTGAGTCGTCGGTCATTAAGGAAAACACCTCTGGCCTTCCCCATTCAACTAATCATTACCCCCCAGAAACTCACTCAAATATCCAACGAAAAGAAGGGAGTGGTGGAGGCAGCAAGAAGGGCATCATTCCCAGCTGAGGCACAGACCCCACAAGCTTGGGGGTGCAAAACCAGTGGCAGCTAGGAAGGGCCTGAAGCTGGGGGTGTGGCAGTACAGCTGGAAAGATGGCAGGTGCCACATTAAAGCAGGGAGTATGAGAGAACCCAGGGAGTATGGACTCAGGGAAACAATGGCTTGAGGTCTCTGCTTCAAAGATAATCCACGGCAGAATTGAACAACACTTGTGGGAGAACCCCGGTGGATTGGCACCTCACTTACCCTGATTTTAATGTGGAATGCAGTTAATCCCTTAAAAAAAGAACTCTACCAGAGTAGAGGTTTTCAAACCCTCTTCAGTATATTTCAAACTTGATTCCCCAGCCCCCCAGACAGCATTTTCTAAAGCTGATTCAGTGGAACTGCTGTGGTGACAGGGACAGGAGGAGACCCCGACCCCGTGCTGGCACTCTCCTTCTAGAGCTCCATAGCGGCAGGAGCGCTGTGCAGACACCACTGAGCCTGAGCACAAGCGCCTTTCACAAAGCACAGCAAGCCACCCCAAAAGAGAGTTCCTAAGAGCCCAGTGCTTCTACAGAGATGAACGGGTCCACCTCCTGTTGCCACACTGTTAATTATTTATTGAATGAGGCAGTAATAGACAGAATGGAAAACAACACAGAATCCATGCTCTGCTACGTGGGTTTTGCTTTTCTTCTTCTTGGCAATTTCTCAAACTATTAGGAGGTTAGTTTACCACAAAGGAACATGGACTTTAAAGCCCCTGGACAGCTTCACAATGATGATAAAAAATAATAATTAAAAAAATAACAAATTGTAGAACTAGGACTGTTTATATGTAAATTTCCCTTCCCTCCCCGCCATTAAGTACAGAAAAAAACATACAAAGAACATTGGATAATTTTATATAAAACAAACAAATACAAGAACCTGAAACTTTTCTCAAAGGCTGAGCAAGACATGAAGAATCTTTTAATGTTGCGTTAAAAAAAACATTAAATACACTACCACACATGGAGGCCAGGGAGGAGGGAGGAAGAGTTGTCCCTGTACTCAGGAGGAGAGATTTGGCCTGTCAAAAAGTCAGGTGAATTTAGTCACTGGAGACTCCAGGCTTATAGCTGAGAAATCACACAGTTTAACAGTTACAGAGAAACACCCGGACCAATCAACCCCTGTGAGGAGGAAGCAGTGTGGGGCCTGGCCCAGGAGCACAGGCAGCACCCTAGGTCCTTTCCTTTTTTAATGCCCCCTGGTGTGATGGCCAGCCTTCCTTGAGCCAGTGCCCTCGGTTAAGTTACGGAAAGTTACAGGAAAGGAGAAAATTGCTCCCACTGGTGTACCCTGGTCTCGAAGATTTTTCTCCCCCTCCTTCCTTTCCCCTTCCAGCCTCTCCCCCTTTTCCCCCCCGACACCCACAAGCACTCTGTGTGCATGCGCTCCTCAAACCCTTAATACTTCTGTTACCTTCAGTTCATAGGACCAATTCAGGACTGACCATAAAGCCAAAGCAACATTTTTAATAGTCATGAGATCAAGGTTTCCTGGGAAGGGGAGGAGATGGGAGGCTGAGGAAACCCTCTTGCCCCTGCCTGGGAGCTTTCCGGACTGTCCCCTGCCCGTGTTAAGGTCAGCACTTGGGCTAGTCTGAGGAGCATCTCAGCTGCCAGACCTCGAGGCCCCAAACCTTGCAAACACAATTTCTGGATCCCACCCTATTCTGGAGCCTTCCTCCTCCAGTGAGTCCAGCAGGGAGAGCTCTGGATCGCCACTGGGAGGCAGCTTTGGTGAAGGGCATGGTCACCTTCGCCTGAGTTTGTCAGTAGCTCAACGCATGACCCTGGTATGAACAAAACCTGGGTGGCTGTGTCTGGCCACGTACCCTACACCCACTAAACTGGGTGAATTATTTTTTCCACAGCTCACCTTGATTTCATACAGATAATTCCATGCGGGTTTCATATATATATATATATATGCACACACATATATATTTTTTATATATATATATGTAAATGTGTATATCCATATGTACACATATACATATATTCACACTCACACGTACACACACGTAAGTATACACACGTTTCCGCAAAAAGAAGTCCTGCCACAATTTGGCTTTTTTGGGACAGTGAAATTGACAACGCAGTATCTTTCTCCACCAATCCCAGGAATTCAAGAGTGGTGCTTTAAAAAATGCAATTCTAAAATCCACTGCCTTTCTTCCTTTTTAGAAAAAGGTTAACAAAACTTTTCTTCCAAAGTCGAGAGACTTAATTCCATTTGATTGCACCTCTGCAAACGTGTAAAAAAATTTTGAAGTAGACTAGAAAACAATGCCATGATATGGCTGCATGTCACTGTTCCAGTGTCACCACCTCCACAGCCTGGCCGTCCATGGTGACTGTGCTGTCCGATATCCTGGTGGTCACAGGGGCCATGGCCACCTGCACTGGCCCATTGCCCTGGGCGAGGCTGGTTACCACAGTCTGGTACATGCTCACAGGGATCTGGACCAGTCCTGGGGAGAAAAGGGGAGACTGTTGGTGGGGGTCAGGCTTGGCTTCCCAGATGCTGGCTGGACAGGGCAACCAGCTCCAGCCCTTCAGAGTCACTGGCTGCAGCCTCAGATAATCGCACACCCACTGTTCAGACACAAAAACATCCCTCTCACACACCACTTTAATTCTTTAAAACAGACTGTCTATCAGTAAAGAAAAGTTTGGTGAAATTGTGGAAACTTGCTTCAGGGCAGGGCCTCCCCAGCCTGCCAAGAGATGACCCCCAAATGCTTCCGACTTAAGGAAGCATGAGCACGAATCCTCTTCCTTCCAACTCCAAGCCTGTCCTGTCACAGAGAGGCCACCAGTAATTTTCTTTGATATTCTGCTCTGCCTTCTTAACCCTCTTTCTGCCTATGCTCAAGTTTCTCTCAGTTTGAATAAACTGCTCCCTCAATTCTGTTTTCTGGCCACTGTCCCTCCCCTTCAGAGTCAGCTTATTAACAACAAAAAAGCTTGATTATTGGATTTCTGATTTTAGATTTCACAAAGTATTAGATTTATTTAGATAACACTTAAAAATACATTTTCGGATTAACTTAAGAAAAAGACCACAACTAGCTCCAAACACCACTATTATTACATAGTAGAAGGGTTGGTTAACACAAATGAAGAGGGCATGTAATCTCAGAAAAGGGCAAGTCCTTCCTAAGAAAGCAAAGTTGATAATTTCATATAATTAAAAAAAAAGATTTCCCGTTAGTTAATGCACATCCTAATCTCTTCTTCCTGAAGGTAAAAATTATAGTGAAGGGAGGAAAAAGTATGTAAATGAGGGATGTCAACATATTTTGGAAGATGCAAAGCTAACGTAAAGTGCTTCTGACCTATCAGAAAGTGAAAGCTGCAACTCCCGGGTCCAGGGAGGACTCCGGCTGCGGAGGGCCGGCCACCACAGAGAGAGGAGGAGACGGGTGAGACACGTCAGGCCTAAGTTTGTACTCAACTGACAGGACCAGTAAGTCCTACCAACCCCACTCTACCAAGAAACTGACCTGGAGAGGCCCAAGAAAAAGCATGCAGTGACATCTGTCATGCAGGGACGTGGGGGACACGATGAAAAGTCTGGCCTGCCATGCCAAGACTTACCCCAAGGTCTCCAGGCCAGCCAGCCCTGCCCAGCACAGCCTGACAATCAGCATCCCGGCTTCTCCCTCGTAAGGAGCACAGGGGTAGCAGACAATGTGGCAGGCAGCAGAAAACAAGAACAGATGTCCCAACACTCTAATATCTTTAGAGAGAGGAGATTTTTGAAAATGGGATGCTTTTATTAAAAAAATGTGAGAAAAATTTTAAAATTAAAAACTTCCATAGATAAAACATTCCTAAGAAAAATGAGAAAATAAGATCAAGGAAATCTTTCAGAGAGCAGAAAAGATTAAAAGATGGAAAGCAGGAGAGTAAATATGACTGAAGTGGTCCAACCTCTGATAAAAACAGAACTCTAGGGAGAACAGAAAAAAACAGAAGGAAGGAAATTATAAGACACATTGTAACTTCTAGAACTGAAAAACATGAGTTTCAGATTGAAAAGGCCCACTAGACAGCACTAAAGATGAAAAAAGATCCAGACATCTTTGCAAAATTTCAGAACAGGGATAAAGCAAAGATCCTAAAAGATTCCACAAAGGAAAAAAAGTTTCATACAAAGAAGTGAGAATCAGAATATTGTTGGACTTCTCAAAAGCAAGCCTGGAAGCTAGAGGTGATGGAGCAATGCCTTCAAATGTCTGAGAGAAAATGCTTTCAGCCCATGATTTTCTACATCCAGCCCATGAACTGATACCCGAAATCAGTTAAGTGTGGGGGCAGATTACAGTCTTCAGCATTGCAAGGGAACTAAACACTGGCCACCCATGTATGTTTCTCAGGAAGCTTTGACGGATGTTTCTCTCCACAGAAACAGGAGAGAAAACTCAGAAGGAAGTAGTCATGGGATCTTGGAGACAGATACCTAGGAGACAGAGACAGAGAGCTTTGGGGCAGGCGAGGGGCCCAGGACTAAGGCTGTGCAGCAAGTGTGAGTAGGAGAGAGGGGAAACGGCATGATCACATGGGAAACTATACCAAGAGGGTTTTTTCTAGAACAGGGTAGAACTGGTGATTACAAGTATTAACCATAATAACTGTAATATACTTGTCTTGGCAGTGAACAATTTTTATGTAGTTAAAATATAAACAGAGCAACCAAGTTGTCAAAAAACTGTGGTAATATCAATTTAAGAAATAATGATATAAGATTATTATTTAGAGCAGTAAAGATACATACCAGAAAAAAGACCATGAAGTGTTGCCTCTGGGGTACAGTCTCCTTTTACTCCTTTTTGACATTTAAAACCATATATCACTTTGATGAAAATAAAAATTAATTTTAAAGAGAGATTTTATCAGAATATTTTCTAATACAAAAGATTCAAACAAAATATTATTTTACATGTTAAATTGCATCTATTTTCCACAGGTAAGCCTTGCCAGTTTAGGGATAAGTATTTGATGATGCAACATGAAATGGGGCTTGATGCTTTGGTGACAGTCATCTTTGGAAATCGAGGCTCACCCTCGTGCAGGTTACTAGGAATGGAAGGCCTGGCCCACTACCCCTCACTCCTGAGATGCCCGGGCCTGACGAGAGGAGAGGCGGCCAGACACACACACAACACTCTCTGAGGCTGGGAGGAAAGCAGGCCGAGGGGCTTCAGAGAGCCGTGGGGTTCCAGTTCTTTCGCCCAGAACTTTGCTGCAAATGGCTCTTCAACTTCTCTATAGTCAATCCCTTTGCCAGCTCACCCCTCCCTGCCATCTGTGCCACCCTTCTATAACACGTCACTCCTCTACCTCAAACTTTTCAAATTCCATGATGTTAAAAAGGTTCCCAAAGCCTACAATGACATTCAAATGTCTGGCATGGTGTTCTAGACCTCTTGTGATTTGCCCTGGCCGAGCTCCGCAGTCTCCTCTCCCGCCCTCCCCATAGGCACCCTGTGCTCAAGGCACCACCCTGAACTACGCTGGCCTCCCCAGCACAGTGCTCACACTCCTTTCCCTAGCCCTTTGCTCAGGTTGTTCATTACCTGAACCCCTTCTCTCCACTCCTTCCCCTTTAACAGCGTCCCCGGTTCATTTGTCCCTCCTCTTGGAAACCTGCTGCATCCCAGCGCCAGTCAGTACCGAATTATCAGAATATTTTCTGATATTCTGCAGTACCCAGCTTCCTCTGGGTTCTCAGGCAGCACTGGGGCAGTAGCATGGTATCTGCCTTGCCCCAGTTAATTTATGTAGATAGGCCTTCCGCCTGACTGTGGGCTCCTTCAAGGCCAGGCCTGACCCTGGTGCCTGTTCTGTTCCCCACAGTGTGAGGCACAAGGAGTGCCATCAGTTGGTCTTAACATAGCTTCAGAGGCAACAGGCCAGGGGAACCATCTGACTAAGGTCCTCCCCGCGCACGTCTCCATGACCTGCACACACTGCTAACTTCTGTGTGATGACCATCCTTGTTAGGTTCCCTGAATGGGCTCCTATTCTTCCTTCAACAGTCAGCTCCAGTGTTTTAGCTCCTCTTCTGAGACCCCACAGCACTTTGTACTGACCTCCATGGAGGCAATGGTCATATTCTTTTTCACTGTGTGTACAGCTTGTCTCCAAGGTGAATTAAGTTCCCTAACAGAGGGATAGTCTCCATCTTTGAGCCTCCAGCTCTCTGCAGGTGCTTGACAAATGTTTCCTACATTCACAAATGAAACCTGCCTTCTGAGATATCACAGGTGTCCCTCCCAGGGACCGAGTGATTGAAGCTGGTGAGCCTGAGAGAGATTTGGCTGTTTGAGAATGGGAGTTCCCAGGCTAGAAAACAGTAACACAAACTATTACACTCAGGAATCTTCCAAATAAAACCATTTTTAAAGATTTCATATTCTGTACATCACCTCACAATCAGGGAAAGAGTAAATTTGGCCTCTACAACTGGCTGATGAAATGACTCCCAAAGCTGCCTTGAGGGTGAATAACTGGTGAGTGACTACATGGTATCTGAAAGCTTTTCAGAGGGCGAAATTCCATATACAGGGCTCACTTCATAACCTCAAATGCTCGAAGTCCCAATTTCATTATTTTCAACATGCAGTTTCAGTCTACTTCCACCTTAAATAAATGCATTCCCTCCCACTGCGGGGATTTTAGAATCTCTCTTACACACACAGCCATTTTGACATGGGATTAGAATAAATCGTCTCAGTGTCTCTGACCTAGCAGCCTTTATGGCCATGGCAAGGGACAGGGGGAGGGGCCCGGTGGCCTGGAAACCCAGCAAGCCCTGAGTCTAAGTCAGCCGGCTGCCCTTGGAAGAGAGATGATTAAATGCTGAGGTACAGTAATCAGGCTGGGATTGTCTCCACATCTGCTCAGCCTGCCCTGAGTAGCCCTAATCTAGGAGGCGTATGTTAACCTAAGCTTGTATTTTGGGTCATTCTGATTGATTAAGCAAACTGATTAAGGAAGCCCCTCACATTCTACTTTAAGGGCTTGAAGTTGTTCTTTTTCAGAGAGACCCTGTACAATCCTAGTGATGAGACTCTTGGCATTTTGTACAGCCCCTTTCAAAGCTCTCACACTCACTGTGTATTATTTGGTTTCTGCTAAGACTGGAAAAGTAGGCAAGACTCGTGTCCTTCCCTTTCACAGATGGTAGGCAAGTTCCTTGGGCAGGGCTGTGGGTTTATCATAAAGGCACATACTTATGAAGTCTTGAAGATTTTACTACCCCAGTGTTTCAAAGCTGTAAGAAACCTTAGAGTTCGTTCAATTTAGTAAATTCAATCCTCTTTCTTTTTCCTTAAACTCAAAAGTAAACAGATAAAAATGGATTTTTTAGGAAGAAAAAATCCCACAGGGACCTAAAAAGCAGAGGACTATCCTCTTTGAGCTCACTGTTGCCTTTCCTCTCAAGCTTCTTGATAAGGTTTACAGAATTGGCCAAAGTGGGCAAAGAGGCTGAAGATGACTCAGGAGATTCAGATCCTAGCACAAGGATTTCCTTGTCAACATCAGACCAAAATCCCTGGAGGAACTGCTGGCCCCAGGTCCACGTTTCCCTGGGAAAGACAATGAGCCCTGACCATGCTCTATCTCCATGTGCTCTACACTCTCAGCTGGGTATCATTCTAGGGCCCAGTGATCAAACCCATTCCTCCCAGTCTTCTCCCATCATAGTTAAGTAGCAATTACCTCTTTCCAGTTGCTCAGCCCACAAACTTTTAAGTCATCTTTGACTTCGCAGGCAATTTATCAGCAA
This sequence comes from Manis javanica, assembly GCF_040802235.1. NCBI lineage: Eukaryota > Metazoa > Chordata > Mammalia > Pholidota > Manidae > Manis > Manis javanica. The sequence continues at coordinate 21,695,045 of NC_133161.1, forward strand.
ACCCTGTCACCTCTCCCATCAAATATAAACCCAGAATTCAGCTCCTTCTGTTGCTGCCTCCCTGCACAGACTCCGTCTCTTCCCTGGACTGCACCTAGCTTCCTTCATGATCACCCTGCTTCAGTCCTTACTCCACTGCAGTCTGTTCTCCACACAGCAGCCAAAGGGATCGTCTCAAACTTCCATGCGGGGTGATGAATACTGGGACATGCTCTGAAAATTCAGACCCCTGGGGGCTGGACAGGCTCTGACACAACTCACATACCGCCCCCCCCACCCCACCGCCAACACCCTTCCTCCAAGTCAAATGCCCTTTCTGGGGAGAACACAGGGGGACCGACCTCCAAGGTGGCCAGGCTTTTGCTCTGACTGCTCTAAGGAGACCCCCTCACAGATCCATTCTTTGAGGGGCTTATTCCTCTCATCAAGGCCACCATTTCTCACAAGGTGTTCATAAGTCTTAAAGTTTCCCCCTTTTCAGGAGAACCTCTATATTAACAGGGACTTACTTTGGAAAAATGGGTAACAGAGAGGACAAAGTAAAAAAAGTAGAGTACAGAGAATAGGCAGTCTCCCTCCCAGAGGTGACTGCTACGGCCAGTCTCTTGGATGGCCAAGAGTCTACGAGGGCTGTGCATCTTCCTCACTCAAACAGTGCATGCTAAGCATACTCCTGTGCACCTTGCCTTTTTACTTATTAAAGTATCATTCATATACAATCTTACATTGGTTTCAAATATACAACACAGTGGTTCAACGGTTGCCCATGTTATTAAATCCTCACCCCTCTAGTGTGGTTACTATCTGTCAATGTAGTAAGATGTTACAGTCATTAACTGTATTCACCGGGCTGTACTATCATCCCTGTGACCAAACTACCTTGTGACTGTGCATTATTGTGCCCCTTTATCCCCTTCCCCCTCTTCTCCAACCCCCACCCCTTGGTAACATCTAGTCCCTTCTCTGTGTCTCTGAGTCTACTGCTATTTTGTTTCTTCTGTTTTGCTTTATTTTTATACTCCACAAATAAGTGAAATCATTTGGTATTTGTCTTTCTCTGCCTGGCTTACTTCACTGAGAGCACCTTGTCTTTATGAGATCTTCCCTTGCAACTACACAGTGGCTTTATTTTTTTAGTGGCTGTAGAGTACTCCATTTGTAGGTAGGTGCTTGATTTTGATTAGCCAGTGCTCTGATGACTTACCCTCTGGTTTCCTATTTTGCTATTATGCCAAGTTTATGTGCAGTTTCTCACAAATGCAAGGATAAATAATACCAAGGAGTATGACTTCCTAATCAGAGGATATTTATACTTTAAAATTTCTTAGGTACAGTAATGGGGGACTCTTACTGTTTCCCTCCCCCAATTACTTTCAAGACTTAATCTATCTCTAGTAGTATGGTTTAAGATTAAAGTGTTATAAGTGATAAGGAATATACTTTCAGACAGAAGTTTGTCTTTGAGCCTCTCAGATCATATTCCATGGATGGAAGATAATGCCATCTACTCACAAGTCCAGCCTTGCTTTCTAATATAAGTAACCATTTGCTCATATTAAGGGACTTGGCCTTGTTTTCCATAAAACAGGAGGCCATGAGGTTTTGTAGCGGTCCATCTCTGACGGTGGTACCAGGGGAGGCTTTGTGGTAGATCATGGGCGCCAATGAGAGTAACTTTAAAGGTCAGGGTCATAGCCTTGCACACTCTGATTTATCATTCATGAGCTGATCTACTCTGTTCGTGACCTCTCCTGGAGTAATGAGTTTCATCATTTACCTACTGTGTAATGGAATACACACACACATGTATGTATGTATAAATTCAATTTATTTACTTAGGGGATTCATTTATTTTTCCCAAGACTAACTTCTTTTAGTATTCTGAGATTTGATGAGTAAGTCTGTATATCACGGTTAGCTAAATCTTCTTGAAATATTACTTAGGAATCGCCTTCGCCGCCCCTTCCTCCCAACTTTGGTGGCTCTCTACTATGAGAAAAATAAAGTCCAAATGCTGTTAGCTGAGAGATTACGCCAGCCTTTTCCACAAACACTCCACATGACCCCTTCATTACAACCAGCCTTGTCCCCTGAGTGTTCCTCAACTACCACATGTACTTGCTAGGGCAGATTCCTCTGCCTAGGATTATCTGCTGCCAATCTAAGTGCTAGTCTCCCGACAATCCCCATGTCCTCCATGGGGTTACCCCTGACAAAACAGTCCACCAGGTTCTCTCCTTTTTACTGCCTTCACCATTCATTCGGCACCAACAGAGTGCTAAGCTGTTTCCAAGTAGTTGCTGTTTTTTCTGTGTAAATCTGCTTACTTAGATTGTAAGCAGGTCTGTGTCTTTGAATACAGCAACTTGAACACTGCTGATGCTTAATAATTGAATATGACAATAGATCACGTTTGCCATGGTTTTCAGAAACCTGGTTGTATTCCTCTTAGCCTTGACCTCTGCTGACTGAAGAGCTTTGAAGCATTTCATTGTGCTCCCAAGCGTGGATTGTCTTCGCAACAACACTCTTAGGGTAGTGTAGCCGAATGCTGTATGGGGAGTTCAGGTGCTTTCCGTGTGAGGGTAAAATAGGCTGTTTTATTGCCACAAAAGTCAGAAAGACCTACGTGTGAATCCTGGCCCTGCCACTTAATGGCTTGTGAACCTCACTTTCTTCACGTTTAAAATGGCAGTTAGGAATCTCATGGGGTTATTGTGCTGACCCCGGAACAGGTCTGGCACGGCAGCTGGCACACAGGAGGTGTAGAGTAAGTGTCAGCGACTTCAAAGATGGCTCTGAATAAGAGGTTTGATGAGGTCTGGTTGGGGCCACAGATGTTAGCCTAAAGCTCCCAGGACACAGAAAGGAAAGCGGAGACAGCACAGATCTCCTTTCAGCAGTGATCTGCCCCCGCAGGGAGGCACATCATTCACGAAAGGCCTTCAAAGATGTGAAGATTAGAGATAAAAGCCATGAAATCGGGGCGGATGGACTGGCGGAGCTCCCCTTCTGAAATGCAGTGATGGTTAGAACTGGCCCTGGAACTGCACTGTGACATACATGAACTAGCTAGCTGCTGATTCAGTGCACTGGTGAGTAAGTGACCCAGGCAGGCCCACTAATCAATACTGAGAATGTTAAATAGATGATCATGGAGAGTATGATATGAAGTCATTGCGCTGATAAATGCCTGAACCCCTCCAGAAACTAGTAACATAGGCTCGAGCCTGGCAGAGCAGAGGTGCAGGCGTGGTCAAGGTAGCCCAGAACCAGCCTGCCCTGCCCTCCCCCGATGTGTTCTGCCCCACCCCGTGACAAGACAGAGGGGGACAGACAGCCTGAGGAAGAATGGGCCTTTCATTTGCCCTCACGTTCTGGGAAACCTTTGGGAATTGTTGTTTGCAGTAACTGAATCTTTCGGCTCAAGGGCTTTCCAAGTTGGTCATGAAAGTATCTTTAGTTGGGAGAAAAATATTGATGGTTGTGAGAGAAAAAGAGAGAACTAAACAAACAAACCACCAAATAAAACCACCAAATAAACACAATAGTTGGGGGAAGAGGAAAATTCTTAAAACCCAAAGGGAAAATATACAATGCAATGCTGTCTGTAGTTTATGGACATAAATAATTACGTGTATCCGGAAATGCTGGTTTAAATGACGGTCCACAAGACTGTGACTAGAAAGGAGAGGAATGACTAGCTAAAAAGTGAAACCATGTATTATATTACCTAAGTACTTTCTGCAGTTTTTAAGGAGCCATCAAGGGTATCTACAGGGATTTCTAGGGATGACAGGCAGGAAGCAAGTCCTTTTAAAAATCTTATTTGCAGGCAGGAAAAAGTTTGCCTCAGTGATTGATGTCTAAGGAAAGCCACTGTTATGTGAGGACAAACAGGCACGATATGTACTGGTACAGAGATGGGAGACTGTGAAAGGAAAAGAAGCTTGTCCAGTGGGCAGGCTGAGAATAACAGACAAGGACCAGGAAGGAGGACAGACACGGCCTAGAAAAGGAAGGTCATGAAAAGAATGTCAGTGAATCAAATGGAAAGGGGATCCAGGTAACCCTCCTGATAGTAAGATGAGGAAACAGAGCAAAAACTATTTCTCTCCCAGTGGTTTTCTTTCTGTTGTATTAGCTGCTTCTGGGACATTTAATCTTCCTTTTCCGTGTTTTCTAAGTCCATGGCTTTTGGGTGCATTTGAAGGATTTATGCATTAAAATATGTCTTACATCTGGCAGGTACTGAATATTCTCATGAAGCCAGTAGCAGCCTGAGAGGTACTTTGGTGTAATAGGTACTTCTCAGCATCCAAGATTCTCTCCCCTCTTGCTTGACAATCTCAAGCCTCTCTTGGAAAAACCACTCTCTGGAATAACTGTGTCAGCAGTGACTGTCTAGGTAGGACAGTGTCGTGTCCTTTGCCTGATTTTTCAGACCACCAGGAAGTTCCTCTTCTGCTCTCCCATAAGCCAGATGTTAAAAAGGAATTCTTTTACTTTATTAGTAAATTTATTTCAAAACATATTTGGAGACATACTTTCATGATATCCTCTTAAACTTACTGGAGTGCCCAGAAACATGAATGAAGTCTGGGTTTTGTGCTTCAGTGTTCAGAACTACTGTGGTTTGTCATCTTGGAGCTTAGCTCCCCATGTGGGGTTTAACAAGCTGACTCCAAGGCCTGCTGATCTGCCAAGAGGGCTTTAAACTGAAAATGGCAGGAGAGAAAAGTGTTCAGCTAAAGCTTGCAGGCCATGTGTGTGCTCAGGACATCTGATCTGAGTGTACAGAGAGGGCAAGCGATGCTTAGGAAACTTCCTCAAGAGAAATGACTGGGAAGAAGAGTGGGAGGTCTCCAAAGTCTATGTACCAGTGGACCATGTATGGGCTATATGTAAAGTGTTGATATTTTCAAACAAAGTGGAGCCAAGGTGACAGAAACTTCGGGAGAAATTCCCCAACCTGAGACTGCAATAGGCAGGTATAGAAATGAATATGTGGGCCAATCAGGAATTATCCAGAGTTAGGAATGGAGATTTATATATTTTTCTATTATTGTTACTATTTTCAAATTTTTTATTATAGAAAATTTCAAATAGGCACAAAAGGAAAGAGACTAGTACAAGGAAGCAGCCCCAACGCACCCGCCAGCTGGCCCTGCCTCCTCTACTGGAACAAGCACAGACCAATGCAGGGAAGCCTCCAAAGACATGCTCCTGATTTCCAACCCCTCACTCAGCACATTTGTAGAGTACCATTTAGAATACCAACACACAAAGAGTACATACAGGGCAGAATTAAACTTGCTTTAGGCAATGAGATACTGAAGACAGCAGATTAGAAAGTGGAAGTAAACATACACAGTTTATAGTCTCACAGTAAGAAATCTATCTTAAATTTCATTTTGATCAAGTATTTATTTTGTTGTTCCAATCTGGACTGTACTTAGCATAATCAAATTGTTAATGGGGACAAGTTCTTCATAGGGGAATTCCAGCTAATAAAGGCAGAAGGTATACAAATGATAGGCAGGTATAGAAATGAATCAGGAGTTACCCAGATGCAACTCTCAGTGAAGTCATGGCTCTACAAAAATCACCAGTGGTTACTAAAACCATCAGGTGACCAGGTGATGGGGCCTGTAGAGTAGAGGAATCCCATCATCCATGCAAGATGCAGTGCCTAAAAGGGTAGCCTCTTAGGTCCCCCAGCTGCCTCCTTCTTCCCCAAAGATGAACCCCCCCTGCAGCATTCAGTAAACATCTACTCGCAATGGGCAGTCTGCCATACACAGGCCTTGCGATTTTTAAAAAGCACTAGCCAAGACAGGCACTAGAACATGCTGCCCGGGGTACAGAGCTGCCCCTGAAATCCACCTGTGGAAGGTTTTTACAAATCCTTCGGTACACATGACCACATAGAGTGCTAGTGGTGCATGTTTATGAGCAGCTCTTATAGTCCTTAGCTGAGCCACAGGTAGGGTATGTCACTTCCCCGTACTGCTCTCTAAACTGGAATTTATGTGCTTTTCTTGGAGCAGACTTCCTTTCCTAGATTATGTCTTCCTTAAGCTGATAGGAACTAATGTGTATTCCTTAAGTACCCAGCCACTGGGTAAGGGCTGGAGGAGATGGTCCAGGCTTACCCTGGTTTGCTTAAAGGAACTGCCCAAGGATTTAAAATTTCATGAGGCCACTTCTGTCTCGTAAGAGTGCTGTGAGAATAAGTAACATTATATTTAAATTAAGTTCTTGAGAAAAAAGACATTATCTAAATTTGGGGTAGCACTGTTATTTCATAGAGAGTTTGTCTTGTGGTAAAGCAACCTCATGGTAGCTATTAGGGACAGACAAACGGAAGAAGCTAGATTAAAGATCCTGCCCTTTGTCCCCAAGGTCACTGAAAATGAAAGGGGCTACCAGGTCAGTATTCCACCCCCAGAAGTGTTGTCCACACTCCGTGTCTGTACACAAAATGAACAGCTCATGTACACACTCTTAGCCCTTGAGTGTTCGCATAGCCCCATGTTAGTCAGAAGCTTTGTTTAACGAGAAAAGAACTCTCCAGTCACAGGGCAGGGGCTGTAAAAAGCTTAAGGAAGTAAAGCTTAAGGAAGGGAACAGGTCAGCTGAAAGTGGACATTCCTAAAAGGAAAGCCCTTCTTACGGTTAAATTTTTTTTTTTGAGGAGTGGGCTGGGAGTGGGGAAGGATCATGAGGTTTTTGGAGGAAAAATACTTTAAAGGTAAAAAGATAAAGATCTCAGTCTAAGTAACATGGCTGGAAGGAGTTGTTCGAAAAACATTCAAGTAGATTTCCTTTTCCCCTTCCAAAAAGGCTGAAATAGAAACTACAAAGCTTGCTTAATCATTTCAAGCATTACTCAAGACATTGCAAGAGATTCAGAGCCATCTCTGAAGACGGACAGGCTCTGCTCACGCACTGGCTGGTGGACTGGCTGTAGAGCACCTGGAATGTGGCGAGTGTGGCTGCAGAACGGAATCTTTAATTTTATATGATTTTAATTGAAATTTAAATTAGTCAGAGTGTGGCTCTAAAACCTTTCTAGAGCTTCCAGTGAGCCAGCTCCACATCAAAAACATGCTTCAGTAGCATACATACACTGTAGAACACAGTAAGAGCTGCCTTTGTTTAGATGGAAACTCAAGCTGAAATTGGATGCTCTGCATCCACCCAAAATATATTTTCTGGCATTTCTTTTATTTATATCACAGGTTTTTTCCTTTGCTGCCCTACCCCATCAACTTATTTTAATGCCTTCCACCCACTAGGTGAGAAACTTATCAGCATCTGAGAACAACATAGTATAGCTGTACATTAGAGTGCTATATGCAGTGCAGAGGCTGGGCTGGGCCAGGCCGAGCCAGGAGAACTGCCGTACGCCTCTGGAGTGAGCCAGTCTGAAAAGCAGGGTCTTTGTAGTCTCGCTCAGAGCAGTGTCTCAGTTTCCATATTTAGACCCCTTCAATGATCTTCAGATCCATTTGCTAGCTTTATAAGAGGAAAGATGTTTTTATCAATTTTACTTCGAAAACCTCATTTAGGCTCTGAAAATCTCTAAATTGGGGCCTTTCTAATAATGAAGATTTGGTGTAATTATTATAATGTCACAGACAATCGTGCTGACAAAACAAAACCAGTATGTCTCCTTGGGCCTTAACTCTCAGTCTGACCAACAGGAGGAGAGAAGAGGCTTTTTCGGGAACAGATGTGCAGTGGGAGGCCCTGGGAAGGCAGATCTGCTGAATGGAGCAGGTGCCACTTGGGCATTCACTTTACTGACTCCAACCACAACCTCCCCTTCATTTGATACCCTGCTCTTGGCAGGAGTATGGGGAGACAGCATCACACAAAAAGGAAGCATGTTTATCCTGTTCAGATTCCTGTTCTGCCAGGCTGCTGCTGCCGGGTTCTGCACATTTGCTCTTTATTAAACAAATGGTGGAGCTGGGAAGTGAGTCCCTGAATTGACACAGGTAACCTGAGAGCCAGAAGGCCCCAAACCATACTGGCTGTGATGTGCAAGCTATTAGAGTTAATAACAGTGCACTGACATTCCTTCAAAATCCTAATGGAAGCATAAATAAAAAGAGGAATGTTCACTTTACCCAAGAACCTTTAAAAAGAACTTCATTCTGTGTAAAAATGCTCAACAAAATGTTAGCAAACCAAATTCAAAAATATATCAAAAACTAATACAAAACCAGGCAAAGACACCACACAAAAAAGAAAATTACAGACCAATATCCCTGATGATCACAGATGCAAAAATACTCAACAAAATATTAACAAACTGAATTCAAAAATACATCAAGAAGATCATCCATCATGATCAAGTAGGATTTATTCCAGGGATGCAAGGATGATACAATATTAGAAAATCCATCAACATCATCCACCACATCAACAAAAAGGAGGAGAAAAACATGTGATTGATTGTCTCCATAGGTGCCAAAAAAGCATTCTACAAAATTCAACAACCATTCATGATAAAAACTCTCAACAAAATGGGTACAGAGGGCAAGTACCTCAGCATAATAAAGGCCATATATGACAAACCCACAGCCAACATCATACTTAACAGCAAGAAGCTGAAAGCCTTTCCTTTAAGATTGGGAAAAGACAAGGATGCCCACTCTCTCCATTTTCATTCAACATAGTTCTGGAGGTCCTCACCACAACAGACAAAACAAAGAAATAAAAGGCATCCAGATTGGTAAAGAAGTTAAATGGTCACTGTTTGCAGATGACATGATACTGTACATAAAAAACCCTACAGAATCCATTCCCAAACTACCAGATCTAATATCTGAATTCAGCAAAGTTGCAGGATACAAAATTAATACACCGAAATCTGTTGCTTTCCTATACACTAATGATGAACTAGCAGAAAGAGAAATCAGGAAAACAATTCCATTCACAATTGCATCAAAAAGAATAAAATACTTAGGAATAAACCTAGCCAAGGAAGTGAAAGACCTATACTCTGAAGACTACAAGACACTCATCAGAAAAATTAAAGAAGATATCAATAAATGGAAACAAATCCCGTGCTCATGGATAGGAAGAATTAATATTGTCAAAATGGCCATCCTACCCAAAGCAATCTACACATTCAATGCAATCCCTATCAAATTACCAACAGCATTCTTCAACAAACTAGAGCAAATAGTTCTAAAATTCATATGGAACCACAAAAGACCCCGAATAGCCAAAGTAATCCTGAGAAGGAAGAATAAAGCTGGGGGGGATTTACATTCCCCAACTTCAAGCTCTACCACAAAGTCACAGTAATTAAGACAATTTGGTACTGGCACAAGAACAGAACAACAGACCAATGGAACAGAATAGAGAGCCCAGATATAAACCCAACCATATATGGTCAATTAATATATGATAAAGGAACCATGGATATACAATGGGGGAATGACAGCCTCTTCAACAACTGGTGTTGGCAAAACTGGACAGCTACATCCAAGAGAATGAAACTGGATTATTGTTTAACTCTATACACAAAAGTAAACTCAAAATGGATCAAAGACCTGAATGTAAGTCATGAAATCATAAAACTCTTAGAAGAAAACATAGGTAAAAATCTCTTGAATATAAACATGAGCAACTTTTTCCTGAACGAATCTCCTTGAGCAAGGAAAACAAAAGCAAAAATGAACACATGAGACTACATCAAAGTAAAAAGCTTCTGTACAGCAAAGGACACCATCAACAAAACAAAAAGGCATCCTACAGTATGGAAGAATATATTTGTAAATGACATATCCGACAAGGGGTTAATATCCCAAATATATAAAGAATTCACACACCTCAACAACCAGAAAGCAAATAACCTGATTAAAAAATGGGGGGAGAGTATCAACAGAAAATTCTCCAAAGAAGAAATTCAGATGGCCAACAGACACATGAAAAGATGCTCCACATCACTAATTATCAGTGAAATGCAAATTAAAACCACAATGAGATATCACTTCATACCAGTTAGGATGGCCAGTATCAAAAAAACAAAGAACAACAAATGCTGGTGAGGATGTGGAGAAAGGGGAACCCTCCTACACTGCTGGTGGGAATCTAAGCTAGTTCAATCATTGTGGAAAGCAGTATGGAGGTTCCTCAAAAAACTAAAAATAGAAATACCATTTGACCCAGGAATTCTACTGCTAGGAATTTACCCAAAGGAAACAAGATCTCAGATTCAAAGAGACATATGCACCCCTACGTTTACTGCAGCACTATTTACAATAGCCGAGATATGGAAGCAACCTAAGTGTCCCTCAGTAGATGAATGAATAAAGAAGATGTGGTACATATACACAATGGAATACTATGGAATACTATTCAGTCATAAGAAACAACCTACCATTTGCAGCAACATGGATGGAGCTGGAGGATATTATGCTCAGTGAAATAAACCAGGTGGAGAAAGACAAGTGCCAAATGATTTCCCTCATTTGTGGAGTATAACAACGAAGCAAAACTGAAGGAACAAAACAGCAGCAGACTCACAGACTCTAAGAAGGGACTGGTGGTTGGTTACCAAAGGGGAGGGGTGTGGGAGTGTGGGTGAGGAGGGAGGTAGAAGGGGATTGAGGGGTATTATGATTGGTACACATGGTGTGTGTGTGGGTCACATGGAAGAGAGTGTAGCACAGAGAAGACAAGTAGTGACTCTGTGTCATCTTACTATGCTGATGGACAGTGACTTCATGGGGGATGGGGGAGACCTGATAATATGGGTGAATGTAGTAACCACAATGCTTTTCATGTGACAAAGAAAAAAAACCCTTCACTCTGTAAGAATTTTTCCTGTCATGGTACTCTGGTTCTGGGGTGAACAGTGATTAGTTCCCCTTTTACATGCTCAATGAACACTCAGTTTTTCACCCATGGATTGAATAGAAACGAATCCAGTTAAACTTGTCCAATTAGGGCTCTGGATTTGGTATGCCCCCAAAAAAAAAAATCCCTTTATAGAATATTACCTGCAATGACAGGCACCAAGAGTCTGTCTTGGTTACAAGGAGCTGGAATCATCTAAGACCAGAATCTGTTTTTCGAATACAAAGACTCAGAAAGACCTGGGGACCTAAAGGGAAGGAGAATGAAATAACAAAACATGTAATTTGGCCTTGAGGACACTAGGGACGAAGAGGAGACCATAGTCAGTGGTGTCTATCTGTAAGGCAGCCGGCACCTTCTTGGGAATCTCTGCTCTGAAGCCCCGGCCTGAGTGCTCTGCCCAGAATGTTCCTGGCTCACGTTTCCCCAAGCTGACAATAGTCAGACCAGGAGCAGATGAAGGTACGCCCAACCGGCTTGGCAATATGTGCTAATATTCTCTGGGGCCCTGTGAAGCCAGCTCTGGAAGCATTCAGCTTTTAACACTGAGAGCATCTAAAAGCTCCATCTGAAGGACTTGGCCATGGCTCAGATGAATACTAAGAATAGAGACCAATGTGGCCTGTCATTCATTGTAAAGGCCCTCTTTCAGTCTTTGAGAAGCAGAGCCCAGATTAGCAATTCCTGGTGTACAAATGATGAACACCCGGGCCACCCCAGTTTATAATGGTATGGGGAGATTACACATCCCCTCTGGACTTGCAGACTCCGCAAGGAAAATGATGAATCTAAACATCACAATGGCACTTTCAAGAGGCAGTCCTGCCCTTTCTGAAGGTATCCATGGGTCAGCATCTTTGCAGGAGACAAAGGTATCAAAGAACCCTGACAGCTGGAAACCCCTCCAGCTGTAACGGCTACGTTTCCTGAGCGACAGGAATACTCTCTGCCCTGGTATACCTGATGGGCACAATATGCTTCCATCAGTAATAGAGGCTTCCTAAAGTAGGGGTTCTCAGTGTGAGGCGTACTATCTGCTCCCTCCAAATGCAGGCTTACTGGACCAGCTCCTAAGAATGTGTCCTAGAAATCCTAATGTATCCCAGTGGATGCTCTGAACATTAATCCCCTTCCAGTTCAGTGTGTGTTTAGTAATAATAACAGTTAGTAGTTGTTACATGCTTACCAGGCTCCAGGCACTAAAGAGACTAGGACTAAACATTCTCTAAAATTAGTGCCACTGACTAATCTCCCTGGGTTGGGGAGACTGGGAGTCAGAGAAACTGCCACTTCCCTTGGGAGGCCCTCTGGAAGGCATTCTGGACCTGTGGAGGTCATGATGGAGGGAGTAGGGACGGAGGATGGACTTCGATGCTGCGAAAGGGCTGAGTGAGCAAAACATGTGGGGCAGAGAGAACTGTAAGCCCCCTTTGCATATTCCAGAATCAAGAACCCCATTACATATCTCCATGTTCCCATTTCTCAGGAGCAGTCATATTTTATTGTGAAATCTGAAATCCATCTAGTAGTAACTGCTCCTTTCAGCCTTGTGACCCACCAGGCACTGGCTACTGGATCCTTTTTGGGGTCAATATCCACTGGCATGCCTGGCCTAAGGATGCCTGTAGCCAAGAAGAGAAATTTGCACTTGTGAGGCCTCTAAGTGGAAATGTGCAAGTGGCTTGGGTCATGAATAAGAGACTAGAAAGTGGGTCTAGGTGTCACCACTGCCTCCTGTCTCAGGTTTTCCTGCTTGGGACTCTGCAGTACACAAAAATAGGCCAGTTCTTGCAAGCCTCCTGCCAGCTGTTTACTGGTGGTGGATTATTACAGTCACATGGTAGTTTTTTTTGTTTTCTTTTCCAGCAAAGCCATGCTGTCTATGAGTTGAGAAGGTCACAGGAAAGCAAGGCTCATGATGTATTCGTGTTATCCTCCCTCATGCAGAGGGTACAACTTGCCAGAAGACCACAATATTTTACTTTAAATATAACAGCCTCTTAGATATATGCTATCCAATAGAATTTTCTGCTTTGATGGAAATGTTCTGTATATGTGTGGTCCATTACAGTATCTACTAGCTATATGTGGCTATTTAAATTTATATGTAAATAAACTAACATTAAATAAAAAATTCAGTACCTCAGGCCACACAAAGCTATTGAGCACTTAAATGTGTCTAGTGTTCTTAAATAACTGAATTTTTAACTATTTACTTTTCATTAACTTGCATTTAAATTCAAATAGCCACACACATAGTAGCTACTTTACTAGATGGAATATCTTTAGATCTTGAGTTTTGATGCCATTCATTTATTTGTCTCTGCTAAGATTTATCAGTTAACTGACTTTTAAAGTGAGTAAAATATGGCTATGACTATTCCTTAGAAAAAGCCTGCAACATAGCAACCCCTATCAAGTAATAGTTTAATCAGATGAATAGTACAGATGATGGTTTTCACTTGCTTTATATGTTCTTTACTTCCTGCGTTGGCAAGAGGGAGTGAAGGGGAAAGAAGGGAGCCCAGATCGGGCAGTAGAAGGAGTACTGGAGGTCTGGGTTTGGTTTCACCATTTAGTAGCTGTGTGACCCTGGGCACATCCCAGCTTTAGCTGCCTCTGCAAAACAGGGCTCACAAGTTCTGTTCCATCCACCTTACCAGTTGAAGGCAGAATTATGCAGAGAGGGCTTGCTTCGGCAGTGGCAAGGGAGTTACAGCCGTGGTGGCAGCGGCAGTAATAGTGGAAAAGAAAACGAAAGATGGAGAAAGAAAAGAGAAAGATGAAGGTCCTAAACAATTATGCTCAATGCTTATAGTGAAAAGGAATAAAACTTAAACAGTTATTTTCCTGGAATGACATCTACAAACATGTTTCCTGAATGAAAACTATTTATCTTAAGAGAAAATTTAGCTGACTTAAATGAGGAAAACCCTGTTTGTAGAGGAAGCATGTTTCCCACAGGCACCCGTAGAGGACGCGAGAAGCACCCGTGTTCTGAGGCGCCGTCCTGCATTGCTGTAGTGCCCCAGCACGGTGCCAGCTTCCCGGCCAGTCCCAGTGGTGAGCCCTGTTCATACACTCACCCTTGTTTTTTCTGAGCCACAGCTCACAGCTCTCCTCATCTTATTTCTTCTAAGAAGTAATCTTTTCAGGTTTCTGAGTATACTTCTCCTCCCCATCCATTTAAAAAAAGACCCATGATTCCAAAGGGAAAATAGGTATATGACTGATGTATTTTCATTTGCTTTTTCATACAAAACATGATGCCTCCAGATACACAGCTCCTTCCACTTGTATCTCAGCTTCCGTGTCAGTGGAAAAGAGGGTCATTTCCCTTAAAGGAGGGTGGCCTAAACACCCACAACTGCCATAGGCGCTGCTCGCTGGGGACTTTGAGGACAGGAGGCTTGCAGCCTGGGATGCACGGCTCACGCAGAACAGCACTCGGGGGCTGCCTGCTTCAAGTCCCAGAGGCCCCGAACTGAACTGACCAGTTTGGGATTAAAGTTACAAAGAGTATCACAGAAGCAAAGAAGGCAACAGCTTTTTTAAAGCTTTTATCTTGCTTTATGGTGACTGAAAGTGCACCTTTACTATAGAACTTTATTTCATATATTTATTTAAACCTTACAAGTTTACTGAGGGAAAAGGTGATTGTAGTGTACGCTGGAATAGCATGTCAGCATCTTTTTTTGGGGAGCAGCACTGACATATTTCCTAAATTAGTATTTACATTTCCATCGACTCTTTTAGGAAATAGTCCAAATACTAGTATGTCCATAGAATGAAGAGCACAGAAAAAGGGAGAGTAAGAGATGTATTTTACAGTCTATGAAGATGAGGACTGGCATATTATCTCTTATTTTTAAAGAGCTGGAACAAGACAAGTAGTAAGCAGTAATGGATGGTGGTGGTGATGATAAAGTAAGAGTGACAGAAGTTGAAATACAACGCAGCTGTGAGATGGGAAGAGAGCTCATGCCATTAGGAGTAACAAATGCCATACTGACTAATGCAAGTGACGTGCTGGAAGAGAACAGCAGCTCTTGCTCAGAGTGAGTGGTAAGACCCAATGCGGGGGTATTAAGCAATGCCGCCTTCAGTCCAGGTCCCCCTGGTTTCCTTCACTCAGGGTTATAGGGAGGGCTCTCATCTACTCCCATCTCTGCAGTAGTCACCTCTGGTGCATAAATCCTTCAACTGCAAAAGGTAAGCACTTGGCTCTCCCTGAAGATGGGAAGCACAACAGTACTGTGGGCTCTGTGTAACTTAACATATTTGGGGGGATGATGGAGATGAAACTGACACTGACAGCTAATAATTCACATTTATAATGCTAAGCATGTAAAATGCTAAGCACTTTACAGGAACTGTTTTGTTTAGTGGTCACAACTTCCTTATGACTATGGAACTCTCATTATCCTACCTTTACAGTTAAGGCCTAGAGAGGTTAATTTGCCCAAGATCACACAGCTTGGTGGCGGTGCAGCTTTCAGAACAGCCAGTCAGTCCTGCAGATCCTTGCATCTCCCTTGCTCCTTTCATTCTCAGCGTTATCCCTGACGCCCATAAAGGTAAATCCCCTAAGCCACCACTTTCCACAGCAGAGGTTCTCAATCTTTTTTGGGGGCTGGGGGTGTGGGTGGGTGGGATGGTGAGGTGGATGGGAGATGTCTCTGATCTGTTTGTACAAATCTATGGATCCCAGAAAATTTCAAAAGTTTTGTATGGAATTTATTAGGGTCTACAGACCCCAGGTTAAGGATACCCTAATGTTCTTTTAATGCACATGGCATAGCTTTTCACAGAAAATTAAAACATGTACATGTTGCCTCCTTGGGGTTTAGCTGGGCTTAGCTCTTTATAATCAGTATGGAACAGACCTTTTGGACATCCTGACTCACTTGGGAGGCCTTGCAGAATAGGAATATGTGTTCTGATCACTCATGCAAGGACCTTGCCCAAGAGTCCCGCTCCTTTTTTCTTGTTTCTGTTCTCATCCGTCTACTCTTTTATCCCTTTCGCTAAAAAAAAGAACAATTTTCAAAAAAGGTATTCCAATGAGCACAGTTGAGAGTAAATTCAACTGGGGAAACGTACATATTTTTAAAAGTCAAAGAAAAATAGGGAGGTGAAAGGTGAAGATACGTTCAGTGTGAACAGAAAAAGAATCTTTTCCTAAAGGAATTTTAGAATTGATTTAGTTTGACCGGGCAGTTGGCATGGGCAGTGAAGTGTACACTTGTATCATAGTGCAGCAAGACTGAGTGCGGTCTTTGAGCTGTAGGAAACTTGTGTTGATGAGTTTTAAGGGGGAGCCTTAGCAGCAAGACTGTTGCCAGGGCCAGGCCAGAACAAACAGGGACATTTGTACTGAAGAGAAATGATTAGAGTTGTATCTTTTGTAAGTATAATGTTAATGTCTTGAATCAGCTTTAATTATTAAGCAGAACCAGGCCAAGGCAGGTAGCTGGCCCCGGGTCTCAACCAGGACAGCACAGGTAGTGCACAGTCTCTGGGAGGTGGACACAGGGGAGGCTGAGCCAAGGGGAAGGTGTAGTGAGGAGCAGGGGAAGCAAACTATCTGCCAGCTTGCTCCCGGCAGAAATGTACTCTCCCCGGAGCCCTTTCCCACAATCCCAGCCCTACTGCCTTGGTCTCTCATTTCCCCAGAGACAGGTGGGAAGGCAGAAAGGGGCCTGGCATAAACTGAAGGGCAGCAGGAGGGCTTGGGCAGGGGTTTCAAGGTGAGGAAACAACCCTTTAGTTGGGTTTACTTCCTTCTGAATTTCATCCCCTTCCCCCCAAACAATGTCCCTTGGTTCTAAATAGCACCCACCGACTCCCCTCAATCAAATGACAAGAAGATAAGCTTACTGACTGCAAAGTGATCTTGCTCACTGAAAATACCCAAGTCTGACCACCAACTGCTGGCTGGTTCTGTGAATTCTGCAACTGGAGAAGCACAAAGACCTATGGGATTCTCCAGGCTAGATCCTCCTGCGTGTTTGTGAGTGTGCACATGCACGCACATGCAGAGGGAAGGGCTGCTAGGCAGGGGAGCCCCTGACACCAGAAACCACCAGAGCATCCCTACAACCATCAGAACAGCTGGGGAAGATGGGCACTGTGGCTGAACTGGATAAGGAAAGTGGTCTCTAGCAGGGAGGCCTGACCTCAAACTTATTTGTTCAACTTTGGTAGACAGTTATCCTTCTATATTCATGGAGTCCAGGCAGAAACCAGATCATATCAAAGGCAGGCAGCATACCAGAGTGGTTTGGAAACAAACTGCCTGAATTCCATTTCCACTTCTGCCAGTCTCTGCGTGAACCTGGTCAAATTATTGAAAATTTCTGTGTCTCAGTTTCCCTGTATGTTAACTGCAGATAAGAATGTTGATCTCATAGGATTATTCTGAGTTTTAAGTAAGTTAATTCATGTATAACATTTAGCACAGAGCTTGAACATAGCTAGCATTATATAAATGTTTGTTAAATAAATAAAATAAATGGGACAATGTAATTGAGAGGTAGAATGCAGCGTCAATAGTAGAAAAGAATGTGATGTCCTACCTCAGAGTACTCCATAAGTGGGGCATACCCCGCCATCACCTTTAGTATGAAAAATGAAATTGAAGAAGTTGGAAACCAAGAATGGGAAATTAAAAATTCAAAGTCCAAGAACTGAGCCTCCATAGAGTTCTGCATAAACAGAATGGATAGCCACAATTTCTTAGCCTAAAAAGACACACATGGTTTGGTGTTACGAAAATTAGCAGCACTCTAAGGACAAATGTCTCCTCCAGCACCAACTGGCGTCTCATTATCCAGTTCACTGGGGCACCAGTATTGACAGCACTTGCTGATCACCCCCCAGCCATCTCAGTGATAATGAACATTCCCCACATCCCCTGCTCCAAGGAAAGCTGAGGTCCAAGGAGAGGAGAAAGCTTTTATTAGTCAATTTACACTTTGTTAGCAGTTCTGCTACAAGGCCTGGCAGGATTAAAAAAAAAAAATGACTAAAATATTAAAGTATAATTCTTCAGGAGGAACTTTAAAATTACTGAAGAGTTCACTCCCCACAAAAACTCTTTGGATTTTTTATTGAATTTTTTTTTCCCCAAATTTGGAGACAGGCCTTTCACTACCTGCTAATAATAAGACCATGATAATAAAATGTTACAGTATAAGGAACAGAACAAACAGATGAATAGAAATAGAAGAACCCCACACAAGATCCTACCAGTCCATTTAAGAATTCTGCATATGATAAAGATGACATTTCAGATCAGTTTAGAGAGGATGGATTTCAGCCTTCTCATGGAATAAATAGTGCTGGGACAATTATATTATGTAAGGCAGAGGCCAGGGGATGGGGTGGGGGGGGTTAGTTCAGATTCTTACATAATGCCCTATACTAAAATAAACTCTGGATATTTTAACAGTATTTAAAATAAAAAGTGAGATACAGAAGAACTGGCATATAGATATTTATCTGATTTGGGGCTTAAGTAAACAAAAAGGCAAAAGACAAATAATTAAGGAAATAAAAATGAAAAAAGAAGTGAAATAGAAATAAACTATGAAAACTATTTGTAATATATACATATATCTTTAATATATGAATAATTTTCCAAATCAGTGAAAGATAAATACTCCAACAGAAAAAAAGGCAAAGAACAAAAA
This sequence comes from Manis javanica, assembly GCF_040802235.1. NCBI lineage: Eukaryota > Metazoa > Chordata > Mammalia > Pholidota > Manidae > Manis > Manis javanica. Next base: position 21,713,620 of record NC_133161.1, read on the forward strand.
TAGACAAATACTAAATACACAGTGTAGATAAAAACATGAAGAAAAAAAGTAAAGATATTTATCACTAACAAAAAGTGCAAATTAAAAATGAGGTACAACTTACTGCCCACCAAATAGGTCAAAGGAAGAAAAAAAAGAAAAGAGGAAAAGACAAGAAAAGTAGTTTTTGGTGATTCTGAAGCTGAGAAATCCCAGCTGGGCTGAGGATCTTCATCCTCCCAGCCCTTTGACCCTCTCCTGAGCCCCTAAAACTGGTCTGATTCACCACCACCCCCAAAAGAAAAGAAAAAGTAAACTGTGTCAACATCCAATGTTGTCAAGGGGTACCAAAGCAGGTTCTCCACAGAACTGTTGGAAGAATAAGCAAGTATAGGCTATGTCGAGAGCAAGAGTCAAAAGTATGGGCAAAATTTTATACTAAGATAAACAGTATTGTTTTTATTGTAAAAAATTATTAGTAACATAAAGTGTTAGTAGTAGGGGACTGGTTAATAGGATGGAAATATGATATATTAGCAAGTATTAAAGGATCTTTTCAAAAAATATTAACATGAAATTGGTTAAATATTTCAAAACAAGTTATAAAATAATGCAGGTATGATCCTAATTAGGTTAAAAGTTTTTTTGAATGAGAAAAAAAGACTGTATTTTAAAAACTCAAAATATTAACATTCTATGTACTGGGATTAAGGATGATTTTTATAATCAGGGCCAGAAAACCAAACGAAACCAAACAAAACAAACCCAACAAATGCTATGTCCCCTATTTTCTGCAGCATCATTAGAAAAAGTGCCAGCCATTTTAGAAAATGTTGATACTTTCTTAGCAGCTCTGGTAAGCAGCTTGATGGGACAGTAGTTGAAGGAGCTGATTCCCATTACCTTTATTGATTACGAACTTCAGTTATCTGTTTTGTCCCCACCCCTCCCCTCTGCATCTAGCTTTTAGGAATGAAGGATAGTTGTATGAATCTGCAATGGTATCTTTAAGATCACTTCTGAGGTGGCCAAGTGCCAATATAATTTTTTTTCATTATTTTGCTAAATTAGGAAGGGAAAAGGTAGGTAGATATGGTGCCCTGAGGATTGCTGACAGTGGGTGGCAAGATTGGGTGAGCAGTGAATATCACTTAGAGTGCTCCCACCCCGCATGAGCCTGTGTTCACTAGTCCTGGAGTCCATCTGCACAGAGGGTGCAGGGTATAGAGGACGGTAGAGTGAAGGGAAACCAATGGACATTTAAATACTATATGCCCTCTTATATTAAGGTGTGTTGGTGGGGGGAAGCAAGGAATAACTGTTATTTAAAGAAGAAAAGAAAAGGGAAGGAAAGGAAAGGAAAAGGAAAGAGAAAAGGAAAAGTAAAGGAAGGCAGTCATTAAGAGGCCTTTCCCAGCCTTAGGCAGTTCTACCTGCATTTCAGCAAAAAGAAAGGCACCTGTGAAAAATCTTTAAATTGAACCAAACTGTGAAACTCCATCCTAAGTGATTGAAGACTAATTTTCTGCTCTTGAAATAGGGAGAACATAAATGAAATAAAGTAATGCCAGTGCTTGAGAGGTCCCTTCAATGTTGGGGTGGGATAGGGTCCAGAAAAAGAAGACATCTTAGGGTGCAAGCTGTCTGTCAGGTCTGCTTTGGTGACCTGGAATTTATTAAACTTCTGCCATGCATGGGTCATTACTTTTAACCTGAAAACAAGTGTCCTATGGATGCTGCTTCATATTCTTTCACTGGCCCAGTCATTTCTCACTGATTGTTGTACTCTGTCAAACTCCATACACAATCCTCCACCCCTTCTAGTTCCATCTCAGAGACACTGAAACTCCATCTGCTTCAGTCCTGAACAATATCCAAATAGCTCTTTGAAGAGTGATCTGCTAGTAGAATTTTTGTTTAAACCATCCTCTGGAATCTGGAATTCATCTGTTTCTTCCTAGTAATAAACTCGATCTATTGGCTGACACCAAAGCCTTGTCACAGAAGTGACAAGTACTGGTAATGGGACACATCTGAAGGAACACTGAAAAGAGAACCCCTAAAAGTCTAGCCAGATACCAAATTAGCTGGTTAAATGGGAAAATCTAGTTCTAGTCCCACAGTAAATCCTACAGCACTCTGAGGAAAAGTATTAAGACAGAAGGAGCATTATAATTTGGGTCATATCCAATATTTGATTCATTCTCTGAAGGGACGGATGAAATGATAAACCTTTGCCTAAAATTGCCAGGATAAGACACAACTCAGTGAGTGGTCTGATTTCACATAGAAAAGCTGCACTGAGAAAGTAGTAACTTCACTTCCCAAATCTGAGTTGAGCCACCTGTTGGCTGTCACAAACTGGGGTTGGCCTGCTTTGGGGAACCCCTGGCTTTGGGGATGTAGACCAGAATTTTCTCTTATCACAGATGCAGCCATCAACATGAAATCACAACTGATTCATATGACCCAAAGCTTCTGGAAAGAGGCAGCTTCCAGGAGTGAGTAGTAGTGGGTGTGTTTCAACTTCATCATATGACTCAATAGGTCTGTTTGGTCGGAGACCCAAAGGGTCCTTATACTCGCCTATAAAATCACCCATCTGAAAAGATGAGGCTGGGGAGGAGCTGGAACTATACAGCAGTCTGTTCTCCATGCCCAGACAGGTCAAAACCATTTAGAAGGGATAACAAAATCTCCTATCAGACCTACACAGAAAAGTATTTTTAGTATCCCAGTGAGTAACAGCAACTGCACTTTGGAAGAATTCACATGGCCTGATATCCTACCTTCTGTTTAAGGTAGATTAGTACTCAGATGAGGAATAGAAAAAGGCATGAAATAGGGATAGGATTCTACCTAAAGAGAGGATTTCCTTAACTCTAGCTGTGGTTCATTTCAGCCTGAGTACACATGACCACAAGATGCCCTTCACCCTGCAGTGTTCTGGGTAAGATCAACTCTCTATTTGGGTTAGTTCATGGCAGCCCCTAGCCCTACAGAAAAAGCGGTCTGTAGTTTTAGTATTTGGTATCTTTTTTTTTTTTAAAGAAAATGATTCTCAGGAGCCACAATGGCTCTTTACATTTCTCATGTTATTCTTTTCTAGGGGACAGTAATTCTTTCTTCTTCGTACTTCCAGAGGAGGACACAGCATTGTGTCTTTCTTTGAAGAATTTTCTAACTAACATCTTATACAGTTCTTGGGAACCTACCCCCAAAAAAGCACCAGGGACTTTTCTTTCGGCCACTAATGCCATTAAGGAACTTTGTGCCGAAATAAAAGTATGATTATTATTTATCCTTTTTCCAAAACTTTAAACAACAAATCTCTAAAACCAGAGTACTTAATTGGTCCCACTTAACCTAATCTCCAATATATATATAAAGTTTAATAAACAATCGTAGAGTCTCACAGAACATGGCTGGTTCTCTTTGACCAAGACTTCTGAAGCACTTCCCTGGGTAGCCCAGGTCTTGATAATTGACCTGTGAAAGGGGATTCAAGAGCTGGGCTGAAGTTGTACATTTTTGTCATCATATTTTTATGAACTTTATCCCTTTTGTTTACTTGGGGTATCTCCAAAGTCAAAGAGCTGGGAAAGAAGGGCAACACGGTGGCAGGGTATTGCCTAAATCCAGAGGTCTTTGGTGAGGCCCACTTAACAGGGAACAGAATCCACAGCACCAATCTGAGAAGTACATTCATCACAGCCTGCTGGCTGCCCTGTGGGGAGATGGAGGCGCCTTTCTTGAGATAGTCAGAACATTCCACCCTGCCACGATGCACCTGACCATGGGACAGTCTCTGCTACAGTAAAGGACATAGATTTACCCCATGGGAGAGTAAAGGACAAAATAAGCCCCACAGCAAATTTTAAAGTACCTCTCAGTAAGTCCTGTCATAGCAAAATAGTCACTTTTCAAATAAGCAATTCAGTAAGGTAGCCATTACCATGACTTTTTTCCCCCCAGGAGACCCTAAGTCTCCAACTTGTGAAGGGATCAGAGGCTCCTAGAATTTTCCTAGGTATCAATTGCCTAACAATAAAGAAAAATTCAAAGCTCAACCTCTTTCTGAAGGGTCTATTGTCAGTCATGTCATGAAGGTTTAAGTGGAAACAGGGAAGAAATTTAATAAAATATTTATGCTCTCTTACCATTAGCATCTTGGACTCCAGTAAGTGCTCCAACGGCTGCTGCGGTTTCCCCAGACAGGACGATCTGTCCCCCTCCTTGCAAGGTGGCCTCGGCCAGGGTGGCGACAGCATGGGCGGCAGCTTCACTGCAGGTACAGGAACAGGACAGAGGGATGTGTAAGTTGCATAAAGGTATAGCACCATGGCAAGAGAAACCATCCTTTCAACCCATGTGGCTCGGCTGACTCCATGGTTATACAGACAGAGTAATTTTTGAGTGATAATAATAAATAGAGAAATCTGAAGTCCTACATATTTACACAGCTGATGTGAGATTTTCTTAAAACCTAGGAAATGGGTGTTTGAGGCTAGAAGGCACTCATTTTCGGTCTCTTCTTTGTCAATGTCAGTTGAGTGATTATAAACCATAGTGAAAGCTCGGATCCATATTCACAATGCAAAAGCCATTTGTTTGTCAATCACAAGGTTTTCTTTTTCTCTTTACGGTAACACAAGGCAGACCATCTGAAACAGCCCTTTTATAGCCAAGGACGAATGATAATAAGAGGAGTCAGCAACCTGGACTTGCTATCCAATTAATATTAAATAATCACATTTTGGTTTATATCCACAATTTCAAATACAAAGTAATGGTTGGCTAATATTCTGCAAAGTCTAGCTCTTCCCTTTGCCCCACTGTACCATGTGGGCACTGCTCAATTAAGACTTAAAATTCAAAATTATCACTATAAGCTCAAACTTCTTGCCTCCAGAAGCACATCAAAATGATAAATCTCCCTTCATTGCAAATCAAACACTCTGTAGAAGAGGAAGATATTAACCATCTGTTTAGAGTGAGCACTATTCTAGCAGTTTATGTCCCATTTTTCTTTCTTTTTCTTGTTACATATTTTTATGTGCAAATACCCATTTTTATTGATTCCTTGAAAAAGAGAAGACAAAGTCCTGATAATTGTATTTATAAGATAATAATTTACCTTCCAAATTTCAGAGATGTTAAAATGTGAGAGAAAAAAAAAGATAAATTCAGCGCCTTTCTTAGGAAAGTATCAGGTACCACTTTGCAGTTACTTAAGGAGTATAAAAAATGGGCATAGAATAGAGAAGGCAGTGTTGTTTAGTTTAGAAGAGGTAGACAAAACCCTGGGTTTGACATGGAATAAGCCAGCTGATTTCAGCTCTGCTCTTACCATAGTTTTCTTCCTTAGTTTCACCATAACTATGGCAGGTATCTCACAACCACAAGCTGTAGGTTGGGATGGCAAGGGGCCGTGGACTGGTTAGGGTTAACACGGCATGACTGTAGGCAAAAAGCAACATGTACCTAACTCAATGGTGTCACTTTCATCTAAGAAAGTCAGCAGACAAGTAAAGCAACTGACATTCTCATTCCCTGGGGAAGACTTCTTGGTCAGTACAAGGATTCTAGGAAGCAGAAAAAAAACCCAAATGGACAGAAAATTCTCACTAAATAAAAAATTTCCTCCTTCTTACAAACTTGCCTTTTTAATTTTTATGTCTGTGTGTTTAAAATGTTATTTTGTTTCACAAAATATATGTGAAAAACTTGTATAAATTTCATTAAGTATAAAAGAAAATTTAAAAATATCATATGGAGAGAAGTTATTTCTTCCTAATCTCAAACACAATTAACTTTAAACAGATAAACAGAATCCTACTGCACAGTCTTAATGCCTGCTTTTTTCACCTGACATATCATTCCCTGTAATATTCCTTGACATTTACTCAAAATAATAAATTAAATGCAAAATTACTGATTTCCCCTTTAGTTTTGCTGTGGTACCTTTTAATTTCCAGGCTTGCCTTGACTTAGTTCAAGTTCATGAATATCTATTTCAAACTTAATTTACTTCATAAAAAATTTTGGGGTGTAATTGATGTTGAGCAAAAAGCTGAACAATCATAGAGTTTACATGCAGCCTGTGTAAAAGTTAAGATCATTTGCTGTGCTGAAACATACTTCTTGGTGATCTGATACCCACAGCCAGTCATTCCATAGTATCTGTTACATAAATTTAGAGCCAAAGGGGATCCTTGATCTGGAATTATTATGGAGGCTATTCTTTACTTTTATATGGTTTATTTTAATTAAAAATGCTTCATAAGCATCTATTAGAGATAGTAAAGTGATTATTGGCTAGATCCTTTATTTTTAATATTTCTCTAAGAATTTTGTGTTAATACTACCACCAACCAATTTTACAATATCCAGCTATCACTGATTAATGATAAAAATATTTAACACTCTGACCTGAGACTTCATTGAAAACTGACAAGTATATTCTTTGAGGAAAAAAAGAAAAACTTTTGAAAAAGTATATTCATGGAAAAAATGTGTATTCTCTGCAGCTGTGTGATATTTTGAAGAAGGAAGCTGTATATGAGCATTGTTTATTGGGAAATAGGATCTTTGCTTATAGGTTACCTCAGTGATGGCACATTCCCTGCTGTTTTTATCAGTGTACAATGATGGTTATTTCTATGTCCAACAAGGTGATGTCCTGCCACTCCTGTGCATACACCTTGGACACATGCTTACAGTGTGGAATTTCACAGGTGGCCAAGGGGGGGCAGTTACCCAAGCCCTGACATGCAAGTGTACCGACCCAATCATACCCATTTTATTATGTCTGAAGCTCTAAATATTTGAAGTCATTTTCTTTAATACCTTTCTAAACAATGTTATGGTAGAAGAAAGCTGAAAAGCAGCAACAAACTAAAGCAATCTGGGCTGCCAGGGATGGGGATCCTATGGGGGTGACAGGTGACAGCTCAGGGAGGTTAGTCATTTCATCCCATCAGGGGCCAGAGGCAAAGCAGCAATGGGCAGATCTTTTACAGGGGCATAAACAAGTGGTGACTCCTGTGGTCAACAGGCCTGTCGTTTCCAAATCTATTCTAACTACTTGCACTAGACTTTGTGGGAAATGATCAAACTATACTGCTAGAAAAAGATTACCTTTACTTAGAAGGTGAATAGGGATTAAAATGTCTCCGAACTACCACTTCACAATTGTTTTACCAAGGTCATTTCCAAGCCAGATTACAAATGAGGAGTTTCCATCATCTTCTGCTCTGAAGGCGTTCAGTCTTTATCCCCCGGCAAAAGCAGAAGCTGCATAGACCCTGCCCTCCATTTCCAGAGAGGATTTCTGATCTAGGTTGTCCATCTCATTTTACTAGACAAATAAATACCAGTCCATATATTAAAGCCATACTTTATTTTAATAATATCTCTAAGTTTAATTCAATAGTATTTTCAATTAAAAACAGTAAATTTTACCATTTGACCCAAGAATTCCACTTCTAGGAATTTACCCTAAGAATGCAGCAGCCCAGTTTGAAAAGGAGCAGATGCACCCCTATGTTTATCACAGCACTATTTACAATAGCCAAGAAATGGAAGCAATTTAAGTGTCCATCAGTAGATGAAGGGATAAGGAAGATGTGGTACATATACACAATGGAATATTATTCAGCCATAAGAAGAAAACAAATCCTACCATTTGCAACAACATGGATGGAGCTGGAGGATATTATGCTCTGTGAAATAAACCAGGCAGAGAAAGACAAGTACCAAATGATTTCACTCATATGTGGAGTATAAGAACAAAGAAAAACTGAAGGAACAAAACAGCAGCAGAATCACAGAAACCAAGAAAGGAATAACAGTTACCAAAAGGAAAGAGACTGGGGAGAATGGGAGGGTAGGGAGGGATAAGGGTGGGGAAGAAGAAAGGGGGCATTATGATTAGCATGTATAATGTGGGGGTAGGGGAAAGGGGAGGGCTGTGCAACACAAAGAAGACAAGTAGTGATTCTACAACATTTTACTATGCTGATGGACAGTGACTGTAATGGGGTTTGTGGGGGGGACTTGGTGAAGGGGACAGCCTAGTGAACATAATGTTCTTCATGTAATCGTAGATTAATGATAATAAAACAAAACAAAAAAAAACAGTAAATTTTCTTTAAAAATATGATTCGGCTCTTTTTTAAAGCAAAGTCTCTTTATAGCAAAAGAACAGTAACTCTGAATTCCTTGAGAAGAGGGATCAACTTGAGCATCTGTTTCCCCACTGCATTACGTCACAACACTATACATAGCAGCCCCAACAGTAAAAACTGTCTCCAAGTTAACAACACTAAATTTCTACTAGGCAAATGGAGATTCAGTTTACGAATATTTATCATGTATCTGTATATGTAAGGACTGTACTGACTTAGCAGAAAGACTGTTTGAGAGGCAACTTTAGTCTAGGACAGCTTAACCAACAAACTGCAATGTCAAATTAACCATTCTATGACAACAAGCAAATGATAATTTCATTTCCTCTCCTCCCTGGTTGTTCAGGGTTAACAGCTCTTTTTTTTTTTTTTTTTTATAGCTGTGATGCTCTGCTTTTCATTTGTTCACTTTGATTCTCTCTCCTAAAAGTACTGCTTTATTAGGTACTTTGAAAATAATTAAAATAACTAGTTTCCAGATTTTTAAAGGACAATTTCTTCATACCCCCTTTGGGTTTTTGGGTTATTATAATGGAGGTTGGGCTGAATAAAGGTTGTTTGAGCCCAGGGCCCTTGTTCTGACTTGCTATACAAAACTCAACAGCATGGTTGAAAACAGGTGTGTCCTGCATCTCTCCTGATCCCATTTTCCCCTCCAACAGACCAAGGAGCCCCTCTGCCTTCTCATTCCCCACTTGCCATTCAATGCAGTTTGCCTATTCCTTCTCACCCTCACCCACACTGTTATTTGCAGTGCAGCAGAGGTGTGGGTGATATTAGAAAACCATGCTTGTTCTATCTGCACCTGAAACAGAGACAGGCTTGAAGGGAATGGCTTTATGAAATCACTTTGTTAACCATAGGAACGAAGACCAGATGCCTCAGTGTATTTTTCATGAAGATGACTTCTAGCAACACATTTTGTGCAGAGGCTGGGAGTGCTGTCTATCTCATCCCACAGAGAAACACCACCAAGGGCTTGTGTCTTAAGTCTAATCCTCTGGACATTAGACAGTAATAAGAGGCCCCTGACGTTTCCCTGATAGCCTGCCAGTCTAGTCTTCATGGCAGGCTTGGTTTCTTCACCCCAGCATAGACTGTAACACACCATCCCCCAACACTCATTGGGGCGTTCAGATGATTGCAAACAGGTTTCAACATCTTACTCCTCCTACATGCCACAGCGAACCACATTCTCCTTCCTTTGGAGTAAACACTGTAGCCACCTCAGCTGCATGAGTCTGTTAATAAGCCCCCCAGGGAAACCATTACCCTCCTTGCCTTTAGAAATAAGCCCTGGTCCTCACACCAAAGGGAGCCAGAATGTGCCTCACATTTTCCACTATGTGCAGGGCTCCCAGGACACTCACACTTCACTGGAACATCCAAGGTGCTGGCTCAGTGAAATCAAGTTTTGCTGGTTTTTAACGTTTCCCTGTTAGGCCCTATGCTACAGTGAGGGGTTATTGGACCAGAGGGAGGGAACTCTGGCTGTGGCTTTCAGGAAGTTTATCTGTGTGTCCTCTCTCAAAGGAAGGAGTGGGATGGGGTCTAAGTATAAGGAATCAAATAAAAATTTCATGTTACTGAAAAGCAACATGGTTCAATGGGCTAAGAAAACATTTCAGTCCCAGGTCACTCAGGGAGGACAAGTGTGTGTGTGCGCCTGTGTGCATGTGTGCACTTTAGTTTTCTATTATCTAATTAACCACTAAGTCCTGACCATACTTCCTTTAAACTCAGTCACTTTATCTTCATTCTGATTCCAAGCCTTTAACAAGTCATACCTGGACTGCCTCTTCCAAACTGGCCTTCTATTTCTAATCTCTTCTGACTATAAGCAATTCTGAATAGATAAATCTTAAAATAAAATTTAAGTGATAGTAACTATAATTTCTGATGTGCTAACTATGGGCTGGACATATTGATGAGAGTTTTAGATACATCATCTCATCGAAATCTAAAGATACTATGTAATGAAAGTTATAATGAGGAGACCAAAGTTCAGGGTTACATTTCTCAACATAACTGGCTAATAAGTGGCACACTAGGATTCAAACCTGAATCTGTGTGACCTTGGAACCCTTTTCTCAGCAAATACGCTATACAGCCTTATGGAAATCGTAAGTAAACCTATTGAGGCTTCCTACGATCTGTAACAACCAGTCTAACCTGGAGCCCACTGTTACGTTTCGGAGAAGGTGACCCCCACCCCCCGCCCTTGAATGTTCATAATCTACTGCACAATTCAACACTGAATTACACTGAGTAATACTAGTTCACTAAGTGTTTTACTTAAATCAATCTCCCTAATAGTAGTATGGCTCTTTGAAGGCAGGCATTATATTTTAGAGCACTGTTATTAAAGTACTTTACCGAGTAGAGTGTTGGCCCATCATAAGAGTTCAGTGACTATTTGAGACTAACAGCTGCTGTGCATACTAACAGCAGCCTTACCACATACCAAGTACTAGCCTGTGGATCTCATATGATTGACTTTTTCAGTTCTCACATACCCCTTTAAGGTAGGTACTGTTATTACTCCCATTTTGCAGAAGAGCAGAGCCTGGGCAACGAGTCTAAGTCAATTACCAGTCTAAGTCAATTACCCAACATCAAACAGCTAGTAAGTGACAGGGCTGAAATTCAAACCCAGGTGGTCTGCCTTCAAGGCCCACACTCTTAACTATTAGTTAAAATGCCTGGGTCCATTGAAAATAAAGTTGTGTCAGCAATGAAGAAGAATAATGGTATGGGCATGACCTTTTCTGTCAACACCTAAAAGAAGGAAACAAGCAGGAAACTACCATTCACTTTTGGAAACTACCTCTTACAGGAGCACCTCATTCTGCAGCACCCTTCCTAAACATATCCCAAGAAAAAAATTTAAATTATTTTTCTCAATAACCCATAACTTACTTTATTTTGAAGTCATTGATAAGCAAGGGAAACAAATTTCCTGAAAAGTCAGTAAAATCAACTCTTGACCAGCTAAAACATGGATTAATATCCTAACAAAAAGCAGTATCTTCTGTAGGGTGAGATGAAAATGAATCCTGGAACTTCTTGATTTGTTATTATATTCTTTAGCTCCTTTAAGAATACAAAGTACTCAAATTGTGTGGCTTTTGGTCTGTTAATGGGCACAGAATAGTATAAAGCCAAAGGGACCCATGCCCCTTGAACAGCAGGCTTGAGCTGGATTGGTTGCTGGGGGTGGGGGTGGGGTGTTGGCAATGGGGTGAGTGAGCCCTGACTATAAGCCAACTTATAATACCCTATGGGCTAAGAGCATTAAGCTCCAACTGCCAGCTGTGACAAACTGAGGGACCGCATTTCTCTTCACAGCCTACAAAGATAGACAGACTGGCCAGCCTTCTTTATTCTCCCACCCTTCCTCCACCTGTTGAGTGCCATGGTGACTGTAGCTCCCTGTTGCATCTCCTGAGAAGCTGCCACCGCGGCCTCTGCCAATGATGCCACTGCCTGGGTGGCCTCTGATGCTTGTGTCGTCTGGATGGTCATCTCACCGCCCTGTAACGTGGCCCAGTTTTGTTCCACCTAAGGCAGAAAGGACACAATAATAAAGAAAGTCACAAACGGATTATGATTTTTAAGTCATTTTTGTGATAAACTGCTGTGGGCTCAGCCAAATACATACACAATTTTAAATTAACATGACCTACAATAGTATAGAACAGGGTTTTTAGTATGCTTTATTTTGTGTAAAAAAAAGGGGGTATTAGAATATACATTTGAATTTATTAATATTTGCATAAAGAAATTCTGGAAGGACACAAAAGAAACCATGGAAAATATTTTCCTCAGTGCATGTGTGAATGTGCATGTGTAGGGAGGGAGGGAGGGTTGTGGGAATAGGTTGGAAAGGAGACACAAAACAGGATTTTCCACTGAATAGTTTTAAATGATTTCTGAAATATCTGAGCCTTATCAATATATTACCTATTAAAAAATGACAATTTTTGTAATTAAAAATTTTAATTTTTGAGTAGACTGTAAGTGTAGTTCTAAAAAAATTCAAACTGTACCACAGGGAATATAATGCAGCACTGTATTCTGGACATTCTGCCCAAAGACCACTACTGTTACCTATTGCTTGTGTATCTTTGCAGGGATATTCTCTCTTACATGTAAGCATGTTCCCTCTCACACAAACCTGCTTTTTCCCTTTCTACTTACCCTATTTATTTATTTATTTCTCCCTCTTTTTAAAAAATGGAAGTGGTAGCACAGTCTACATATCTTTTTGTGCCTTATTTTTTCCACAAACAATACATCTCTGAAATGAGTCTATTTTGGAATGTATAAAACTGCTTCATTCATTCATGATTCATAATAATGGCTGCACAGCATCATATTATATAGATACACTATAATTTATTTAACCAGCCATCTTTTAATGGGCATTTAGGTCATTTCTAGTCTTTTACTATTACAAACAATACTGTAATGAATATCCCTATATTTTTTTATGTGAGTATTGTATTTTTTATGTGAGTCTATTTATAAAGTCCTAGAGGTGGAATTATATAACAAAGTTATTTTGTATTTTAACCTTTGCTGGAAACTGCCAAATTCAGTAAATAACTCTTTTTAATGTTGCAAAAACTGCTTTCCTTTTAGAGGGGAGAAATTATGAAGAAACAAAACAAAAGAATACAACAAAAAAGATATACTATCTGGTCCTATAGTCAATTAGAATTCAGCTTTGCTAGATCAAGCACAAGCTTTCTCAACCTTGGCACCATTATCATCTTGGACCAGACAATCCTTTGTTGTGGGGGCTGCCCTGTGCACTGTCAAGTGTCCAGCAGCACTCCTGGCCTCCACCCACCAGATGCTAATAGTACCCTCCCCAGTTGTGACAATCAAAAATATCTCCAGACATGGCCAAATATCTTCTCTGAAGGGTGTGGGGGTGGCCCTAGTTGAGAACCACTGATTTCGGTACTATGCTTTGCATTCGGAGATTTCTCAATTCTGGATACCTGTATCCACCAAATTCAGTCCATTTTGCTCAATAAATACTGGTTGATTTATTCTCCCTCAAAAACAAAAAGTAGCAGGGGCAGTGAAAGCAACTTTATTCCAAAATACAGTCGGTGATACAGCGATAAGCTCAGGTCAAAGTGTGGTGTAGTATTTCACTGGACTCAGGTCTCAGGCCGTTAGCTGTGCTGACTGGAACTCTTACTGTGCCCGCTTCATACAATGCTGGGACCCAGTGAGTGGTTAACTGGTGCCTGCATGTTACTGTGTCCCAGAGAAAGAGCCACAAACTCTAACAGAGGTAGATACTTAAAATGTCTCCTTTGGTTCTATACTTGGATTCTGGTAGTGCTTCTCAGTGTTTGTCAAAAGCCTCCCAGAGAATGAGACATTCCTCCTTTCTTATTTGCCCTGAGTTCTCACAGGTGGTGGACCATGCCAGCAAAAACCTTCAGGGCCCTTCACCAACCAGGAAGCCTTCAGGGCCTTGAGGAAGACACACCCCATTTTCTTCCCTTAGAGCTGCAAAGTTGCGCACTCAGGAAAACTCACAAAATTCTTGCTTCCCCAAGGTATTACCCTCCTTGATTTCATTACTACACTGAGGATCACTGCAAACAATGCAACTTCAGATGGCAAGTTATACTATCAATTTGTAGACAGGTGATGATTTCACTCAGAACATCAGCTGAAACAGGTCAATCCTGTTACCTTTTGCCATTAAACGTCTTCCTCCTTCCAGATCTACCCCTCTATATTTCTGCCCATCCCACTAGAGCTTGGCCTAGTGCAGCTCTCCCAAGTACTCATACTCCAGTGGCAGCAATTCAATATATACACATTTAGTTACAATATATTTGTAGTGAAAATAGTATTAGAATATTGCCATATGCAGAATATTTTAGGAAAGTTAAATTATAGGGCATGAAAGATTAATGGATGGTGGTAAAGGGTGGAGAGGAATAGGAAGCAGTAGTAGATAAAAATTTTCTATTCACAATAATGGCAAGTGGTAAATAAATCAGCTTGGGTATTAACATTTCTTTGGAATTTACTGTACTTATGTCTCAGTGCTTTAGTTGTCTTTGCTTGAGCTCTGGATACTCTCCCTTTCCACCAGCTGGGAGTCAATGTGTGGCTATCTATGCTGGATGTCACCATGTCCAGAAAAAGGGCCACAAGCCCTAGAAGGGAAAGATATTCAGAGTATGTATAGTCAGCTTCTTTGCTTTTTCTGAGAGAGCCCCACTGCAGTGAGGCCCTTCAAACTGGGGCTCCTCTTCTCCCTCTAGCTAAGGGGCCTCCCTGTAGCTCTTCCACAGTGTGACGTGCTGTGTGCTGCTCCCTTTGGCAGGAATATGACACTCATCCTTCCAGCCTTTGCCCCCTGCTCCCCCTCCAAGTCTGAGCTCAGGTGACACTGAAGGGGCTGAGACAACTCCATTCCCCTGCAGCTCAAGGTCAGGACCTCTCCCTGTGTCCCACGGCGTCTTGGGTTTGCTCCTACTAGATCCTTATCTCATTGCCACTGTAGACCAAGGTACCTGTATAATCCTTAAGACCAAGAACAGTCTTTATTTTCCTGTATGTACAGTCTCTATAGTACCTGATACAGGGCTCAGAAAATATTTACTGAATGGATGGATGAAGAAAACCCTCTTTTATTCATATTTTCCTACTTATTCTTCTGCCTACCTATACCTCAGGTAAACTGATATTCATAAAAAACCCATCTAAATATAATAGTGCTACTTTAAACCTGTACCATGTGCTAATGGTTCATTTTAAAATTCATTCTAATGTCTTTGTACTTTTTTCTTCGTCTTCTCACAGAATCATATACACCATTATTATCAGACATCATTCTATTTCAAATTTTGACTTCTGACACATAATGCCAATTAATATCACCAGTACAATTGGTGGTCTTATCACACAACAGAATTTCCCAAATCCATTTGTGTTTGTAATATGCCATTAAAAAACTGAGGTTGTATAAATATTTTGAAATCAATATATATAGTTTATTTCACACTGTTTTGAAATTTTTTCTTTACTCATTTCTAAATGTTTATGTAATTTGTTCTGTTTCCCTAATTTGTTTTAAGCTGCCTAAGGTTACAGAATTTCTGTTTCTTTGTAAATACTTAAAGGTTATTGGGTAGGTTCAGCACACAGAGACTAGGTTTTCTAGCAGATTTAGAAGACCATGTATCACCAGAAGAGACTGGTCCCCAGTGGCTCTTCTCATAAACGTAACCAAATATAACTAACTGGGTGTTGAAGGCAGCCTGGTCTAAATGATAACAGCCCTTAGAAGCAAGGTTAGGATAACAAAATGACTTTCTAACTTCTAAAAATAAAGGTATTGCTTATTTTTGTAAAGTACTTTCTGTTCCTTGGGAGAAAAGATGCTAAACACAAGGCAGAAAGATGTTTTTAGTGAGTAACCTGATATAATGTTTCATTGACTTGCTGTGGTCTTATGTGGCCCCAAGTCAGTGAGATATTTTGACTAATTATAGTTCTCATGACTCAAAAGCAAGATGCTAGCAACCACACCAACATCCTAGAAAAATCAGAAGGCAAACAATCATACTATAAAATCTAAAACATTTTTTCACCTTCTGGGATAACCCATCCTTCTCTTCATTATCATTTTTGTTTCACTGGAAGTGTTACATTTTTTTTTTACCTGACTGAATTTGGGTATTTCTCAACAAGCTATTTACATAAGTCATTCACAATTCCCATAATAACTGACTTCAAAATCATGTTTGTGTGCTGAAAAAGCCACAGATATATAACTGGGATTTTTTTTATCCTTCATATTTTCCATGAACTTTTGAATACACTGATTACCTATGTATATATAAAGTTATTTAGTAAAATGGGTTTCAAGAATTAGTCTCTAGATAAGTGTTCAAGAAACACAAAGCTGCTTTCTTTAAATAGTACCAGGATACATTCAGTAGAGAGATATGGTTGATAACTTTTTCTAAATCAAAAAGTAACAAATCTTGCAAATGTACCCACCTGTCTCATCTGCCTCTTTCACACTTCAAGAAGTGTCCTCTGATTTTAGTGTTTGGGGACTGACGAATTTTTCCCTCAGCTAATATACACTTTTTCATGACGTTTCTGCACTTGTAAAAGTTAATGTCCTGTTGATTTTTACCTTGCTATCCTAAAAAACCAAATGCTAGCTTCTCCCGCGAACCTTCCTGACTC
Source organism: Manis javanica (assembly GCF_040802235.1). Taxonomy (NCBI): domain Eukaryota; kingdom Metazoa; phylum Chordata; class Mammalia; order Pholidota; family Manidae; genus Manis; species Manis javanica. The sequence goes on from NC_133161.1 coordinate 21,730,029, forward strand.
CCAGCTGGAATATTCTCTCCTAAAGGCATAGACCACTTTGCAGCCCCTCTTCCAGCACAGACCACAGTTCATTTATGTAGACATTTCTCTTCCCCACTAGACAGAAGCTCCTTGAGAGCAGTCTCCTGTGTAAATCAACTCCACGTGTCTAACACATCATTGCAGCAGGGCAGGGTCTTGAGACATGCTGGCTGACTGAGCAGCCTGGCTGCGTTTCTCTTTAGCTCACTAGCCACTACAACATTGTCCGTTCTCTCTTTCCAGAAATGCGCAAATGAAAGCGACTTTGCGGTGCTCTCAGGGGAATGCTCCATGGTTTTGAACAAAGGTGAGACAGCAAAGCTTTATTTCTGATGTGCCCTTAAACATTTGTTGGCTACTTTTCACACCACACTGGCACCTGTAGGGGAAAAGCCTATACAGTGACTTAATGAACCCTTTCCTGAACTTCACTGATGGCTCAGAGTCCAGATGACATTTTGCTAAATGCATTATTAGCCTGCTACCACACTGACTCTATGACTTTAGGCAAGTCACCTAACATCTGTGTTTCATTTTCCTTATCTATAAAGTGAAGATGATAACACAACCTATGTTTAATAGGTTTGAGTGCTTTGTTTACAAAGTGCTCAATAAAGGTTACTACTTTTAGGTCAACATTCCATAAGTCGATTTTTGTAGGGTAAGATTTTCTTGTGAAGTTTTTCCAAGACATATTTGCAATGTAGTAAATCATGTCTACTGATACACAAATATATTTATTTCTTCCACGAATGCTTAAGCTCTAGTTAGTGATCTAATTTTTTTTCACAAAACTCCAAGATTAAATTCTTTGGGATTCACAGCATAAAAGTATTAAATGGATAATCCATTTTTATTGTGTGTTATATAAAATGCCATAAAACCAATGTAAAATTGTAAATTCTTGACAGTTAAGTCTGAATCATAAAAATAATATGAATTACAATTGTTACAATTAATATACACAACATGAGGTACTTTGCAAAACTGTCATGGTCTGATTTTTTTAAAAGGTTTCAAAAATAATGCTACAGATGTGTAGATTACTTACAGTTTCATCTTCTGGACCCTCACTTCTCCCTCGCCTATATAGTCAAGTACTTAAGTAGATGCACACAATCCTCCTTACCTCTCCATCAGCCACGGCAGAATAATTCACTTGGGCAACAGTGACTGTAGTTGGCAATTCGGAAGCATCAGCCAATGTGGCTACTGTTGCTCCTGTACCGACCTAAAGAAAAATATGTTACGTGGTAAGTGTCAGTGGCTGGAGCCTTGTACCTCTCCTTTCCTCAGAAGTTAAGATTAATTTAATCCCAAACTCAGTGCAGATAATGATTAATATGCCTTATAATGTGAAATCAGTTATTAAAATCATCTGTCTCACACCTGAACATGAATTTTTTACTTCAACCAAGTAAATATTGGAAGCCATCATGTTTTACCATCAGTGCCCAGTGTCAACTAACTTTCTATTCTCCCCCTATCTGAATTTTAGAGGTTCCCTAACCACGAACAAATTGTGTTTTACCTCAGAAAAGGTCATTCAGAAGGAAGATTGTCTGGCCACTGACAGAGTAAAATTGTAAAAAACAACAAGAACAACAACAACAAAATAGCTATTTTTACAGTGCTTTGTTTCAGAAATGTTCAGAAAGCTATCTATAGCTCTGTATTTAGCAAAATGCAAACAACTTAAAATATTATTCAAAACTCAATTTCAAGTAGGAAGATCTTGGGGAGCTATATGAAATTCACAGGAGTTTGCATGAAGAAAACCTTCTCCAGTTAAGGTGAGGTGCCCACTGATCCACCTCAGAAACCACCATCTGGTGCCAATAAGGTTCACTCACCTGGATCAGCGAGACAGTGCCATCAGGGTTACTAAAGGTCTGGACTACGGTCTGGGATGGTACAAGATGGGCTATACTGTGTGTGGTTGTGGCCTGTGTTTGCGTTTGCTGATCTTCAAAAGCATACAAGAGGTCCTCCCGCCCATGCTGCTTGTAACAGTTTTTAACTATGGTCCGTAGTGCCTGGGTCCATGAAACCTGTCACCAAAAGACCAGAAAAGAATTAAGTCACAAAGAATGTTGGTTATTCAGTCCCACTACGGGAACAGCTGCTTATTTATCAAACCAAACCAAACCTCAAATAGAGTAAACTCTTAGGATTATTTCCCACAGACTGATTCTGGCACAAAGAAACTTAGTACCAAGTACCAAAGAAGGTTTCTCACTTGTTTCTCTCCTGATCAAAGTCTGGTTTAGCTTTCAGGTTTTATACCCTGTTCTGACCTAAGGCTAATTCTTGAACTTTTCACAAAAGGTTTTGTCAAGAGTTTCATATTAAGATTCTCAGCAAACTTCCAAGCTAACTGAAAAACAAATATGCAGAAAAAGTAAGGGATGACATCTAGCTTAGTCCTTTTTTAAATGAAGTTTCTTTATCAGCAGACTCTGCCAAACTTCCCATCTCTCTAATTCATGTTTGTATTTTTCAACTATGATTTTTGCTAACCATTAATAAGGACATTTCTAAATCTTCAAAGTGATTCAACTTTCACTTCAAGTTCCTTCATTTTTTCTTAAGCACCTCATAAAATTAAAACTGCTCCAAAAGGCAATTATGCAGAGAAGTGTAAACTTGTGGATCCATCCTGAGTCCTAACAGTGATGGAGTGATGACAAGAAAGGCTATAACTCAGGGAAGATCAAACTTCTTTTTGGGGACAGAACTGACTATTACACAAATGTGTATAGACATTTTAGCATAAGAAGTGGAGTGATTAAAAACTGAGGTGGTTGATTCAGAATGGAAAAGCAACAGGCAGCTCAGGGCAGAGGAACCCTCACCCTCTGCTTTTGCTCCTCCGTGCGGACATCGCTCCGGACATTTGCCCACGGAATATCTTCAGGCCACCAGATGGGCTTGCAGCTTTCTTTGCCCCAGCCTGGTTTTCCCCGACCAGTGGAGTACTTGAGCATCTCTGGAATAAATGCCCGAAGCTGGGCCTGGAAGACAAGAGTGGTCATCAGTAGTCATGAAAGATACCTGGGATGTGTCTGTATTTCCCACAAAATTCTGAGATTATAAAACAGAGAGCTTTCCTGGAGGGTCCCAGGGAGTTTCAAAATGTGACTGATGAGAAACCAATTTTCCATAGGTTGCTATAGCTCCATGGGTGACTGAAAATTATATATATTGGTACAATGTACCTTAAGCTTATTTCATAGACTTGTTCCTGTAAGATCAAGAATATCTGCCCCCAAGTTTGATTTCTGCCTCCTAAGATACTACTGATGCTATAGCTTACTTCCCTTCTACAGCTTCCATACATTTAAGGTGTCAAACAATGCCAATGTGTTTTTAATATTGTTCTGGAGAGAGGACCAGGGCAATTAGATAAAGAGAAATAAGAGATGAGGAGCAGATAAAATAATCACTATTTGTACATGATATAATCTGTATCTGGAAGACTGGAAAGAATCAGATGAAAAACCACTATAAACAATAAGAGAATGCAATAAAGTGGTTGGTTACAAAATATATGAAAATAGGCTTTACTTAATAGAAAGGGAAAATAACCCTAAAACTCTTCTCAAAAGTTTCTAGTAAGCTAGATCAGTGTCTGTGAGTCTGACAGTGAAGCACGTGTTTGGATCTTAAGCACATTATAGACTTCATTCAGATTTATCTTATAAATCGAATCCAGACCAAACAGGTGTTAAACCACAGAGGCAACTGCCATTCTTTCTTTCCTGGTACAGGGACCACACTGTGTATGTATGTTGGGGAAGAAGAAGAGCCTACTTTGTGAATATTCTTCATTGCTGACAATGATTTCTGACAAGAGAAGCAGTTTATCAAGTTCTAATCTTCCTCCCCAGCCCTGCTGGTTTCCCTTTAACCTCTGTAACACGCCAGAGATCCGCAGCACCGCCCAAGCAAGGGCACCCCCGCATTGCCTGTACAGCTGAAGACCGAAAGGAGAGGGCAATTTTAGCAAGAGGCAGACCCAAGGGCATGGGCCTATAGTTGTAAAAGAGAAAAAGAGAAACGGGAATACTTAAGTACTGAGAAAAATGGTATAGCAACACTTTTATATTGTAGAGCCTATTTAAATATCAGGTGCTTTATTTAAATATTCTTTTACTAGAAGATGATACAAATCATCATAGGGAAAAATGAACCCAAATCACTAATGTCTACCTAATAAAGCTCTGGCTGACAGTATTTAATAGTTAATTCTTGTGCTGAGCCCGCCATTTCACCTTTCTCTAAGTTCACCTTTTCCCAGACAGTCTCCCGCCTACAGGACATGAGCTAATACACTCTGCATATATTTGGCTCTGCAGCATCAAGCAGCAGGCTGATAGAAATGTATCCATTTGCAAACCAGGCTATCAGCTGGCTTATGAGGTCATTCTGTCAGTTATTTTAAGAAAGTGCATCTCAAAGTCATTTCCCCTTAATCCTGACTTCCTGGGAGTGTATCCTTTCCTAGTGTCAAGAGACACAGAGACACAGAGAAGGAAAAGGCTTAATCCTCACACACAATATTTATGTTTCTTTATGTAAAAAAAATGGCCTCTCAGATACACAAACAAAATAAGCTGATACCACAGACTTTTAAGTTTTCCCTTTCTTTTAATCCCATTAACAGTTCCAAAAGGAGAGAGCTCTTTATATCCATACCTAGTAGAGTCTGGAGATAAAATAAAAAGGCTAAATAGCTCTAAATTAACAAAAGCCTATAATATCCATAAAGAATCTGCTGTTGAGAACTTGGCTGACAGACTCTGTCAAATCCCACCTGGAGTCCTATATCTGGTGATATTCTCAGCTTCTGATCTCTCACCAGTGTGCACCAAGTTTCCCAGCCTCCTCAGCTGAGTTGCCCTGGCACCTGGCTGTGGATGCCTTTCCTCCTGGACTGGTTTTGGCTCTCTCACACCAGGCTCTCCACCAGGTCTCAAGAACTCACTGGTCACTCACTTAAAACCCTTCCCCTCTCTCTCTCTAACTACCTGTGTTCCCAGGGTTTCTGTCTCTGCTGGTAAAACTCCACCTCCCTTCCAGACACCCAGGCTCAAAACCTCAGTGACTTCACCTCTGCCCTTCAACACCCAGCTAGCTGTTCATTTCAAGTTCACTTCTTTCTTCTTTGAAATGTCTATGGTATCCATCCCTTCTTCTCCAATCCCACCTCTGCCCCCACTTACTAGGCCAAGGCTAGTGTATCCTGCTAGTTGGCTTTCTTATGGGACTCCAAGTTCTCCCCCGCTTCCTACGTATTCTTGACAAAAGAGTTTCCCTAAATGCTACAAAGCTTCAATGCTCAAAAACCTCAAATGGCCTTTCACTACCAGCACCTGAACCAAACTCCTCTGTGCAGCTTTTCCAGCCCACCCCAATTCAACCTCCCACTGCGTTCAGTTCCCACCAGGTAGCCTTGGTCCTCATTATCAAGTCTCTGCACTACCTTACGAACTGCTGAGCTTATTCCTGCTTCTGTGGCTTTTGTTTTGTTCCCCTAACTGGACCACTTTCTCAAGCTACTATTCCAATGGCACTGCTCATTCCTTAAGGCCCAACAAGTCCTACATTCTTCATGGAATCTATCTCCATTACTTCTCTTGAGTCAACTTTTTGTATACACCAATGAGAACACAAGCTCTAGAGGCTGAACTCCAACTCCTCTGAATCTTAGTTTCTCAACTGTAAAACAGTATGATAATGGCAAATATACAGGGTCAATGAGAGGATCAGAGATAGCAGGCATATACATAGTTGCAATAAATTAATAGCAGTTTTATTGCTATTACTTCAGTCATCAGCCATTTTTCAAATTCAAAGAGCCTATGTTCTAAAGTGATTTTCTAAGATTAAACACACTGTGAAGTACACAAAAACATTTATCCTTAGTTTTTCACAATGGGTATAGTGGAAAAAGGTAGGAGGAGGCAGAAGAATGAGTTTAAATAATTTGTGCAAACATGGTTGAGGGTGAGAAATAAAGAATGCTAGAATCAAGAAGGAACCAAATGACCATCTAGGCCAATTTCTTACCTAAGGAAGCAGTTATCCCCCTGCCCCCAGTGCATAGGGAGTTTCAGTGCTTAGCTCTGTTGGATCTTTGAGCATTAAAAAAAAGTATGTAAGCAGATTATTAATGGAAATCATCAGAAAATGGGACTCAAATGTAATCATAATAAGAGGAAAGAGAACGAGGAAGCCTCTCAAAGATGTTTCCATGTTAGAAATCTCTGGATGGGAAATGTTTCAAACTCCTAGGAAGACAGCAAAAATAATATTAAAAAGCAGGAGAAATGGAAGCAGCTCAAAGGAAAGGCTACGTCCACAGGGAAAACCTCCAGTAAATTAAAAAAATGGAAACAAGATGAAATTAACAGTTGGTGTACAAGTTCTAATTCAGAGGCAGAATTTAGCCTTTATAGTACTAATTATCAACTCTACAAAATTTGTTCCCATATCAAAATAAGAGGTAAAAAGCACCTTCCATAATAGTTTACTTTTCAAATTTGTGTACCTTGGGGATGAAGTACATTCTTTGCTTTTAAATGCATAGAGAGAATCTGACTTTACTAAGAAAGGCAATTTGCTACCAGACTGCTTTTATGCTGTCCCAATAAACAGTGCTATGGCTAAAGGACTATCAATAAGGGAAAATGAGCTATCCAGTATGCAAAGAGTTAAAAGATTCCTTTCCAGAACTCAGCACTGTACTCTCATTACCAGCTAGATTAATTACTGGTCCTGGAGAGTTTTGGAAACCTAAGCTACTCAATGTGCTTGTTAAGAAGGGTGTCTTTAATCCACAGGGGAGACAATCAACAGGACCAGCAATGGTAAAGCCTACCCTCTCCGGCTGCCCCTTAATTGGACTGCAGCAGGCTTTCCTGGCCTCTCATTCTGATCTAGGGCTTAAGGTGCCCAGCCTGGTCAGTAAACCCATCCCAAATCACCAAGAGTAGAAAATACCACTCTTTCCAGGGCACATGTGATAAAGAAAAAAGATAGCAAATTCATGCCAGCAGCAAAAGTGAAGATTATGTGGAAACCACTGATGGTTTTAAAAGATTTTCTGAAACTATAAAAAGTTTAATCTGGCCAAAATGAAGCAATAATCTTTACTATGCTAGAAATTTTCCACTTGTAAATCAAATTAATTCTCTGCTGTCCAACAATGCACTCTCACTACACATTTCCAAATACCCTTCTTTTCTTATTCCATCTTTGCTCTGCATCTGCATGTACCTGAGTTTAGGGATTTTGAGGCTCCCAATGTCCATTTAAGTTCAGTTACCAAGAAAAGGTCTTTCAAACCAAAATGTCTGCCAACTTCATTTCTACTGAGCAGGTTGGAGGATACGTAACAAATTTAAAGAGGGCAGCTGAAATCAAACCACGTTGAAAGATGATGTTTTCGATAATCTACAGGAAAATAAGAATGTAGCCGGGAAGGCAAACTAGAGAATTTTTGGACTGTGACTTCATTATTTTAAAATTATGAACTTCCAGGTTGACAGACTCAACTGAATTCAAATGGAATTTAAAAGGCATTAGAAAGCAAAAGCAAAATTATTTTCTTGCTCACTATTTGAAATTATTCGTACCACTAACCTCTGTTCATGGAAATAATCAAAGAACCAATTAGGTTAGACTTTTCTTATTACAACCACCAACCCTATATCCCCATTTCCTAGCAGAGGCAGCAAAAACACTGGCTTCTCTTAATCTTAATCATTTTCCCATAAAACACAATCCCATAGAAACATGGGAGGAACAGATTTGGAAGGAAAGATAAGTTCAGAAAATTTGAAGGGCAGCCACTAAAAACATTCATTTAGAGACTCCTCTCTCGAGCCAACACTTCTGCTTCTCCATATCTACACCCCATCATACTATCAAATTGTTTCAGTCATTAATCAAAATACTCTTATTTAAAGTTCTACCTTCTCTCTGAAGGAGTCTCAGATTGGTCAGCTTCTGCTAGCTTACCCCAGTTATACTGTTTTGCATAAAAATTTAAATAACAGATTAAAGTCAAAGTCCTCTTTTCAATCTACCCTCTCCCAGTCCAGTCACCTGTTCAGAGGCATTACTTTGATGAACATCCTTTTTTGTAAGCCAAATTCTATGCATTTACAAAAACATGTTATAAATGTACAGTTTTATGTGATGAAAGAAACACAAATGGTATTACATTATACATCTTTTACTACAACTCACTTTTTCCAGTCAACATTTCATCAGAGATCTTCTCATGGTAGTACAACTAGAGTGATCTCATTTTTTAAAAGCAGTTTCCTGGTATCCATGATACAGATTTTTCCACTTTATTTAACCATTCTCCTACTGACAAATATGTAGGTTGTTTACAGTGCTTCTACAGGCTTCTTTGTGTACACACACGAGTATTTTTCTAGCAGAAAAGTGGAACTGTGGGTTAAAGGGCATAAGCATCTAACATTTTATTTATTTATTTATTCATTCATTCATTCATTCATTCATTCATTCATTCATTCATTTATTTATTTATTGCACCATTTTACACTCCCACTTGCAGTGTATGAGAGTCCGGCTGTTCCAGCTCCTCCCAACATTTGGTGCATCTAACATTTTAATAGTTACTGCCAAAGTGTCCTCCAGAAAGACTTGGCCAGTCCCACTCCCACCAACAGTGCAGAACAATAGTCATTATTTTTATACCTTCCCTCACATTTTTTATTACCAAGCTTTCTTATTTTAGCTCACTGGACATGGGGGAGATAGTTTGTTTTAATTTTCATTACTAATGAGGTTGAGAGTCTTTTCATATGTTTACTGATTACTTTTTCCTTTTGTGATTTGCTTGTAATGTGTTGTTTATTTTTCTAACTTTTTTCTTATTCATTTGAACAAAATATTAATCTGTTCCAGATATGAATTCTTGTCATATAATTTGCAAACATTTTCCCCAGTGTTGTATCCTGAATATGGAATTTATATGCCTATTTCCTTCTGTTAGCATCCTTGAATATACCTTTATTCTTTTACTCAATTTAAAATATGCTATGTTCTACTTAAGAACACATCCAATGTTTCCATTTCCTTTATATTCTCTTAATCTCATCCTTCCTACCTAATATTACAAAATGTGGAAGGGTATCATATACATAAGCACTTTTTGACAACTGTAGACAGTAAGAGAAACCTACTTTGCATACAAATTCTGACACTACAGTAGAGAGAAGCCATTTGGAACTGTTATCCATAAAAGCGGTTCTCAAAGTTGGTTTGTACATTGGAATCACATGAGAGTTTAAACACTACAGATGCTGAGATCTCATCACCAAAGATTCTGATTTGATTGACCTGGAGTGTGGCCTGACACTAAGAATTTAAGTTCCCCAAGTGATTCTACTGTGCAGCCAAGTTTGAGGACCACTTAACTAAAATACGTTTTCTCCAGCCCTACCTCTTCAAAATAAATTTTTTAAGTTGTGGTAAAATACATATAGCACAAAGTTTATCATATAAGCATATGAATTTCAGGGGCATTAAGTACATTCACAGTGTTATATCACCACCAGTATCATTTCCAGAACTTATTCATCATCATCTCAAACAGCAACTCTGTAAAATTAAACAATTAACTCCCCTGTTTTACCTTCCCTGGCCTTGGGCAACCTCTAGTCTACTTCCATCTCTATGAACTTGCCCAAGCTAGATACCTCACAGAAGTGGGATCACATGGTACTTGTCCTTTGTGTTAGGCTTATTTCACTTAGCATGATGTTTCTGTTCTTTGGGGAGAAAAGGCCAGACCTGTGCTTTTTTTTTAGAACAAAACAATGCAGTACTCAAAAAACCTAAACTGATAACTAACCAATGTTTCCTAATAAAGTACATCAAGCCCTGTGAATAATTTCTTCCTAATAAAGCAATCACTGTGGTGGATGTTTCTGCAGGTTTCCCTGAAAACTGGTGAAGAATTACTATCCTGTTGCATCATCACTCGCAGGGAATATTAAAGCAACAAAGACTGCCCGGTGAGAGTAAGGGAAGGACAGTAAGATCAAGGGGAGAGAGGGAAAGGAGAAGGGAAAAAGGAATGGATTTTAAACTAATAATACCAGACTGGTTTTTCCCTAAGTATTTCTTCTTTAATTATAATTACAACCTCCAAAGAACAAGAGAATCCTATAGGACTCAAGTGTGATAAAGAGCAGAACTGATTTTCCACTATGCAAAATCATAATTATTGTATATATAATCTTCAAGAGACAATGTAATTCCTAAACCCAAAGAGTAGTCTGGGAATCATCAGCAAGCTGCTGGGAGGCAGAACTTCAGATCCCACTCCAGACCTGCTGATTCACAATCTGCACATACAGAAACAAGACTCAGGTCATTCCGATGCACGCCAAAGTTGACGAAGCATGACTTAGCCCATCCTATGGTTTCTGGTCTGAAGTATCCTAGAAAATTTTGTTAACCTGGCTTTCAAAAATCTCGAAAAAGAAGACTTCCTTATTTCATTGTAAAGGAATTCGGAGGCTCCAGAACCCACACCAAATTAATTATTTCTTCTGCTAAGCTTTAGCTCAACCTCCTTCAATTCCTATGTAAGGAGGACAGATAAGGGATGGTTCTAACCACTATTCTTACAGTGCTTAGAAATTCAAGTTTTTATTGTATCACTAAAAATATGTGTTTTTTACCACACACACAAAAAAGACTTTGTCATGATCAAGATATATTTATAATAGTAAAAACAGAAGCTTTCCAGGTAAACACTCTATTTACTAATACATAATTATATTTTTACTAAAAACAAAAACAACAAAACTACAGAGTTGTTTCCTAAAAGAACCAGGGCATTCAGTTCACATAGAACTTATAATACTCTGCTATATGTAATTTCAATTTGTGTATAAGACAGTTTTGATAGTTGTTAGAGCAAATCAAGAAATTCTTTTAAAACAGTCAATGTTTAGTTTAGCTGAAATACTCAACCTAAGTGATGATCACAATACAGTTTTACAGAAAAAAGAAAGAACAAAGCGCTGACCCTGTGGGCTCGACCCTAAATTCTATCCTGTTTGTCACTAACTTGCTTCATAAATTGCTCCCTCTCTTTATGCCTTGATTTTTTAATATATTGTCACCTGTTTTGTAACATATATAATTAGTATTAATAATCAGTAAGAATACTTCTGTGTGATGTCTTAGTTTTTCAAAGCACTTTTCCATATAATACTTCATTTTTTTTTTCTCTGACTCCCTAATGTAGGAGGGGATGTATTATTCTCATTTTCAGAAGATAAAACTGAGAGCCAGGCCTTCTATGTAGTAGAATAGTAACTAGAAACTACATTTTCCACTTTAATAAACCACGTGAGCTTTCTAATTTGTAAAGAATTAAAATGGAACACACACCATTAGAATAATACTGAATATAATTTATTCTCTTTGGATGATTCAGTCAGGATTATAATAATCGTAAAAAGAATTATACTTGATAATTTCCATAGCATTCACTGCAGAGAGGATGACTAACAGAGCTGTCTAGTTAACCCAAGTCCATCTCTGTTACAGTGTACTTTTATAATTCTGGAATTTCATCACTTCAAGGAAGTCATGAATTACTCATATGGCCTGAACTCTAGAATTAGTGTCCAACACTTTGTCCTTTATGGCTACAGACCATATCTGAGGACTTCTTCCTTGACTATAAAACAGGAATTATATATATATATACTCTGGAGGGCAAGATTTAAATGAGATACCCCTGTGAAGAACTTGGTAATATGCCTTCCAACACATAGTAGCTGTAGAGGAGAAAAAAGAGTTGTTGACATCTTTAATCAAACATACAGAAAAATTAATTTTGGGGCATAACAAAGTAGAAATATCATCAAACCTGCCCTTAAACAAATTCAAGTTTAATATAAAATATGAAAATATCTTTTTGTGTTTCTATGGTTATAAAAGTAATTAATGCTTATTAGACAAAGAAAATGAAAATATCCACAATACCACCATACATGGATAATCACTGCTAATATTTAATGTACTTCTCTATGAAGTTTTACACACACACACACACACACACACACACAGAGGCAAGTTTTGTATGCATGTTTAAAACCAAAAAGATCAATTCTGTTGAAAAACAACAAGAACATCCTATCCCCTCAAAAGAAACAAAAAACAAAGCCCTAAACCCCTCAAATTAGAGTACATAAGAGATGCTATTTTACAACCAGTTGTTATACCACAGGTATTAGTACACTGCAATAGAGAGCTAATCATCACTTACAGGGTCTAATATTTCACTGAAGAGTCAACTTCTATTGGGCGAAGCTGCTCTTCTTTCTATGTAAATTCTAAACACCACTACTGTAATTTACTCAAGCACATTGTTCCCGGAGTTTCCTATTGTAAAGAAGGCCATGAACATAGATCTTTGCTTACTTGTAGGGCATGACATGCACATTTTAGATTTTGATATGGCACTGCCAACCTGCCCTTTGGAATAACTGTACCATTGCACATTCCTATTAAGTGTATGAAAGTGCTTATATTCCCTTACCCTTGTCTAATGAGGTGTGGTTGAAATAAAACCTGCTTTTACCACCATTAATGGTGAAAAGCTTAAGGATCAATTAGCCAAAAAGAAAAAAAAAAAAAAAAGGCTCACATGAAGAAGAAAGTGCATGAGGAAAAACAAAATACTCAGAAATCCCACTTGGTTGGTAGCTTAGTTTTTCATCATCCTGCTCACTCTTCCTCATCATTCGTTTGTTTTTGTTTAATGAGTTACGTATTATTTTTTAGTCATTACCTGTGGTGAGAAGGGAGAGGAGAGAAGGTGTGACAATAAAGAAAATGCACACCTCCAGCAAAGCACCTTGAGTCTGATGCGGGGACTTGAGGATCTGCTTCCCTCGGATCTACCACAGCACCAGGCTCTATGGAGCACATGCCGCCTGGAAATGGAAAACTTTCCAAGGCTTTACCTTCAACATGGCAATTTAAATGGTTTGTTCTGACTTCTGTGGCCATCAGTCAATTTTCATAATTATCAGTATCCATGATGATTTAATATAATCATAACCTCAGATTATTTTAATTTCATACATCAAATGTGACAAATATGGAAAAAACGTCCATTGCACAAGAGGAGTCTACCTAACATGGTATTCTTAGAAGCTTAGCCAACTTTAGATATACTTTGTATCTGAGATACAGAGTAGATTCTTCACATCAATCAGGTAAAAAAAAAACCTCACCTTATGTTTTCTTTAACCAGTCAGAATGGCCACAGGGACAGAACAACAGTTATGAAATGACAGGAGAAAAGTTCAGATAATGCTTTCCCTTTTGAACCATCATTTAGAGATCCTTCAAGTGTCCACAGAAAGATGTATGAATCCAACAATCAAAAGATCACAGTTTAGCTTTATATTTACAAAACGTTGCATTACTTTGGATCAAACTGGTGGGTCAGAGTGGGTAAGAAGAAAAGTGCCACCTCCTGAGTAGCAGCAAGGATGTCTGCGTAAGTGAATACCAACTCTCCAGACCTGCTAACTCAGTGACCTACCACAAAGGGTTCATTTTTCCCTTTGACCCTTAGGTCATTTACTGAACAGATAACAATTAAGTATTACTTAGAATACAGAAGTTACTTAAGTGCTTCACTGGACAGCAGTGAAGAGGACAGCAGTGAAGAACAGAAACTAAGTCCCTGCTCTCAAATTCTAGCTGGTGAGACAGACCACAAACAAGTATAAATATAATAAATAAGATGATTTCAGGTAGTGATTAAGTGTCACAAAGACAATAAAATAGGGGATGTGTTAGGCAGTGAGTTGGTGGCAAGGAGAAAACTTTATTAGATAGGTAACTAAGAAAGGTTTTCTTATGAGGTGACAGCTGAACTAGACTTTCAATAAGACAAGGTCAATCATGCAAGATCTGGGAGAACGATGTTTCGGGCTGAGGGAATAGCAAAAGTGAAAGAATGAGCTTAGAGTGTTTGACAAAAAGGAGAGAGGCCAGTGGGGCTAGAGCACAGTGATTGAGGGGGAGAAAGAGAAATGAAGGTAGAAGAAGCCAGATCATACAGGGCCACAGCAGCCACGGAAGAGTCTGAATTTGATCCTAGGAATAGTGAAGAGCCATTATAGGGCTTAAACAAGAGAGTGATATGACCTGATACAAGTTTTTTTTTTGGTATCATTAATATATAATCACATGAGCAACACTGTGGTTACTAGATTCCCCCCATTATCAAGTCCCCACCACATATGCCATTACAGTCACTGTCCATCAGAACAGTAAGATGCTAGAGTCATTACTTGTCTTCTCTGTGCCAAATTGCCTTCCCCATGCACCCACCTCCACATTATGTGTGCTAATTATAATGCTCCTTATTCCTCTTCTCCCTCCTTTCTCACCCATCTTCCCCAGTCCCTATCCCTTTGGCAACTGTTAGTCCATTCTTGGGTTCTGTGAATCTGCTGCTGTTTTGCTTCTTCAGTTCTTACGATCCACAGATGAGTGAAATCATTTGGTACCTGTGTTTCTCCTCCTGGCTTATTTCACCAAGCATAATACCCTCTAGCTCCATCCATGTTGTTGCAAAATGGTAGGATTTGTTTTCTTATTACGGCTGAATAATATTCCATTATGTATATGTACTTCTTTATCCATTCATCTACTGATGGACACTTAGGTTGCTTCCATTTCTTGGCTATTGTAAATAGTGCTGTGATAAACATAGGGGTGCATATGTCTTTTTGAAACTGGAATCCTGCATTCATAGGGTAAATTCCTAAGTGGAATTCCCAGGTCAAATGGTATTTCTATTTTTAATTTTTTGAGGAACCTCCATACTGCTTTCCACAATGGTTGAACTAGTTTACATTCCCACCAGCAGTGTAGGAGGGTTTCCCTTTGTCCACTTCCTTGCCAGCATTTGTTTTTCCTAGTCTCTTCTATGTTGCCCATTTTAACTGGTATGAGGTGGTATCTCATTGTGGTTTTAATTTGCATTTCCCTGATAATTAGTGATGTGGAGCATCTTTTCATGTGCCTGTTGGCCATATGAATTTCTTCTTTGGAGACGTATCTGTTCATATCCTCTGCCCATTTTTTAATAGGGTTATTTGCTTTTAGGGTGTTGAGGTGTGTGAGTTCTTTATATATTTTGGATGTTAACCCCTTGTCGGATAAGTCATTTGCAACTATATTCTCCCGTCCTAAAGGATGGCTTTTTGTTCTGCCGATGGTGTCCTTTGCTATACAGAAGCTTTTTAGCATGATGTAGTCCCACTTGTTCATTTTTTATTTTGTTTCTCTTGCCTGAGGAGATGCGTTCAGGAAAAAGTTGCTCATGTTTATATTCAAGAGAATTTTGCCTATGTTTTCTTCTAAGAGTTCTTTGGTTCATGACTTACATTCAGGTCTGTGATCCATTTTGAGTTTACTTTTGTGTATGGGGTTAGACTGTAATCCAGTTTCATTCTCTTGCATGTAGCTGTCCAGTTTTGCCAACACCAGTTATTGAAGAGGCTGTCATTTCCCCATTGTATATCCATGGCTCCTTTATCGTATATTAACTGACCATATACGCTTGGGTTTATATCTGGGCTCTCTAGTCTGTTCCATTGGTCGCTGGGTCTGTTCTTCTGTCAGTATCAAATTGTCTTGATTACTGTGGCTTTGTTTAGAACTTGAAGTCAGAAGCGTAATCCCCCCAGCTTTATTCTTCCTTCTCAGGATTGCTTTGGCTATTTGGGGTCTTTTGTGGTTCCATATTAATTTTAGAACTATTTGTTTCAGTTCGTTGAAGAATGCTGTTGGTATTTTGATAGGGATTGCATTGAATGTGTAGATTGTTTTAGGCAGGATGGCCATTTTGACAATATTAATTCTTCCTATCCATGAGCACAGGATGTGTTTCTATTTATTGGTACCTTCTTTAATTTCTCTCATGAGTGTCTTGTAGTTTTCAGAGTATAGGTCTTTCACTTCCTTGGTTAGGTTTATTCGTAGGTTTTTTATTCTTTTTGATGCAATTGTGAATGGAATTGTTTTCCTGATTCCTCTTTCTGCTAGTTCATTGTAGGTATATAGGAATGCAACAGATTTCTGTGTATTAATTTTGTCTGATACAAGTTTTTAAAAAAATCTCTGGTGGTTCTGTGGGGCATGGACTGCAGCAGAGCAAGAATGGCAGTCAGGTGATCAACAGAATTTATCAGTTGAAACTGTCTATGTGAGAGTTGATAAAGGCTTGAACTAGAGTGGTGATGGGAACTGCAAAGAATGGTTAGATTCAGCATACATTTCGAAGGTAAACTGACATAACTTTCCAATGGATTAGATATGGGTAGGATAGTGAGGGAAAAAGAGAGAAATCAAAGATTACTCCTATGCTGGGACTTGAGCAGCTAGAGGGACGGTGGTGCCACGAACTAACAGGGGGCACACTGCGGGAAAAACAAGTTTGGAGTGGAGAGTGGGAGAAATCAAAGGTTCTGTTTTGGGCGTGTGTTAGGTTTGGAGATCTGAGAATAGTATAAGCTGGGGTGTAAACAGCATGTAGAAGGGCTGAAAAAACCTACAGGGCAGGGTAAGATCAGTTGGAGAGAAACTGAAGACAAGAGCCTGGGACACGCCAAGACTGACTGGGTGAGAAGAAGAGTAGCCAGCAGAAGAGGTGACTGGGGGCACCCAGTGTAGGAGGATATTCAGGAGAGCGCACAGTCATAGAAATGGGGAGGAGAAAGTGTTTTAAGAAGGAAGGACAACAAACTGGGTTAAATGCTGCTGGAGGATTGAGTAAGAAAAGGAAAAAAACCTCACAATTGGATTTAACAGGAAGTATATTTAAATAAAGACATAAGAAAATATGAACTAAAAAAGGCATTTGATCTTGCTGAGGCTATCACTTTTAAAGCTGAAAAATTTTAAAGGAGAGTCTCAGCAAAATTCCTGAGGTATGCTTATTTATCAGGCTAAGTACATTTTTGCTTCCCTTCTCAAAGAAGAGGATGGAAGCAATGACTGGAGAGTGTCCTTCCGAATCTTCCATTCCTATCCTGTAGAGAGGGGAGTCTTCCTTGGCAATAGTGTGATGGTATTCAGAATTCACATGGAAAGAGGAGTGGCTCAGCCCCAAAGACTAAAAAGTTTACTTGCTCCACTTGATTGTGATGCATGAAAGTCCTAACAGACTCATGTCTAAACGAACTCTAAGCTAGAATTTTCCTTATCTAACACAAGGGCCCAAGTGAAAGGAAAAAACTGCCCGAAGGAGGAGACCACAACCATGCCCTTGGTTGGAGAGCATCTTTCTGGCACACTTTCTTTTCCAAGGCTGCAAACTCTCACTGTCAGACTCCAGCCTGCATCCCACTCCGGTGGTATAACTAAGGAAAAAACTAAGGAAAGTGATCTAAGTCCCGCCCACAGCTGTGCCAACTTGTCTCTGTCTCCTCCTCACTTCCCACCCCTTACCTGGGTCATTTTGTCCACAGAGACTGGAATTCCGTCGATGGTGAGAGGCGGCAGCTCTGAGTTAACCTCCTGTGGCGCAGGGGCGTGTTCTGCCAGGGCAGACTCCAGGTCTTCCAGAATCATGCTCTTGTACTTACGCACCTGCAGGGAATTAAGGGCAGAAGTAAACAAGATGCCCAACAACCAGGGAGGGTTGGTGCCAGGCAACTAGAGAGTGGGTGGGGCTGGCCTCCCTCAGCCACTGCAGTGCCCTAAGAACAAACATTTCTACAACTAGCAGACAAAAATACCCGCTGGCCTCAAAGACACCACACTGTGCAGAATTAAATGAAAAGATGATGAAATTATAGGTAACAAAAGTAGAAAGGGGCCAGTGGAAAAAGTTTTACAGAAATACTGCTTGTCAGTTAAAATCACGTGTTCTCAGTCAATGCTGGACCTGTCATCTGATCCAGAGCTAAAAGGAATGGCAGTCATTAGTCTGCACTTCCCAGGCCATCTGATGAAACCTAACTATGGCAGTTAATCACCAAAATCATTTCCAAAATCACCAAGTACTTACGTGTCTAAACTCTCAGCAATCTATTCAAAACTGCCACTATACTTCTCTAAAGCCAGACTACCAAACAGGAGAGTCAAGTGCACAAGAGGCTGGACTAAAAGGCATCAGAGAAATAAAACAAGAGGTGTTCATTGTAGTTGGGTGTCAAAGGTGCCACTATCGGGAAGGCCCAGGGACAAAGAGAGCCCCACAGGTCAAAGTTTTCCTCCTTCCTGGTGACAGAGGTGAACTTCAAATCCATGACGCTTCTGCAGCTCTGACAAGCCCAGGTCTGACCGGGTTATTGTTTCTGTGACTCCACTTCTTATACTGCCAGTGAAAGGTCTCTCAAAAGACAGAGAACTTGACAGCAGCACATTTGTACATGCACACATTCTTCTATCATGAGCAGCAATGGCAGACAGAAACTGGATCCTACAACCACCGAGAATGCATTCATTCACTTACAAGAATACACAAGGGGGATGAGGACACCTTTGGGAGTAACAAAGAAGCCATGGAGTTATAGAAATGTGATAAGATGAAATAGGAAATTAACTTGTTTTCATGGCTCAAGCCATCTTAGAAAAAAAGAGAAGAAAAATTTAGGTTTGCCCAGAAATTACAATGCTTGAGTGCTGGGTTGTCTGCTAAGTGGGCTGAACTCTCAATAAGAATACACTTCCTTGTAAGTATCTTGTTTAGAAGATTAAAAAAAGAAGATTCCATACTCTTACCTCAAGCATGTGGGAAAGAAGAAATTACTGTGGGCCAAGCAGTACAACTTTTGCAGTTACAGAACCTTCCAGATAGGTCAATAATGGAGGGGATGAAAGAAAAACAGTGGAAACATGTGGAATCATTATTAGTCAAGAGATTCAGTTTTACCCTAGCTTCTCATAAAAAAGAAAGTTTCAAAAACTATTACCAATATACTTACTATAACAAAAACAGCTGGTCTTGTCATGGCAACTTTAAGGATTTATATTTTCTGCTTTCTAGGTTTCTTATAAGCCTAGGCTCTGGTCTTTGAACTTTACATGTATCAGGTTAAATCATTGTATTGGTATATAGGCCAGAGTAAGAGTGAATGATAATAGTATAGAAATAAATTTCACTGTGCTACAAACACCTGGCATTCAAAGACAGGAAATCATTAGATTATTACTATTACATTACTAGCTAGTTCCAGCTCATTTCAGCCATTTTTATGAGTCAGTAAAATTCTGAATATCCAGGCATTTGCTATCAGTACTATATAATCCCTTCAAAATATCTTGAGTTTAAAAAAAAACAAATGTTGGTTGAACATCCTTCATGGTAATTACAACAAAACAACTTCAGGTGTGACCACAGTATTTCTAAAGTTATATAAGTAAAGTTAAGTAACTTTCCCAGAGTTATAACACTAGTACTTCAATTCTATCTGATCTATCAATTCTGAGATGCCTATTTGTTCACCTTTATGAGTCCTCTGAAATTGGGACACTTCTTAAAATTACTGTAAGCCAGCAATTTACAGTATGGTTGTCACTGCCAGCACATACATGAACATGGCTGTTATCCCTGGGGCATGACCACAACTGCTTGCCTTTTTTAACCAACAATCTATTGAGCGTCATTTGAGATAGGAATGTGGATCTTGGATGTTGTCTGATAACTTCCCCAGTGATCTTCCTGTAAGATCAAGAAGCACTGGCATCAAACTTATCACCACTTAGAAAAAAGTCTGAGACAACAGCAGAGCACTTCTGAAAGAAATGAGGCACCAGCCATGCTCTTGATGGCACAGAGCACATTATCACATGAAACCACAGACAACGATGACTTTGACACACAAGAAGCAATTCAGAAGAGTTGGACTCTGGATATGAATAAGTTTTAGGAACATCAATCTATTTCACTTATATTTTCATTTTTATGTATACACAAAAACAATATGATTAAAGTCTAAGTAATCCTGAAAGAGTTCTTTTAATAAGTATAAAATAAAAATTCTAAGTGATAAGCATTGTGTCTGTCAGTTTTTTCTTTCTTCATGGTATGTAAATAATCCATCTTATAATTAATGGTGTCAGACATCATAAAACACAGGTTGGTTTGTTTTCCAACTTGCACCATCTATTCCAAAAACCATAGCTTAATTTGTCACTTCACACCGATATGTCACTGTCAACTAACTGGTTTCACAAATAAAACCACTTAAAAATAAAACCAGGTAGTCTATCAATCTCTCTTCCCCCAATTCATCCTGTATACCACTGCCATTTAAATTTCCAAAACACTGACTAATTATGATCAAATACCATTTACTGAATATTTACTATGTGGCAGGCACTGTAAATATTGTCTCAATTAATCCTTACATAATTTTGCAAGGAAAATACTATTGTAATACCCATTTTGTAGAAAATAAAATTGAGGCTTAATAAACTTAAGTAACTTCCCCAAATCATATAGGAATATAGATGGAAATCAAACTCATTTTTATCTAGCTCCAAAGCCTGTATGTTCAGCTACTTCATAGTCACTTATCTTTTTTCTCAAAAATACTCCTACAGTTCCCACTTCTTACAGGATGAAGTCCAAACTTCTTAGTCCAGCATTTCAACCTTTCCAATCGTTCTCTACTTTTCCATAACTCCTCCCACAGGGCCACTAGATACAGGTGTGCCTGCCTAGTCCTACAGACTATGTGAACGACACCCTCTTGAGTTCCCAGTGTACAGCCCACAGAGTCCTACTGGACAACTGTGTTCACCTTTCTCCCTCTTTAGCTGGCCCATCTCCTCATTAACTTTCACATCTAGCAAGTTCTTCTCTATCTCTGGGTCTTTAATTCTGCTTTTTATCCAAATATTATTCACTTTTCAAGGCCCAACTCAATTTCCACTTCCACTGAGAAAATCTCCCAAGAGTTCTTACCATAATTCTCTTATTCCTCTCAATTCCTACAGACTCAAATAATCATGTGTCACTCATATTGTTATATACACTGTGCACAACCAGTGTATGACATCACTGAGCACAGGAACTGAGTCTTTTGTTTTTTATTTTAACATGTATTATGAAATATTTCGTATATTCAGACAGGTACAGATAATACATTAACATTCTTATAATTACCAGAGATGGAGAATGTTTAGGGTGTTTACAGGGGCCATTAGAGTTCTTGGCACAGAAGGTGCTTGTTGAAGATTTAGGAATTGGCTACTACAACCATAAGGTCAATAGGCCTTCGGTCAGGTTGCAGAAACAGTGCCAGAAAAGATACCATAATTCTCTTATATACTTGAAGCTTTTCTGCATAGAAGAGGAATCTTCAGAAGGTCTCACAAAAGATTTTTAAAATTATTTTTTACCTATGAGCTCCTCTGAAATTAAAAAATACATTGTTATCTGAGGTGTGTGACAAAGAGCTGCCCAGTGCAGAGCTACCCTCAGAACTGTGACTGTGCTGCACAGCTGGCACCAAGCCAGCCACAGGCCATGGCCCAGCACGTTGTGTTGCTTCATCCTGTTCTCTCTCTAGCCCCACTGTCAGCCTCTTTCCTCTCCTGCCTCAGTCCAGATCTTTAGTATTCCCCTCTGCCCCCTGGATCTCTAGTCTTGAACCCTGAAACCTCAAAGGACTTAGATGGAATCCTTATCTCATACTTTACATCTAACAGTGTTAGCTATTTGTTGAATAAACAAATAGATAAGCAATAGGGCTCTTACTTTACTACTTTTTAAATTCCCTTCCACATGTATAACTTGAAGCCATTTTTAAAAACTTATATAAATAAGTTAATGACAGAACAAGAAATCATAAGCAGCTCCAGAGTCAACTTATCTACAGGAAGATAGAATTAAACAAAGGCAGAAGGATGGTGATAACCTCAGAGCCACCTCTTGCCTAGGTGACTGTGACTAATTTCTGTACCTGCAGAACTGGTTAGTCATATCTAGTACATTCTCATGTAAATGCTATGCATTATTGACTCTGAGGAAGGAGCTCTACCTTCAGAAACTCCCATGGTTCTTCTGAAAAAAAGAGATGCAAATTCTCTCTTTGTTCCTTAAGAAAACACTTCTAGGCCTATTCCTACAAAGCTCACAAGGGTATGTGATATGGCAGTAAGCCATGGAGAGAATGCTGTCAGCATGCAGAAACTCTGAAACCTACCATTTGCCAATGATTTTCATGCCAGCTCTCTGTCATTTGATATATAGGGGATGACAATCAACTTTAATTAATTTCTACTGCTCCCCAGTGAGGTAGGTATTATCCTTAGTTTATACATGAGGACACTGAGCCACATACCAGAAAAATCAATGTGGAGAACCACTCAAAAAATCAGACCTTAAAAACAGTTTCACAGACGTGGAGTTTGTAGCTACATAAGCCCACTCTAGTTAATACTAATTCATGGGCAGGACTGAATTAGCCTGTCAAAATGTTGATAACTATGTTTTACTATGGGAGCCACACCCTCACTAAAAATGATACTTGAAAGGTCCAGAACACTGAATGGAGTTGCTCTGGAGGTCTTTTAACTTGCTTTGTTTTAAAGAGCAGAGGGTTAAAAAGACAAAAGTTTTAAACTGCAGAGAACATGAGATCTGCAGGTAGTAATTTCAAGCAACTTAGAGAACTTTAAAGTTTCTGGGTAAGGGAATCTCAATCTCCATCGTAGTTAAAGACCCTTTCTGAGAGTTTACCTAGCTTTAAGTTATTTCATTACTATTTCATGTTATAGATAGACATGCCTTATGTAATCTCTGAACCTAGTGGCTCATCCATCCATCCATCCACTAAGTATTTATTATTCATCTATCACATGCTACATACTATACTAAAGAAGGGCTGGGGACAAAATGGCAAGCAAATTTTTCAGTCACAGTGTCCCATTTTGTGTATATTTCAACCTAGCGGAGAGGAGAAACACTACAGTCACAAAACTAAATGTGTAATTACAAACTGGGACAAGTTCTACAAAGGATGACACAACATAACTTCATAGATCTTTAAGTTCTCACGGTCTCAATTTGATCCAGTGTAGGATTAGAACTTAGAAACCAAATCTACATTTGTGAATTTCTGAGTGCTGCCAAATGTTTAAGGTGCTTTCTTCATTCAACAAATATTACTGAGCAACTACTAATGGCAGGCACAGTGATGGGATTGGGATCATAATGGATGAAGCAGAGTTTGTGCAAGCAAATAACAAAGACTTTTGTAGTTGGAGAGGACAGGAAGGCCAGAGAGTGGGGCATAATGAGGCTAGAGACAAGTAGGAGTCAGGCAGAGGACTCCTGCCACTGAAAAGGTAACTGGACACCCCAGAGATGATGGCTAGGATCATGGCAATAGCAAAAGAGAAAGTGGGCCAATGTGAGAGAGATTTAGAGAATAAACAGAGAACAAAATAATGGATGGGGTGAAGGAGAAAAGGAGGTGCCAACACTGGTTCTATGTTTCTGCCTTGCATAACTGATTAGTGGGAGAGATACTGGAAACAGACAATATATTATTTTTTGATAGGGGAGGAGAAGATTTAAGTTTACTTTTGCTGAACTTCAGCAGCTATTAAGATATCCATGAGATTTTTCTTTTTCCTATTCTCTTTCAGTCACAATCTTTTGGGTATATTTTTGATAATAACTGTTCTGTGTTGTGTCTTCAATATGTGTGGAAATAACCTTTCTTTCTTCTTTAAAAACTACATACAGGCATATGCATGTATTGATGAAGTTCGTCTCTTACCACCTACTATCTTTTGCTCACTCACTCGCCCCCACGGTGCTCTGATGGCCTTTTCTCTTGGTTCTGAAGGTCTGACCAGGAGAAGGGATAACCTTTGCCATTCATGAGCACTAGAATAATGTCCTTTAAAATGCCTCTTTCCCTCTCCAGAAAGAAGCTAGTAGTAGCTACAGTGAGTGCTTGCTTGTTACAATCATGCAGACCTTTCACAGGCCTGTGACAAACTGGAAGGCAGCTCTATTTGCTCCCCTTCAGAAGAAGGAGCAAGGACCAAGAAAATGAGATCAAATTTGAAACCTAGTAGTAAACACCCTGGACAAACCTATGGCAGATGTAATACTCTATCACCTTGAACACAAATCTCTGTGGTGCTTGAACCCTGGCTCTACTTTTCAGAAGTTGGGGCATCTTGGGCAAATCACTCAACCTCTCTGATTAAAATGAAAATAATAATAATATACCTACATCTTATGGTTAATGCCAGAATTACTATAAATATGTACACCTTAAAATTGTACAACTGTGCTATGCTAAACAAATGCTAGTTACGACAATCCTCTGCACTCAGCTATACTAGAAACATGTAGAAAATGCAGATTTACTTTTAAAGTAGGATGAAATTCTATGTATGGTTGGTTCTCTGACTTGCTTTTTTCACTTAATATAGTGTCACATCTGAAAATGCTAATAGGAAGACACATGCTTAATGGCAGTACAGCAGTCTCATCTATGGATGAGCCATCAAACCAACCCCTTATCTTTCAACTTTTAGGTGGTTCTCAATTTAAAAATATTACTATGAATAGTATAGTGACTAATATCCTTGCACATTTAATCAATTATTTCCTTAGGAAAAAATTTCAAAAGGAAGCTGGGTTAAAAAATATACATTTGGGGCACTTCTTTTTTTTATATATATATATTTTTCATTTTGGTATCATTAATCTACAATTAGATGAAGAACATTATGTTTACTAGGCTCCCCACTTCACCAAGTCCCCCCCAAATACCCCTTCACAGTCACTGTCCATCAGCATAGTAAGATGCTGTAAAATCACTACCTGTCCTCTCTGTGTTGCACAGCCCTCCCGGTGCCCACCCCACTATACATGCTAATCGTAATGCCCCCTTTCTTTTTCCCCGCCCTTCTCCCTCCCTTCCCACCCATCCTCCCCAGTCCCTTTCCCTTTGGTAACTATTAGTCCATTTTTGGGTTCTGTGATTCTGCTGCTATTTTGTTCCTTCAGTTTTCCTTTGTTCTTATACTCCACATATGAGTGAAATCATTTGGTACTTGTCTTTCTCCGCCTGGCTTATTTCACTGAGCATAATACCCTCTAGGTCCATCCATGTTGTTGCAAATGGTAGGATCTGTTTTTTTCTTATGGCAGAGTAATATTCCATTGTGTATCTGTACCACATCTTCTTTATACATTCATCTACTAATGGACATTTAGGTTGCTTCCTGGGGTACTTCTTATACCAGTTGCCAATCTGTCCTCCAGAAAATTACAGCAATTTAAATTGCCTGGTTGACATGCCAACACTGCAAGTGACACATGTTTTCATGTCTGCCAATATGAGCCGTGTAAAATGGTTCTTTGTTTTAATTCCCACTTCTTTGAAATATTTTGTTAGACATTTTTTATTTCCTCCTTTCATTTGTCTTTTTTCTCTTTTGTCGGATGTTTAAAAAGTGTAATTTTTCTTTATTTTTATATTATTGACTATATTCCTTATGTTATAGGAGTCTGTTTTGTTTATAATTTGTTTTATTTTTTTAAATTCCACATATAAGTGAAATAATACAGTTACTTGTTTTTGTCTTATTTCACTTAGTATAATATCTTCTGGGTCCATCCATGTTGTCACAAATGGCAAGATTTCATTCCTTTTTATGGCTGATATTCCACTGCATACATGTACCACATCTTCTTTATCCATTCATCTATTGATGAGCACTCAGGTTGCTTTCATATCAATTGTAAATAATGCTGCAATAAATATACGGACACATGTACATACCTTTTTGAATTAGTTATTTTGTTTTCTCTGGGCAAATTCCCAGACGTGGAATATTACTGGATCATATGGTATTTCTATTTTTAATTTTTTTGAGGAAATTCCACTGTTTTCTATAGTGGCTGCACGAATTTACATTCCCGTCAATAGTGCCTAAGGGTTCCCATTTCTCCACATCTTCATCAACACTTGTTACTTCTTGTTTCTTTGATACTAGCCATTCTGACAGTGTGAAGGGATAATCTGATTGTGGTTTTGATTTACATTTTTCTGATGATTAGTGATGCTGAATATTGTTTCATGTGTCTGTTGTTGATCATCTGTATGTCTTCTTTGGAAAAATGTCTATTCAGGTCTTCTGCCCATTTTTGAATGAAAAAATTTAAATATACAGAAAGGTGAAAAGAGTGGCAAAAGAAATGTCTCTACCACCTAGATTCAATAATTGTCAATGTTTTGGCATAATTACTTTATCTGCCATCTGTGTACACACACACACACACACACACACACGGTGGTTTTTGGGCCAAGCACTTAAAGTGTATTTTAGACACTGCAACACTTTTAAATACTTCAGCATGCATCTTGGAAAAATAAGGGCGCCCTCCTATAATATAATTATCAGATCCTACAAAAATATAATTTCTTAATATCATCTAATAGCTAATTCATACTCAACTATATCTTTGGATCTTTGTTACTCATCTTCTTACATTTTTATTGGTTTTTGAGAGCTCTTTATATATTAAGAATTTATATATTACTCATTAGTTCACTACTTTGTGATCTTGGACAAAATACTTAAGCTCTCAAATTCTCAATTTCTACATCTATAAAGCATAGATAACATACATGTACATCATAGGGTTATTGTGATGATTAAGTAAAAACCATAAATATATAGTACTTAGCAGAAAATAGGCACATTATAAACACTCAATAAATTGCTGTTATTATTTTGAACTTAGTTTCCAATTTGTTGCGAGCCATTTAATTCTTTTGTAGTGACTTACTATACACTCCAATTGTGGGCAAAGAGGTAACATGGGCAGAACATAATATAAAGAAATAAACAAAACCCTGGAAAATTTAAGAAAAATTTCAACTACTGTTAAAAGGCCAGTAAAATTTTCAATCCTCTTTCAATCAACTCCTAAAATTACAGAAAGTCTGGACTCTGAAATCTGTATTCCAAAAAAAAGGAGCCCTACTGAATTTTAATTTTTCCAGAGTTCTCAGCAGCCTCCAGCTAGAAGAGCAAAAAGGAAAATTAATGATGGTTTCAGGTAGGAGGACAAAAGGAAAGTATCAGTTTTTAATTAAATAACACATGCAAAGTGCTTATAACTATACCTACAGAAGCACTCAATAAATGTTAGACATTATTATAAAATCTAAATCTTACTGTTGTTAGTAAGAGATTATGTACAATACACTGCATAACTGATTATGGTAAACAATGGACTCTAATTCTTTAATACTGCCCTGTATACCAATGCATATTAAGGAATACTTTATATCTTTAAGGTTTAACAGAAGTCACCCAAAATAATATGGCATAATGTTCCTTTGAGGGATACAGTTTAATTACTTTTTCAACTTTGTATGTGTTTATTGTTCTACTGAGGTTTGCATATGTTTTGGTTAGTTTATTTTTTTACAAAACTATCCTGGAGGTTTTTAATTTGTAAGAACAGAAGTAATGCAAAGCATTTCCTTATAATTTTCGATCTATTTATTCCTGCAATTATTATTCTCATCTCATTTCAAAGACTGTATTTGTTTCCCTCTCCCTTTTTCTCAGTTATCATGGCAGAAGTTTTCCTATTTCATTGGACTTAGTAACACTTCTTGAATGTAACAATTCTACTTTATCTCTTTATAAACTCATTACTTTTTTTCTACATATTTACTTACTCTATTTTTTCTTAGACTTATTTGATTGTTTCCTTTCCAGCTTTTTGAATTAGATGAAAATTTACCTGTTTTCCCATCTTTTTTGTATGTAAAAAAATTAAGACAATGAATATTCCTTTAAATATCAGTTCAGATAATAACTCTTGTTTTATGTTGTTATTGTTTCTAAACAGTCTGCAAATTAAGTTTTTCTTGAGAAGTAATTTTACATTTCCATGTGGCTGCAAATTGTTTCCTGTTAATCTTTTGATATTAAGTTTTAAGTTTTCTGTAATGTGGTCAAAAATATAGCCTGGCTAACTTCTGCATTTTACAATTCATTGAGATTTTGGGGGGACCTAATAGTAACATATGGTCAATTCTTATAATCCATTCATGTAATTTTTCAAGTATGTTATATTCTCCCCTTATAAGGTTATCAAAGCTAGTGTATCTATCATTTGTATTAACTATGCTTATTTTATTATTCAGATTTCTATATTCTTATTTATATTTTTCTTCCTTGATCTGATTTGAGTAGGAAATATTAAAGTCTCCAACAACAATTGTGGTTTCTTTTATTTTCTTCTTACATTTCTAACTTTTTGATCTACATGCTTTGCTTTAATGTTATTTGAGGCATAACAGATTCATTATAAATTCATACTGCTTATCAATAGTAAATGACCTCTGGTTCTCAGTCAATACTAATTTGTCTTGAGAATTTGGCTTTCTCAAATATTAATACTGAAACCCCTGATTTACTTTTGTAGGCATTTGTCTATCATACCTTTGCATGTTACTTTACTTTTAACATTTTTTAACAGCTTTATTGAGATATAATTTATATACTATATATTAGTTTCCTATGGCTGCCACAAACTATCACAAACTTGGTGGCTTAAGACAATAGAAATTAATTTTCTTAGTTTTAGTGGGCTAAAGTCAAGGCTGTTGGCAGGGCTGGTCCTTCTGCAGGGTCCAGGGGAGAATCCATTTCCTTGTCTTGTCTAGCTGCTGTCTGGCCTGAATTCCTTGGGTCCTGACCTCTTCCTTGAACCCAACCTCTTGCTTCCACTAACCCATCTCCTACTTCTTGTAGCAATTGCCCTTTGTCTCCCCATACAAAAGACACTTTATTAGATTTAGGGGCTACCTGGATAATCCAGGCCAATCTCAAGATCCTGAATTTAACCATGGCTACAAAGTCTTTTTTGCCATGGAAGGTAACATTCAAAGGTTCCAGAGACTTGGACCTGAATATCTTTGGGGGTCATTATTCAGCCTACCATACCATACAGCTCACCCATTTAAAGTGTGCATTTAAACTTTTTAAGTTTATTGCAAGTGTATCATAATCTCATTTTAGAACACTTTCATTCCCCCTAAAAGAAACTCCATACCCACTGACTGTCACTCTCCATTCCCCCTTTACACCTCTCCAACCTGGCAACCTCTACTTTCTATCTCTCTAGATTTGCCTATTCTGGACATTTCACATAAATGGAATCATATATGTAGTATTTTGTAACTGGGTTCTTTCACTTAGCACAATGTTTTCTAGGTCCATCCATACTGTAGTATTTATCAGTACTTCATTCCTTTTTATTGCTGAAAAATATTTCTCATTATGGATAATACCATACTTTATCCACTCATCAATTGATGGACATTGGGTTGTTTACAAACTTTGTGGCTACTATGAATAATGCTGCTATGAACATTGTGTGCATACATTTTGTTTTCAGTTCTTTTGAGCAAACCTGGGAGTAGAAATGCTTGGTCATATGGTAACTTACATTTTGAGAAATCACCAAACTGTTTTCCAAAGCATCTGAATCATTTTACATTCCCAAGAGCAATGTATGAGGGTTCCGATTTCTCTAAATCCTTACCAACACTTATTACTGCCCATTTTTAAATTATAACCATCCGAGTAGGTATGAAGCGGTATATCTCATTGTGGTTTTGATTTTTCTTTCTCTAATGATTAATGATTATCATTAGTGCCCATGTGCTTGCTGGTTATATCTGTATCTTCTTTGGAGGATTATCTATTCAGATTCTCTGCCATTTTCAAATGGGGCTATCTGTCTTTCTATTG
Source organism: Manis javanica (assembly GCF_040802235.1). NCBI lineage: Eukaryota > Metazoa > Chordata > Mammalia > Pholidota > Manidae > Manis > Manis javanica. The sequence goes on from NC_133161.1 coordinate 21,759,903, forward strand.
TTGAGTTGTAGGAGTCACACTCTGGATCCAAGTTCTTTATCAAATTCATGATTTGCAAATATTTTCTATGGACTGTCTTTTCACTTCCTTGATGGGCATAGTTTGTAGCTACTTTGAATATCTGAGGGTCACTGTAAGCATGTTACTAAATAGAATAGAGTTGGGTTGTGATTTGGATTGTTGTTCCAGTGTGAAAGAAAACCTTTGTCTTTAACAAGGGAGTTTAACCCATTCATATCTGTGACTTATAACAAAATTAACTAGTCTTGCTTTATTTACTTTGCTCTATGCTTTATGTTTTATTTTATTTTTAAATTCCTTCCCTTGTTTTCTATCTTTTGTTTGCAGATTTGTTTTTTTCCTCTTTACTGCTCTAGAAAACATATTCTGCTTCTAATTCTGAAGGTATTTATTCTTTAGTCTATATTTATCAAACATCAGTCAATGGAAAGCCATCTACTGCTTTCTTTCTCAGTCTGGTCTACATATGACTATTCCTGTTTCACAAAGTCTATATCTTTTTGTATTCTATGGAGGACTCAGGACTCACTCCAACAGTTTCCTATAACTTTCTTTTGGATTTTTCATTGACTGATTTTCAGAGGTATTTTTCTGAGTCTTCCAGATGAGTCTTTTTCATAGGTTACATTACTAGTAGTTAGCAGTGATATTATTTTGAATTTTCAATACTGAAGAAAAGACATGCCTAGATTGCATGTTTGTCAACAGCATGACCCTAAGGGCTGCCTGTCAGGTGCCACTTTGAATTAGAAGCCTTCTACCACATTCTTCAACGGAAAGGTCCAAATATGCATCTCATTCCAAGGCCTCAGACATTTTGGTAAAACTCAAAAAGCAAACCTCAAAATAATTAAGAAAGAACTCACAGTATTTGTGTGTGAAAAAAAAACAAAGAACAAAAGATCATCAACTGATTACTAATTCTGAACTCTTGAAATGTTTACATTCAATATGTTCAATATGGGAGAAATCTAATAAATGTCATTTTAAGCTAATAAATTTATCCTAATAAAAACAAAATGCCGGGAGGAGTCAAGATGGCGGCATGAGTAGGGCAGAGGAAATCTCCTCCCAAAACCATATATATTTTTGAAAATACAACAAATACAAATATTCCTAGAAGAGAGACCAGAAGATACAGTACAATACCCAGGCAACATCTACACCTGCGAGAACACAGCACCTCATGAAGGGGATAAGATACAAGCTGCGGCCTGGCGGGAACCGAGTGCGCCCTGCACTCCAGCTCCCTGGTGGAAGGAGAGGAGTTGGAGCGGGGATGGAGTGGGAGCCCAGGACTGCTAAATACCCAGCCCTAGTCATCTGCACTGGGAGCACAGACACACAGTGCATGGTGTGCTGGATATTAGGGAAATGGAACAGTAAAACCTGCAAGTGGGTACCCACAGCCAGCGCCCCTGGAACAAAAGAAAAGTGAGTGCTTTTTGAAAGTCTTAAAGGGACAGGAGGCTCACAGCTGGACAGAAGCATCCCGGCACACTCAGCCCAGCAGCTGGGAATGCTGGGGAACTCCAGACGCCCTAACCCCATGGGCACAGCTCTGAGGACCCTCAAGGCAATAAACATCATCCCACCCGTTTCCCCTCCGGTGCGGCCCCACCATAGCAGAGCAGCAGCCTGAGACCAGCCGTGCCCACAGCGGTCGCACAGAGCCTCCAGGGCAGCTGCCAGGGCCAGATGCAGAGACCCCGTTAGTGCACAGCTGCCCAGCACAAGCCACTAGGGGTCGCCATTCTCACAGAAGAGGAAGACAACAAGCAAGCAGAAAGGGACTTTGTTCTCCCAGCTAACACACGTGCCAACTGCCTACGACTACCTCTATCGCCATGAAAACACAGAAGAATTTGATCCAGACCAGAATTACATAGACATCCCCTGATAGGGAACCTGGGGAGATAGATTTAACCAATCTTCCTGAAAAAGAATTCAAAATAAAGGTCATAAACCATGCTGATGGAGCTGCAGAGAAAAATGCAAGAGCTAATGGATAAAGTTGGGAGGGAGAATACAGAAATAAAACAATCTCTAGAAGGACTTAACAGCAGAATGGATGAGGTGCAAGAGGCCGTTAATGGAGTAGAAATCAGAGAACAGGAACACAGAGAAGCTGATGCAGAGAGAGAGAAGAATCTCCAAGCATGAAACAATATTAAGAGAACTGTGTGACCAATACAAACGGAACAATATTTGCATTACAGGGGTACCAGAAGAAGAAGAGGAAAAGGGATAGAAAGTATATTTGAAGAAATAATTGCTGAAAACTCCCCCAAACTGGGGGAGGAAATAGTTGCTCAGACCATGGAAGCACACAGAACTCCCAACAGAAGGGACCCACGGAGGACAACACCAAGACACATAATAATTAAAATGGCAAAGATCAAGGACAAGGACAGAGTATTAAAGGCAGCCAGAGAGAGAAAATAGAAAGGTCACCTACAAAGGAAAACCCATCAGGCTATCATCAGATTTCTCAACCTTACAGGCCAGAAGAGAATGGCATGATATATTTAATGCAATGAAACAGAAGAGCTGTGAAACAAGAATACTGTATCCAGCAGGATTATCATTTAAATATGAAGGGGAGATTAAACAATTCCAAGACAAGCAAAAGTTGAGGGAATCTGCTTTCCACAAACCACCTCTACAGGGTATTCTAGAGGAACTGTTCTAGAGGGAAGCACTCCTAAGGCTAAACAGATGTCACCAGAGAAAATAAAATCACAGCAAAGAAAGCAGACCAACCAAATACTAACTAAAGGCAAAAAGTAAAATCAACTACCCACAAAAGCAGTCAAAGAAAACACAAAAGAGCTCAAAGCAAAATACCTAACAAATGGAGAAGGAGGAATAAGAAGGGAGAGAAATAAAGAATCATCAGACTGTGTTTATAATAGCTCAATAAGCGAGCTAAGTTAGATGGTAAGATAGTAAAGAAGCTAACCTTGAACCTTTGGTAACCACGAATCTAAAGCCTGCAATGGCAATAAATACATATGTTTCAATAATTACCCTAAATGTAAATGGACTGAATGCACCAATCAAAAGATAAAGAGTAATAGAATGGATAAAAAAGCAAGACCCATCTATATGCTGCTTAGAAGAGACTCACCTCAAACACAAAGACATGCACAGACTGAAAATCAAGGGATGGAAACAGATATTCATGCAAACAACAAAGAGAAAAAAGTAGGTGCTGCAGTACTAGTATCAGACAAAATAGACTTCAAAACAAAGAAAGTAACAAGAGATAAAGAAGGACATTACATAATGATAAAGGGTTCAGTCCAACAAGAGGATATAACCATTATAAATATCTATGCACCCAATACAGGAGCACCAACATATGTGAAACAAATACTAACAGAATTAAAGGAGGAAATAGAATGCAATGCATTCATTTTAGGAGACCTCAACACACCATTCACTCCAAAGGACAGATCCACCAGAGAGAAAATAAGTAAGGACACAGAGGCACTGAACAACACACTGGAACAGATGGACCTAATAGACATCTATAGAAATCTACACCCAAAACCAACAGGATACACATTCTTCTCAAGTGCACATGAAACATTCTCCAGAATAGACCACATACTAGGCCACAAAAAGAGCCTCAGTGAATTCAAAAAGACTGAAATTCTACCAACCAACTTCTCAGACCACAAAGGTATAAAACTAGAAACAAACTGTACAAAGAAAGCAAAAAGGCTCACAAACACATGGAGGCTTAACAACATGCTCCTAAATAATCAATGGATCAATGACCAAATTAAAATAGAGATCAAGCAATATATGGAAACAAATGACAACAACAACACAAAGCCCCAACTTCTGTGGAACGCAGCGAAAGCAGTTTTAAGAGGAAAGTATATAGCAATCCAGGCATATTTAAAGAAGGAAGAAAAATCCCAAATGAATAGTCTACAGTCACAATTATCGAAATTAGAAAAAGAAGAGCAAATGAGGCCTAAAGTCAGCAGAAGGAGGGACATAATAAAGATCAGAGAAGAAATAAATAAAATTGAGAAGAACAAAACAATAGAAAAAAACCAATGAAACCAACGGCTGGTTCTTGGAGAAAACAAACAAAATAGATAAGCCTCTAGCCAGACTTATTAAGAGAAAAAGATAATCAACACACATCAACAGAATCAGAAATGAGAAAGGAAAAAATCATGACGGACCCCACAGAAATACAAAGAATTATTAGAGAATACTATGAAAACCTATATGCTAACAAGCTGGAAAACCTAGAAGAAATGGACAACTACCTAGAAAAATACAACCTTCCAAGACTGACCAAGGAACAAACAGAAAATCTAAACAGACCAATTACCAGCAATGAAATTGAAGTGGTAATCAAAAACTACCCAAGAGCAAAATCCCCGGATCAGATGGATTTACCGCGGAATTTTATCAGACATACAGAGAAGACATAATACCCATTCTCCTTAAAGTTTTCCAAAAAATAGAAGAGGAGGGAATACTCCCAAACTCATTCTATGAAGCCAGCATCACCCTAATACCAAAACCAGGCAAAGACCCCACCAAAAAAGAAAATTACAGACCAATATCCCTGATGAACGTAGATGCAAAAATACTCAACAAAATATTAGCAAACTGAATTCAAAAATACATCAAGAGGATCATACACCATGAACAAGTGGGATCCATCTTGGATGCAAGGATGGTACAACATTCGAAAATCCATCAACATCATCCACCACATAAACAAAAAGAAGGGCAAAAACCACATGATCATCTCCATAGATGCTGAAAAAGCATTCAACAAAATTCAACATCCATTCATGATAAAAATTCTCAGCAAAACAGGTATACAGGGCAAGGACCTCAACATAATAAGGCCATATATGATAAACCCACAGCCAGCATCATATTGAACAGAGAGAAGCTGGAAGCTTTTCCTCTGAGATCGGGAACAAGACAGGAATGTCCACTCTCCCTACCGTTTTTCAACATAGTACTGGAGCCACAGCAATCAGACAAAACAAAGAAATACAAGGAATCCAGATTGGTAAAGAATAAGTCAAACTGTCACTATTTGCAGATAACATGATATTATACATAAGAAACCCTAAAGAATCTACTCCAAAACTACTAGAACTAATATCGGAATTCAGCGAAGTTGCAGGATACAAAATTAATACACAGAAATCTGTGGCTTTCCTATACACTAACAATGAACTAACAGAAAGATAAATCAGGAAAACAAATCCATTCATAATTGCATCAAAAAGAATAAAATACCTAAGAATAAACCTAACCAAGGAAGTGAAAGACCCATACCCTGAAAAATACAAGATACTCTTAAGAGAAATTAAAGAGGACACTAACAAATGGAAACTCATCCCATGCTCTTGGGTAGGAAGAATTAATAGTCAAAATGACCATCCTGCCAAAAGCAATCTACAGATTCAATGCAATCCCTATCAAATTACCAACAGTATTCTTCAATGAACTAGAACAAATAGTTCAAAAATTCATATGGAACCAGAAAAGACCCTGAATAGCCAAAGCCATCCTGAAAAGGAAGAATAAAGTAGGGGGGATCTCGCTCCCCAACTTCAAGCTCTACTACAAAGCCACAGTAATCAAGACAATTTGGTACTGGCACAAGAACAGAGCCACAGACCAGTGGAACAGAATAGAGACTCCAGACATTAACCGAAACATATATGATCAATTAATACATGATAAAGGAGCCATGGACATACAATGGCAAAATGACAGCCTCTTCAACAGTTGGTGTTGGCAAAACTGGACAGCTACATGTAAGAGAATGAAACTGGAACATTGTCTAACCCCATACACAAAAGTAAATTCGAAATGGATCAAAGACCTGAATGTAAGTCATGAAACCATAAAACTCTTAGAAAAAAACATGGGCAAAATCTCTTGGACATAAACATGAGCGACTTCTTCATGAACATATCTCACCAGGCAAGGGAAACAAAAGCGAAAACGAACAAGTGGGACTATGTCAAGCTGAAAAGCTTCTGTACAGCAAAGGACAACATCAATAGAACAAAAAGGTACCCTACAGTATGGGAGAATATATTCATAAATGACAGATGCGATAAAGGGTTGACATCCAAAATACATAAAGAGCTCACACACCTCAACAAACAAAAAGCAAATAATCAAATTTAAAAATGGGCAGAGGAGCTGAACAGTTCTCCAAAGAAGAAATTCAGATGGCCAACAGGCACATGAAAAGATGCTCCACATCACTAGTCATCAGAGAAATGCAAATTAAAACCATAATGAGATATCACCTCACACCAGTTAGGATGGCCACCATCCAAAAGACAAACAACAACAAATGTTGGCGAGGTTTTGGAGAAAGGGGAACTCTCCTATACTGCTGGTGGGAAAGTAATTTGGTTCAACCATTGTGGAAAGCAGTATGGAGGTTCCTCAAAATGCTCAAAATAGAAATACCATTTGACCCAGGAATTCCACTTCTAGGAATTTACCCTAAGAATGCAGCAGCCCAGTTTGAAAAAGACATATGCATCTCATGTTTATCGCAGCTCTATTTACAATAGCCCAGATATGGAAGCAACCTAAGTGTCTATCAGTAGATGAATGGATAAAGAAGATGTGGTACGTATACACAATGGAATATTATTCAGCCATAAGAAGAAAACAAATCCTACCATTTGGAGCAACATGGATGGAGCTAGAAGGTATTATGCTCAGTGAAATAAGCCAGGCAGAGAAAGACAAGTACCAAATGATTTCACTCGTATGTGGAGTATAAGAACAAAGAAAAAACTGAAGGAACAAAACAATAGCAGACTCACAGAATCCACGAATGGACTAACAGTTACCAAAGGGAAAGGGACTGGGAAGGATGGGTGGGAAGGGAGGGATAAGGGGGGGAAAAAGAAAGGGGGCATTATGATTAGCATGTATAATGTGGGGGGTATGGGGAGGGCTGTGCAACACACAAGTAGTGATTCTGCAGAATCTTACTATGCTGATGGACAGTGACTGTAATGGGGTTTGTTGGGGGGACTTGGTGAAGGGGGGAACCTAGTAAACATAATGTTCCTCATGTAATTATAGATTAATGATACCAAAATAAAGAAAAACAAAAAGAAACAAAATACCATTTAAATCCAGACAGATCATAATTTTACTAATACTCAAAATTATTTCAGCCACAGAAAGAGTAGTTCACCTGGTATAAGTATATGTGAGGGTAAAATGCTATTTTTTAAAGTTAGCTATGGATAGGTATGTAATCCAAATATTCAACTGTATTTCAAAATTAAATGCAGAGTGCTAAATCAGTTCTTCAAGGAAATGCAAGGGATTTTAAATATGCAACTCAAGTATCAGCAGTCAATCAAATGCTCTCAGGTTTGCCTCATGTAGTTTTTATCTTGGAATTATCTACAATTTCGTTTCTGACATAAATCAGTAGTTTTTTTTTTTTAAACCCCGCAGTGGTTTCTTAGCGAACACAACACCATTCTTTCCATTGCATCTGGTAGGGTAAAATACCTTGTCAAGGGAAGCAGAAACAAAAATGATCCTTTATATTTTGATCTGCATTAATGTGGTTTGAAATTGTGCCAGACAGAGGATCCAGAGAATGTGAGCAACAATGCACAGAGAGCAAAGAGTATCTAAGCAAAACTCAGTTTTCTTACCACATTCTCCAAAGGTGCTGCACCAAACACTTTAAAGACAGGGTTGGGTTTGGAGGGTGAGATACAAAGGACAATAGCTTGCTGTCCCACTCGAGTAGTATATTCGTCTAATGTGGCTCGAAGTTTTCTGAATCAGAGAATGAAAAGAGAATAAAAACAGTTAAGAAGATAGAAACTGCAGTGACACAAATACAAAATTTACTTTGAGACAATTTATTCTGATTAAATGTTTTCTTTTACCTGAAATGTGAAAAAGGGAGTGTGAAGTTTGATAGCCCATTCAGCAGAAATACGTATACAGTTTTGTCCTGAAGACCAATGACTAGCCACTGATATAAGGGTCTATTACAGGACTACCTCAGGACATAGCCATGGCACAAAGCTGAACACAGTGACTATCATCCTTCCTGATCTTGGTAATACCAGAGGGGTTTTCTCTTACTGCTACTTATAATAATAAAGACTGATGCTGAGATGCCCTCTTACAGATGTTGTTATAACGTCTTCATGAGGCTTAAATTACCTACTTCTAATTTCTTTGACTGAAATTACTAGTTCAAAAACATTGTTTTCAGATTTCATTGTGCTGTAAACAATAATTCTCAGTCCTGCAGTATTTTACAAATGAGAATGAAGCAAAAGAACTTTTTCAAATATATCAACACTGGATGAAATAGAAATGCTTTTCTTTTCCTCTGAAATCATGGGAGATTATTTTAAAGTTCTTCATTCCATAATTCTCCTGGGAACATGGCCTAACTTTTAAAGGACTAGTGAGTCACACCAATTCAAATGAGGCTAAGTCAACATATCTAAAATAAAGTTTTCCATCTTTCTCCAAAACCATGTCCTGTTGTATCTATGACCCTTATAGCAAAGGTATTTCTACAAACAATACATTCTAATTTCTCCTGCCTATACTTTCATTAAAGGAAATGAGAAGAACTGACCATCTAGTGGTATATAACCTCTTCCTTTGCTGGAAACTACTGTTAAGGACTTTTTGGGTTTTTCTTCCAGTTTCTTCTAATCTTCTTAAATTAATATAGACTGTATTTTCTAGCTTTTGTCACATATCATTTACATGGATGCCACCCATTTGGATTCAACATTCCAATAAACATCTAGAAAATGTGGATACAGTGTTTAAAATACTATCCGAAAAAACTTCTGGAACATTTTATAGGCTAAATTTCTTATCCTATATATGAATCCATGTTGTGCAACCTGTTGAAATATTAAGTCTTCCATGTACAACACCTGTGTAATAATCTTTCTTGGCAACCTACAAATTCTTCAGAATAAAAATGAGCCAATATCCACATACCAAACAAGAAATGTGGCAGCATTCCTTAAAGGAATGGTCTATATACACTGTCTCTAATTTTTCTCTTACAATTCTCTCTTGAAGACATTCCCATCCTTTCATACTCAGTACTCCTTTGAAAACGGTTCTGTGAAGTTCAATCATGATCTCCATGTTGCTCAATCTAATGGCCAATTTGCACCTTATCCAACACATTAGCAACATTTGACAGAGTTGATCACACATCCTCCTTGAAACACTTTATCACACTTGATTTCCAGAATACCACTCTCAGTTTTCCTCCTGACTCACTGGTTGTTTCTTAGATTTCTTTGCTAGTTCCTTTCATCTCTCCAACTTCTAAAGCATAGAGTGCCTCAGGCCTCAGTCTGTATTCACTCCCTAAGTGATTTCTTCCAGTCTCATAGTTTTAAACACACCTGGTGCTTATATCTTCAGCCAAGATCTCTCTTTTGAATTCCAGACTCATATATCTAACTGCTTATTCTGTATATCCACTTAATGGTTAAGAGATCCGAAACCAAATGGATCAAACCATGGACCTTAAAATGCCCAAAACCAAATTCCTGATTCTGCCCTACCCTCACTCCCTATCTACTCCTCTTCCAGTAAGTGTCATCTTAATCCTTCCAGTAATTACACCAAAAACCCTGAGGTCACCCTTTAATCCTTTTTCTCTCTCACATCCCACATCCAATCCATCAATGAATCACAATGGTGTTGATTTCTGAAATATAGTCAGAACCTGACCACCTCTTGCCACCTTTGCTGCTGTTACAGTAAGTTTAAGACACTTTTGTTTCTGGCCTGGATTATTATAGTAACCTCCTAATTGAGCTCCCTGCTTCCATTCTTGTATCCCTAGAATCTATTCTCAATACAGCAGCCCAAGTGATCCTTTTAAATATTAAGTCAGATCTTAACAATGTTTTGGTCCAAAGAATTCATTGACTTTCCACCTCGCTCAGAGTAAGAGTCAAAGTCCTTTGACCAAAAGACTCCATGATGTGGCTCTCCACTATTACTCTGACCACCTCTCCTCTCACTCTCTCCCTCACTGTTCCTCCAACATGATCACCATGTTCCTTCCCATTCCAAAGCCTTTGTTCTTGCTATTTCCTCTGCCTGAAAAGCTCCTCCTCTAGACACCAAAATGGTTGCCCTTTCACTGACTTTAGGTCTCTGTTCAAAGGTTGCCTCAACAAAGAGGATTTTGTAGACCATCCCTATAAAAAAAGAGAAACTACTATATTCCCCAGTCCCCAAACCATTCTATTTTCCTTATTCCGCTTTGTTTTTTCCATAGCACTTATCACCATCTGACACATTTGTTTATTTTCTTTTGCTCTCCTCTAAAACATGAGCTCCTTAAGGAATTTGTTTCCCTCACTGTTATATTCCTAAGACCTATAACAATGCCTAGCACATTGCAGGCATAAATTTACTCTGAAGCAATTAATGTGATATTATATATCTGTTAATCATATTTCTAGTTTCATTTACTTAACTTTATAAGAGTATTTTTAAATCTAATTCTGTCATCAAGAAATATTGCTTGGTATCCTTGGTGAACCTAATAACATGTTTTACCTCTACCATCCATCCCATGAAGTATTTGAGGAACAGCAACAATATGGATAAGGGAGCCCTCACCGAAGCAAACGTGTTTGCTGTCTTTTTCGGATAGATGGATTAGACTCAAACACATGAGGCCGTTTCCGTTTCTTTCCTGTTGCCACAGCAGCAGCAGCGGCCATTCCCACAGGACCTGAAATAATAATGTGCGTGCTGAGATCAGGCAGAACCTGTTAACTGTACAAGACAAAAATAGTAACAAAAAAGGTAGCATTTATTTCCTAATATGTTATCAATATTTTCCTGATATTGTTGACATACTTTACTATTGTTCAACATGAATCATATTTTAATTTATCAATAAAATTAAGTGACTCTTTTAAAAAAGTGAATGGCTTTCACCTCCCCACCACACATACCAGCTTGAAGTTTATATAACATTGTTTTTCACTTTGTTTTGTTTTGCCAGCATGCCCTTACTGTCAAGACAAAACTCTCAGAGGTGCTAGATGAAGTTACAGCATTGAGAAGAAGAGCTTGCCAAAACAAAAAATCACATTTCAAATTTCAATTCCATCCCTGTGCCCCTCTTCCCATTACCCCAGGACACAGCCAAATTAAGGAGATAACCACTCCGACTTGGAACTCCTACCTATAAGAGGAATATCTGGAAGAGTATCATCTTAAATGGAAATTTTTTTCTTGTATATCTGAGAACTGTGCACAGAATGGAGCTGCTGACAAGGCGGTCCAGGTGATGAAAGCATCCTGGCAGGAAAAAGTTGAAAACTGTCCCATTCTAAAGAAGAAATGTTAATAAAAGTTGGTCTGACTTGCCCTGAAAACTAATGATTAAAATAAAGGATAGGCCCTAGGAACTATTAGGGTCTCTTATTCATGGAATCTCAATATATCAAGGACATTCCTTTGTTTTTTTTGAACAGATAATCTACTTTTATCCTTACCTGTAAACCCTTTAATAGGCTTAATGAAAATTAAATTGCTCACATTTATACTGGCATATATGTTACATATTGTCTAAGTGGCTCCCTGAAGCTCTAGATGAGCCTCTCTGCATGTTGCTTGGTAGTATAATGAGTCTGACTTAAACTGTAAAGAGCACCAAAGCAAGTCAAAAAATAAATTAATGCTTTTTAACCCCCTTCCCATCAGAAACAATTGATAGAGGGAAAAATCTTATTGATGCATTTTTTCCAATATATATATTTTAATTGTGATATAAACACTTAACATGAGATCTACCATTTTAACAAATTTTTAATTATACAATACAGAATGTCTAAATATAGGCACACATTGTACAGCAGATCTCTAAAACTAATTCACCTTGTATAACTGAAACTTTGGACCTATTGAATAATGACTCCCCATTTCCAAGCCCCAGCCCCTGGCCACCACAATTCTTCTCTCTGCTTCTATTAGTTTGACAAGTTTAGATACCTCATACAAGTGTAATCATGTAATATCTGTCCTTTGGTAAGTGGCTTATTTCATGTAACATAATGCCATCAAAGTTCATCCATGTTGTTGCATATGACAAGATTTCCTTTTTTTCTTTTTTTATTAAGTTATTATTGATATACACTCTTATGAAGGTTTCACAACAAAAATAATGTGGTTATTACATTCACCCTTATTATCGAGTCCCCCCCATACCCCATTACAGTCACTGTCCATCAGTGTAGTAAGATGCCACAGAGTCCCTATTTGTCCTCTCTGAGCTATACTGTCTTCCCTGTGGCCCCACACACACCATGTGCACAAAAGATTTCCTTCCTTTTTAAGGCTGAATAGTATTCTATTGTACACACACACACACACACATTTTATCCCTTTATCTGTCAACGGGCACATGGGGTGCTTCAACAACTTGGCTATTGTGAGTAATGCTGCAAAGAACACGAACACTGCAAATACCTCTATGAGATCCTGATTTCAATTATTTTGAATAAATATCCAGAGGTGGAATCTCTGGATCATATGGTAGTTCTATTTTTTTTTATTTTCGGAAGAGCCTTCATACTGTTTTCCACAGAAGCTGTACCATTTTATAGTCCCACCAACAGCATACAAAGGTTCCAATTTCTCCACATTTTCACCAATACTTATCTTTTGGTTTTTTTGATAATAGCTATCCTAAGAACTGTGAGGTAATATTGCATGTGGTTTTGATTTGGATTTGCCTGATGATTAGTGATACTGAACATCTTTTCATAGATCTGTTGGCCATGGTATATTTGTATTCTGTAGGGAGATGTCTACTCAAGTCCTTTGTCCATTTTTTAATCAGGTTATTTGTTTTTATGCTATAGAGTTATAGGAGTCTAACCCTTTATTATTAAGTCTTTCAAATACATAGCAAAGTCAAAAGAATTTTACAGTGAATATTCATATATATAATACCTAGACTATACGATTAACATTTGATTATATGTATCTATTCATCTTTCTATCCATTCATCAACCCATAATGGTTTTTTTAAATGCATTTCAAAGTAAACTGCAGTATGATTTACCTAAATATTTCAGAAGGAATATCTTTAGCTAGAGTTCAATATTTGTTTACAATTGTGAAATTTTTGTATAATAAAATGTACAAATCTTATGTGTATATTCTGCAAATTTTTTTTTTTAGATAATTATTTTTTATTGAAGGGTAGTTGACACACAGTATTACATTAGTTTCAGGTGTACAACACAGTGATTCAACATTTATATACATGATAATTCTAGGTACCAGCTATCACCATACCAAGTTGTTACAATATTTTGACTATATTCCTTATGCTATACATTACATCCCGGTTACTTATTTATTTTACAATTGGAAGTGTGTACTTTTTTAAAATTTTTTTTCTGTGAGGGCATCTCTCCTATTTATTGATCAAATGGTTGTTAACAACAATAAAATTCTGTACAGGGGACTCAATGCTCAATGCACAATCATTAATCCACCCCAAGCCTAATTTTCGTCAGTCTCCAATCTTCTGAAGCATAACGAACAAGTTCTTACATGGAGAACAAATTCTTACATAGTGATATTCTGTAAATTTTGAAAAATGTATATACCTATGAAACCAATTCTCTATCAAGATATGTAATAACACCATCACTATAGAAAGTTCTTATGCTCCTTCCCAGTCAGTTCCCACATTACCTCCCACAGGAACCTATAATTCCAGTATTTTTCACCCTACACTGGTTCTTCCAATTTTGGAACTTCAAAGAGTGGAACTGTACATGTACAGTAAGTGTAAGGTTTCTTTCACTTAGAATAATGTTTTTGAGATTCCCCCACATTGTTATATGTGTAGCTTATTATTGCTGAATATTGTTATATATCAGTAGCTTATGATTGCTGAATAATATTCCAAAGTATGAATAAACCAGTTTATCCATTATCTTCTTGATGGACAATCAAGCTATTTATAGGTTTAGGCTCTTAGGAGCAAAGCTACTTAATTTAGTTAATTAATTTATAAATTCAGTACAATTCAAATTAAAATCCCAATATGGGGGGATTAAATAAATCAATGTAATTGAATTAATCATTCACACTCTCCTGTATCAGAAGACAAGAGGTGGGAAAAGGATGGACTATTAAAAATATGGAGTTGGGACAACTGATTGTCAATATGGAAAAATAATGCAACTAGATCTCTACATCATATCATACACAAAATTAAATCCCAGGATTAAAGACCAAATGTAAAACATCAGTAAAATAAAACAAACCAACAAAAATCTTTATAGCTTCTACAATAAACTACTAGATTATTTATAAACTCAGGGTGTAAGACGAATTTCTTAAACAAGACTGCAAAAGGTTAAACTATAAGTTAAAAGACTGATAAATTTCACAATAATAAAAATCAAAACCTTTATGGACAAAAAGAAATGACAAATTGAGGGAGGGAGTGGGTAACAAACAGGGAGAAGATAACTACAATATATATTACTGAGAAAAGAATAATATTAAAGATATATCAACTCTTACAAATCAACAAGAAAAAGACAAACAACCTACTTGGAAAATGGACAAAGATATAAAAAGGAAATATGCAAAAGAATAAAAGTGAATAGTCAATAAAGATCTGAAATAGTGCTTTATCTTGTCTTCCTGTACTGGCTGGAACCTCAAGCTAGAGAAAAGCAAATTAAACCAACAGTGAGATACTATTTCATACCAATCAGACTGGCAAAGATGAAAAACAACTGACAATACCAAATGTGATGAGATGAGAAGCAAAAGGCAGTCTGCTAGTACACTGCTTGTGGGAATTAATATAATGATTTAGAAAGACATATGGATATCTAGTAAAGTTGAAAATGGCTATCTTTGTCTTCCAACTCTCCTCCTGGTACGCCCTCAAGCAGTGTTTCTCAAATAGCAGATTTCCGCCCTTTGGTGGCTCATGAGCAGTATTTTTTAATAAAACAGAATAAAGTGAAAGAAATGAACATATCAGCAAGAGTGTCAGTTGCAGTAGGGGTAGGTATTACTTCCTGTGAAATTGTTATTGCAGTTTTATGTGCATTTGTTTATTCTAGATCACAATGTCAAATGTAATAGTGTGGGATATTGTCAAACCAAGGCCAAAGAAACTCACCATGTGCACAAGAAAACATATAAATAATTTTCATTTTCTGTAATTGTAGTAGCAAAAAATTATGAACAACCTAAGTGTTCTAACAATATATGAGATATTCAGACAGTGAATGAATACCAAATAACAGTTCAAATGAAAACATACAGTCAAATTACCAAATTTCAGAAAAATAATACTGAATAAAATAAACATAATGTTACAGAAAGATAGGATTAGAGTGAGATCATATAAAACTTAAAACATGCACAACAATGCTAAGTATTGTTTATGATACATACACATACAGCAAGAACATAAAAGAAATCAAGAGAATGATGAAGGCCATATTCAGAATAGTGGCTACAGAGTTTCAGGGAGGAAAGGGAATAGGATTAGAAAAAACAGCAACCCTTTACCCCTCCCTCTCCATTTACCTTACTTTATTATTTTCTTTAGAGCACTCAGTGCTTTCTGGAAATTATTTTATTATTTGTACCCTTCTCCTCACCACTGGTTTGTAAGCTCCTATAGGAGCAAGTTCTTACCTGTTTTGTCATAATATCTATATACAGTGATATAGAGTATACAGTAATTCCTCAATAACTGTTGAATGATTAAATGGTAAATTATTTCTACCAACCTGGCCTCAGTTTCCACATTTGTCATATGCAAAGGTTGGATTAAAGTCCTTTTCTAATCTTAACACTATGATAATGCAGTACAGTCATACAGCAAAACAATATATCAAAGCATCTTTATTCCTAGGACAGAAGTTGACCTGGATTCACTATGTTAGGATGCCCTCTTCTGGGAAGTACAAAAATTTCAAAAATAAATTTTACAAACATTCCATTAAGTCTTATTTTTAAATTTACCACTGCAGAAATACACAGTGGATAATAACTGACAGTAATAAGATTATTATTTACTGCATTTATCTCCTCCCCTTAATTACAGCATATACTAAAAAGACATAGTACTTTGGCCATTCCTGATAATTTTTTCCTGTTCAGCTGTTCCTAAATATCTTTTAAGATCAATGTTCCTTATACAATATTAAACCCATTCAGGCATAGTTTACATGGAGCCTTCCACAAGGTGCTAATGTAAATAGCAAAGAGAATGGTATAAAATATAGTCCAGCTTTAAGTAATTAAGTGGCCCAGAAAAATCTCAAAACCTTAAATTAGATTAAGATGATCCAAGATTTCTGGTACTCTCAGGTACCTCAGAGAAGAAAACAAAAATCCTCTCTAGAATATGTTAATATTATTCTAGATCCCAAATTATTTCTAAACATAATTTCCCAAACATACCACTAAGCATTTGTTCAAATATAACCAATATATGAAGAGAAAAACCAACATGAACAAGAGACAGCATTAACACATAAGAGAAAAAAACTCACAGGCACTTCAGAGTAGAATAACCAATGGATTGTAAAATCATAATGCTTACTTTACTCATGGAGATTAAAAAAAAATTTCTACCACAACTGGAAACTCTAATACACAAATTTGGGAAGAATAAACACACACTAAAAATTCTAAAGCTAGAAAATAAAACAAAACTATTAACTATTACCAAAATTAGCAACTCAATGGACAGATTTAAAAGCACCCTAGACACAGCTGAAGAAAAAAGTAACAAATTGAAAGACTGACAGTCTAAAGAAATTACATAGAATGAAGCATAATGAGATAAAAGGATGATAATACAGAATAGAGAGAGGGTCAGAGACATTAAAGACTCAGTGGGAAGACTAACATATTTAATTGGAGTCACAGAAGGAAAAAAAGATGGAATGGAGTAGAAGCAAAACCGAAGCAAAAATCTAGTGGCTAAGAGTCCAGAATTAATGAAAGACATCAATCCAAAGATTCAAGATGATTAAAGACTCCCTAAACAGAATAAATGAGAAGAAATCCAGGGCCAGATATACAACAAAAACTAGACAGAGAAAATCTTAAAAAGCAGTTGGGAAAGGAGCCTTTGTAAGAAATAATCTTCAAAGGAGCAGCTGTGAGAGTCAAACATAAGACACCATAAGACAGTGGAATAATACCTTCAATATGAAGAAAGAAAATAACTGCCAACTTAATTCCATACCCAGAGAGAACATGCTTTAAGACTGAACGGTAAGTAAAAACATCTCAGAGAAGTAAAAACTAAGAGACTTTGCCATTAGCAAATCCCTGCTGAAGGAATACTATATGGTATCTTTAGGCAGAAGAAAAATTCTCAGAAGGCAAGTTGAATATAAAGGAAAAAATAAACATATATAAAATGAAAATACTGCCTTGCAGGTCTTAAAATATACAATGAATTAATACACAAAACAACAACATATAGGTCAGGAGCAGGGGAATGAAATCCAAGTGTTCTAAGAAACTTGCATTATCCCCGAAGAGGAAAAAAGTAGCAATTACATAAGACTTTGAAATAAGTGAAGAATATATGTTATAATTTCTAGGGATATTATTAATGGTAAAAGTGTATGTAAAAATGAAAAACAAAACTTCTCTAACACTCTAAAAGAAAACATGATGGAAAATTAAACAGAACTAGTGGGACAAAGAGAAACCATATAGTAATAATTTTAAATTTAAATATATTAGTGGTAACATTTTATGTAAACAGAATAAACGCTTCAGTTAAAAGTCAAAAGATTGCTAGGAGAAATAAAAAACAAAACCCAAGTTATATGACTAGGATGGGTTCTAGAAGTTAAGACTCAGTATTAATATAGACACACTGCAAGTGCAAGGCAAAAAAAAATTTATGAATATGTGATAGATACGAAGATAAATGTTGAGAGTGCCTGTGGCCTAGATTCTTCAGATATGCACAGTATCAAAATTAAGTAGAAAATGAAGAGCTTCCAATCTAAACATTACCTGCAGCAGCCAGATGGGCTGTTACTTCATCAGCTGCTGTGGAGTTGAGTATATCTGAATCATCATAAGAGGTGTCCTCAGGAGATGAAGGTGAGTCTTCATCAGCACTCAGCATACTGTGCTCAGTGTAGGTGGCCACATGGACCTGCTGTACTTGCTGGGCCACTGCATGGGCTTCTATGGTAGCCATGTGTTCGGTTTGGGTCACTCCGTGTTCCTCCATGAAGATTTACTGTCAGAAAAAAGTCAAAGAACAGGATTCAATGTGTAATGTAACACAATGCTTAAGCTATGAGAGATTTTCCTCACCAGCAGAGAAAATCTCCACTTTCACTACATACCCTCACCACACCAAGTCATAGGAAATGGGAAGCAACATTCAAATATGACCTAAAAATGGCAGAATATTTTCCTCATGTAAAACCATTTTGAAGGACATTTACTAATTTTACACTTCAGGTCACAAAACAGTAAATAATGCTGGTATGACACAGAACAATAAAAATATAACAATGAAAAGATATTCAAAAGACCCCAGTGACTTGCATTTGACATTGTATATAAACATAAAACAATTACTAAATGAAACACTTTCCATTTTTTTGCATTACATACATATATGAGGTTAAACTTTTTTTCCCAAAAATACAACCACTCAAATTGGCTTTTCTGCTTATAAAACTGCTTCTTGAAAACCCTGAGATGAGGCAGTAATATAAGTAGTAAGATAAAAGTCTGCTCTTCTACTGCACTTACAATCTTCTATCCCCATAACCTATATAGAGAATTGTATCTTTTTACTTAAAAATTTTTGAAATACACATACACATATGGTTTAAAATAAAAACAGGTTCATATTACACATATTATTTTGTAGTTTGCTTTTTTTATATTACAATATATTTGGACATTTTTACATGTCAAAACATACATATTTACCAGAACTTTCTAAATAGCTGTCGAATACGTCACTGTAATGGATGTGCCACAATTATGCAGCCAGTCACCAAGTGATACAAAGCAAAGCTGCCTCCTTACTTTTCCTATTATAAGCATTAGTGCACTAAACATCCATGTGTACAAAATTTTGCATGTTAGGTCTCCAAAAATCTTTTAAAAATTGCTGTATGACTGATCCAGCAATTTCACTTCTGGTTAGATACCCAAAAGAATGGAAAGCAGGGTCTTAAAGGGCTATTTGTACACCCATGTTTATAGCAGCATTATTCACAATATCCAAAAGGTGAAAATAACCCAACTACCTGCTGATAGAGGAATGGGTAAACAATTCACAACAAATGTGAATGGATAAACAACAGTGGAATATTATTCAGACTTTAAAAGGAAGGAATGCAAATCAGGAATAGAGGAGAATATCCTCAGCTTCATTTAAAATAAAATCTTTGGCTACTATCATACTTATGGTGACAAACAAGAAGTGTTCCTGCTATGATCAAGAGTAAGGCAAAGATGTTCCCTCTCACCCTCACATAATATTGGAAGTACTAGTTAATGCAGTATGACAAGAAAAGAAAATAAAAAGTATACTGATAGGGGAGAGAAAAAAAGTTGTTTAAGTCAAGATGACACGATTGTCTATGTAGGATATCTAAAAGACTTGACAACAACAAAAATCCAAAACTAGTAAGTGATTATTATATTAAAGATGGCGGCGTAAGAGGTGAGACAGAGGCCTCCTCCTAAAACCACATATAATATGAAAACATAATTAATACAACTAACCCTGAAAAAAGCAACAGGAAAGAAGGCTGCGCCAGGCTACATACACCTGGAGAAAAGAAGAGACCTCATGGAACAGGGTAACGTACCAAAACAGTGACCCAGTGGGACCCAAGCCCTTCCCCCACCCCAGCTCACTGGCAGGAGGAAGACAAATGGAGCGGGGAGGGAGTGGAGGCCTGGGACCGCTGAACACCTAACCCTGGAGATCTGCTCTGGGAGCACAAACCTATATTCCATGGTGCTTTGGTGATTAGTGGGGTTGGAAAGCTAAGACAGGCGGAATAATCGGAGAGACTGAGATTCCAGCCACTTGCGGAAAACAGGGTTTCACATCTGGCTGCTCTAGGATAAAAGAAAGGTGGGTGGTCTGAGAGACTTCCTAACAGCAAGTGGGCTGCTAAAGGGGCAAGGAGTACACAGAGATTACTGCTAAGGAGAAAAAACAGGTAGACAAAATTATCCAGGCTCACTATGCCCAGAAGGTTGGGAATTTTCAGGAGCTACAGGTGCTCTATCACCCAGGCAGGATATGCAGTTCCAAGGTCCCCCACCATGATACACAGCCTGCTGCGCCTTCTTCCTGGCCAGTCCACACCTGGCTCACAAACTGGCAGCCCCTGCCCTGGCATCAGACAGCCAGAAGGAAGTTCCACCTAAGGCAACTACTAACCCAAAGCATAGAGGCTTGCACCTATGTGTTTGGGCCACTGGTTCTGGCAGTGGAGACAGGCATTAACAGCTGGGAAGCAGAAAACAGCTCTTTCCTCCTCCCCAGGCACCAGCACCTCCCCCCCAGGTACTCCCCTGCGACCCCCGACATCGCTCCAGGGGCCGAGCAGCTCCAAACAGGTAGAGCTTCTGGGCACTAGAGGGCACCACATACAAACCTGAAATGTCAAAGCAACCTGATTCAAACAAAAATTCCTCAAACACCTGAAAAAGGATCAAGTGAAACTGACATTGTCAATTTTCCTGAGATTTCAAAATAAAAATCATAAACATGCTTACTGAGGTACAGAAAAATATTCAAGAACTCAGGAACGAATTCCAATCGGAAATCCAAACATTACAGAATACAATGGAAAGTTTTAAAAACAGATTAGATATGGTGGAGATGATAAATGAAATAAAAATTAGAGGAATAGAAAGAAGCTGAGGCACCGAGAGAAAAAAGAATCTCTAGGAATGAAAGAATATTGAGAGAACTGTGTGACCAATCCAAACAGAACAGTATTCATATTCTACGGGTACCAGAAGAAGAAGAGAGAGAAAAAGGGTTCGAAAGTGACTTTGAGGAGGTTATTATTGAAAACTTACACCATCTGGGGAAGGATATAGTCTCTCAGGCCATGGAGGTGCACAGATCGCCCAACACAAGGGACCCAAGGAAGACAACACCAACACATATAATAATTAAAATGGCAAAGATCAAGACTATTAAAAGCAGCCAGAGAGAGAAAAAAGATTACCTACAAAGGAAAACCTATCAGGCTATCATCAGACTTTGCAGCAGAAACCTTACAAGGCCAGAAGGGAGTGGCATGATATATTTAATGCAATGATGCAGAAGGGCCTCGAACCAAGAATACTGTGGGCAAGATTATCATTTAAATTTGAAGGAGAGATTAAACAATTTCCAGATAAGCAAAAGCCGAGAGAATTTACCTCCTATAAACCATCTCTACAGTGTATTTTGGAGGGACTGCTATAGATGGAAGTGTTCCGAAGGCTAAATAGCTCTCACCAGAGGTAATAAAACCACAGTAAAGATAGTAGAACAGTCAATTACCAAGTAAATGCAAAATTAAATCAACTACCCCCAAAGTCAATCAAGGAACAGACAAAGAGAACACAATATAATACTTAATATATAAAGAATGGAGGAGGAAGAAAAAGGGGAAGAAAAAAGAGAACCTTTAGATTGTATTTGTAATAGCATACTAAGTGGATTAAGTTAGACTCTAAGATAGTATGGAAGTTACCCTTGAACCTTTGGTAACCACGAATCTAAAGCCTGCAATGGCAATAAGTACATACCTATCAATAATCACCCTAAATGTAAACGGTCTGAATACACCAATCAAAAGACAAAGAGTCACTGAATGGATAAAAAAACAAGACCCATTGATAGGCTGCCTACAAGAGACTCACTTCAAACCCAAAGACATACACAGACTAAAAGTGAAGGGATGGAAAAAGATATTTTATGCAACTAACAGGGAGAAAAAAGCTGGAGTTGCAGTACTAGTATCCGACAAAATAGACTTCAAAACAAAGGAAGTCACAGGAGACAAAGAA
The DNA here is from genome assembly GCF_040802235.1 of Manis javanica. Classification (NCBI taxonomy): domain Eukaryota; kingdom Metazoa; phylum Chordata; class Mammalia; order Pholidota; family Manidae; genus Manis; species Manis javanica. Next base: position 21,782,077 of record NC_133161.1, read on the forward strand.
GGACATTACATAATGATACGGGGTCAATCCAACAAGAGGATATAACCATTATACATATCTATGTACCCAACACAGCAGCACCTACATATGTGAAACAAATACTAACAGAATTAAAAGGGGAAACAGAAGGCAATGCATTCATTCTAGGTGACTTCAACACTCCACTCACTCCAAAGGACAGAACAACCAGACAGAAAATAAGTAAGGAGACAGAGGCACCGAACAACACATTAGAACAGATTGACCTAACAGACATCTACAGAGTACTCCACCCAAAAGTGGCAGGATACACATTCTTCTCAAGTGCCATGGAACATTTTCAAGAATAGATCATATACTAGGCCACAAAAAGAGCCTTAGTAAATTAAAAAAGATTGAAATTCTACCAACCAGCTTCTCAGACCACAAAAGTATGAAATTAGAAATAAGTTATGCAAAGAAAATGAAAAAGCCTACAAAAACATGGCTTAATAACATGCTCCTAAATAACCAATGGATCAATGACCAAGTAAAAACAGATATCAAGCAATATATGGAGACAAATGACAACAATAATTCAACAGCACAAAAATCTGTGGGACGCAGTGAAGGCCATGCTAAGAGGGAAGTATATTGCAATACAGGCCTACCTCAGGAAAGAAGAACAATCCCAGCTGAACAGTTTAAACTCACAATTAATGAAACTAGAAAAAGAAGAACAAATGAGGCCCAAAGTCATTAAAAGGAAGGACATAATAAAGATTAGAGCAGAAATAAATAAAATCGAGAAGAATAAAACAATGGAAAGAATCAATGAAAGCAGGAGCTGGTTCTTTGGGAAAATAAACAAAATAGATAACCCCCTAACCAGACATACCAAGAAAATAAGTCTACACACATAAACAGAGTCAGAAATGAGAAAGGAAAAATCACTACGGACACCACAGAAATACAAAGAATTATTAGAGAATACTATGAAATATTATATGCTAACTGGATAACCTGGAAGAAATGGACAACTTTCTAGAAAAATACAACTTTCCAAGAATGACTCAGAAAGAAACAGATAATCTGAACACAGCAATTACCAGCAATGAAATTGAAAAAACTACCTAAGAACAAACACCTGTACCAGATGGCTTCACTACTGAATTTTATCAAATATTTAGTGAAGACCTAATACACATCCTTGTGAAAGTTTTCCAAAATGTAGAAAAAGAGAGAATACTTCCAAACTCATTCAATGAGGCCAGCATCACTCTAATAGCAAAACCAGGCAAAGACACCACACACAAAAAAGAAAATTACAGACCAATATCCTTGATGAACATAGATGCAAAAATACTCAAAAAATAGTAGCAAACCGAATTCAAAAATACTCAAAAAGATCATCCATCATGATCAGGTAGGATTTATTCCAGGGATGCAAGGATGGTGTAATATTAGAAAATCCACATCAACAAAAAGGATAAAAACTACATAATCATCTTCATAGATGCCAAAAAAGCACTTGACAAAATTCAACATCCATTTGTGGTAAAAAATCTCAACAAAACGGGTATAGAGGGCAAGTACCTCAGCATAATAAGGCCATATATGACAAACCCATAGCCAACATCATACTTAACAGCAAGAAGCAGAAAGCCTTTCCTTTAAGATCAGGAACATGACAAGGATGCCCACTCTCCCCACTTTTATTCAACATAGTTCTGGAGGTCCTCACCCTGGCAATGAGACAACGCAAAGAAATAAAAGGCATCCAGATTGGTAAAGGAGAAGTTAAACTGTTCCTGTTTGCAGATAACATGATATTGTACATAAAAAATCCTGAAGAATCCAATCCAAAACTACTAGATCTAATATCTAAATTCAGCAAAGTTGCAGGATACAAAATTAATACACAGAAATCTTGCATTCCTATACACTAACGATGAACTAGCAGAAAGAAACCAGGAAAACAACTCCATTCACAATTGCATCCAAAAGAATAAAATACCTAGGAATAAGCCAAACCAAGGAAGTGAAAGACCTATACTCTGAAAATTACAAGACACTCATGAGAGAAATTAAAGAAGATACCAATAAATGGAAACACATCCTGTGCTCATGGATAGGAAGAATTAATATTGTCAAAATGGCCATCCTGCCTAAAGCAATCTACAGATTCATTGCAATCCCTATCAAAATATCAACAGCATTCTTCAATGAACTGGAGGAAATAGTTCTAAAATTTATAGGGAACCACAAAAGACCCTGAATAGCCAAAGCAATCCTGAGAAGGAAAAAGATGGGGAGATTATGCTCCCCAACTTCAAGCTCTATTACAAAGCCACAGTAATTAAGACGGTTTGGTATTGGCAGGGGAACAGAACAATAGACCAATGGATCAGAATAGAGTGCCCAGATATAAACCCAACCATATATGGTCAATTAATATATGATAAAGGAACCATGGACATACAATGGGAAATTACAGCCTCTTCAACAGCTGGTGTTGGCAAAACTGGACAGCTACACACAAGAGAATGAAACTGGATTACTGTCTAACCCATACACAAAAGTAAACTCCAAATGGATCAAAGACCTGAATGTAAGTCATGAAACCATAAAACTCTTAAAAGAAAACATAGCAAAAATCTCTTGAATATAAACATGAGCAACTTTTTCCTGAATGCATCTCCTCAAGCAAGGGAAACAAAAGCAAAAATGAACACATGGGATTACATCAAACTAAAAATCTTCTGTGCAGGAAAGGACATCATAAACAAAACAAAAAGGCATCCTACAGTACAGGAAGATATATTTGTAAATGACATATCGAACAAGGGGTTAACATCTGAAATTATATATAAAGAACTCACATGCCTCAACAACCAAAAAGCAAATAACCCAAATAAAAAATGGGCAGAGGATATGAACAGACACATCTCCAAAGAAAAAATTCAGATGGCCAACAGACACATGAAAAGATGCTCCACATGACTAATTATCAAGGAAATGCAAATTAAAACCACAATGAGATACCACCTCACACCAGTTAGGATGGCCAATATTGAAAAGACTAAGAACAACAAATGATAGCGAGGATGAAGAGAAAGGGGAACCCTCCTATACTGCTAGTGGGAATGTAAACTTGTTCAACCACTGTGGAAAGCAATATGGAGGTTCCTCAAAAAACTAAAAATAGAAATATGATTTGACCCAGGAATTCCACTCTTAAGAATTTGCCCAAAGAATATATAATTTCTCAGATTCAAAAAGATATATGCACACCTATGTTTATTGCAGCACTATTTACAATAGCCAAGAAATGGAAGCAACCTAAGTGTCCATCAGTAGGTGAATGGGTAAAGAAGATGTGGTACATATACACAATGGAATACTATTCAGCCATAAGAAAGAAACAAATCCTACCATTTGCAACAACATGGATGGACCTGGAAGATATTATGGTCTGTGAAATAAGCCAGGTGGAGAAAGACAAGTACCAAATGATTTCCTTCATTTGTGGAGTATAACAGTGAAGCAAAACTGAAGGACCAAAACAGCAGCAGACAGACTCCAAGAAGGGACTAGCGGTTACCAAAGGGGAGAGGTATAGGGGGGCAGTTGGGGAGGGAGGGAGATCATGGAGAAGATAGTGCAGCACAGAGAAGACAAGTAGTGACTCTGTGGTATCTTACTACACTGATGGACAGTGACTGCAATGGGGTATGGGGGAGACTCCATAATATGGGTAAATATAGTAACCACATTGTTTTTCATGTGAAATCTTCATAAGAGTGTATATTAATAATACCTTAATTTTAAAAAATTAAAAAAATAAGTGATTATAGGAATGTTTTAGAATACAAAGTTCATATACAAAAAGTCAGTTACTTTCCTATATGCCAGCAATGAATAAATGGAATTTGAAATTAGAAACACAGTGACATTTATATTATCTACCAAAAAAAAAAAGTAATACTTAGGTAAAAATCTAACAAAATATATATAAGATCTATATGAGGAAAACTATAAAACTCTGATGAAAGAAATCAAAGAAAAACTAAGTAGAGATATATCACATCTTCATGGATAGGAAAATGCAATATGCTCAAGATGTCCTAACTTGACCTAAAGATTCAATGCAATCCCAACCAAGATCCCTGTAAGTTATTTTATGAATATCAACAAACTAATTGTAAAATTTACATGACCAGGAAAAGACCCAGAATAGTTAACACAATACTGAAGAACAAAGTCAGAAGACTAACACTATTTGACTTCAAGACCTACTCTAAATCTACAGTAATCAAAGCAACATGGTATTGGTGATAGAATAGACAAACAGATCAGTGGAACAGAATAGAGACCCCAAAATTTCACCCCCATAAATATAGTCAACTGATGTTTGACAAAGTAGCAAAGGTAATACAACGGAGTAAAGACAGTCTCCTCAACCAATGGTGCTGAAACAACTGGACATCCACATGCCAAAAAATGAAATTAGACAGAGACCTTACATACTTCACAAATTTAACTCAAAATGGATCATAGACCTCAATGTAAGATACAACTACAAAACTAGAAGGTAACATAGGAGAAAATCTCGATGACCCTGGATATGGTGATAGAACACCAAAAGGCAGAATCCATGAAAAAATTATTTGATAAGCTGATCATTAAAATTAAAAACTTCTGCTCTATGAAAGACACTGTTTATGAAAGAGAATGAGAAGATAAGCCACAGAGTGGGAGAAAATATTTACTGAGGACATATCTGATAAAGGACTGTCTTCTAAAATACACAAAGAACTCTTAATACTGAACAGTAAAAATATGAACAACTAGACTAAAATATGTCAGATGACCTAAACAGACACCTACCAAAGAAGATATATAGATGGCAATTAAGCATGAGAAAAGATAGTCAACATCATATTGCATTTGTGAACTACAAATTAAAACAATGAGATAACACCACACACTTAACTAGAATAGCTGAAATCTGAAACACCAACAAACACCAAATCTGACGAGGATGCGGAGCATCAGGAATTCTCATTCAATGGGTAATGAAAAATAGTACAGCCCCTTTGGAAGTTTATTACAAAAATATCCAGCAATTTGAGCTCCTTGATATTCACTTAAATGAGTTAAAAACATGTCCCCCCAAAAAAACCTGTACAGAGATGTTTATAGCAGCTTTTTCTTAACTGCTAAAACTTGAAAGCAATCAAGATATCCTTCAGTAGGTGAATGGGTAAATAAACTGTGCAATATCCAAACAATGGAATATTACTCAGCACTACAAAGAAATGAGCTACCAAGCCTTGAAAAAATAGGGATAAGCCTTAAATACATATTGCTAACTGAAAGAAGCCAAAACCTGAGAGTACATATTATATAAATTTCAACTATATAAAGTTTTGGAAAAGGCAAAAAACTGGAAATAGTAACTAAGAATCATGGTTACCAGGGGTTAGGGGGAGGGAGGAATCAATAAGTGGAACACAGAAGATTTGTAAGGCAGTGAAACTACTGTGTATGATACTATAATGGTAGATACATGTCATTATACATTTGTCCAAACCCACAGAATGTACAACACAAAAGAATGAACCATAATGTAAATTGTGGATTTGGGGTGATAATGATATGTTGCTGTAGACTCACCCATTTTAACAAATACACCACTTCAATATGGGGGACACTGATAAATTGGGGAGGCAATGTCATTCAGGGGAGGAGAATGGAAAAACTTCCCCTCAATTTTATTTGTCAACTATACCTCAATAAAGGTGAAAAAAATTTTTTTTAATATTCTGACATATGTCATAACATGGATGAACCTTGAGGACATTCTGATAAGTGAAATAAGCCAGACACAAACACACAAATACTGTGTGGTTCTACTTATATGAGGTCCCTAGAGTAGTCAAAATCATACAGACAGAAAGAAGAAGGGCAGCTACAAGGGGCTGGGCTGAGGGAAAACTGGGGAGTTGTTACCCAGACACAGAGTTTCAGTTTTGAAGGCTGAAAAGAGTTTTGGAGACTCTTTGCACAACAATGGAAATGTGCTTACTACTACTGAAATGTACACTTACAAATGGTTAAGATGGTAAATTTTATGTTATGTATATTTTACCACAATTAAAAAAACACCCTGACACCATTGTAACTATTGTGTGAAGAATAAATGGCTAATCATAGAGCAGAATAAAACTAGCTTTTATTATATCTTTTTAAAACTGCACATTATTTGATTTTTTTTAAAAGAAAATTTCTTAAAGGTAAAATTTCGCAGTCAGGGTATATGTATTTAAAATTTTGATGCATATTGAAAAGCTGAGTGCTTAATTCATGCACGAACATTATGTCTACTTACATTACCCCCCCAACACATACACATTGAAATTTGACTATCCTTTAATAGTACACAGCACTGCATGTCTAGAGTTTACAAAAAAATAAATAAAAAAGCAGCCATATAGAGATATGACCTTCATGGCTGTAAGTAAAAAAGGATATAATTATCTATTCCTACAAAATTTCTTCTCTAATTTTTATTTTATACTATTGTAAATTCTTTTCCTTCTTTAAGAATTTCTAAAATCCTCTGTTCCTCTGAGTTACTGATTTCTTAAGCCTCATCCTGATATGTCTTTCTTCTTTACCTCAACAGTTTTCATGGAGATCACAAATTTTCAGTTTCCTGAGGCTCCTGATGTGTTTCATACTTCTTTTTTTTTCTTCCCTAACTTTTAGGATCTCTTTTCACTCTACACAACTCCGTCTTCTAACTTAGTGATTCTTAACTCTGGGCCTATTCAGTTATTTCAAGGAGTATTCTGTATTTCAAAATAAAATTCACTTTAATTACAAAATAAAACCACAGGATGCCACACATCCAACAAGATCAGGAATCATGCAACTATCATTTGAGCCCTTTTCTACACTTTCTTTTCTGCCTGATGTCACCTCCCAGCCCTGTATCTCTGGGCGGCACAATGATGTCATGTACAAACTCACACTCTCATTTATTCAAATGGAGCTTTTGAAGAGGTACAATAATATGTATTTAATACAGAGAGAAAAGAATAAAGCACGGTAAAATGTTAACATTTAGGAAATCTGTATAATGAGAGTTCTTTATACTATTTTTGCATTTTCTAAAAGCCTGAAATCACATCAAAATACAATTATTTATTTATTCTTTTTTAAAGAGAGGTACTTGATACAGTTTCTTCCATATCTTATGTTTGGTGTGTTTCAGAAGAGTATAGGGAATATATCCTAACCCTGAGATTTGTACATATATAAAATACAACCCTATTTAAGTCACACAATAAAACATAACATATGAGAGGAAAACACCATTAAAATACTATTTTTCCATCCATTTCACTGTTTTTCTAGTGAAAGAGACAAACTGCTTAGGGCATTTTAGAATCCTGGGTGCTTCAAAATTGTTTTTAAATGATTTGGGATTAGATGGCATCTAACTGCTTTTCAAAGGGATTTGTATGCTATGCACTTGGCATAATGGATTTCAATTATTTTCTCCAGAATGCAGTTCACCGCATAAATCAATAGGGCTGTCTGCTTCACAGGCTTGTCACTTCTGCCCAGCCCCTCATCTCTTTCTGCCTCTCTTCCCATCCCATCCTTTCAGCTTAACCATTTTTATTCAGCACACTCTGTGATGAGCACACTATGTAATGTATTTCAGACTTCTTTGAACCAGAGTGGGATACTCGTAAATGATCCCTTCAGTGTTCTCATAAAATAATAAATAAAATGGGTTGTCTAGTGCCAGATATGATTGACATACACATATTCCTGGAGATCATAATACCCTACCTACCCACCCAGTTATTTTAAGTGAAGCATTTTAGCTTTCATCCACGAGGTGTCAGATTCTCTGAATGCAAAAATGATAGGACTGCTAAAAGATGAGAAGACATTGAATAATATGAATTTTAAAAACAGCATAGGCTATTTACCACATATCCAGAATGCTGGACAAGTTACTTTAACCTCTAAGCCTCAGTTTCAACATTTTTTTAATGAAAAGAAAAAGTAATTATCCTCAAAAGGGTATGAGGGTTAAATGAGATCCATATAAAGTAAGGAACACAGTGCTTCGCACATACATGCTTAATATTAATTACTATGATGATGCCAGAATTTCTATTTCTTAATGATTCTATCCTTCTTGATTCATTACTTGAATGGTCTTGCAAGGAATGGGCCTCAATTTCTTCATTTTTAAATTAGACATCCATCTCTGAGCACATAGTTTTCTTAGTTGTATGTAAAAGATTTAAAGTTAGGCATCTAAAAAGCCCTTCTTTATTATATTAACTCCAGCTCTAGGATCTGTTCTCCTAGACATAAAATAAATTATAGGGAACCAATGACGCTAGCATAATTTCATCACAATGCACAAAATGAGGAGCCAACAGATGGACCCAACAGTGATTCCCCTGAACAGATATGAAAAACAAATAAAAGCACCAGCAACATAAAAAAAAACCTGTGTCTCTAAACGTGACATCCAAATAAAAAGGCCTATCTGTCTATCACTTGGAGCCAGTGATGTTCAGCAGATTAGTTAATACTCTATTTAAAAAAATATAAAATAAAACACTCTCCCAAACAATAATATAACAGTATTAATTTTAGTAAAACCTCTTTTTTAGCCTGGATCATTACCTGGGATGCAATATGTGCTTCATCTAAGGGTTCTTCTTTATTAAGTGAACTATAAGGAGTTGTGGAGGTGGAGGGGGCAGTTTGGTACAGAGGAGCTCCTGCTTTTGCCTTTCCAGGCCAGTAAGGGTGGGTGTTGCTCCAAGAGGAGGGCATTCCCCGCCTGGGGCAAGTTTCCTGTGCATTCAGGGAGACAGAATACTCTACAGTGGGACTTTAAGATAGTGGAAGAGCAGAGAAAAACAGATTTTCTTGTCTCAAAGCACCCTGGTAGTTGTAGTCAATACTATCCAGGGAGCTACTGGAATTTGGATGAAATGTCTGAGAGAGTTAAATTTAGTCTAATCCACACATAATGGATGAGATTAAGTGTAGAGTATTCTAAAAATCAATGTGAGAAGAAAAAGAGCCCAGCAAATCTAATCAAGGTATAACTAAATATAAAAAAGAGCACTAGTCTAATCAATAGTATCACCATATCAAAAGAAAAGCTGTAAGAACTGCCTAAGGGAGTGACAGAGCAAGAATCTACAGTCCAAACCAGGGGTAGCAAAACTAAGAGGCTAAACATTTCTGGGGATGACCAAAACCCCAAATCTCACAAGTAGGATAGGAATTTCACTCAACAGAACAGACTTTCTCAAAGAAGTCAACTGATAAGATTTGATTCGTGGAGGACATCGGGTAATAGATGAAAGTCTCACCACAGCAGGAGAAACAACTGCACAAGAAAATCAAGGTGAAAAGAGAAGCAAGGTAAAATGTGGCTTAATTCTGAGTAATAAATGGAGCTTAAGACAAGAAGAATCCACTTGGTCTCCCTAGGAATTCTTCCAAATAGCCCAAGGGTGATATTGGACTTGCAGAGAAAAAAATGTTCTTCCATACTGCAGGGCTTCTTCACGAGGAAAGAAAGAAGCCAGTCATGTATCCAGTTTATAATTTTCCATTTTCAGATTCCAAAAGATAAAAATGCAGAAAATTTAATATAAGACAAAACACAATGTAAAGGTTATGAACCATGGCAATTTAAAAGCAATGATGAGGCTGAGAGAAACGAGGGAGTAGGAGGCAGGTGGAGAGATGGAGGAAAGGCTAGGAGCACTAATATTCTATCTTTATACAGTGAGGGAGTCAGAAGTACTTTTAAGACAGGGACCATGGATGTAGTCAGAGTAGGGTGAGGGCCTCCGGAGGGGGCAGGGCGGAATATTTGCAGTCAGAGCAATGTAACTACATGCAAGGAAAACCCCCCTGCTAAAACCCTATGTTAAACATTGAGCTCTAGACTCATTCTTCAGTGAAATCAGTTAATGTTTCCCAGATAAAGAAGAGTAGCACATGTTTTATTATGCTAACCATTTATAATCATGTGTAAGGTTCATTTCAGCATACTAAAAGGCCCAGGCCTATATGCTGTCTTTTCCTCCTTCAGATCTGATGAAGTGACTTTGCAAACTGGGCAACTAATTTAGCAAGTAAGCCCAGGCATAAACAATACAGTAAAAGGCAGGAAGGATTCCACCTTAACGATAAGATTGCATTTTAATACCCAAGAAGTTAAGACGTTAGAAATTCTTAACTTACTCTTTAGCAAACAATACCTCAGCCCACCTTGGGGGCTGAGCAGGTGGCCTTGTTTCATATGCTCCCAGACCAAGATGCTGCTATCTCAGAGAAATCATCAGAGGAAGTTGCTTGTGTTAAGTTAATTCTAAATATTCAGAGACCACTTAACAAGTCCACACCCCTAAGTTTTTTTCATGTTCTCCAAAAATCCTCAGCTGCCTATAAAACCCCCTAGACAACGCACCACTACGGACTCTTTTGTCCCCTCCTGGTGTGAGCTGGGAGCTCTATCCTTTCACCGTACCTCTAAATAAAAGCCTGTACCTTGCTCTCCTACCTTGACTGTTTGTGAAGCTCATTCATCGGCTCCGCAAACAAGAACCCCGGCATCACTATCAAGGGCAGATAGAAGAACTTAGCGTTACAATGTAGCTATTAAAATGAAGGGGAAAGGAAGGGAATACCAAGAGGTAATTCTTACATTGAAAGAAGCAGAAAATGACCAAGTTTGAGAAATCAAGAAAAAGTACAGACATGTTATTTTACAGTTTATGGAGTGTGAGTGAAATTGTAACATTACCAGAGCATCTCGCCCAGCTTTAGAGCATTTGCATATCCTCAGGGGTGGAAAGAAGTTCATCTCCATGTTAATGGATAATTACCTGGACAAGGACAACCGAGGGCGTGTCTGAACCTGAGAGTTTAAATGGAGGGGCTGGCTTGCTTGCTTGCTGGCTTCTTCTGGAGCAGGAGAGAGAGAGACAGCACTGGACTGCAGTTTGTAAGCAATGAACAGGTTTTAAACTTTATTTCTCCCTTTGACTGATTTTGGTTTTCAGAGGTATTTTGCCCCGGGATTTCCTTTTCCCGGACTTACATGGAGGAATTATTGTTTGAGAATATTATAAACAAAATGGTTAAACTATAAATAAAAACAGTTAAAGTAATTGTCTCAGAAAAGTGGGATGGGGGTAGGGGACGAATGTGGCAAAAGGCCACTGATTTTCATTATAAATCCTTCTATTTGATCTTTTATCATATGAATGTATTACTTTGACATTAACACTTTAACAAAATGAACTTTAAAAAAAATAACTTTAATATAGCCTTCTAAACTGATCCTTTTGAAACTTAAAATTAAATGACATTCTAAAGCAAATTGTCACTAGAAAAATCAAATCCCTTTCTCAAGAGAACAGCACAGTGCAAGTTTACAAAGTCTTGCCTTGAGTAAAACTAACTTCCTAATTTGGACACCGTGAAAGTAACAAAATTTTGTCTGACTAATCATATATTTCTTATTCCTGTATGTTTATAATATTTGCAAATATACGTAACAGTCTAAGAATCCAGTTAATAATGATGCTTTAATATATGTGAGAAAAACAAGCTTTATTACATAACTTCATGACTTAAGTATGAGTGGAATGTTTTATGAAAACAATATAATAAGCTCATTGAAGGCAGCAGGGCTTGGGTCCATAAAGTATAAATAGTAGCTATTATAATTTGCTCTTTAATAAATGCCTGGGGATAGATGGTTACACATTTTAACTACTAAAGCTAAACTCAGGCAATTACAGCTTCTGTAATTCCCCTATAAGGTTGTGCCACCTATTCACCTCATCTCTCAATTCCAAGCCCTCTCTTCTATACTTTTTCTGAACTGCTATATACCTCGCTCTGAGGGCTGGGTCAGTCAATCTTGTTTACCAGACTCATCTGCCAGTTTCCTATTAGGTTTTACCCAGAGGAGGCAACAGCATAAGATGGGAAAGGAGGGGAGAAGGGATTTCCTTGCTGTCTCCACTCCTATCAATGTTGCTCTGGCAACAGAGGACAGCTTCATCTCCCAACTCCAGCTGTGTCCCTTCTGTCCTGCATGGCATCCCATTCAGAGGTCGGACTATCAGCTGTGCGGGGGCCCCTTTGAGCTTCTAGATTCTTCTCTTCTGTTCCCACAGCCCTAGGGGTGGTAGCTGCTTCCTGTAGTTATTAATATCTGCATTACCTGAGTGCTCGTTCAGTCTTCCAACACCTGTGTAACCAATTCCCAGAATTAAATTCTCTGAAATACTTCCTATGGTTTTGCTCGGTCCTGACTGATAAAAAGGGAAGAAAACGTGTACCTCTGCCAGAAATTACAGAGTGCTGGTACACAGCATAATTTTATATTGATTTCTATAAGTCCATACGATAAATATACTGACAATTTATACTGTCAATCAAGTGATTCTAAGGACATTTTTATAAGGCCACCACTAGGGTTCTCTTTCTATTCACTGATGAAGTTGAATTCAAAATCAGTGTTTGATGAATCATGAGAGAAATGGGACACTTAATAGAGAGAAGGGGGTACAGACAGAAAGAGAAGTAGGAGATATAAACACAAATTTTCATCTGCTTGAGTCTATCTTACCTACTTTTTGAATAAGGCACTTAGTAAGTCTAACATTCCAGCAAACCTCAAAACTGACGTCACAGCAATACAATAAATGTCTTTTATGGAAATTATAATGACAGTCACAGAAAGACTTACCATATTATTCAATGAATACACCAGATTAGGTTTGGACAAATCAAAGAAAATGTTGTTCTATGGCAGGTTTGACCTTCATTTATCACTCTTAAGTTCTTGGCAGACCACTGAGATCTGTGCATTATCTACTGAAAATCCATAATGGATACTAACTATAATTTCCAGAGTAGCTTGCATCAATTTAGTTATTTTTCTTATATAACTGGACACAAAGAGTACAGGGTATGCTAAATCATCAAGTATTTTTTTCATTCAGCTGTCCTAGAGGAAAAACTAGATTATCTTTCTATTTTCTCTACAATAAAATAATACAATAAAAATGTTATAAAATTATTGTTATGTGAAGAGGTTTCAATTAGCAAGAGTAGACAACCAAAAACATAGGGGGAAAGAATTACAAAGCTGTATCAAAAATCAGAAAGAACTGTGTGATTTTTTTGGGTTTTGACTTGTTTATAGTTTTAAAAAGGTATTAAAACTTGAGAAAAAAAAAAGAGTACAGGGTATGTAAAGTCTCTCCATTCCACCTCATACCTGCTTTAAAGGCGTTACCCTCACTGCTGTAGCTGGATGGTTGACTCTGAAGCCAGAGTACTGGATTCATAGTCTTGCCCTGACACTCGCTAGCACCTTAGACAAGTTTCACTTGACTTTTATGCCTTAGTTTTGTCATCTCCCAAACGGAGAGAATAGTACTACTGAATAGAATTACTGTGAAAACCAAACAAGTTAATATATGCACAAAGGCTTAAAATGGGGCACAGTATATAATGAGTGCTATGTAAGTGTAACCTATTATTATTATTGCTATGATTATTACTCCACACAAAAAGACAGGTAAAGCACATGAATGACAAAGTGTAAGTTACATGGTTTGTTTTTATACTGAGAGAAAAAATGCTTATAGAACACAAACTAGGAGTTTTGACCATCCAAGGACCTCTATCAGACAGTAGTTTTTGACCTTTTTTGAATTATGGACACTTTAGGATGTGCAAAAGCTACATACCTTCTCCCTAGAGAAATGCATATACACACAGTATTTTCCAAAATATTTCAGTGTTCTTGGACTCAAATCACAAATAGATTCTTTCATGATGATATAGCTATGCCAAAGCTGAAACACCAGAGGGTGCCACAACCAAAGAAAAATGTAAAGAAAGCACAAGGACTTTCAGGTTGCTTAAAATTCTTCAACTGGAACAAACATCCTTTTAGAGAAAAGAATAGTTAGGTGAAAAAGAAACTATTTCACCAAATGCTTTAAAACACATCAACTCTTCTCTAGGTTTTAGATCAACACTGTGCAACAGAAATTTCTGCAATAATGAAAATGTTCTCAATTTGCACTGTCCAAAACAGTAGCTACTAACCACATATGGCTATTGACCAGGTGAAATGTGACAAGTATGTCTAAGGAATTAAAATCTTAATTTCATTTAATTTTAATAGCCACATGTGACTATGGCCACCACACTGAACAGTGCAGTTCCACATTCTATTTTTAAGTTTTGAAGTTATTTGCTTCTGATCACAAGCCATTATATATCATTGTTAAATAAATTTCTAATAGAGTGGATTCAATACAGTAATTCAGACCAATCTGTCCTGTGTGAAAATTCAACACTTCAAAGACAGAAAGAAGACGGGCTCTCCTGGCCCTAGGTCCACAGTCAAAAGTAAAGTTTTCTTTTACTCATTGCAGAAAACCCTACCTACCCAATTCCCCAACTGTGTAGCTTAATCCACTGAGCTATAAGAGCTTTAAGAAAACAAGTACAAATTAATAAAGTGAAGTAAGAAGGCTTTTGTCATTTAAAGAAGAAAAAAATCATATTCTGGTGATAATCACCGAGGGCTAAGGGAACACTGAGAAGAAAAGACTGCAAGGACACCAAGTGGTTATCATGAAGGAGAAGACAGTCTTCAGCCAGAAGTCTGTCAGGTATCAGAATGAAAGAAGGGTACTGTGGGCAGAAGCAAGAGCTGGCAAAATCACATGGCACAGTAAGGGGACATCATCAAACTCCCAGACAGTAGACTCAGGAAAAGCCTGGAGACAAAAGGAACAGCATTCAGGTGCCTCCACACCAGATTCTTTACTCAACAATTTAATCTGTTGAAAATAAAGCTAACGCTGACCCACCTGTCAAAGACGAAAGTAGTCTATCCTCATTGCACAACACCTTACAGTTTACAACCCTGTGTCTGGCACAGTGCCCTGAGTGGAGAAGGTACCTAATGAATGTTGATGACAATAAAAAGGATTAGAAAATGCGTTCTCAAATATTCAGATGCCTATTAACAGTTACAAATATCAACCAAAAGCGGGTGAGTTACTGAAGATATCCCTGAATTAGACATGCTGGACAGAAGTTTAGTGTGCCCAGGCATCTCCAAGTGGATCAGAATGCAGCTGGCTCTTTTTGCAGAAAAATCGTTTGTCCACAGCTGCTCCCCAAATTACCAAAAATTAAATAAGTAGCTGTCATGTAATAACAGGATTAGAGGCTACCTCAATTTCCAGAAAAATAACATAAATTGCCAGAAGTCCCACCCCTCAGTCTCAAGACAAGCACAAAGAACACTTCTATCAAATCCTGCTTACTGTGAAATGTAGCATTGTTGCCTGGCTGCTTCTGTGGTGGGCCTCGATCCTGCTGGGTCTGTCATTACACAACCAACATTCAGTTGAAGCCATTTCTTAGATACTGGTGGACAGTTAATGCATGATTTTTCTTTCAAGGTAACTTACAAAGGTATAGGTTCAATGCTATAGATCTAAGTATCTCTACAATTCAATTGTTTTCTCACTCATTCCACAAATATTTACTGAATTCCTACCAAGTACTCCTAGATTATGTTGGCATTAGTATTTCAAGAAAAACTATGACTGGCAACCCTAATTTTTTGTCTTTAGTTTAACAAATTTATTATTATATAAGTGACACCTGTTCTTTTTGGGTAACTGAGAAAATACAGGTGAGAAAATACAAAAACTAAACAGAAATCACCACTCCCTGAAATGGGCACATTACCAAGTAAACAATTTGGTGTATATGCTTCTAGAATTTTTCTCATATGATTGGTTTTGTTTTGCTTTGCTCTGTTTTAAACAAACGTGAGGCTATACTGTACCAATTATTTTACAAATTTTTTTAATTTAATAAAGGATCAAATTTTCATGTTAAAATTTTTACATCATTTTAATATTTACAGAGCATTCCCTTAAAAAAATATATAGTAATTTTACTAATTCCCTAAAGTCAATCATTGATGTTGTTTCCAATTTTTCACTACTATTAACAACACTATGATGACAAGTCTGATAGTCAATAAATACCTGTTGAATAAATAAGTACATGAATGGTTTACAAAGATAAGTCGTTAGCACATACCTGATTATTTGAAGGACATATAACTGAGTAATCATACAGTTAAGATTCTAGATTTGCTCTTATAGCAAGCATAGAAAGGTAATGCAGTGAAAACAGCAACCTCAACATAAAAACAAGTACATAATACTTGGATAGAGGACAGAATGAAAGTACTAACCTTGACACAGCTCCCAGAAGATAGAGTATAGAAAGAGGGAAGTACAAGGGCACTTTGAACACCATTTACAGAATGGCAAGTTGAGATCCTTTTGAAAGTTGATGGATCAAAAAATAAGTTTATCATTTAAAATATAAAAATAATTAACTCAATAATATAAATATCAAATAATGGTAAATGGAGAGAGAGGGTAGAAAAAGTGAGTTAAATACTTATTTTTCATATTAAAAAATCCATAGATATTGTCTAAAGTTGAGAAATGAAGAACAGAAGCTTACATATATTAAATCATATGGAAATAACTCTAGGAGATGCTAAAAAGAGAAACAGTGAAATCGTTTTTAAAAATTGTCTCTGGACAATAGGGCTGGGGATAGGAAGGAAAGAGATGAAGCAGAAAACTCATGTTTTCTTTATCATAAGCTTTCCTCTGCTGTTTGATTTTTTAGGAAGTACAAATGATACTTTGATGAAGGCTGGCTGAAAAATCTGTAACTATTCACTTTGGCTCCCCTAACTATATCCTGACAACTAGTCAGACCCAACTTCCCACAGAACTTTCCTTTAACCAGAGGCAAAGTTAAAAATACCTAAAACCGAGACCATCTAGTCTTATTTTCTCATCTTACAGATTTAAGTTCAGACCCAGAAAGACTAAGGGAGTTCGTTACCCAAAGTCACATCTCTAGACAGTGGCAAAACCAGAACTCAAATTCACGTGTCCTGCCTCCCGATCAAGTACTCCATCAGAGACCTACCCATTGTCCTGGCTGGAGCACAGTCTCTAACCGTTACTGGCTTGGGCTCCTTTACTGCTGTCTTCTATCTCACACTATCATGTGCATATCTTCAAGCTAAAACTTGGGTTTTACTGAGGGTCCAGTGAATCTGTATTGCAAAGTAGCAGGCATACTGAAGTGATTTTTCAAGCTGTACCTGCAATCACCCATCCCAGACCCTCTAACATGCCTATTTTCCCCACCCACTATCTTAAAGGATGTAGCTACTTTGAGAACTGGTTCCTACAAACTGAGAGGCCTGACAGCATGCTTCTTAGCCATGGAAATAAATGCAATTCATGTTTCCAAGCAATGTCTTTTGAAGCTACAGTTTTCTGTGAGCACCAGGGTTGTCAACTGATTCCATGTTTTTCTTCATCTATATTAAATGGTTTAGGTAATTACCCACTCCCACTTTCAGTAGATGGAAAGGGAATGAAATTGTTTAAAAAAAAAAAAGGACAAGGGGCTTGAGGAAAATGGAGAATTGTGCATGTAATTTTTATGTTTGTAATCATTATATCACTATACAAAAATTATTTTTAAATTGAATTTTAAATGGCATAAAAGTCCCTATTATTAATTATATAGATTTTTAATGCAAATTTAAAAACAAGAAAATAAAAAAACATGTAGAAATGGGGGCCAGACCAATCACTGGAAACCAGGTTCAAGAGTCAAGATCTAACAAGCAAAATCCCAGTATGTGCTGTATTTTCCATAAACTGTGCACAGTTTATGGATGATGTATTTATTGTCTAATTTAAATAGTGAATATTTAAAAACCTGCTTTCTCACACATGGAAATGGGTATAAAGAGAACAGCAATACTGATTAAGGTTGAAAAGTGGTGAGAAGTGATCCTAACACTCACTATTTTGTGGTCACTTCCTGTGTTTTACTCCCTGATCCACTGTGAAACAGAGGGTTAAGAGGCACAAACATATAGCTTGGTGATGGCAGTATCCACCTGAACTGAAGCTTTTTTTAAAGTTAAAAAATGTATATGAAAACACTTTGTAAGTGCAATGTGCTGCTGAGTAAACACAACACATTATTTCATTGTGGAGCAAGAAAATGAGGCAGAAGAGGAAATGATTACTGCATCCAGTCAGGCAACCATCTATCCTGCATTTGAGTGCCAGGATCTGAGGGTTAGGGCCAAAAGTAGCTCCAGCTCTGGTCAGAGGAAGACCCTTTAAGCCAAAGCAGACACACCCTGTTTTGTGTAACCTGCAATATTTTTTGTTTGGTTGGTTTTTAGATAGGAATGAACTGCCGACATTTTACAACTGGGAAACAGCGTCAAAGTTCCAGATTTCTGACTTCTCTTGAAAAGTCAGGAAGCTCTGGGAACACCAGGAAGCAGTTATTGTATGAAAAGCTTGGGCTCAGAGTCAGTTCTGCCATTTGATAGTTTCAAGTTACTTTACCTCCCTGTGTGTTTCAGTTTCCCTATTTATACACTGGTGAGATGTATTCATTCATACCTTCCTCAGAGTGCTGAGGTGAGGATTAAACGCATGAAATAATTAAGTAAACACGCACTCAGCAGAATGCCTGCCCCCACCAATAAATGCTAACCATTTCAGACTGGCAGCAACTGACTAGCTAGGGGGAGCAGGAAGCACTCCTGTCAATGACAACTCTCTTCAAGATGTCCACTCCAGGGCCGCCTGGCTCATTTGCAATGCCAGCTCCAGGGGTTGCAACCTCTAAGAGCAATACTTTTCACTGTTATGTATAAATCCTAAGGAAGATAGTTATAAGGAGAGTGGGGCTCAAAGGAGAGGGTAGGTAATACAATCAGACAACAAACATTTACTGAGGAAGGCAGAGGCCCTAACCTCAAATAGCTTACATTCTGGTGGAAGCAGCCATAACACCAAAGACATAAAGGAATAAGCAAGAATTTCAGGAAATGACAATGTGCTACCCAGAAAATAAAATAACACAATATGATTAGAAAATGGCTGGGGGTGGGGGGCATACTCTGATAAGACACCTTTGATTTGCAGCCTGAATGGATGGATGAGAAGGCAGTCATGGGAATAGCCTGGTGAAAACAGGGAAGCTGGAGGGAGACAAAGTTGGAAAAAATCATAAATCCTTTGTAGGCTTTGGAAAGGAGTTTGGATTTTATTCTGATGAGGAAACATGGAGTAGCTATTGGAGAGGGCGTCCTGAGGGCCAGGAGTCGGGTGGAAGTATTCGGAGCAGAGGAAACAGTATGGCATGGGAGCACCACCAAGCAGCGAGTGCACTAGAGGTTTAGCTTGGGGGAGGCCAGAAGGTGGGGTCTTTATATGCTGTGCAGAGTGATTTTTACTTCATCTTATTGCTCAGTGGTACTCAAGAATATGAACATCCTTTTAAAATGACCAAAAGAGGAAAAAGAAAAAGAAACCTCTACTACATTATGGTTGTATTTATTCAGAAAAAGAGATAATGAAGAGTATATTCTAAATTACTTAGCTTACTTGATAATTATAAGCAATACTTTTGAAACACAGTATTCTTTTCAGCCAGCAGAAAACCATAGGTCACAAGAGTTCTTTGCTGTAACTCCTGGCCACCCTCAGGGTTCTAAGCTACAGGATGAAAGCACTGCTAAAGGTGTTGCAAACATTCCTCAAAGCTGTGTGGTGGCTTGGGAAGAACTGGGGTAAAGGCAGTCAACCAGTCAGGTACTAATTCAATGGTCCATGAAGGAGCGCTCATGGGGGCCTGAACTAAGGCAATGCTGACAGAAAGTATGGATGAAATATTTAGGAAAGGACTTAGTGAGCAACTGGATGTGAACAGTGAGGGAAGGGTTAAATCCAGGATAACTCCTGTTTCTGGCTTGGCTTAGCGGGTGGCTCCTTAACCATGGCAAGGAACAGTGAAAGAGCACATGTGCAGAGGAAGCTAGTATATGACAATATTCACGAGCTACCCAAAGAGATGCCCAGTTCTGGAGATGTGATGCTGGTATAAGTTTGGGATTCATCAACAAGGAGATGGTAACAACAGCACAGAGCTGAATAAAATTGACCAGGAACAGTCTGTAACATGGACAACAAAATAAGTAAGGAAACAAAGGGATATAGAGGGAAACAATACCACCACCATGTAAGAATGAGAAGAAGTTAAGATGGGAAAATGAAGATCAGGAGACAGTACTGTCACGGTAGCCAAACAAATAGAGAAGTCAACAATATCTAATGCGGTGAAAGAAGATTTGAGATTATAACTTGCCAAGAGATTCAATTCATTCATTCAACATATACATACGGGATAATCACCTACTGTGTGTTAAGCATGGATGCAGACACAGAGGAGACACAGCAGTGAACAAAAATAGTCCCAACCTTCTTGGACTTAACATCCTACCACAGAGAGAAATAATGAACAAATAAACATGTAATGTTTAAGAGAAGCATCGGGAGGCACAGGAGGAGGCTGGTCAAGGAATACCCTTCTGACAAGATACCTGAGCTGCAGGAGGCAAAAGAGGTAGCATGAAATAGCTGGGGGAAGACCATCCCAGGAGGCGAGAGTGGCAAGTGTAAAGATGCTGAGGCAGGAGCATACTTGGTGTGACTAAGTAACAGCAAAATGGCCCATATGCCCGAAGCACCCTAAACTAGGGGGAGAGAGGCAGACTGAGGTCAGAGAAGTAACCAGGGTCAGGTTGGGAGCCTTGAAGGGTACATAAGATCTTTGGAGAGTAGCAGCTGTGGAGATGGTGAGAAGTAGATTTTGCACATCTTGTGGGTAGAGCTGTGAAGTTTCCTGATCATCTGAATGCAAGATAGAGTGAAAGAGAAGAGCCAAGAATGACTCCAAGGCTTTTGTTTTGAGCAAATGGAAGAACGTAGTAGCCATTTACTGAAATGGGATGAATGTCAGAGGAACAAATGAGATGCCTATTAGATATTCACATGGAAATGTGGAGTAGGATGTTGTGAACTGGTGGTTTCATGTGTGTTCTTTTTTTTTACCTATTTCAGATGCTTTTAAATGCATTTAATTTGCTTTTTAAAAACTATTTTTAACACTTATTTTTATTCCTTTTTTTGAAGAATATAATTAAGAACTGCACTTATACTCTTAGAAATGCTGATTATTTAGGTTCATTATTTAGGTTAATTAATTTCTCCAGAAATCAATTATAAAAGTGCCACTCTTACTTTCATAAGGTTATAGTATAACACTAGGACACAATCATCTATCATATCTCAGTTTACAGATGTTACACATTTTTCTTTATGGATGTCAAAATAGTCTATGAAAACAAGGTAATTGCATAAATTAATTATGTTGGAGAGATTAAAGAATGTACTCTGGAAATTACTGTATGGATATTCTTTCTTCTGCTCTTTTTCTTTTCTTTATTTTCCTAAGAGATAGCTGTAGTTAAGCAGAAAGAAGTCAGAATCTGGAATCAGAAATGCCTGCTTTTGATTTCTCGTTGCATAACCATGGAAAATAATCATAAAATTTCTGTGAGCCTCTGTTCATCATCTGCAAAACTGAGAATGATAATGCCTGCCTCTTAAGGTAGTAATATCTAATGTTTATTGCTTTTCTAAGCATTTTTACATATTTAATCTCATGTAATCCTCACAAGTATTAATTATTATCCTCACTGACGTGATGAAACAAGGCACAGTAAGATTAACTAACTGTTCTAAAGTGAACAGAAAGTCAGTGGCAGAAACAAAATTTAAATCTTGACAATGTGCATACTGCTTCACAGTCTACAAAATAATGCTATTTTATTTTTAAAAGTAGGTATGGCACACACAAAAAAAAAAAAAAAAAAAAAGTAGGTATGGCACAGTACTAGACTGAATATGAAACTGCTTTTTGTAGGTCCAAAACAGTCAAACGTCAGCAATTTGATAAGGTTCAACCTTAACTACTACACTATATCCACTTAAAAAATGAAATGTGATAGATTTTTAATTTTTAAACAAAAATCGATTGAACCACAATAATAATTATAAACACGTTGTAAAATTAAAAGTGGTATAAAAGAGAGCAGACAATAAATATGGGAATCCACTCAAATTACTCATCAATTAATAATAGTCAAATCAGACATCCATCCAGTCTACATTTCCATTTGCAGCCTTGGTATGTTTGAGGATGAATTTTCCAGAATCACATGCAAACCATCTCCAGCTGATGTCATTTTTCCCAGAGCACTCATTACCACCTGATGTAATATTTATTTATCTTTTCTCTCAAGCCACAGGAAAGTAAGCTCATGGGGGCAAACATTTTTCTGTTTTATTCAATGCTTTTCCCCCAGCACCTAGGACTGCTCAAGACCCACAAAGATCACCCAAATTTGTTTGCTGATTAAGTGAGAAATGAGAACTTCCTAAATTACTTGGACAAGAATACATGAAATACACTTTAAGACAAAGAAAAGAGTGCTGGAGTTTTTGTGATGTAAGCAATAAAACAAACCTTTCTAAATGGCATAGGAAAATAATGGTTCCTACCCATTAATACTTTAAAAAGCGTCAGATTTCTAAATTTTGAATAGTAACTATTCAAAAGTTAAAATCCCCATACTTACCTTCTGAGTAATCCATTAAACTGTATTTCAAATCACTTAAAATTAAATTTAGAACAGCATATAATCAAAGTTATAGACACAGGAGAAAGAAGGAGAAATCATAGAATCCTAGATAAAGAAAAGAAGTTAGAGAAAAGTAAAAAAAGCACTTATGTTTCAAGACTGAAATAATGAAATTTAGAAACTGGTTGAATATAAAATTAAAATGACTTCACTTAAAATCAGGAATAGTATTTCCACTCTAGAATTTGTTTAAACTGTAAAGATATCACTAAGCTTGAAAGGGGTGGTAGTTGCCCTAAGTTTCTAAAAAAATAAAAGCCCCCTAAATAACATTTATACTGTATTTCCTGTTAAAAAAAAATCACCAAAAATTTTCCATGACCATCAAATGTTGTATCCATTTAGAATATATATTTGAAAAATTATGAATCACTGTACAAAGGAAAAAATAATCATCCTCTAAAAATAAAAAATATTTTTCTCATTTCCAGTTTCTCTATGTGATCTTTAATAAAATTCTAACAAACAGAATTTGCCTGGAGAAAAGGGGCCATCAAATGTAATTTACCGTATACATTTATCAGCAGCCACTTGGTCCTGGCCACAATAGACATCCTGCAGCTGGCTGTCAAACCACCAAAAGCTGCTTGTCACCCACTTCCCTAGTCTCTTAGAACTAAGCTCACTTGGGTCAAAACAAGTCAAATGCCTTTCTCACCAGCAGTAATATACTGGAATAAAAGTGTCAAGTATAATTCTGGCTGCCAAGATTTTGTTCTTACGAACAGACTTGTAACTATTAAAGAGGACATTAAATCAGAGCTACTACCTAACAGAAAATGGCTATCTGCATCTGTAGCTTGATTGGAATAATACTTCTGAGATCTTGATCCGTAATCAAATCAGAGGAAAGGGAAACAACTAGAAAAAGCAACAAATATCACACACCCAAAAAGAGTGAACAAAGAGTAAACTATGGACAAAAAAAGAATATGCCAGTAGCAATATGTAAATAAAATGGCAGATATACTTGAGAACAGATTCCATGTGTTGTGCAACAAGGAATGACAGTATATTCCTTAGTATAGCTACAAATCATTAGTACAGAGGAATACTACAGAAGTATTAAAGGATGAAGTATGCTGATGGGTACTGACACACACAAAAATATACTGTTGGAAACTGGAGGTTAAAAAAATGGGTCATAAAGAATGTGTGGTCTCATTTAAAAAATAAAAATAAATGGATATGGTTATCTAAAAAGAAATACACATAAACTTAAGAATCCCATTCTTTGCAGAATGGAATTATGCAGACTTTACTTCTATATTATCATTTTTTTCCTCCGTTAAGAATAATAAGTTGTAATTATTTTCATAAGGGGGGGGTCAGGGCTTATTTCCAGGTCTGGGAAAGAAAAGACAAATAGCATAATAAGCCCATCTCCCAAATAAGGATTGAGGGGTATTACGATTGGTACACATAGTGTGTGTGGTGGGGGTGGGGGGGTCATGGAGAAGACAGCATAGCACAGAGAAGACAAGTAGTGACTCTGGCATTTTACTACACTGATGGATGGTGACTTAAGTGGGGTGTGGGAGGGGACTTGATAATATGGGTGAATGTAGTAACCACAATGTTTTTCATGTGAAACCTTCATAAGAGTGTATATCAATGATATTTTAATTTTAAAAAATTAGCCCATCTCCCCCTTTATCAAATGAAAAGTATGAGGATGGCCTCCAAGCTCATGTCAGAGAGACACCTGTATACACCATCAAAGCTGCATGACATTCCTCTGGGAACCCTTTCTTTAAACAGAATCATATGTGGAACCTCAGTATAAGATAAAAGTGGAACTTTTCTTATTGAATGGGCTGAGGAACATGAAAAGTTATAGCTATTCATTCCCCTCACCTCCTGCAGGACCCTCTGAGGCTCCTTAGGACTCCACAGAGCACAAGTGAAACCCCCTGATTAATCCAAGTCTTCTGTTGTGCAGCTGGCAAACTGAAGCCCAAGAGCCTCTTGTTAAGGTCTCTGGCTTACAGACTAGCCCCAGGGTCATTCTATCTATGAGGCATTACAGACATCATCCCTGGGCTTTGTTTTTTCAAATACACACAGTAAAGTTTAGAGAAAGCTGAAAACACAGATGAATTAGTTCCAAAATACCAAAAGAATACTGCATAATTAGAACTAATAAACACATAATTGTCCAAAAAAGAAAAAGAAATATAAAGGTTCTTGATATTCAACATGATTCAAGCACACCACAACTCCCTAGTGGCCTTGCACTATCTAGCCCCAGATTCTACTGTCTGAGGTTCATGTTTCGCCATACATAACTACCAAAGTAACAGAAGCTGGAATCAGCCACTGAAAAAAACAAGTGGAAAAAAGGCAGCAACAAAGGGAGTTTTGGAAACCAAAAACAGACAGAAAAGGTATATTATATGCTGGTTAAATAGGCAGACAACTAGAGATGCCAGAGAATGGAGGGTAAAATCAAATCCCCAAAAGACTCCAACAGCCTAAAATAATGAGCAAAATCTCTTAGGATAATTTTTAATAAGTCTAAACATACCATCCTGAACTTTAGTCTAAAAACACTGCAGAAAAACACAGGAAGATGAAGAATTGTGTCATCATCACAGAAAAAAAGATTTAGGGTGCTGGTATGGAAATAAGCACATAACAAGCAACATACATAAAATGTGGATAAGGAAAGGTGATTTCTCCATTAGCCTGACCACACCTGTACTACTGCTGGGCATTTTACTTTTTTTTTTTTTTTTTAAACTAAAAATTTTTATTACGGACAATTTCAAACATACAGAAAAGAAAGAATACTAAAATGAGCACCTCAAATATCCATCACCTAGATTCAACAATTAACATTTTTCTGTATTTATATCATGTTTGCACATGTGTTTATAGAGCCATTTCAAGTAATCGTGATATTTTTTTTTTGAGAGGGTATCTCTCATATTTATTGATCAAATGGTTGTTAACATCAATAAAATTCAGTATAGGGAGGTCAATGCTCAATGTACAATCATTAATCCATCTCAAGCCTAATTCTCGTCAGTCTCCAATCTTCTGAAGCATAATGAACAAGTTCTTACATGGTGAACGAATTCTTACATAGTGAATAAATTCTTACATGGTGAACAGTACAAGGGCATTCATCACAGAAACTTTCAGTTTTGATCACGCATTATGACCTATAAACAATCAGGTCAAATATGAATATTCGTTTGATTTTTGTACTTGATTTATATGTTGATCCCACATTTCTCCTATTATTATTATTATTTTTATTTTTAATAAAATGCTGAAGTGGTAGGTAGATGCAAGATAAAGGTAGAAAACATAGTTTAGTGCTGTAAGAGGGCAAATGTAGATGATCAGATGATCAGGTGTGTGCCTATGGACTAAGTATTAATCCAAGCTAGACAAGGGCAGCAAAACATCCACGGATGCAGAAGATTTCTCTCAAAGCAGGGGGGGTGAGGTTCTGAGCCTCACCTCTGTTGATCCCCAAATTCTCACCTGATGGCCCCCCTGCAACTGTGCCTGTCTTAGGTTGTTCCTCCCTTGAGGAATCTTACCCGTCTCTGGCTAACCAGTCATCTTCCGGGGCCATACAGGGAAATGTAAAGTTGGTAAGTGAGAGAGAAGCCATATTGTTTGAAAAGGTTAGCTTTTTACTTCTTTGCAGATTTATGCCCTGTGGCTTCTATGCCCAGCACTTGTCTCGAGGTATCTTTACCACCTGGAGGAATTATGATACTCGGTAACTTCAATATGAGGCACGAATTCTATTTAAGGGTTGTAATTAGGAAGGAAGAAAAGCTATAGAGGTAGCAAGCATATGGAAGAAAACCTGGGAGGATTGATTATTTCTTTGACATATCTTCTTGTAGAGTACCTTAAGTATGTATAGGTTTTAAACTACTAATTTGCACACACATATTAACATAATAGGAATACGGTGACATAAACAAAGCAAATCTATAATTACCATCCATCTTCAGTGAAGCCAAGAAAACCATTTAGGCACCCTAGGCATTTGTGAAAATTTGTCTATGATATGATGGATATTGTCCAACTGTTCTTGAACAGTCTGAGAGAAATCACAAATTAAAACAGCCCATTTCTGGGATCTGTTCACATCCCATATGTTCTTTTAACCGTAGATAGTCTATAGTCATAAGATTTTGGAGTGCTACAACTTGCACCCCTCCCAAATCCTGGTTGAGTTCCAACAGTACAGATCCGGTCAAATTCATTGTCTCACTGTATGCACATGCCAGCCTAGACATCTCCCTCCTCATTCCTATGGCAAGTCCAGGAGACGGTGGGCTGGACACAGCCACAACCACAGCATCATCCAAATCCATGTGGAGGCTTTTTGATGATCATCCCCCGGCACAAGTCCTCCAGAGAGTGCTGATGGGCATTTTACTTTTAAAGATATAGAAAAACCCCAATATATTTCATTGGGACTGTGAAAAGGCCCAATATCGTAAAGAACAGTTGGAAAAAAAACAGAGAAGAAAGGACTTTAGGAAAATGACCTCTGATTAAATATAATGAGGAAGAGTAATTATAAGTGTGGCCCTAATAAAAAATAGGTAAGAAGTAGGATAGGTGAGCACTTCCACAACCACTGTGGAAAGCAATATGGAGGTTCCTCAAAAAACTAATAGGTGAGAGTTCTGGTCGACAGATCATTTTTCTAACAGGTGTGAGGACAGCACTGGTTGTCAGGAAGGAGTGAATTCTCTAATCACTAGACAGCTTCATGCAAAGCATACACAACCACTTGGGGGCACTGGAGAGGTGGGCCTGGCATGCGTCCTGACAAACTAGCATGCCAAAAGTAAGGGAGCGAAAAAACCCGGTCATATTCTATACTATGGGGTCCACAGTTGTGTATTAGGAACTGTCTCAGGTGAAAGGGATACATACTCAGATAAAATTTGATACAGACCTTGACCCTCACTTATTAGGAGAGTATAATTTTTTGATACATAATTCTGCTGCAGTTGGGATATGTACAAATGTTCACACAAACAGAATTACACAGATAGTATAAAGCTAGTTTTAACCAAAGGCTTGGTTCTTTTTGAGAACTGTAACTGAAGCTGAAAAGCTCTCCTATAGAAATGTAGGGAAAAAAAGAAACACTTCTAAATTCAGATGGCCAGCAGACACATGAAAAGATGCTCCACATTGCTAATTACCAGGGAAATGCAAATTAAAACCACAATGAGATATCACCTCACACCAGCCAGGATGGCCAACATCCAAAGACAAGGAACAATAAATGCTGGTGAGGATGTGGAGAAAGGGGAACCCTTCTACACTATTAGTGGGAATGGAAATTAGTTCAACCACTGTGGAAAGCAATACGGAGGTTCCTCAAAAAACTCAAAATAGAAATACCATTTGACCCAGGAATTCCACTCCTAGGAATTTACCCAAAGAAAACAAGATCCCACATTGAAGTAGACATATGCACCCCTATGTTTATCACAGCACTATTTACAATAGCCAAGATATGGAAGCAACCTAAGTGGTCATCAGTAGATGAATGGATAAAGAAGATGTGGTATATATACACAATGGAATATTATTCAGCCATAAGAAGAAAACAAATACTATCATTTGCAACAACATAGGTGGAGCTAGAGGGTATATGCTCAGTGAAATAAGTCAGGCAGAGAAGGACAAGTACCAAATGATTTCACTCCTTTGTGGAGTATAACAAAGCAAAACTGACAGAATAAAACAGCAGCAGACTCACAGACTCCGTGAAGGGACTAGCAGTTACCAAAAGGAAGAAGTTGGGGAGGGTGGGTGGGAAGGGAGAGGGGGATTAAGGAGCATTATAATTAGCACTCACAATTTAGGTAGGTCACGGGGAAGGCAGCACATCATGGAGAAGACAAGTAGTGACTCTATAGCATCTTTGCTGATGGACAGTGACTGCAATTGGGTGTGTGGGGGGATTTGATAATATGGGGGATGTAGTAACCACAATGTTGTTCGTGTAAAACCTTCGTAAGATTGTGTATCAATGATACCTTAATAAAAAAAAAACTCTTCTGCTATCACAGTCTTAAGAGACTTTATATAATTTCCTTATTATTAACAAATTACAAAGGACAGCAGATTTTATTAGGAAACTGCTCCCTCTCTGAAGATTAAGCATAGTCAAACTAATAATGCAACAACACCTTTACTGAATGTCACACTCTCAGCCATCCCTAACAGAGCCAAGAGACCCTGGGAAAGAATTTACTTTCGTCTTACTTTGCCTTTTAAGTTTGTACACTATTCTAACAAGTGTAGCTCTCTGATTCCCCAAGCCAAAGCAGGAGAAGGTGTAATGAAGGGTAAAGGGGTAAGTATATATGGGAGAAGAAAAAATACAAGAGAAAGCAGACTAGAACAAGCTAAGTACAATGAGCTGGTATTACAGTGTTTATGGAGGGACTACTAGCCCTGAAGACCTCAAGTGCGCTTGTAAAGACATTATCCTACCACAGGATAAGCATTCCTTTACATATCTGAGTAATGTGCTTTTGAAAAAGCATGAGCAGCCTAAAAATATATATATCAGCCACTTTGGAAGACAGCCTGGCATTTTATTACAAACTAAACATACTCTTACTATATGATCCAACAATTACACTCCTTGGTATTTACCCAACTGAAATGAAAAGTTATGCATACCAAAAACCTGCACACAAGTGTTTATAGCAGCTTTATTCATAATTGCCATAACTAGAAAGCAACTACCATGTCCTTCAGTAGGTGAAAGGATAAACAGCCTGTAATATATGCAGACAATGGAATATTATACAGCAATAAAAAGAAATTAGCATTTTAGTGCTGACAAAAAGACAAAGAAGAACCCTAAATGCATATTATTAAGTGAAAGAAGCAATCTGAAAAGGCTACATACTGTATGAGCCCAACTATATGACATTCTGGTAAAGGCAAAAGTATGGAGACAGTAAAGAGATATATAGTTGCCAGGGTTTGGGAGAAGGGAGAGAAGGAACACAGGGGATTTGGGGGCATTTAAACCATTCTGTATGATATTATAATGGAGAAAATGTCATAACACACTTGTCAAAACCCATTGACTATACAATATAGGAAATGAACCGTAATGTAAACCATGGCCTTTAGTTAGTGTTGGTTCATCAACTGTAACAAATTTACACTAAAACAGGATGTCAGTAGGAAGCAGGGGTCATAGAGGATATATAGGAACTCAGTGTACTTTTCTGCTTGATTTTTCTTTAAACCTAAAACTGCTCTAAAAATTATATTAATTTTTAAAATACATGCCAAAAACCAATGTTTCCATAAGAAATTATGGTAAAGGTGGGGGACAAGGGTTTTCAGGCATAACCAGGAGCTCCTCCAGTCTAATCACCATAGCCTATAGTTAGATATGCCAAATAGTTCTATGGTTATATAATGTTATAGTTTATATAGTTATTTTAATTTACATACAAACATATTCTTAAAATATGGTTTGTATATTGTATGTAAATAGCTTATAGTTATTAAGTTTGATAATGTTAAATGCATTTGAACGTAATAGGATGTGTGGTGGTGCTAACAGACTTATGAAATCAGGGGGGTGGGCTAACTTCATCTAATGAAGAGACAGTGTTGCTGATGCAGCATTCCCAACACTACCACTGGTGAGAGAAATGCCCAGAACTTTTCCTTCTTCACACTAAACAATGATTTGGTGGGGCTGTTTTCCAGCAGTAGCCTAACAGTGGCACTCGTGTCCATTTGTATATCATGGTCTTCTTGCTGCCTCCTCCCAGTGGCATATTATGCTAATACAGATCTAACTATAAAGTGCATTTGAGTTCAAACAAAGGCACTGAGGCCCAAAGAAGTTCCAATACAGTTCAGTGATCAGTGTTTTCAACAGTGACATTGAGCTGTCAAGAAAAGATAAAACTATAAGCAGTACAGAGTATTCTGGTTTCAATTGTACAGAATATTCATTGTAGGCTTCTTCACTTGCTAAAGCTTTATTTTTTTTTAATGCAGTTTTAGGTCTACAATAAAATTGAGAGGGAGGTACAGAGGGTTCCCATATACCCCACTTGTCCCCACACGTTATAGCCTTCCCCACTATCAACATCACTCACCAGAATGGTACATTTTTTACCAAGGATGAACCTATATCAACATGCCACAATCACCAAAAGTTCATAGGTTACCTTAGGGTTTACTCTTAATGTTGTACATTTCAATAGGTTTGGACAAATATATAATATATAATGACATATAACCATCATCATAATATCATAGAGTATTTTCACTGTCCTAAAAATCCTCTGTGCTTGGCCTATTCATCCCTCTACCCCTACCCCAAGTCCTGGCAACCACTGATTTTTTTTCTTGTCTCCACAGTTTTGCCAGAATATCATATAGTTGAATCATACTGAATGGTACATAGCCTTTTCAGATTGGCTTCTCTCAGTTAGTCATACACATTTAAGGTTCTTCCATATCTTTTCAAGCCATGATAGCTCATTTCTTTTTAGTGCTAAATAGTATTCCATTGTATGTATATACCAGTTATTAATTCTTTCTTCCATGGATGATGCCCTTGGTGTTGTATCTAAAAAAGTCATCACCAAAACCATTTGTTGAAGAGACTATCTGCTCCTGTGTATTGCCTTTATTCCTCTGTCAAAGATTAGTTTACTACATTTATGGGGGTCTATTTCTGGGCTCTCTATCTGTTCCACTGATTTGTTTATCTATCCTCTCTCACACCACACTGCCTTGTAGCTTTAGAGTTAAGTCTTGAAATGGAGTAGTGCCAGTCTTCTGATTTTGTTCTTCTCCTCCAACATTGTGTTAGCTATTCTGCATCTTTTGCCCCTCTCCATATCACACTTCAGAATCAGTTTGCCAATATTCATAATATAATTTGCTGGGATTTTGGTTGGGATTGCACTGCAACTACAGATCAAGTTAGGGTATTTGAAATATCAAGTCTTCCTACCCATGAACATGGAATATTTCTCTATTTTAGTTTTTCTTGATTACTTTCATCAGTTTTATAGTTTTCCTCATATAGATCTCGTCCTACGTTTTGTTTTATGTATAACTATTTAGTCTTTTTCATTTTTTAATAAAAAATGCCTAAAGCCAAAATAGTATTTAATGTTTAAAGAGATAAATATCACTTATCTGGTAAATTTGCTTACTAGAAAAATCTCTCATATAAGTTTAAAAACACATTAGGCAATACTACCTAATCCTTCCCAGATTCTGTGTATGCAGTGTTTCCATACTAAGAAATATGCCATCAGTATTTAGTATATATAGCAAATTTACCAGGTATATATATGTCTGATATTTAATACTCATTCATTTTCTTTTCCTTTTTCAACTAAAAATTGACTAAAATGGGATTACAGCTGTTCTACAATGTTATACAACCCATGAACCTATATCCTTTATATATTAGAAGATACCAAAAATATATGTACTCTTAATTGGGAAGAGGGGAAGCAAAGGGAAAACCCTGGAATATTAACACTGTAGCATCTCTGGATGGCAGGGCTACAACTTTTTTCTTCAAAATTCTCTACAAAGATCATATATTACTTTCACACTCCATTAAATCAAATATTATAAAGTATGTAAAATGTGTAAACTACAACTACATGTATCAATAAAGATCAATCTCATTTAAAGTTTAAAAACATAAAAAATAATATTGTATCTTTTCTATGTATATGACACATAAAAGGGAAGTTTTTTTAAATGCAGGGAATGATAAACACCAAATTCAGAATTAACAGTCACAGCTGGGAAGAGAGGGGACTAGGATGAGGAAGAAGTATCCAGAAGGCTTGAATATCTCTGATATTTTATTTCTTAAGCTGGGTAGTAGGTATGTGATATTCCTTATATTGTTCTATGCCCTTTTTTTAATGCCTGAAGTATTAAAAAAAATTTTTTAAAGCAGCAGCTAGAAGTTGTACCAAAGTAGTAGTACTTAATGCCAATCTCTTCAAACTCTCAAATGGGATAAGGTAGTACTAGAGGAATAAAAGATCAATATCTCTTTTATAAGTGAGAAAATTCTTTGAAATTTTTAAAGCAGAATTTCTGCAGGTGGGCTTTCATGTATATATTTACAAGCAAATAACAATCTTCAATCTATATTCCATAAAATAAATACCTGTAGCAAACATTCCGATCTGTGCCTTGCATATAGAGCTCAAAATTAAATCTATCCAGTAAGTGTTTTATACATTAATTATTTTGAATATGGTCTTTACATTTCCATGTATAACTGTTTGAAAGCAGACTTTTTACTTTGGTCAGCTTAAAACAGTATTTAGTCTTTTAAGGATGTTGTAAAATAAAGACTAATTTCTGACTGGTATTTTCCAGCTTGGTGATCTAAAATGACTTCTAACCAGGACACGGCACCTATGACAAGCAGCACATAGAACTGGTTCACACAGTAACACAAGCGCTGAACTAGCTGCATCCTCTCACATTGTTACACAGGTATGATAATGACCCAAATTTAGGTAAAGCCTATCCCACCCAACTTTTTCACAGTTATCTATTGTAATTTGAAGCAGTGACCTTCAAGGACAGAAGATAAATTCACATAGTGTTTGAAAAAACTCCTTAAAACAAACCCACTTACTTTTAACATGAAACAAAAAAAATGTGGCTGTGTTAGAAATGCCTTAAATTATGTCTTATAATCTTTACTTGAGACAGGAGTAAAATATTCTTAAAAACTAGAGACGTGGATGAGGTTAGGGATGGGTAAGGACCTACACAGTTTGGAATTGGTACTGTTTCTTCCATTTCTGCCTTCACTTTCACTGCCCATTTCTATAGACAAGCTCTAAAGCAGGAAAAGAACCACCTGAGAACAAAAAGAGTACTATTTAGCGTACTGTGAGATTCTCAAAGCTAGTTAGCTGGACTGAGGCTTCCACACTAAAGAAGAGGTAGTATCATGCCATCTTACTTGCCACCCAATTCCTTGCCAAAAAAGGGAAAAGAATAGTCCGTGACAACACTAGTGTATTCATAGGGCAGGCTTCCTTAAAGGAGAAAATTACTCAGTTAAAACTACCTACCTGGATCTGCAGTTTAAATGGACACAGGAGTTTGTTCACTATTCTTCATAAAAAGTTATTTTTTAAAATGCATCTTCTGTAATCCTTTTTGAAAAGACTTTACTAGATCAAGCAGAAGGCAGTGACCTATTGAAATTTAAATGAACGTTTGCACTTCAGATCACATCCATCCTGAGGATCCTCTCTTAGACCACTACAAATTTAAGAACCCCAAAACTAGAAGACTTATTAAAGAAGCTTAACAAGGCTCAAATTGTTGGCTCTGTAGGATCTCATACGTGTATCCTTTCCCCATGCATTTCTGAAACCAGTTCATTCTAATTTCAATACCACCTTGTATTTAGTTATCTATTTCATCACTTGCCTTTACCAACTATATTTTCACCTACACTCCATTCGTTTACCCTATTTTCACAATAGTCTGTGGAAAAGCTGCCTAATCAAGATTGCTTGGATGGATGTGTGACTACCTACATTATTTTACTCACCACATTTTGTCCTGTTTAAATGTCATTATATCACATTCTAAACAAGTATTCTTTGAGCACATTTTCTGTGTAAAATCATGGACCAGAAACTGAAGGGAGACATCAGTATGATTAGTTTAAGCCTCCGGCAGCTTGCAACAGCATTTCTCAAAGTGAACCATGGAACTCTGGTTCCATGAGAATTTTTCAAGGGATCCACGAAGTCAAAACTATTTTCACAGTAACTAAGACACTATTTGCCTTTTTTCATGGTGCTTGTATTTCCACTTATGATGCAAAAGCAATGGTAGGGTAAAACTGCTGGCACCCTAGCACAATTTAAAGCCATGGCACCAAACTGTACTAGTAGTCATTAAATTCTACACCTTCATGTACTCACAGTAAAAAAAGGAGAGAGTCAAATTTGTTTAAGAATGTGTTGATGACAAGTAAAAGTTTAGTCTTATTAAATCTTCACCACTGAGTTCATGTCTTTTTACTATATTCTGTATGACCAAACAGAAAGTATACACAAAGCATTTGGAAGTGTGATGGCTGTTTCAAAGAGCACATTTACAATGTTTTGAGTTGCACACTGAATTAGCCACTTTTCTCCAAGGAACACCATTTTTACTTGAAAGAGTGGCTGGTAGACAAACGATATGGTTATTCAGACCTAGGTCACAGTTATTTTTTCCAAAAATTAACTGTCACTTCAAGGAAAATAACTGCTGGTATTTGTTGCCAATAATAAAATGTGATATTTCAAGTGATAATTAGAATTTCTGAAAACCTGTATATGCCACAGTGAGCTAGATAGCTTTCCATTACTTAAAAGCCTTTTCTGATGAGTCCAGTGTTAACGAATGTTATTTTTGTGTCAACATTTGAAAGATCTGCATAACTACTACTTTCTAAGTGACCAATGTATGTTAAAAAATCAGGCATGGGTTAAAAGACCCATTCAGGGGCGGAGCCAGGATGGCGGCGTGAGTAGAGCAGTGGAAATCTCCTCCCAAAAACACATAGAGCTATGAAAATATAACAAAGAAAAATCTTCCTAAAATAGAGACCACAGGACACAGGACAACATCCAGACCACATCCACACCTGCAAGAACCCAGCACCTTGCGAAGGGGGTAAGATACAAGCCCTGGCCCGGCGGGACCCGAGCGCCCCTCCCCCTGGCTCCCGGCGGGTGGAAAGAAACTGGAGCGGTTTTTTTTTGGCGAGTGCTTTTTGGAAGCCTTAAAGGGACAGGGACCCCAGTGCTAGGGAGGCAGGGTGGCGGGACCGGTGAGCAGGTGCCTGGGACCAGCGCCAGAGGACAAAGAATATCCTGCATTTCTCCCTGCGGGACCGGCGGGCGGGTGCCTGAGACCGGCGCAAGAGGATGGAGAAAATCGCGCGTTTTTCCCCTTTTTTTTTTCTCTTTTTGGCGAGTGTTGTTTGGAAGCCTTAAAGGGACAGGGACCCCGGTGCTAGGGAGGCAGGGTGGCGGGACCGGTGAGCAGGTGCCTGGGACCAGCGCCAGAGGACAAAGAATATCCCGCATTTCTCCCTGCGGGACCGGCGGGCGGGTGCCTGAGACCAGCGCAAGAGGACGGAGGAAATCGCGCGTTTTTCCCCTTTTTTTTTCTCTTTTTGGCGAGTGCTGTTTGGAAGCCTTAAAGGGACAGGGACCCCGGTGCTAGGGAGGCAGGGCGGCGAGACTGGTGAGCAGGTGCCTGGGACCGGCGCCTGAGGACAAAGAATATCGCGCGTTTTTCCCTGTGAGACCGGTGGGCGGGTGCCTGAGACCGCCACCTGAGGACGGAAGAAATCGCGCGTTTTTCCCCTTTTTTTCTCTCTTTTTGGCGAGTGCTTTTTGGAAGCCTTAAAGGGACAGGGACCCTGGTGCTAGGGAGGCAGGGCAGCGGGACTGGTGAGCGGGTGCCTGGGACCAGCGCCTGAGGACAAAGAATATTGAGCATTCCTTCCCTGCGGGACCGGTGGGTGGGTGCTTTTTGGAAGCCTTGAAAGGACAGGGACCCTGGTGCTAGGGAGACAGGGCAGCAGGACCAGTGAGCGGGTGCCTGGGACCGGCACCTGAGGACAAAAAAAAAAAAAAAAAAATCGTGTGTTTTTTCCTCTTTTTTTCTTTCTGTTCCCTCTCTCATTGTTGCTGTTGTTGTTTTGGTTTGGAGAGTGCTTTTTGGAAGTCTTAAAGGGGCAGGACAGGTCACTTAGACCAGAGGCAGGGAATCTGGGGATCTCTGGGCACTCTAACCCCCTGGGCAGCAGGGAGCACAGAGGCCCCTTACGGAGATAAATAGACCCCCGGCCGCTCCCCCTCCAACGGGGCTCCACCCCAGCCAGGCCAAGCCCACAGGAACAGCGGAGATAAACCCCAAAGCAACTGGGCAGGAAGCAGAAGCCCTGTCTGCGCACAGCTGCCCAGCACAAGCCACTAGAGGTCGCTATTCTCCCAGGAAAAGGCCACAAACCAACAAGAAGGGAAGCTCTTCCAGCGGTCACTTGTACCAGCTCTGCAAACTATCTCTATCACCATGAAAAGGCAAAACTACAGGCAGACAAAGATCACAGAGACAACACCTGAGAGGGAGACAGACCTAACTAGTCCTCCTGAAAAAGAATTCAAAATAAAAATCATGAACATGCTGACAGAGATGCAGAGAAAAATGCAAGAGCAGTGGGATGAAGTCCGGAAGGAGATCACAGAGGTCAGGAAGGAGATCACAGAAATGAAACAATCCCTGGAAGGATTTATAAGCAGAATGGATAAGATGCAAGAGACCATTGAAGGAATAGAAGCCAGAGAACAGGAACGTATAGAAGCTGACATAGAGAGAGATAAAAGGATCTCCAGGAATGAAACAACACTAAGAGAAATATGTGACCAATACAAAAGGAATAATATTCGTATTATAGGGATACCAGAAGAAGAAGAAAGAGGAAAAGGGATAGAAAGTCTCTTTGAAGAAATAATTGCTGAAAACTTCCCCAAACTGGGGGAGGAAATAATCGAACAGACCATGGAATTACACAGAACTCCCAACAGAAAGGATCCAAGGAGGACAACACCAAGACACATAGTAATTAAAATGGCAAGGATCAAGGACAAGGAAAGAGTTTTAAAGGCAGCTAGAGAGAAAAAGGTCACCTATAAAGGAAAACCCACCAGGCTAACATCAGACTTCTCGACAGAAACCCTACAGGCCAGAAGAGAATGGCATGATATACTGAATGCAATGAAACAGAAGGGCCTTGAACCAAGGATACTGTATCCAGCACGACTATCATTTAAATATGATGGTGGGATTAAACAATTCCCAGACAAGCAAAAGCTGAGGGAATTTGCTTCCCACAAACCACCTCTACAGGGCATCCTACAGGGACTGCTCTAGATGGGAGCACCCCTAAAAAGAGCACAGAACAAAACACACAACATATGAAGAATGGAGGAGGAGGAATAAGAAGGGAGAGAAGAAAAGAATCTCCAGACAGTGTATATAACAGCTCAATAAGCGAGCTAAGTTAGGCAGTAAGATACTAAAGAAGCTAACCTTGAACCTTTGGTAACCACGAATCTAAAGCCTGCAATGGCAATAAGTACATATCTCTCAATAGTCACCCTAAATGTAAATGGACTTAATGCACCAATCAAAAGACAAAGAGTAATAGAATGGATAAAAAGGCAAGACCCATCTATATGCTGCTTACAAGAAACTCACCTTAAACCCAAAGACAAGCACAGACTAAAAGTCAAGGGATGGAAAAACATATTTCAGGCAAACAACAGTGAGAAGAAAGCAGAGGTTGCAGTACTAATATCAGACAAAATAGACTTCAAAACAAAGAAAGTAACAAGAGATAAAGAAGGATACTACATAATGATAAAGGGCTCAGTCCAACAAGAGGATATAACCATTCTAAATATATACGCACCCAATACAGGAGCACCAGCATATGTGAAGCAAATACTAACAGAACTAAAGAGGGAAATAGACTGCAATGCATTCATTGTAGGAGACTTCAACACACCACTCACCCCAAAGGATAGATCCACTGGGCAGAAAATAAGTAAAGACACACAGGTACTGAACAACACACTAGAACAGATGGACCTAATAGACATCTATAGAACTCTACATCCAAAAGCAACAGGATATACATTCTTCTCAAGTGTACATGGAACATTCTCCAGAATAGACCACATACTAGCTCACAAAAAGAGCCTCAGTAAATTCCAAAATATTGAAATTCTACCAACCAATTTTTCAGACCACAAAGGTATGAAAGTAGAAATAAATTCTACAAAGAAAACAAAAAGGCTCACAAACACATGGAGGCTTAACAACATGCTACTAAATAATCAATGGATCAATGAACAAATCAAAATAGAGATCAAGGAATATATAGAAACAAATGACA
The DNA here is from genome assembly GCF_040802235.1 of Manis javanica. NCBI lineage: Eukaryota > Metazoa > Chordata > Mammalia > Pholidota > Manidae > Manis > Manis javanica. The sequence goes on from NC_133161.1 coordinate 21,820,854, forward strand.
ACAAAATGTGTTGACAAAGCCCCAACTTCTGTGGGATGCAGCGAAAGCAGTCTTAAGAGGAAAGTATATAGCAATCCAGGCACACTTGAAGAAGGAAGAATAATCCCAAATGAATAGTCTAACATCACAATTATTAAAACTGGAAAAAGAAGAACAAATGAGGCCTAAAGTCAGCAGAAGGAGGGACATAATAAAGATCAGAGAAGAAATAAACAAAAAATTGAGAAGAATAAAACAATAGCAAAAATCAACGAAACCAAGAGCTGGTTCTTTGAGAAAATAAACAAAATAGATAAGCCTCTAGCCCAACTTATTAAGAGAAAAAGAGAGTCAACACAAATCAACATAATCAGAAATGAGAATGGAAAAATCACGACAGACTCCACAGAAATACAAAGAATTATTAAAGACTACTATGAAAACCTATATGCCAACAAGCTGGAAAACCTAGAAGAAATGGACAACTTCCTAGAAAAATACAACCTCCCAAGACTGACCAAGGAAGAAACACAAAAGTTAAACAAACCAATTACAAGCAAAGAAATTGAAACAGTAATCAAAAAACTACCCAAGAACAAAACCCCGGGGCCGGACGGATTTACCTCGGAATTTTACCAGACACACAGAGAAGACATAATACCCATTCTCCTTAAAGTGTTCCACAAAATAGAAGAAGAGGGAATACTCCCAAACTCATTCTATGAGGCCAACATCACCCTAATACCAAAACCAGGCAAAGACCCCACCAAAAAAGAAAATTACAGACCAATATCCCTGATGAATGTAGATGCAAAAATACTCAATAAAATATTAGCAAACAGAATTCAACAGTATATCAAAAGGATCATACACCATGACCAAGTGGGGTTCATCCCAGGGATGCAAGGATGGTACAACATTCGAAAATCCATCAACATCATCCACCACATCAACAAAAAGAAAGACAAAAACCACATGATCATCTCCATAGATGCTGAAAAAGCATTTGACAAAATTCAACATCCATTCATGATAAAAACTCTCAGCAAAATGGGAATAGAGGGCAAGTACCTCAACATAATAAAGGCCATATATGATAAACCCACAGCCAGCATTATACTGAACAGCGAGAAGCTGAAAGCATTTCCTCTGAGATCGGGAACCAGACAGGGATGCCCACTCTCCCCACTGTTATCTAACATAGTACTGGAGGTCCTAGCCACGGCAATCAGACAAAACAAAGAAATACAAGGAATCCAGATTGGTAAAGAAGAAGTTAAACTGTCACTACTTGCAGATGATATGATACTGTACATAAAAAACCCTAAAGACTCCACTCCAAAACTACTAGAACTGATATCGGAATACAGCAAAGTTGCAGGATACAAAATTAACACACAGAAATCTGTAGCTTTCCTATACACTAACAACGAATCAATAGAAAGAGAAATCAGGAAAACAATTCCATTCACCATTGCATCAAAAAGAATAAAATACCTAGGAATAAACCTAACCAAAGAAGTGAAAGACTTATACTCTGAAAACTACAAGTCACTCTTAAGAGAAATTAAAGGGGACACTAATAAATGGAAACTCATCCCATGCTCATGGCTAGGAAGAATTAATATTGTCAAAATGGCCATCCTGCCTAAAGCAATATACAGATTTGATGCAATCCCTCTCAAATTACCAGCAACATTCTTCAATGAATTGGAACAAATAATTCAAAAATTCATATGGAAACACCAAAGACCCCGAATAGCCAAAGCAATCCTGAAAAAGAAGAATAAAGTAGGGGGGATCTCACTCCCCAACTTCAAGCTCTACTACAAAGCCATAGTAATCAAGACAATTTGGTACTGGCACAAGAACAGAGCCACAGACCAGTGGAACAGATTATAGAGACCCCAGAAATTAACCCAAACATATATGGTCAATTAATATTTGATAAAGGAGCCATGGACATACAATGGCAAAATGACAGTCTCTTCAACAGATGGTGCTGGCAAAACTGGACAGCTACATGTAGGAGAATGAAACTGGACCATTGTCTAACCCCATATACAAAGGTAAACTCAAAATGGATCAAAGACCTGAATGTAAGTCATGAAACCATTAAACTCTTGGAAAAAAACATAGGCAAAAACCTCTTAGACATAAACATGAGTGATCTCTTCTTGAACATATCTCCCCGGGCAAGGAAAACAACAGCAAAAATAAGCAAGTGGGACTACATTAAGCTGAAAAGCTTCTGTACAGCGAAAGACACCATCAATAGAACAAAAAGGAACCCTACAGTATGGGAGAATATATTTGAAAATGACAGATCCGATAAAGGCTTGACGTCCAGAATATATAAAGAGCTCACACACCTCAACAAACAAAAAACAAATAACCCAATTAAAAAATGGGCAGAGGAACTGAACAGACAGTTCTCCAAAAAAGAAATACAGATGGCCAAGAGACACATGAAAAGATGCTCCACATCGCTAATTATCAGAGAAATGCAAATTAAAACTACAATGAGGTATCACCTCACACCAGTAAGGATAGCTGCCATCCAAAAGACAAACAACAACAAATGTTGGCGAGGCTGTGGAGAAACGGGAACCCTCCTACACTGCTGGTGGGAATGTAAATTAGTTCAACCATTGTGGAAAGCAGTATGGAGGTGCATCAAAATGCTCAAAACAGACCTACCATTTGACCCAGGAATTCCACTCCTAGGAATTTACCCTAAGAACGCAGCAATCAAGTTTGAGAAAGACAGATGCACTCCTATGTTTATCGCAGCACTATTTACAATAGCCAAGAATTGGAAGCAACCTAAATGTCCATCCGTAGATGAATGGATAAAGAAGATGTGGTACATATACACAATGGAATACTACTCAGCCATAAGAAGTGGAAAAATCCAACCATTTGCAGCAACCTGGATGGAGCTGGAAAGTATTATGCTCAGTGAAATAAGCCAAGCGGAGAAAGAGAAATACCAAATGATTTCACTCATCTGAGGCGTATAGGAACAAAGGAAAAACTGAAGGAACAAAACAGCAGTGGAATTACAGAACCCAAAAATTGGGTGGGCAGGGAGGGATAAGGGGGGGGGAGAAGAAGGGGGGTATTAAGATTAGCATGCATGGGGGGGAGGGAGAAAGGGGAGGGTGGGCTGTACAACACAGAGAGGACAAGTAGTGACTCTACAACATTTTGCTAAGCTGATGGACAGTAACCGTAATGTGGTTGTTAGGGGGGACCTGATATAGGGGAGAGCATAGTAAACATAGTATTCTTCATGTAAGTGTAGATTAAAAAAAAAAAAAAAGAAAAGAAAGAAAGAAAGAAAGGGGGAATACTCCTTAACAGGATAAAACTATTGGTAAATCAAAGATCAACGCATGCTTTAAATATCCTTAATGTTGATCACTTAAAGGGTGTCAGATGATCAGCTATGGAGGTACTCTTTTCTGATAATACTCCTTTCTCTTAATTAAAAAAAAAAAAAAAAAGCAGTTACTGTGTGCTGACCTCCAATGAGTTCTGCACAGTGGTATAGAGGGCATGTCAAAGTGTGGGCAAAGGGTCTGTTTGTTTCTATGCAGAAGATCAAGGCCTAGCTTGGATACCCAGAAAATGAACTAAGATACGATATGAGGAGGAGCTTCTGGCATCAGCACTCTCTGGAGGACTTGTGCCGGGGGATGATCATCAAAAAGCCTCCACAGGGATCCGGACGATGCTGCGGTTGTGGCTGCATCCAGCCCACCATCTCCTGGACTTGCCATAGGAATGAGGAGGGAGATGTCTAGGCTGGTATGTGCATACAGTGAGACAACGAATTTGACCGGATCTGTACTGTTGGAACTCAACCAGGAGTTGGGAGGGGTGCAAGTTGTAGCACTCCAAAATCTCATGACTATAGACTATCTATGGTTAAAAGAACATATGGGATGTGAACAGATCCCAGAAATGGGCTGCTTTAATTTGTCTGATGGTTCAAGTACAGTTGGAGAATATCCATCATATCATAGATAAATTTTCACAAATGCCTAGGGTGCCTAAATGGTTTTCTTGGCTTCACTGGAGATGGATGGTAATTATAGATTTGCTTTGTTTATGTCACCGTATTCCTATTATGTTAATATGTGTGTGCAAATTAGTTAGTAGTTTAAAACCTATACATACTTAAGGTACTATACAAGAAGATATGTCAAAGAAATAATCAATCCTCCCATGTTTCCTTCATATGCTACATCTATAGCTTTTCTTCTTCCTTCCTAATTACAACCCTTAAATAGAATTCGTGCCTCATATCGAAGTTACCGAGTATCATAATTCCTCCAGGTGGTAAAGATACCTCGAGACAAGTGCTGGGCATAGAAGCCACAGGGCATAAATCTGCAAAGAAGTAAAAAGCTAACCTTTTCAAACAATATGGCTTCTCTCTCACTTACCAACTTTACATTTCCCTGTATGGCCCCGGAAGATGACTGGTTAGCCAGAGACGGGTAAGATTCCTCAAGGGAGGAACAACCTAAGACAGGCACAGTTGCAGGGGGGCCATCAGGTGAGAATTTGGGGATCAACAGAGGTGAGGCTCAGAACCTCAGCCCCCCTGCTTTGAGAGAAATCTTCTGCATCCGTGGATGTTTTGCTGCCCTTGTCTAGCTTGGATTAATACTTAGTCCATAGGCACACACCTGATCATCTGATCATCTACATTTGCCCTCTTACAGCACTAAACTATGTTTTCTACCTTTATCTTGCATCTACCTACCACTTCAGCATTTTATTAAAAATAAAAATAATAATAATAATAGGAGAAATGTGGGATCAACATATAAATCAAGTACAAAAATCAAACAAATATTCATATTTGACCTGATTGTTTATAGGTCATAATGCGTGATCAAAACTGAAAGTTTCTGTGATGAATGCCCTTGTACTGTTCACCATGTAAGAATTTATTCACTATGTAAGAATTCGTTCACCATGTAAGAACTTGTTCATTATGCTTCAGAAGATTGGAGACTGACGAGAATTAGGCTTGAGATGGATTAATGATTGTACATTGAGCATTGAGTCTCCTATACAGAATTTTATTGTTGTTAACAACCATTTGATCAATAAATATGAGAGATGCCCTCTCAAAAAAAAAAAAAAAAAAAAAAGACCCATTCAAAGTGCATGCTAAACCAACCAACAGACTTCAGTGTAACACAGTACAATTATGGTTTGTGAATCCACTCTGTAACTTACCTTTAATAAATTAATATTACTGAGTCTTGGTGTAGTATGAAAGAATAATACCCATAATTACCTGAAAAAGCTCTGAAAATGTTCTTTTTCCAACTACATATTTTACATAGGATCAGATCTTCTTGTACTTTAATGAAAACATACTGTAGCAGACTAAATGTAAAAGCAGATACAAGAATCCAGCTGTTCTCTGTCACCAGATACTAAGGAGATTTGAAAAAACTGTAAAACAATACTACTCTTCTCATTAGATTGTTTTAGAAAACAGTCATTTTTTACAAACTATTTCACTTATTTTAGCATCTGGTGGGTATATATTATTTTTAAATAAACATTAAAAAATTTTTTTTTAATTTCTAATATAGTAAATATCAAAAAGTTGTAACCCACATAAACAAAAGTCCTTTGAGCCCTCTGTAATTTTTAAGTCTTAGAAAAGGGTATTGAGACTAAAGATTAAGAACTGCTGACTTAACAATGGTGGAAAGAGAAAATGTGATGACTGCTATAGCCCTTCTGTTCCCAGACAATCCAGTTCTTCCTAAACTAGACATATGCTATCTACCAAGCTATTGAAATGATTCATTTAGCTCTGCTGTCAGTGTAATCAACAGGAGTAACTCATTTAGCCAGCATGAAAAGGACTCAAGCAATATCAAGAAGTGTTGAACCAATTTGAATTGTTGGGTTTTTCTTTGCAAAATCAATGGCCTAAATTAAAATTGGTTTTACTTTCCTGGTATAAACTTGGCCATCCTATAAAAAGAAGTCTTTCACAAAGGACTGTATAACATATAACTCTCTTGGAAATGCATCCCTCACTATCATATTAGTAACAGAAAGCTATGGAATTTGGTTCCCTGCCTCTCAACAATCGGGGGGGCAGGGAACAGAAATCCTACACTGATGCTGAAGATGAGGACACAAAACATGTCACTCCAAAAAGAAGGGGGGAAAAACACTTTTTAAAAAAATTTTACATTACTTTTATTTTTTTTAATTTCAACACTATATTTTATTTAATTCAATCTATTAACAGTATTTTAATATATAATAAACAAATACTTTGGAGATATTTTACAGTCTTTTTTGGTATTAAGTATATATATATATATATATTTTTTTTTTGAGATGGCATCTCTCATATTTATTGATCAAATGGTTGTTAACAACAATAAAATTCTGTATAGGAGACTCAATGCTCAATGTACAATCATTAATCCACCCCAAGCCTAATTCTCGTCAGTCTCCAATCTTCTGAAGCATAACGAACAAGTTCTTACATGTTGAACAAGTTCTTACATAGTGACTAAGTTCTTATATGTTGAACAGTACAAGGGCAGTCATCATAGAAACTTTCAGTTTTGATCACACATTATGAACTATAAACAATCAGGGTCAAATATGAATATTTGTTTGATTTTTATATTTGATTTATATGTGAATCCCACATTTCTCCCTTATTATTATTATTATTATTATTTTAAATAAGATGCTGAAGTGGTAGGTAGATGCAAGATAAAGGTAGAAAACAGTTTAGTGCTGTAAGAGAGCAAATTTAGATGATCAGGTGTGTGCCTGTAGACTAAGTGTTAATCCAAGCTAGACAAGGGCAATAAAACATCCACGGATGCAGATTTCTCTCAAAACAGGGGGAAAAAGCACTTTCTTGAGGACTATGCACATATATGCAATCATTTGGTTTTTAAAAAGGGAGACACACACACATTTTTGCATAGCCTACCTTGAAGGATACACAAGAAAGTGGTAGTGGTGGTGATTTCTGGAGAGGGAAAACTGCAGGAGAGAAACTCACTTTTCACTGTTCCTTTTATATTGTTTGATCTTTTAACCATGTGCGTGCAATACACATTCAAAAATAAATATTTTTAAAACATTACTTCCACGTCACTTGTTTCTCTGGTCTTTTACCACAAATGTGAATTATAGATACTTGTAGATATGGAAATCATTAAATGCATATTTAATAAATAAGCAATGGACACATGTCTCATACTTGACAGAAGCATAAAAAGTAAGCTGTCCATCAACCTGGAAGTGATCAGCCACTGATTACCTAAAGGAGTGCCTGATTACAGGAATATCTATCTATCCATCCATCCAACGTAATTAACATAGCTGCTATTTCAATGATAACTCTTTTCTGTATTCATCATAGCATTTAAGAAATGTTCTCTGAATAGCACCAAAATAGGCAAGTACAAAAATTCCTTTAACTCAGGCAGCAACACTAAATTAAGATTTAGCTACTACCATGGACTATGCATTACAACTTGATAATGTAACACTTGTAACACAATGTAACACATGACAATGTGCACTTGGATCTAAATACTTAACTGTAGAATACAGACTTAATAGTTACACTGTTGAAAAGACTTAGAGTTTTTAACAATTCAAAGTTTAAAGAGCCAATCTTTTATTTTATTTGTAAATAAACCTAAATCAAACTTGGCCTACATCACTCATAGTGACTACACAGTACCCAGAATACAGAAAAACTGGACCCACTATAGATTATACTTAATTAGAGCAGTCCCACAACCTGTGCTAGGTTTTAGGCTATATATGACATGTAGGGACCCTGACAAAGCTCAGTAGGTTCAAGGTAGTTTGGTATGTGGAAGGCAACATTTAATGAGTTAGCTATCATGTGCCAACAACTTCACATGGAAAAAAAAGAACTTCACATGAATTTTCTGTAAATTTTCACATATCAATGACACAGGAATTATTATCCCTGTCTTAAAATTAAGGAGATCCAGATGAAGAAAGGGGTTACTAAGTAACATGCTCAAGTTTGTAAAGCTAGTATAGGTGGCATTATCAGGATTTAAACCTGGAGCCCCTGTACTGAGTTGAATGGTAGCTGCTCCCAAAAAGAAGTCCATATCTTATCCCTGAAACCTGTGAATATTATCTTATTTGGAAAAAAAAGGTCTTTCAGATAAAACTAAGTTAAGGATTTTCAGATGAGGAGATCATCCTGGAATATCCAGGTTGCCTAAATCCAATGACAAGAGTCCTTTAAAGAGTGAGGCAATTGAAAATTATATAGACATACGAGTACAAGACAATGTACTCATGAAGGCAGACACTGGAGTGATGCAGCCACAAGTCAAGGGATGCCAGCAGCCACTAAAAGCAGGAAGAAGCAAAACAGATTCTTCCGTAGAGCCTCCAGAAGGATTGTGGCCTTACACATACCTGATTCCTGACTTTCGGCTTCCAGAACTGTGAGAGAATAAATTTCTGTTGTTTTTAAGGCACCTATTTCATGGTAATTTGTTATGGTAGCCTTAGGAAACTAATATAGCCCCACCCTCCCCAATTCTCTTTCCTGTATACACTATTACCTTTCCAAGAAGGCAAAAGATCCTAGGGATATTAAAAACAGAGACAACTCAGAGGACTTTATAAAGAAAGTAAACAATATACTTGTTTTTGGAAGTCTTAGAGGACAGAAAACAAGTAGGTAAAAGTTAGAGGGAAACATTTCAGTTGAAATTAAACTTTCTAACCATCTAAATGTCTTAAAAGAGTAAACAAACTCTGGGTTAAGTAGTAAATTTCCTATCACTGGATGTGCTGAGGAATGATCATTAGAATCTGGTCCCACCCTGAGTTCCTAAAAATTGTAAAATATTAAATGGCACCACAAAAGCCTAACAATAAGGTAAAACATAACAAGTGATTTTTACAAATTCTCTACAATCATTCAAATGAATACTGACTGCTTGTTACGTGTCAGGCAATGCGCTTGGTGATGAACACCAAGCATGTTTTCTACTTTCATGAAGCTTACAACCTGGTGGGAAAGACAGACATATATCAAGAAATATGCAAGCAAATGTAAAATGACATGTACAGATATATACGGGGCCAGGAAAGTGCAAAAATGAGGGAGATCTGATAAACTTACCTGAGGAAGTAGTGCTTAAGAAGGGACATGAATAATATTTATAAAATTTTACTGGAAAGGGAAAAGAGGAAAAAGCTTTCAAGGCAGAGGAACAGCACTAAGAAAAGTCTTATAATTAGGGAAGCATGGCTGATACAAAATGGGTCCAAAAGGTAGATATGGCTACATTTAAAAGGAGCTTTTTCTTCATCCTAAATTCAATGGGGGATGTGACCAGACTTGTGTATTAGGTAAGACCAATTCATTCTGGCTGCACTGAGGAGGATGGGCTGGTGCTTAGCCAGAGTGGATGCAGTTGTTATTACAACAATCCAAGAGAGAAACAAGAGCAACTCAGACAAAAGTGGTAATGATGGAAGTGAAATGGACAAACTGAGCTTACTTATAAAGTTAAATAAACATGATTTGATGATATATAAAGACCAAGGTTTGTTTTGAGAAACTGGATAAAAATGATGGTCCCATCGACTGAGGAAAAGCAAGATTGGAATAGGGCCAAGTATGAGAAGGGAATTTCATTTTGGGATGTAGTGCATCTGAGCCATCCAAGAAATGTCAATTAGGCCATTGGATATAAAGTTCTGAAACTCTATTGGTAGGCCAAATCTGAATACACGTTTACATCAAACAGCGCCATAATTGTTTTATCTTTAAGGGAAAGTTATTTTTTATAAAAGAATCATTATTTAAAAAAATTTTTTTCAAATTATGCTATCCTAAAAGACAAGAATCACTACTGTACCCAAAGCCCTGAATTAATACTAAACAAAGAATACCTATCTAAAGGGCACTGGATATACACCACTCATGTGACTAGAAAAGGGATTTCTTCAGAACGAAGATAATAGATCTTGGTGGATCCTCGTTAGAATTCACTATGGCTCTCACTTTTTTCAGACACAAAAGCTGAAAACAAAAGTTTAAGAGGTGAAAGTTTATACTTTTTATTCCCACCTCGCAATACGTTCGGATGATACTGACCTAAGCATCTTAATTGTCAAGTACAAATGATAAAGTTTCTCTTCTGAAAAAGATCCTAACCTTCAGAAGCAGAAGGGAAGAGAAAAAACAAATCAGACTTTTTTCTTCCAATACACACCTCCATAAGCTTTATACTATACTTAGACAAAAAATGACTAATTATTTTAAGTATTGAGGAGACTAAGGGACTCTTTATTTACTTTAGATTTGCTTTTGATTTTGCATGAAAAACAAAAACAAACCAACCACTAGAGGGATTAAAGATAGAACTAAACAGAAGACAGGAAAACTGAGTTACATTACTAACTCTAAAGATAATCCACTGTATAAAATCATTAAGGAAGTTAACTTTGAGAAAGATCCAATTATTCTTTACATAAAATTAGAATTATGTATTTCACATCCTTCATTGAGGGAAAGCATGAATTACATACACAGCATTTCATATCTGTACATATATATTTTATGTATATAGAATCTTTTGAACTCCCCATAGATAAAGATAAAAATAAAAGGTATTTTTAACACTTCTGTATTATATATTGCTGCTACTAATATCTAAATTGCTCTAAATGGAAATGTAACAACTCTGAAGACCCCAGGGTAAAATAACCCATAATGTACTGACACAAACATGTTCACTTCAGAAACTATCCTGCAAATAGGAATCTTAGCTTAGGAAGTATGAGGGCAGAGAAGAGAAATAGCAAGTTAATATGTGAATGAAACTGAGGTTAACCCAGGATTTAGCTTTCATTCTTCACTAAGTAAGATTTCGTAGGCAAGCGCTTCCACCCTTACTCCAAGTTCCCCTTACCTCAGCAAAACCACACAGAGCATGAAACAGTCGGTAAGCATTTCCTGAATAAATCCGTATTTGAAGAGAACTTTTAAATATCATTTGTAGTTCATTAAAACAATGGATCCACAACTGCCCCATTCAGAATGTTTCAGGGCAAAAATAAACAGGCAAATCAAATATCCTTAGGTATTTTTGGTTTAAGACAGTATGCATGGTATTATTTGACATTATACACAGTGTGTGTATGTGCACAAGCACATACATTCATATTCAGGAAAATACCTAAAACTATATATATTAAAATTATCTTTTTATGGTAGAATTATGATTATTCTAAATTTTCTTCTTTACTTTTCTACAAGGAATAAAATATATTATTGTTCAACATGTATAACAGACTCAAAATTAATTTTAGAAAGAGTTATTTATTCACGTCCTCTTCATTTTTCAAGTTGGGGAAACAGGCCCAGTGAGGATAAGTGACTTGCTTGTCCAAAATCTGATAGTGAGTCCTTAGGGCCATAATTACATTATCCATATTAATTTCTTCTGACTTAAAAGTTAATGCATTTTCATTAATTTGAAAAATAATGAAAGGTACAAGAAAAAATTAAAATCACCTACAATGATTACAAACCAAAAAGAACCAGCGATTTTAAAGGCTTTTAAATAAAATTTTTCAGTACAAAAGTAATATATTTTCAATGTAGAAAAACTTTTAAAATATAAAGCCAAAATTTAAGAAGACAAAAATTTTATCAGTCACATAACTGGTAATAACAGAATCATTTCTTCTTTAGACTTAGTACCTGAAGCTAGTTTTGAGTCAAGAGACTAGTTCTATGATGACATTTTCATTTAGCAAAACTTGGTTGGTTCTTTAATTTGTGGGTTATTTTTATATGAAAGAATTACTAAAATTAACTAAGGTTACTAATTATTTTATTTTATAATTGTTTAATGAAAAACAAAGGACCAAAAGGAAAAAAAAAAGGAAAAGATTAAATACTCCAAGTCTATGAAAGGAATATTTAGGGAACCGCTTTGTAGATTTAGTGAATAGAATCTACAAACACAAGCTAATTGTAAGTTACATAAAACAAATTTTCTATGTTTCAGATTATCTAATATATTTATTTATATCATTTTTTATTTACCAATACTTTTACAAGGTATTCTATAAAACACTGCCAACTGGCATTAATTACAGAAAAAAAATCATGAGTTATGAGCAAAAGTATTTGTAAAAACAAGCTAATGTAATAGACTCATATTCACTGAGAAGTGACTAGTGCATACCATGGGGGAGGGGACAGGGTGGGTGGGGAAGGGGAGGTGGGTAAATGGGCACAAAAATTCTCAATCATATTATAAGTTTCACAGAGATAGTAGTACAGCATGGAGAATACTGTCAATGATTCTGTAACATCTTCCTAGGTTGACAGATGGTAACTGCACTAGTGGGGATGAAGATTTAACAATATGGGTAACTGTTGAACCACTATGTTGTGTACCTGAAAATATAAGATTGTGTATTAATGATACTTCAATAAAAAATTAATTTAATATAACAGTTAATCAAACTCACAATATAAGTTACAAAACCACCATTAACTCAATTAGCAAAACATTAAAACACTGATTAATTCATCTTTATCTTGTCCTTTTAAAATTTTTATCTACCTCCTTTATATTTTTTAATGCACATAAATGTATTAGTACAAAACTACAGGATCATCATTTATAAATGTGATTCAGATGTGTGCTCAAAATTTTACTTGTGAGGGAGACAATCAAAAGTTGGAGATCACTGCCCCAGAATTGCCTCGTCAAAAATTGTCTCCTAATCTAATTTCAGAGATTCAAATATTAGAGGAAGAAAGCAAAAATGACCAATTATCTAAAATTTCAGAATGAAATCTTTTTGGAATCAAGTAAGTTCTAGTATGGAACAAAAATAATTTGCTTAAATTTCTAGATTTTATTAATGACTTGAGAAATGTGAACACTAGCAATTTGTTAACATTGTCATCTTAGATCTCAAAGCATTCCATAATCGTCACATTTCAGAAAGACCCAGTGGTATTTTCATTTCATGGTTGGAAAAATTAAGCAAAAACAGAATAGATGTCTTGCCCCAGTTCACAAGACTGAAACACTGGTGTATTTTAGAAATTTTTCGAAGTACAAGCAACTCCCAACTTAAAAATGAACCACTTAGCTTTCTTTCAAAACTCACTTTCTCTTTAAAACAGTAATTTGATCCCCCACAAAGCCTACTGTATACATTGCATGAATCGATAGTCATACAAATGGCCAAAATATAATCCATGAACCCCAGAGCCATAAAACACAGGTTAAAAAACCTTGTACTTAACATGTAAATATTATTAAATCTCAAAACCCTTCAAGAGGAATTTGCATTTTAAGAGACTATAAACTAAAACATACTATATCCTTACACATATAAACTCTAATTCTTAGAATTTAAGTTATCTCCCAGAGTTTTTATATTGTGATTCTCATGAGAGAAGGGGAAGAACAGGGCTTATTTCTAAGCATGGGTCATCTGTTAACTTGGGTTTTATAAAGCCCTACCCTTAAACAATGCTCCAGAAATCCATTGTTTATGATTCCGGCAAAATGCACAAGCACACACGTGTGTGCACCCACATACACATTCAGAAATCTTTTATCTCTTAATTGCCAAATCCAGTTTTCATCCCCATGAGCTCTCTGCAGTATTTCACATTGCTAAACTCTTTTTTAAAATTCCCCTAATCTCTATCCTCAGCTTCTCCATCAGCATACCGTTTATCTTTTTATCCATTTTTTTCAACTTCCCTTTTACTTCTTCCACTTGATTCTCAGATGTAAATACTCCACAGGTTGCCCTTAGTCTTTTCCTCACTCCTGGTATTACAGTCTTTGCAGTTTTTAAATGACATTATGCTAATGAATACAGATCTCTTAATTGATCCATTCCCCTTAAGCTCTAGCCCAAATCTGTTAATAGGGACCTATTTGATGTATCTTGATTCCCACATCTAGAATCATATACCTTACTACTTCTCTCCTCAAATTCTGTCCTTTCAAAACATTCCCTATCTTATTTAAAGGCATCATCATCCATTAATAAACCATAATTTTTAACTCCCATGCCTTTCCCATTCAGATTACTTCATCAGCTTCATTCCCACTACTCCCCAAGTATAGCAAAATTTACTTGCTACTGCTCAGGCTATCAACACCCTTCCTCTAACCTCTTCATCAGTAAAAGGCTATTTAACCTTCAAAGTCCTACTTAAACACCTCCCAAGTGAAAAGTCTTCCCTAACCTCACTTATTCTCCCTGCATCACTCACCCACTCCCCAGAAGGAATTCCTCCATCCCTCTATAATCCCACACCACTCTTTTTAACTCTCTTTTAGCTCTCAACAAGTAGTGTTGTATTTAGTCGAGCCCTTAGGTTTCTCCCCTACTAGACAAGATCCATGGTTTATGTGTTACTCAAGCACCTAGCACATGCCTAGAATATAGTATGTCTTTAATCAATGTCTGGTGAATGAGTGGCAAAACTCCAAAGTGAGGACACACTTAAGGTTATTTCTCAGTGGAGGGTAGGTCTAATCCCCTTTTGAACATAAAAAAAGAATTAAGTCCCCAAATCCCTAGCTCCCCATTTCTAGTCCACTTCCTAGGTTTAAGCAAGGTTTCATGGGGACATTTCCTCACTTCCTCTTGTTCTCTGTAGGTTTAGCTGCCAGCCTAACCACATTAGTATTCAGTAGCAGCAACAAAATAGACTCTCCAAGTTCTAAAAAGCAAAGACTTCACAATAACCAACAGCAAAATACAAGCTCTCTTTTTAAAACAGTCTTAACATTTTTGCATACAAAGCTCATTCTTCATGAGGATTCTGAAAAAGGCCTGGCATGGTTTATCCAACAGGCACCATTTAAGAATTCTTAAGAAAATGTCCATTTAAACTATCAGCCAAACTTTTCACATTTGTAACCATAGAAATCAGTATGCATGAATTAATCTAAATACTATTTATATAAGTAGCTCTTTTAGCTTCTTTTAAAAATACTATACCTCCAAAATTCTATTAATCATCCCAATCTATAAAACTAGATTCATTTAACAGTACATTTACTTTCCCCATCTGTCCTCCAACTCTCCCCCAACACACATACACACACACCCCTGCCTTACGAGACATGGCTTCCTCAAGAAATTATCTGATGGCCCAGTAGCACTTTGATAAGGCAGGCTATGAAGTCTGGGATTGTGAAGATGATTTCTATGGTCAGTTTATCTTCTCTTTGACTGCTGTTGGTGATATAATACAGATTTGCCTCAAGGGATCACAAATGTAGTAGGCCTACCTTAACTGCCCCCTAATTTGTAGTTTTTATCTTTTTTAAATATACTAGAACATCTCTATAAACTATGTATTTCAGTTCATATAAATCAATAAATTTTAGGACATTTTAGGCATACAGAGCACATGACAAAAGGAAAAAAATTACGTATTTCAGTTCGTATAAATCAGTAAATTTTAGGACATTTTAGGCATACAGAGCACACGACAAAAGGAAAAAAAAAGACCACATCATGAAATCTTCTTGAAGCTTTGGTAACTAAATTGCAATGAGTGGGGTTGAAAATACATTGGGCTAACTTTGAACTGCACTTCAGAAAAAAATAAATATTCAAAGATATATATAATCTACTTCTTTTCATTTTATAAGTTTTGTCCATATTACATCAAAATAACTTCAGACAAAGGATTCTTGCTGCTCCAGAATTAAAAGTTTTCCATAGCTCAGTGCAGTTGTAATCTTCTGGAAACACCTGAAGTTGATTTGTTTCACCTCCTTTTACTGTTTCTCTTCTCGCTTGCTCTCCTTGTTCTCCTTGCTCTCCAAGGAAATGGATAATCCACCTCTAGCTAATATGGAAGAAATTATATGATGCATAATGCAGAAAAATTAACACGTATTGGGCCTTCAAAAAACACACTGAACTTGGTCTAAATAAAATGTTTCTAAAATAAACTTAACAGGATTTCTTTTTCATTGCTGTTTTACTAAGCATTCATGAAAAATTATATTTGGGTAAGTTCAGGCTGAAAACACTAGTTTTAGCTCTCAAGGAAAACATGAAAGAACAGAGAAAAATGTCTTTTAGTATAGATCATTTCCTGAAGTGTTTTTTACAAAACCAAAGATTGGTATTTATTTCTAAGACTGATTTTCTAAATACTATAGATAGATAGATGATAATAAGCATCACACACAAACATCTAAATTCAAATATCAAATTTCCTGGACAAATTACAACCACAGAGAGAGTGTACTGTAACTCCTGAAGTTACAGTAGACACTCCTGAGACTCAACAACCCACAGAGTCTCCCCTTAACTTCCAACTTCTCACAGTGGCACTGAGTGGATGATGAACAAGGGTTCTGCAGCATGAAGCATTAGGCTTGACTTAAGATACGGGACAGAAACTGAACATATGCAGTAACTTCCTGTTCTCCAGAGGGCTGAAGAGTATGCTTCCAAAGGCTGGCACTTCATAGCCCTTCCAGAAACCAAAAAATAGGCACACCTTTTCAAATACTTGTGCATAAATTTTTAACTTCAATAATTACTGTTCATCATCATTATTCCCAACATTTACTCAATGACTTATTACATATAAGGAAAGAGGCATAAGAAATTTAATCCCAGACTCCAAGGGGTTAAATCTCCCTTTAAACAATCACTCATTGTGATTATTTCACATAAAATACTTCTTGAAGGCAACCCAAGAGTCTGGTTGAACCTACAGTGTACCCTTGAAAAGCATGGGTTCGAACTATGCGAGTCTACTTATAAACAGACTTTTTTCAATAACACACTGGAAATTTTTTTGGAGATTTGCAGCAACTTGAAAAACATTTTTTTTCTAGCTTACTTTACTGTAAGAATACAGTACATAATACATATAACATACAAATCTGTATTAACAGACTGTTTATGTTATCAGGAAGACTTTTAGGCAACAATAGGCTATTAGAGATAAGTTTGAGGGGAACTGAAAGTTCTACTCAGGTTTTCGACTATGCAGGGGTCTGCACTCATACCACCAAGTACGCACTCATACCATGTTCAAGAGTCATGTGTATAGGCAATGCAAATTCAGGAATTTAAATCATGGGAAGGTGATTTTCAGCTCCCTAACAAAATTAGAGATAGATGAGTAATTGTGATTTAATTTAAAAAACCCTACAATTTGGGTTTCCCTTGGAATATAAATGAATTGGAAGGGAAACATGAAGTCCTTTCACCTTTAATGCCTTCTACATCTGGACAAGGGAATCTCATTATCTCCTACTCCTACAGTTTGCTTCCCTAAATCCAGGAGCTAAATTTCCTTAAAACTCTGGTAAGTAAACAATATCCATGAAAATTGGAGATTCTCAAATCGATTTGAGAATAAGGAACTTTCTTCTTTTTTGCTGAGAACAGACTACTGACTACTAAGCAAAAAGTCATTTTCCTTCATATATGTTGTTTCCCTCATATATGGGGTGGGGAGGAAGACACACAGGATGAAATCAAATGACTTCAGATAAGGATGAGCCAAAAACTGGACAGTGATTCCTGATCTGATGGTTTTGTTTTGGTTTGGTTTTTGTCATGAACCCTGGTGAAAGTCACATATAACCCATCATAAAAAAAAAGTCCTTTGACACAAAAAATTTTGCACCCAATTTAGGACCAAGAGTAAGTATACTACATTACATGTGATAATTGTATGTTTGCTCATAAAATAAGGGCAATACACTCAGATGTGCAGACAGAACTAGTCATTTTTTCACATTATAGGATAACACATCAAGAACTTTCAACACAATTCTAGGGAGTCAGGCTACTACTGGGAAAAAAAAAAATCCAGCATTTCCAAGGTCCTCCCTCCCCTCTTCCCTTGTTAGTTAGAACACAATAACTTACTGTTCAAGGCCAAAGGAAATGGAACGTTTTTGGGATGAAATGGAAAAAGTATCACCGTTGAGTGCAGATGATGCTCTGGGACTATAGTTGTGACATGCATACTTATTCTCCTGCCGAGCACTGTCCAAGCTGACAGACTCATTCATACCATCTTTCACCTTAAGAGTTTAACACATTGTCTCTACACATTAAAAATGTATATTGTGCTCTGACCACAGAAAGAATTTAGCACAACTGACAACCGGCTTTAAACTAAGCAATTAATATATTCTAATCTAATGCTGAGAAGGGATGGAGATTAGGCAACGGCTCCTCCAACAGGATGGAGCAGTTATCATTTGAAGCCCTAAAAATACTAAGATTTTAAAACAACTTCAAGGTCTGATGGATACAGTCAGATACACTATAGAAACTTTGGGACCAGCAGCAACGACACAACAGGTGGGAGAGGCGGTGGACATCACTGCACAGTTTAGTGAATAACATGCAGGTACAAACCCTTGACTTCCCCGAAAGGCTGAGGATGTGGGATAATAACCATGCACAAGGCCATCCAGAGCCCGTCTTTCCAAGTGGCAACGATTCGGTTCCTTCCGAGGGTCGCGCCACTCCCCCTTTCCCTTACCCAGGGGACCACTACCCCCAGGCACAAGAAGAAAGGAGGCCCATCCACGGGTAGCATCTCAGCTGGGGAAGAAAACAGTGTGGCTCCTTATTTCTGCGTACAAAAGGACTTTGCGCCCTCCTCCTCGAACTGCCGCCGCTGCCGCCCGGGCCGCCCCCTAACTTGCAGGAAGGTGGGCAACGCGCCATATTCCAGCGTCCCCCAGTATACCTGGGTAACAAGCCCACGCCACCCCCGAGAGAGACTGGCTTCGGAGGTCGCCCAAAGAACCTGCCTCCTCTCCCTCAGGAGACAGCGGCTCCCGCGCCCCAGCCTAGCCCGCCGCGCCGCGCCGCCCGCGGACCAGACCCGGGAAGGGCCGAAGGGGCCAGTGGGGAGCCACGGGTCCTGTCCCAGGCAGCCCGCCCACCTCCCGCTCCCGGGCCCGGCGCGCTCTCCCGGGCCTCCCGCTCCCGAGCCCGCGGGAGGGCCAGGCCCGAGCCCCGGGTTGGAGGGAGGCCGCGGCCCCGAGAGCCTCAGACGGCGGGGGAGGCCGGAACCCTGGGGCTCTCGGGAGGGCAGCGCCTCCCTCCCGAGCCCGCCAGGACGCCTGGGGCCTAGTGCGGCCTGCGCATCCTCGGGGTGGCGGTTTGACTGGGCCGGGCCGGGGCCCCCGCCCGAGGCAGGCCGAATCCGGCAGGGGCCCAGGCCCGGAGCCGGGGGCGGCAGGGTGCAGGCTGCGGGGCGGGCCGGCCGGCCGGCGGGCGGGCGGCGTGTTGCGGCTGCGCCGGGGCTGAAATAGCTGGAGATTGCGCGGTAGGGCACTCACCTCAGAGCGGCTGCGCTACCGTGGGCCTGCGCCGTGGAGACTGCGACCGCGCCGGCTCCTCGCAGCCTCCTGCCACCAGCGGCAATGGCGAGCGCTGCCGCCTCTGCCGCCGCCGCCGCCGAGGAGGGGGAGGGGAGGGAGAGGAGGCACGCACGCGACGCACGGGCTTGGATTCCCCGCCCGTCGGCAGCCATGATGGGGAGGTCGGCGCTACCTCGGCGGGGTCTGCCCGGAGGGGGTTCGGCTGCGGCTTCTGTTTTCCCCCGCGGCTTCCTCGCGTTCACACTTAGCGTCAAGGGTTTGGATGGGTCCGGAACAACGAAAGCAACCTGATTAGCCGACTGTGGACGCCCGGGAGAATGGCGCAGGCAGCCCAAGATGGTTGCTGAAATGGAAATAGCAACGTTTCTTGCCTCGGGAATTAAGACCTCTTCGGTGGGCTAGATAATCGGAAACGGGTTTCCCCCCATTTTCCTCAGCGTTGACTTGCCAGTCTCATTGGAATGACCTTTGCTTCTTTATTTCAAACCCTGCCAGGTATTTAAAAGCGAAAGGTTTTGTATGAAACAGTAAATTTATTCGCTCCTTAATTCGTTAGGCGAACGGTTCTAGAGGGCCCTTTCTGTGCCAAATTTTGTTTTGGGCGCGCTGGAGATGGACCTGTTAGGAAGTCGAAGTCCTCGCTCTCATGGAGAGTGGAAGGAGTCAGAAGTAACAGGGACCCCAAAGCAGGTGCCTGGGAGGTAGGAAGGAATGGATAGTAGAAAACAATCATGTTGGAGACACAGGAAAGGTGGTTTCTGTTCTTTGGTTTTCAGGGTGTGATGAAACTACCTCCATCAGAATCATTTGGGGCTGATAAGATTTAAGTCCTGGGCTGCAACTAGTGTCTCCAGAATCTTGGCTTATCAGCCCAGGACCCTGCATTTCTAACAACACACACACACACTGACACCCATATTGTCCTGGTGATTCTCATGGACACCATAGTTTTAAGAATCATTGCATTAGGGAATTACTACCCCAAAGGGTGTCAGAAAACAGCTTAACAAAATCGGGAAACTTTAATTTTCAACAAGGTTCCATTTACCTCAAAATTCAACTTCTCCAAAAATGGAATGTCTTTTTATCCAGTATTTTATAAAAAAATAACAAGTGTCACCACCTGCCACCCTGGTACTCAAGTAAGAAACCTAAGAATGATTCATTACCCTTCCTTTCTCACTCACATCCCCGTATCCAATTAGTTCTTAATTTGTTTCTGGTCTTTTCTTAACCTTGGTTAGTTGCTGTCAAATTCCATCAAGATACTGCAAAAGACTGGTCCTCTGCCCCAAGAATTTTCCTTTCTAATCCATTTCTACCCTACAACTTGTATGGTCTTTCGAGAAGGTAAATAATATCATTTCCCTTTTGAACAGGCTTAATAAAATCCCTTTACATGTAAGTTAAAGTCTAAAGTTCTTTGAGGTGGCTTCAGGTCCCTTGGTGACTTGATCCCCTGCTGCCATCTTTGACCTCATCTGTCACAAATATCCCTCAGGTTGCAGCCATACTGGGAAGCTCTCAGGTCGTACAAGGTAGGAAGTTCTTCCTCTCAGCTTTTGGCAAGGGCTGCCCTCTCTGTATAGAACTTTCTACTCCTCTCTCTACTCCTAATTCACCTGCTTAAACCTTACTCTGAATAAATCCTACTACTTGTTAAAGTCTCAACATTAATAGCATTCCCTCATCTCCCCAGACTGAGTGCTTCGGCTCTTCCATCATGGCATCCAGCACTTGCCACCTATGTTTATTGAGCTCTCACCATGTGTTAAGGCCCTATTTTAAGTCCTTTACACACATTCTCTCCTTTTTCATTGAATTCTCAAGTGGACCCCATGTGATATGTACTACTGTGATTATTATCTCATTTTGCACATGTAGAAACAAGGGCATGCAGATTACTTGCCCAAATCCAGACAGGGAGAGGTGGAGCCAAGTCCGAAAGCCATCAGCTTGACCTTAGAGTTGTGCTCTTAACCATTACCAGCATTTTTTAGATTGCAGACAGATACCCACTGATGAAGTACAAAATTAGCTTAGTGGGTCATGACCAACATTGCATAAACTAAGTAGAAAATTCCAGAGGACATCAAACTTAGTAAGACTTTTGTGAAACTTTTATTTCAGATGTATAAATGTACATACATAGGTGTGTACGTTTGTACTGGATCATGATATAAAATGCATTTCTCACGATTACAGCTGTAAAAAGATTGAAAACAATGCATTACTCCTTCTCCACAGCACTTCTCAGACCATGTATCCTCCACAGTTCAGAGGCTACAGGAGGTTAGGGACTTCGCCTTGTTCATGGTTGTATACCAACACCTCACGCAATGCCTGGTTAAAGTTGACCTTCAATAAACACATAATGAACGATCTCTTTGTCCAACCTCCTCAGAAATGCTAATTAGTTTAAGACAAAGGAGCCTGTGAACCCAGTTGCTCTCTCCAAAAGGCTCTGCGGTCTGGATAACCAAAGATTCTGGAATCAGTCTCAGAAAAAAAGCAGAAAAATCTACACTAACAGATTAAAGACTGGATTCTGCCAAAGTTGCACTGACCATCTTCACAAGGAAGTCAGAAACTTTAGACAGTATAATGTAGGAAGGAAACTCCATAGGTTAGGTGTAGATAGTAACTGCATTAAGAAAGAAGGGATGACATAAGATGACAGACGTGGGGCCCAGAGCAAGAAAAAAGGAAGCTCAAACCATTGAGAAATTATTATTAGAGCTCAGCAGCCTGTGCAATGCAAGAGATTCCTAACTTGGCTTTGCTGTCAATAAGCTGATGTTCATTTGATAGACTGATTACTCAAAAAAATGAGTGTGTGCTAAGAACCAAATGAGTGGTGATACAGATAGTTAATGGACCAGATAATCAGAATTGAAGTTATGTGGGAAATTTCACAGAGAGGGGTGCCTTGATTTGGCATTGAAAGTTGGGCAAGTTCTTATGGGCATAGAGCAAAAAGGTGAAGACACTTTAACTGGGCAGAGGGTTGGAGGAGACAGCAACAGGTGTGGGTGGGAAGCCCCCAAGTGTGTTTATAGGTAAAGCAGCCAGGTGGGTCTCAGTTTGAGCAACCAGCATTCAAGGCTCTCTGAGGTGATTTGCTCACTAGTGGGACAGACCTTCCAAACAGCAACTAACAGGAGCTGACTTACAGGAGGCTTTTAGCTAAAGAAGGTTCTCTTCTCTTTTGGTGATGCCCCTGTGCCTGGGTAGGAGAGATGGAGATGAAGAGAGATGGCTAAGGCAGCTTTTCACAAGGGACTCTTTCAGAACCCACTGATAAAACTCCATGGGGTCGCAACAGCAGCAGCCTCCCCATCTGTACTTTGGAATGTACATGGCCCCAGCTCCAGCCCCAGCCCCAGTCCCAGCCCCATAAGGATTACAGGGCCCCTGGCACTATGTGAACAATACAAGAGAGTTTTGTCTCTTTGGGAACATCAAGGGCTGGCCCAGACAGGATCTGCGTTTCAGGAGAGCACTGGCCCCAGCGGCCACACCCCCATGCTTTCAGAGGCCACAGCCTCATCACAACATGGTTTCTGGAGTTAGACTACTGATTCAGAGCCTGGCCATACCACTTCCTAGCTGTGAGACCTCAGCAAGTCACTTAACACTTGAAACCTCCATTTCTTTGACTGTGAGATGGAGGTTAATATGTAATACTCACAGAGGGCTCAGAACAGTGCCTGGCACCCAAAGAAGCAATAGTAATTGCTGGGTATTATTAGCTATTCCCAAATGCCATTAATCACGTACATTGCTTAGTACAAAACACCAAAGGTACAAAAGGTGGTGGCTGCTGTGATGGTGATGATGATGATGAATTGGTGTTTGTGAGCACATGTAAATATCCCTGGGGACTCCCCAAAGAAGTTAGGGTAAGTATTCAGGGGATGCCAAGACAAAGGATTTGTGTAAGGGAGAAGTGTGTTATAAGGTTTGAAATGTCATGGTGAGTTTTCTTAATGCCTCAGGGTGATCTCGGGGAGAAGGGATGGAAAAGATTGTTTATTGTTACTTTTTTAAAAATTAGTATTTGATGTATTAAGGTAACAACTTTTAAAATCTATTTTTCTTTAAGTCTTTATGATTAACTCAATTTCATCTATTTATAAAGCTAGGAAATTTTAACAATCATTTTCAAAGATCCCTCCTCTCCCTGAACCCAAGGTCTGCTGATGATCCTCTGTAACATGTATCTCCATACTTGTTGGGCACCCACTATGCACCAAATACCTAGGTGCTGGGGATACAGTGGGAAACATGAGCCTCATCCTTCTTGAGAGGAAACTAAAGCTCCTTCAGTTCAGTTGCGATACACTAAATTCCCTTAAATAACTGCTTCACTTACAACATTGTTACTACATTTCCCTAAACATTTAAAAATAGCAGATACATATTCATTTTACCTTTTAAATACTGTATTTAAATGCCTGATCTAACAAACAAACCTCCTCATATAAATAATAAAACAATAACTGACTTACTGAGCATTCACTAAAAGTTAGGCACTATTGCAAACTCCCGTATAAGCTCATTAATTCCCTTACAACAAGCTTATGAAATAGGTACTAACATACATATTTTACAGGTTAGAAAACCAAGCCACAAGAAGTTTAAGTTACTTGCTCCTAGTCACATACCTAGTAAATAGCTATTAATCTAATAATTTATAAATCTATTATATTAAACTTACAGTGAAGTTCAGATTCTCTTTCAATACTATTTGCAAACTAGTAAAAATCTCTAATGTATGTCTAAAATCAATTACTCAATGATATATTTTACATTGGAATCACAAAACTGATTTGTCAGATTCCCTATTATAATAAATTATCTAAATCTTACATTGAAAATACCGAATTATACTGACTCCTACTAAAGTTACCACAAAAATATGAATACTATTGATTTGATTTATTTTTTCATCATAAATGACATCTACCATCGCAAGCAAATTGAGGTTACTGCCTCAAGCCCACGAAGCTTACCTTTGCAGGAGAATGCGGAGACCTGTCTCAGCAGGCTGAGGTTGCTTTTTGGCCAAGGTGCATCGGAAAGATTCTTCCGCCACCACTGTGAACACACCAAGTCCCTTTAATATGTTAGCAGGATTCTCCCAGACCCTATCCTACAGATTAGATTCCCATGGTACCTTACCTATTTCTTTCTGGGCATATTGATTAGGTTATGAAGTAGATAAAGTTCTGGTAACCATCCAAGTTCCTTTTCCTCTTGAGCATATACAGTTGACCCTCTTTATTGGACGATATATTTAGTATTCTTTTGCGCTTCTTGCCTGTCTGCCACAATCCTAAGGTCATCCTAATTACAAAATAAGGTTGGTTGAGCCAGACTGTACAAAGTTTTAATGGCCTCCTTAGGAACTGGTTCCTATCTCAGTAGACAACAGACAGCTTTTGACAATTTTGAGTAAGGCACTAACAAGATTGGAATATTATAGATTCACCAGGAATCTAAATACAAGTTGAGCCACTGGTCCCTAGAGGGCACTCAAGGCTCCCACTTTCTTCACCCTCTTTAGGGTGGCGTCAGGATGGTGAGCAAGAAATATCACCCCACTCCATACCCACAGTCATAAAAGAAGAAAAGCGTGCTAAAATTGGAGAATATAGATTTAGTCACATTTCCTAGTAGTCTTTAAAAGGTGAAAAGTTCAGCATGAGTGGGCACTGTCTCCCTCTCATCTTCAATAGAATCCTGGGTGGCATCAAGGGCTGCCCATGCCCTACTTGTAGGCACCCCAGCCAGCGTCCTCTCATTGCCTCTCCGACAAAGCCCTGGGGCTACAGTCCATATATAAAAGCTTGGGACAACTCCAGTCTTGGAGCAAAGAGGCTGCAGATTTGTCTTTCTCTCCAATTTGTCTATAGTGAGGAAGGCCTTTTGTCCCACTAGGGAGTAAGGTTCTATTTGGGTATCAGTTGGGGAGAATAGACAGATGTGACCAGGATCCTGCCTATCTTTCCTGATGTCTGCATTGTGGTTTGAGGCCAGATATCTAGCTAATTATAAAGTTCTCTTTTATTGGTTGTCTCATTGTTTCCTGTATATATATATTTCCCCTGGGAACCTCATGGAATGGGGAGATGACTGGCCA
The DNA here is from genome assembly GCF_040802235.1 of Manis javanica. Taxonomy (NCBI): domain Eukaryota; kingdom Metazoa; phylum Chordata; class Mammalia; order Pholidota; family Manidae; genus Manis; species Manis javanica. Next base: position 21,846,447 of record NC_133161.1, read on the forward strand.
AGACAGAATTCAGTCATTTCCATATATGGGACCAAATATCTTCTCCATACCACCTTAATATCATCCCTTGAAAGACATGTAGAACTGCCTAACAGACCAGAATTAGGCTGGAGAGGGCTAAAAGAAATGAAAAGAAAAAGACCACTGAGGGAAATAAAGGGAAATTCAATGCTGCCTGGTAACTGATGAGGAGCTAAGAGGACAAAGATCAGAGGTAATTCCAAGATTTTAAGAACTAAATGACAGAAAGACGTCTGAAGGGACAGCCAATTTAGATGGAAAGAGGATGTGTTTGGTTTCAGACAGATTGAGTGACAGGTGGCAACAGAGAATCCATATGGTTTGGGAAGATTACTCTGAATGGAGGTGGGGAAGGCTGAGGCAGAGCAATCAGGTGTTAGTACAAATTGTGGAGGTACCCGGGGATAGAATGGAGGGACGCATTTGAGAGACATCGAGAAGGAAGCTTCATCAGGGCTTGGAGAATGATTAGATTCTGAGAGTGACAGAATGAGTGAGTCCTCCAATAACCCCTTAATACCTTAATACCTACCTAATAACTTCAGACAGCTGCTCTTTTTTAAATTAGATCATTCATTCATTTATTTATTCAACAAATAACCTGTAACAGTCAGCTTTGGGTGTGACTTGCTAGCTCAACAGATAACCCCTTCTCTGCAAACTTTCACAGAAAGTGTTTCCCCCTTTCACAGAAATGGCCCCTAGAAACCCACCTATACTTCAGAAGGGCCCATCCCCCATTGCTGAGTGATCCAGGCATGGTCACCTGACTTTAGCAGTGCCAAATGTATTCTCTGCCCCAGGAATTTAGAATGTTTGGCTAAGAGACACAGAGATTGGAAACACGCAGGAGCTGAGTCACATTAAAGATGGAGTTACAGAGAAAATGTCGGTGAACATCACTGAGGTCTTCAAGGCTGCAATGTTTCTATAGTACCTTCTGGCCACAAATGATTAGTTCAGAAGCAGGTATTTGACCCAGGCTGGACTAATCAGTTCCTTTTATGAAGTGATTTGGTAAATGAAATCAAGATACCTCTCTTTCTTTCTGTACATGACTACAACTTACTTAACTTTAGGAGCTGTATGCAGAGGCCATTTTCCACCAAATGAACTTGGAAACAGACACAGAGGAGCTGATATGAGAGAGGGTTTCCTGGGGGTGCTCTAGTCCCTAGTTTTCTTTCTGCAATTCACAGGATCTCCACCCTTGGGTTTCATAAGTGTTTGAATATCCTCCTAATAAACTGCCTTTTTTGCTTAAAGCACTTTGAGTATATTTTCTGATGGGCAGACACTCCCAATCTAAACAGTTTTAATGAATACATACTACTTGTGTATGAGGCTCTGGGTGAGGCACCAGGGATTCAGTATGGATGAGGCTTGGGTCTGCACTCAAGGAGCTTAGAGCACTGGGGAGAAAATAAACTCTTACCAATAACTATGCATGGGTAGGAAGAGAAAGGCCATTAGAGATGTATGAAGCAAACTCTTTGGGGGTTTAAAGGAGGACTGGGACTTCTAATAGCAAGGCTAAAGTGAAACAAGCAAGGCATGGAGGGCACAAAATTTAAGGAGACACCTCAGTCTCAGGGTTGTGTGAGTACAGGGTTGGCACTTGCATAACCCTTAAGGTGAGCACCTCTTTAAATTTTGTACCTTTTTGTGGTCTCATCCCACTCCTGGTGCTGGGTAATAGTAAGGGTCAGGAGAACTTCATAGAAAAGTTAGTATCTAAGCTGAACCTAGGAGAGGGAGGATTTGGACTTGGTAGCAAGGTCATGTACCTCAAGGTAAAGTTACATAACAGAAAATAGACCGTGAGAACTCACCAGGGCTGCTAGAGCACCACCAGACCCCTGAGTATGACTTAAAAGTACAGACCATGAAGGAGGAGGGGATGGTAAGAAAAAAGGAGGGAATGTAGATATTGAGACAATGAGAGAATAGTGATGACTGTGAAGCTGGAAATGACATAATCAGAGCAGTATACTTAAGAAGATTAATCAAACAGAATAGCACAACTAAAGGAAGAGCTAAGGTCAGGGCAAACAGAGGTTATTGTGTTAATGCAGGCAGAAAGGTGAAAGTCTAAGCAAATAGGAGCTGGGAATAGAGATTGTAGGAAAAATAATATACAGTTAATATAACTTGGCAGTTGATTGAATGTTGGAGAGACAGGAATAGAGAAATCAGAAATATTGCTAAACTGTATATAGCTAATACTAAAGCATTTGATGAAACGATGTCCAAAATAAATACACAAAAAATGCAAGGAGTAGAACTGTGTATATGGTATGCTATTACTTGTATTTTTTTTAATTTTGCTTGTTTTTTCTAAATTGAGATGTAATTGACATATAATATTAGTTTCAGGTGTACGGCATAATTCAATATTTTTTTTGGTATCATTAATCTACAATTACATGAGGAACATTATGGTTACTAGACTCCCCCCATCACAAACTTCCCCCCACATACCCCATTACAGTCACTGTCCAACAGCGTACTAAGATGTTGTAGAATCACTACTTCTCTTCTCTGTGTTGTACAGCCCTCCCTGTGCTCCCTCACATACATTATACATGCTAATCATAATGCCCCCTTTCTTTTTTCCCCTACGTTATCCCTTCCTTCCCACCCATCCTCCACAGTCCCTTTCCCTTTGGTAACTGTTAGTCCATTCTTCGGTTCTGTGAGTCTTCTGCTGTTTTACTCCTTCAGTTTTTTCTTTGTTCTTATACTCCACAGATGAGTAAAATCATTTGATACTTGTCTTTCTCCACCTGGCTTATTTCACTGAGCATAATACCCTCTAGCTCCATCCATGTTGTTGCAAATGGTAGGATCTGTTTACTTCTTAGGGCTGAATAATATTCCATTGTGTATATGTACCACATCTTCTTTATCAATTCATCTACTGATGGACACTTAGGTTGCTTCCATTTCTTGGCTATTGTAAATAGTGCTGCAATAAACATACAGGTACATATGTCTTTTTCAAACTGGGCTGCTGCATTCTTAGGGTAAATTCCTAGAAGTGGAATTCTTAGGTCAAATGGTATTTCTATTTTGAGTTTTTTGAGGAACCTCCATATTGCTTTCCACAATGGTTGAACTAGTTTACATTCCCACCAGCAGTGTAGGAGGGTTCCCCTTTCTCCACAACCTTGCCAACATTTGTTGTTGTTTGTCTTTTGGATGGTGGCCATCCTTATTGGTGTGAGGTGATATCTCATTGTGGTTTTAATCTGCATTTCTCTGACTAGCGATGTGGAGCATCTTTTCATGTGTCTGTTGGCCATCTGAATTTCTTCTTTGGAGAATTGTTTGTTCATATCCTCTGCCCATTTTTTAAATCAGGTTTTTGCTTTTTGTAAGTGGAAATTTGTACCTCTTGATTCCCTTCAGCCATTTCACCCATTCCAAGCTCCCCTGCCCCCTCATCACTTATATTTTTAAAAGGGGAAAAATATGTAAATAAATATATGTATATATCTCTAGAGGAATACACACAAAACTTACAGCATTAGTGGCCTGTTGAGGGGGAAATAGGTACCTCAGAGAGTCCTTTCCCGGTTCATCACTGAACCTTTTGAACCTTGAATCATTTGGATGCATTGCTTAATGAAAACATTTGCTTAAAATTGCTAAACAAAAACAATCCCAGAACTAATATCTGAATTCAGCAAAGTTGCGGGATACAAAATTAGTAACACAGAAATCTGTTGCTTTCCTATACACTAACAATGAACTAGCAGAAAGAGAAATCAGGAAAACAATTCCATTCATAATTGCATCAAAAAGTACCTAAGAATAAACCTAACCAAGGAAGTGAAAGACCTATACCCTGAAAACTATAAGACACTCTTAAGAGAAATTCAAGAGGACACTAACAAATGGAAACTCATCCCATGCTCTTGGCTAGGAAGAATTAATATTGTCAAAATGGCCATCCTTCCCAAAGCAATATACAGATTTGATGCAATCCCTATCAAATTACCAACAACATTCTTCAACGAACTGGAACAAATAGTTCCAAAATTCATATGGAAACACCAAAGACCCCGAATAGCCAAAGCAATCCTGAGAAGGAAGAATAAAGTGGCAGGGATCTCGCTCCCCAACTTCAAGCTCTACTACAAAGCCATAGTAATCAAGACAATTTGGTACTGGCACAAGAACAGAGCCACAGACCAGTGGAACAGATTAGAGACTCCAGACATGAACCCAAACATATATAGTCAATTAATATTCGATAAAGGAGCCATGGACATACAATGGGGAAAGGACAGTCTCTTCAACAGATGGTGCTGGCAAAACTGGACAGCTACATGTAAGTGAATGAAACTGGATCACTGTCTAACCCCATACACAAAAGTAAATACAAAATGGATCAAAGACCTGAATGTAAGTCATGAAACCATAAAACTCTTAGAAAAAGACATAGGCAAAAATCCCTTGGACATAAACATGAGTGACTTCTTCATGAATATATCTCCCTGGGCAAGGGAAACAAAGGCAAAAATGAACAAGTGGGACTATATCAAACTAAAAAGCTTCTGTACAGCAAAGGACAACATCAATAGAACAAAAAGGTACCCTACAGTATGGGAGAATATATTCGTAAATGACAGATCCGATAAAGGCTTGACATCCAAAATATATAAAGAGCCCACGTGCCTCAACAAACAAAAAGCAAATAATCCAATCAAAAAATGGTCAGAGGAGCTCAACAGACAGTTCTCCAAAGAAGAAATTCAGATGGCCAACAGACACATGAAAAGATGCTCCACATCGCTAGTCATCAGAGAAATGCAAATTAAAACCACAATGAGATATCACCTCACACCAGTAAGGATGGCCACCATCCAAAAGACAAACAACAACGAATGTTGGTGAGGTTGTGGAGAAAGGGGAACCCTCCTACACTGCTGGTGGGAATGTAAATTAGTTCAACCATTGTGGAAAGCAATATGGAGGTTCCTCAAAATGCTCATAATAGAAATACTATTTGACCCAGGAATTCCACTCCTAGGAATTTACCCTAAGAATGCAGGAGACCAGTTTGAAAAAGACATAGGCACCCCATGTTTATCGCAGCACTATTTACAATAGCCAAGATATGGAAGCAACCTTAGTGTCCATCAGTAGATGAATTGATAAAGAAGATGTGGTACTTATACAAAGTGGGATACTATTCAGCCATAAGAAAGAAACAAATCCTACCATTTGCAACAATATGGATGGACCCAGAGGACATTATGCTCAGTGAAATAAGTCAGGGGGAGAAAGACAAATGCCAAATGATTTCCCTCATTTGTGGAGTATAACAATGAAGCAAAACTGAAGGAACAAAATGGCAGCAGACTCAGAGACTCCAAGAATGAGCTAGTGGTTACCAAAGGGGAGGGGTGTGGGAGGTTGGGTGGGGAGGGAGGGAGAAGGGGATTGAGGGGTATTATGTTTAATACACATGGTGTGGGGGATCACATGGAGAACAGTGTAGCACAGAGAAGGCACATAGTGGATCTGTGGCATTTTGTTGCACTGATGGACAGTGACTGCATTGGGGTATGGGTGGGGACTTGACAATATTGGTAAATGCAATAACCACATTGTTTTTGCATGTGAAACCTTCATAAGAGTGTATATCAATCATACCTTAATAAAAAATTTTTTTAAAAAGTTAAAATACTGGTGAGACAGAGGCTTTCTAGGAAAGAGGCAAGAAATAATCTTTGCTATAAGTGATAATAATAGTAACTTATCCTTTTAATATAGCCTCAGGGACAGAATTCAGTTAACCATGATCATTGATTTATGATGTATTTTCATCACTGTTTCTTATTTTATGACTCATTTCATTTTTAAAAACTTAATACATGTGTAATGATCACCAAAATTTACCACTAAACTCACAAACTAGAACATTACCTATGAATTATATCAAATATACCTCAGAGATAACCACTATCATGAGCTTTGTGCATATCACTTAGTTTTTTTTAAATTACATGTGTGTATGCCTAGACAAGAGTATTTCACTTGACTTTGAGCAATAAAAATGGGATAGCTTGTGATAAAAAAAAAAAAAAGACCTACTGTGAGGCAGTCTTGGACCAGCAATGCAATTAGCACCTGCCTTCCATTTTAACTGAGAGGCTATAATGGTACTTCATGCCAGATCACAAATTTCTACCTATTAACAATGTGTTTCCTTTTGGTAGGAGGTACCCTAAGCCTGTCTTTTTTTTTTTTAATTCATGCCTCTAATGCCCTCAAAAGTCTCTATGCTACACATCATTATTATTACCAATGCCCCAAGAGCAACAGCCACTTCCTTATCATTATGCTTCCTTTATGAATTATTTTCCCAATCAACCCCCCAAGTAAGCTTTAATAGCTGGGAGGCCACTGCATCTAGGGATCCTCAGGCCTTCAGGCTCACGGGCAGTCCAACTCCAAAATCGCATTCTGAGTCGGCTTCCTAGTACCACTCCTCATACAGCTGCCTTAGCCTGTCCCAGAAACTGAGGCAAAATATGCATGCTGGTGTTTTATTTTGTTTTGGGGGGGATGAGGCAGGATTGTCCTGGGAAAGTAGCAGTGGAAGAAAAGGAAGTGAAGCAGGAGACATAGCAAAGCAAATATAAGGTGAGTTGGTTACAAAACCTAACAGAACAAAACACCCACAGCTGAAGAGCACGAATAGCCCCTCTACTCAGATCTTGTCAAGAAGAGGAAGCAGTTTATCTCCCAATAAACTTTATCTCTGTTTAAAGGCAAAAAAATAAAAATAAGGAAGAAGAAGAAAACAAATCCTACCATTTGCAACAACATGGATGGAGCTAGAGGGTATTATGCTCAGTGAAATAAGCCAGGCAGAGAAAGACAAGTACCAAATGATTTCACTCACCTGTGGAGTATAACAACAAAGAAAAAAACTGAAGGAACAAAGTAGCAGCAGACTCACAGAACCCAAGGACGGACTAAGTTACCAAAGGGAAAGGGACTGGGGAGGATGGGTGGGAAGGGAGGGATAAGGGGGAAAAAGGGGCATTACTATTAACAGTCATAATGTAGGGGGGGCATGGGGAGGGCTGTACAACACAGAGAAGACAAGTAGTGACTCTATAGCATCTTACTAAGCTGATGGACAGAGACTGCAATGGGGTATGTGGTGGGGACTTGATGATGGGGGGAGTTCTAGTAAACATAATATTCCTCATGTAATTGTAGATTAATGATACTAAAAGAAAAAAGAAAAACAATCCCAGTGCCCAAAGGTGATGCTGAAGTATGGAGCTGGTGACAGTAGCTCCATTAACAAAAATAAAGAAGATGGAAAGAAAAGTTCACTTGAGAAAAAGAATAATGTGTTTCAATTGTGACATCCTGAGGCTGCGATGCCAGTTGTACATGCATCCAACTGGAGATGTCCAGCTAGCAGTGGTGAAGGGAAGAGCTAACCAACACAAGGTCCTGAGAGTCCTTTGCCAGAATAGTCTCTGCAGAATGGTGCCAGCAGAAGTCAGAATTCCAGGGGCAGCAGAACAAAACAGAAGTAGGAAAGTAGAGGAACTAGAGTAGACTATTCCTGTAAGAATGATGGAGAAAAAGGAGTAATGGAGAGATTGTGGTAGCTAGACAGAGCTAGGTCAAGGTAGAATGAGGGACAGTTGAACATATTTATAGGCTTCTGGAAAGGAGCCAGTAGAAAGAGAGAAGTTGGAACTATGGGAAAAAGGAAGGAAGAGTTGATAGAGCAAGGGCTCTCAGAGATGAGAAAGCACAAGCAGGGGGTGCTGGAAGGAGGCAGGGCACCTCCACATTTAAGAGAAGCTAGAGGGAAAGAAGGAAGGATGGGTGAGGATATGAGTGTCTGTAGGAGTTCATGGGGAGAGAATTCAAATCAGTTATTCTGTTTCCTCTTTGAGGCAGGAGCCTAAGTCAACAGCTGAGAGGAGGACCCAACAGTAAATAGGGAGTTCAGGGGCCATGGCACAGTGTGGGACAGGACTTGTTTAGGGAGGAAGCACCGAACAAGGGCAGGCAGGAGGCCCAGCCCTGGTATAGAGAGCCCAGCTGAGATGAACTGGCACTTAGATACAACTACACAGATCAGCATGGCTTGGAAAGTGCTTTCTGTGACTTTCCAAGGTAGCCCTCAGACACTCAGTTGTCCAATAGAGTTTTGTTTGCTTTTCTGGGGCTTTCTTTTTTTTTTTGAAAGTCAACTGAGGTTTGTTTGTTTTTAGCTGCAGTAAAATCCACTGTACTAGTCTGCTAGGGCTGCTGTAGCAAAACACTACGAATTGGCTTATACACACAACTTTATTTCCTCACAGTTCTGAGGCCGAAAGTCTGAGATCAAGGCATCAGCAGGTCCGGTCCCTTCTGAGGCCTCCCTCTTTGGCTTGCAGATGGCCAGCAGGTCTGGTTCCTTCTGAGGCCTCTCTCCTTGGCCTGTGGATGGCCGTCTGCTCTCTGTGTGCTTGTGTGGCCACCTCTCTGTGTATGCAAGCATCTGTTATCTGTCTTTCTGTGTGTCCACATTTCCTCTTCTTAAAAGGATAACACTCATTCTAGAGCAAGGCCCACTCTAACAACCCCATTTAAACTTAATTCCCTCTTTAAAGGCCCTATCTCCAAATACAGTCACATTCTGAGGTGCTGGGATTTAGGACTTCAACATGAGTTTTGGTGGGGCCACAATGTAGCACATAACATACATATACCATAAAATTTACCATCTTAGCCATTTTTAAGTGTAGAGGTCAGTGTTTTGTTTATATATTCATTACAGCTCATGCGTTGTACTTGCTTTCTACAGCAAAAAGATATCCCAGGCAAAATAAGATTTCTCAGGCTCATTCCTGCCACATACTAGCAATCAGCTATTCCTATAAAAGGCCTAGCTTCCTTTTAGTGGGGAATGGTATTTATACACCACAGTCTAGACACTAGGAGTGATCATTGTCATTTTCAATGGACAGTACTATAAGAGAAGCATTTTTGAAAAGAACAAAAAGTTTATATTGATACTTCTGATTCAAATATCACATTATAATTATTTACTTAATCTTATTGATTCTTATACTTGTATCACTTTCTTTTACATTGAAAATATTAATTCCTAATAACATTCAGACAATTACCTATTTGCTTTATCATAGAATGTATATGAAAGAGTTTCAAAGTGAAAATACCAGTATTACTATTTATAGTAAGACTATTGAATAAAGTTTAAGATTTCTTTGCAGCTTTAGGTGCCTTTTAAAAATATTCTACTAAGGATAGTCAAAACACTCTGATCCAAAGTAACTTGGAATAACTTTTTTCTCTTTGTTGTGACACCAACTTGATACACATTCAGGCTCATTCATTCCTGTTGTGCCCAAAACTGTGTACTGGCCACCTGAGTGTCTGTGTACTGCTGTGGAAAATCACAGGATTTTATTTTGTTTTATTTGTAAACACATGAGACATTTACATGAGTGCAAACCTGAAAATATAAAACAAAATATATTCAGGGAAGTCTTACTTTCAGCCTACTGCCTTCCCCTTGTCCTTGTCCATGGGTAATCATTTCCATTAGCTTTTATGTTGTCTTTCGGTAGTCCCTGCAAAATAAACACAAATATGCACACAAAAATTTGCTTCCACATGTCTTGAACAGAACGTAACATTTTATCGTTAATGTTTGAGTAGTATATCATTTCCCATCCTTTATTTTCAACCGATCTCTGTATTTATACTTGAAGAGTATTTCTTGCAGATAGCAAATAGAACTTGCTCTTTTATCCAGTATGACAATCTCTGCCTTTTAACTGGAATATTTAGGTGATTTCCATTTTATGTGATTACCACTGTGATTGGTTTTAAATTTATCATCTTGAAAATTGTAACCTACTTGCTCCTTCTGTTTTTGTCCCATTTTGGTATTTGCCTGCCTTCTTTCGGATTGAGAATTTATTTTCCTTTTATGATTCCACTTTATCTTCACTATTGGCTTTTTATCTAAACCTGTTTATTTTTTTTTAGTGGTTGCACTAGATTGTATAAATATGCACCTTTAATTTATCACACTCTACTACCTTCATTTGACATCATTTCACATTTAATATAAAAACTCAACTACAATATAAATCCATTTCTGCCCACCTATCCTTTCTGCTATTTTGTCACTGGGTTTTCTACTATTATGTTGTAAATACAACAGCACATTATCCTATTTTCTTCAACAGTGACTTATAATAAATTTTAAAATGAGAAGGAAGCATGGGAAAAGATGCTTAATATTATTAGTCATTAGGGAAATGCAAATTAAAACAATGCAATTAAATACCACTCATATATGGGAGAATATATTTGTAAATGACATATCTGACAAGGGGTTAACATCCAAAATATATAAAGAACTTACACACCTCAACACCCAAAAAACAAATAACCCGATTAACAAGTGGGCAGAGGATATTAAGAGACAGTTCTCCAAGGAAGAAATTCAGATGGCCAACAGACACATGAAAAGATGCCCCAGATCACTAATCATCAGGGAAATGCAAATTAAAACCACAATGAGATATCACCTCACACCAGTAAGGATGGCCACCATCAAAAAGACTAAGAACAACAAATGCTGGTGAGGGTGCAGAGAAAGGGGAACCCTCCTATACTGCTGGTGGGAATGTAAACTAGTTCAACCATTGTGGAAAGCAATATGGAGGTTCCTCAAAAAACTAAACATTGAAATACCATTTGACCCTGGAATCCCATTCCTTGGAATTTACCCAAAGAATACAACTTCTCAGATTTAAAAAGGCTTATGCAGATTCAAGATGGTGGTGTGAGAAGTGACATGGAGAATTCCTCCCAAAACCATAGAAAGCATGAAAATGTAGTTAATTGATACAACTAACCCTAAAACAACAACAAGAAAGAAGGCTGCACCAGACTGCATACAGACCTCATGAACAGAGCATACCTCACGAAACAGGGTAAGGTACAAAAGCCTTAATCCGGTGGGACCCGGGCCCTTCCCCCCACCCTAGCACATCAGGGGGAGGAAGAGAAACAGAGCAGGGGAGGGGGTGGAGGCCTAGAACTGCTGAACACCCAGCCCTGGAGGTCGGCTTTGGGAGCAGAAACCTACACTGTGTGGTGCTCTGGACGTTGGGAGCTCAGACAGGCAGACTGCTCGAGAAACAGATTCTGGCCATTTGTAGAGGAGTGGATCTACACCCAGCTGCTCTGGGACAAGGGAAAGGCAGGTGGTCTGAGAGGCTTCGTAGCAGTGAGATGGCTGCTGAAGGGGCAGGGTTTGCACAGAGCTTGCTGCGCGTGGGAGGGGAGAGCTGGAAAAGCTTGTCTGGGAGTGCTCTGCCCAACTGGTTGGGACTTTGAGGAGGTTCAGGTGCCCCATCCCCCTGGCTGCGTGCTCAGCTCTGAGGCCCCCCACTGTGACATGCAGCCTGCCGAGCCTTCCTCCTAGCCTGCCAACCAGTTCACAAACCTGAAGTCACTGTGCTGGCATCAAGCCAGCCAGAGGGAGACCCCGCCTACAACAGCTAGAGACTCAAAGCACAGAGCCTTACACCTGTGTGCTTGGCCCACTGGCTCTGACACTAGAGGCAGGCACCACAGATGAGAATCAGGAAACAGATCTTTCCTCCCCCCAGGCACAAGCTCCACTGCCCTACAACCCCTAACCTCACACTAGGGGCTGAGCAGCTCCGGACACTGGAGCTTCTGGGCACTACTGGGCTCCACACAGAAATATGAAACCTCAAAAGAACATGGTTCAGACCAAAATCTCACAAACCCCAGAAAAAGGGTCAAATGAAACTGAACTCACCAATCTGCCTGAGAGAGAGTTCAAAATAAAAATCATAAACATGATTATGGAGGTACAAAAAAATATTCAAGAACTCAGGAATGAATTTAAGTCAGAGATTCAATCATTAAGAAATTCCATATCTGAAATGAAACATAAAATGGAGGGATTTAAAAGCAGATTAGATGTAGTGGAAGAGATAGTAAATGTAATAGAAATTATAGAAGAGGAATACAAAGAAGCTGAGACACAGAGAGAAAAAAGAATCTCTAAGAATAAAAGAATATTGAGAGAATTGTGTGTCCAATCCAAACGGAACAATATTCGTATTATAGGGGTACCAGAAGAAGAGGGAGAAAAAGGAATAGAAAGTGTCTTTGAGGAGGTAATTGCAGAAAACTTCCCCAATCCGGGGAAGGAGATAGTCTCTCAAGCCAGGGAGGTGCACAGATCTCCCAACACAAGAGACCCAAGGAAAACAACATCAAGACATATAATAATTAAAATGGCAAAGATCAAGGATAAAGACAGACTTTTAAAAGCAGCTATAGAGAGAAAAAAGATCACATAAAAGGAAAACCCATCAGGCTATCATCAGACTTCTCAACAGAAATTGTATAGGCCAGAAGGGAGTGGCAAGATATATTTAATGCAATGATGCAGAAGGGCCTCGAACCAAGAATACTACACCCGGCAAGGTTATCATTTAAATTTGAAGGCAGGATTAAATAATTTTCAGATAAGAAAAAGTTGAGAGAATTTACCTCCCACAAACCATCTCTACACAGCATTTTGGAGGGGCTTCTATAGATGGAAGTATTCCTAAGGTTAAATAGATGTCACCCAAGGGATAGACAAAGAATACAGAATATGATTCATAACATACAAAGAATGGAGGAGGAAGGAAAAGGAGGAAAAAAAAGAGAACCTTTAGGATGTGTTTGTAATAGCACAAAAAATGAGTTAAATTAGACTGTTAGATAGTAAGGGAATTACCCTTGAACCTTTGGTAACCACGAATCTAAAGCTTGCAATGTCAATAAGTACATACCTATTGATAATCACCCTAAATGTAAATGGACTGAATGCACCAATCAAAAGACATAGAGTCACTGAATGGATTAAAAAACAAGATACATCTATATGCTGCCTACAAGAGACTCACCCCAAACCCAAAAACATACACAGACTGAAAGTAAAGGGATGGAAAAAGATATTTCATGCAACTAACAGGGAGAAAAAAGCAGGAGTTGCAGTACTTGTATCAGACAAAATAGACTTCAAAACAAAGAAAGCAACAAGAGACAAAGAAGGACATTACATAATGATAAAGGGGTCAGTCCAACAAGAGGATATAACTGTTATAAATATCTATGCACACAACACAGGATCACCTACATATGTGAAACAAATACTAACAGAATTAAAGGCGGAAATAGAATGCAATGCATTCATTTTTGGAGACCTCAACACACCACTCACTCCAAAGGACAGATCAACCAGACAGAAAATAAATAAAGAGACAGAGGCACTGAACAATGTATTAGAACAGATGGACCTAATGGACATCTACAGAACACTGCATCCAAAAGCAACAGGATACACATTCTTCTCAAGTGCACATGGAACATTTTCAAAAATAGATCATATACTAGGCCACAAAAAGAAGCTCAGTAAATTAAAAAAGATTGAAATTGTACCAACCGGTTTCTCAGACCACAAAGGTACAAAACTAGAAATAAATTACACAAAGAAAATGAAAAAGCCCACAAACACATGGAGGCTTAATAACATGCTCCTAAATAATCAATGGATCAATGACCAAATAAAAACAGAGATCAAGCAATATATGGAGACAAATGACAACAAGGATTCAACAACACAAAATCTGTGGGACACAGCAAAGGCTGTGCTAAGAGGGAAATATATTGCAATACAGGCCTACCTCAGGAAAGAAGAACAATCCCAAATGAACAGTCTAAACTCACAATTAATGAAACTAGAAAAGGAAGAACAAATGAAGCCCAAAGTCAGTATAAGAAGGGAAATAATAAAGATTAAAGCAGAAATAAATAAAATTGAGAAGAATGAAACATAGAAAGAATTAATGAAAGCAGGAGCTGGTTCTGCAAGAAAATAAACAAAATACATAAACTCCTAGCCAGACTTATTTAAAAAAAAGAGACTCTACACATATAAAGAGAATCAGAAATGAGAAAGGAAAAATCACTATGGACAACACAGAAATATAAAGAGTTATGAGAGAATACTATGAAAAATTATATGGTAACAAACTGCATAACCTAGAAGAAATGGACAACTTTCTAGAAAAATACAACCTTCCAAGGCTTCCCAGAAAGAAACAGAAAATCTGAATAGACCAATTACCAGCAAAGAAATTGAATTGGTAACCAAAAAACTACCTAAGAACAAAACTCCTGGACCAAATGGTTTCACTGCTGAATTTTATCAAACATTTAGTGAAGACATAATACCCACCCTCCCCAAAGTTTTCCAAAAAGTAGAAGAGGAGGGAATACTCCCAAACTCATTCTACAAGGCCAACATCACTCTAATACCAAAACCAGGCAAAGACACAACAAAAAAAGAAAATTACAGACCAATATCCCTGATGAACATAGATGCAAAAATACTCAACAAAATATTAGCAAACTGAATTCAAAAATACAACCAAAAGATCATCCATCATGATCAAGTGGGATTCATCCCAGAGATGCAAAGATGGTACAACATTCGAAAATCCATCAACATAATCCATTACATCAACAAAAAGGACAAAAACCACATGATCATCTCCATAGATGCTGAAAAAGTATTTGACAAAATTCAACATCCATTCATGATAAAAACTCTCAGCAAAATGGGTATAGAGGGCAAGTACCTTAACATAATAAAGGCCATATACGATAAACCCACTGCAACATTATACTGAACAGGGAGAAGGTGAAAGCTTTTCCTTTAAGATCAGGAACAAGACAAGGATGCCCACTCTCCCCACTTTTATTCAACATAGTTCTGGAGGTCCTCGCCACAGCACTCAGACAACACAAAGAAATAAAAGGCATCCAGATAGGCAAGGAAGAAGTCATACTGTCTCTGTTTGCAGATGACATGATATTGTACATAAAAAACCCTAAAGAATCCACTCCAAAACTACTAGATCTAATATCTGAATTCAGGAAAGTTGCAGGATACAAAATTAATACACAGAAATCTGTTGCATTCCTATACACTAATGATGAACTAGCAGAAAGAGAAATCAGGGAAACAATTCCATTCACAATTGCATCAAAAAGAATAAAATACTTTGGAATAAACCTAACCAAGGAAGTGAAAGACCTATACCCTGAAAACTACAAGACACTCTTAAGAGAAATTAAAAAGGACACTAATAAATGGAAATTCATCCCATGCACTGGGCTAGGAAGAATTAATATTGTCAAAATGGCCATCCTCCCTAAAGCAATCTACAGATTCAATGCAATCCCTATCAAAATTCTGACAGCATTCTTCAATGAACTAGAGCAAATAGTTCTAAAATTCATATGGAATGATGAAAGACCCCAAATAGCCAAAGAAATTCTGAAAAGGAAGAATAAAGCAAGGGGAGTTATGCTCCCTGACTTCAGGCTCTACTACAAAGCCACGGTCATCAAGACAATTTGGTACTGGCACAGGAACAGACCCATAGACCAGTGGAACAGAAAAGAGAGTTCAGATACAAACTCAAGCATATATGGTCAATTAATATACAATAAAGGAGCCACAATGGGGAAATGACAGCCTCTTCAACAGCTGGTGTTGGCAAAACTGGACAGCTACATGTAAGAGAATGAAACTGGATCACCGTCTAACCCCATACACAAAAGTAAACTAAAAATGGATCAAAGACCTGAATGTAAGTCATGAAACCATAAAACTCTTAGAAAAAAGTATAGGCAAAAATCTCTTGGACATAAACATGAGCAACTTCTTTATGAACATATCTCCCCAGGCAAGGGAAACAAAAGCAAAAATGAACAAGTGAGACTATATCAAACTAAAAACCTTCTGTACAGCAAAGGACACCATCAGTAGAACAAAAAGGCATCCTACAGTATGGGAGAATATATTCATAAATAACATATCTGATAAGGGGTCGACATCCAAATTATATAAAGAGCTCACGCACTTTAACAAACAAAAAGCAAATAATCCAATCAAAAAATGGTCAGAGGAGCTCAACAGACAGTTCTCCAAAGAAGAAATTCAGATGGCCAACAGGCACATGAAAAGATACTCCACATTGCTAATCAGCAGAGAAGTGCAAATTAATACCACAATGAGATATCACCTCACACCAGTTAGGATGGCCACCATCCAAAATTCAAACAACAACAAATGCTGGTGAGGATGTGGAGAAAGGGGAACCCTCCTACACTGTTGGTGGGAATTAAACTAGTTCAACCATTGTGGAAAACAGTATGGAGGTTCCTCCAAAAACTCAAAATAGAAATACCATTTGACCCAGGAATTCCACTCCTAGGAATTTACCCTAAGAATGCAGCAGCCCCATTTGAAAAAGACAGATGCACCCCTATGTTTATCGCAGCACTATTTACAATAGCCAAGAAATGGAAGCAATCTAAGTGTCAATCAGTAGATGACTGGATAAAGGAGATGTGGTATATATACACAATGGAATATTATTCAGCCATAAGAAAAAAACAAATCCTACCATTTGCAACAACATGGATGGAGCTGGAGGATATTATACTCAGTGAAATAAGCCAGGCAGAAAAAGGCAAGTACCAAATGATTTCACTCATTTGTGGAGTATAACAACAAAGCAAAACTGATGGAACAAAACAGCAGCAGACTCACAAACTCCATGAAAGTACTAAAAATTACCAAAGGGAAAGGGACTGGGGAGGGTGGGTCGCAAGGGAGAGAAAAGGGGGAAAATGGGGCATTATGATTAGAACACATAATGTAGGGTGGAGGACATGTGAAAGGCAATATATACAGAGAAGACAACTAGTGATTCTGTAGCATGTTACGATGCTGATGGACAGTGACTGTAATGGGGTATGTGGGGGAGCTTGATAATGGGGGGAGTCTAGTAACCATAATGTTGTTCAAGTAATTGTACATTAATGATATAAAAAAGTACTGTTGCAAGTTTATAAAACATAATAGTATTTAGTATAAAAATGAATCATCCTATAAAATATTAAATAGCGTTACCACTTTGAAAAAAAAAGACATATACACCCCTATCGCAGCACTTTTTACAATAGCCAAGATATGGAAGCAACCTAGATGTCCATCAGTAGATGAATGGATAAAGAAGATATGGTATGTATACACAATGTAATACTATTCAGCCATAAGAAAGAAACAAATCCTACCATTTGCAACAACATTGATGGAGCTGGAGGATATTATACTTAGTGAAATAAGCCAGGTGGAGAAAGACAAATGCCAAATGATTTCCCTCATTTGTGGAGTATAACAATGAAGCAAAACTGAAGGAACAACATGGCAGCAGACTCAGAGACTCCAAGAATGAACTAGTGGTTACCAAAGGGGAGGGGTGTGGGAGGTTGGGTGGGGAGGGAGGGAGAAGGGGATTGAGGGGTATTATGTTTAGTACACATGGTGTGGGGGATCACAGGGAGAACATTGTAGCACAGAGAAGGCACATAGTGAATCTGTGGCATCTTGCTGCACTGATGGACAGTGACTGCATTGGGGTATGGGTGGGGACTTGGTAATATGGGTAAATGTAGTAACCACATTGTTTTTGCATGTGAAACCTTCATAAGAGTGTACATCAATCATACCTTAATAAAAATTTTTTTAAAAATACCACTCATACCTATTAACTAAAAATACAAAAAAACTAACAATACCAATTGCTGGTGAAGATGGGGTAAGAGAACCTAAACTGTAATTGACAAATTGCTGGTGGCTCAGTGTGGACCAGGTTGAAAGCTAAATTCTCCTGGGAACCCAGTAACAGGGAACTCCGATACTTTTGTGCATTTTACCTCTACTAGGTTCTCACATTGAAAATAGAAGAAAGATTCACTTATGCATTTGGGTAGAGTCGGGGGAGTAGCCATTTAAAAATATACCCTGAGCATTCTCTTCTAACAAAGCCTGCCCTCAAAAAGAATTACAGTTAGCCCTTGAACAATGCAGGCATTAATGATGCTGACCCGTGGGCAGTTAAAAATCTATGTACAACTTTTGACTCCCCAAAAACGTAACTACTAAAAGCCTACTGTTGACTGAAGCCTTACTGATAACGTTAACAGTCAATTAGCACATTTTGTATGTTGTATGTATTACAAACTACATTCTTACAATAAAGTAAGTTAGAGAAAAGAACATGCTTTTTCAAATCACTGCAAATCTCCAAAAACTTTTTCCAACATTTTTTTTGCTAAAAAATCCTTATGTAAGTGGACTCATGAAGTTCACACCCATGTGGTTCGAGGGTCAACTGTATTCCACCGGAGCCTAACTGACCTGGGCAAGGAAAACACCCAGATCCAGCCTCCCCACACTTGAGCCTTCCTGTCTCACCTAAAAGAGGGTGGGGGAGATTGAGAAGCATTTGTAAAGGGTCACAGTCCAAGGGTGCAGGCTCACTGAAGGACTGAGACCTCGTATAAGACTTTAGAGTGCTTCCCCCACCCACAAACAAGCGTCAGAACCAGACTCAGATATGGCAGGGATGCTGGGATTATCAGACCAGGAACTTGAAATAACTATGATTAATATTCTAAGGACTCTAATGGAAAAAGTACACAACATATAAGAACAAATAAGTAATGTAAGCAGGGAGATAGATATTCTAAGAAAGAATCAAATAGAAATGCTAGAAATAAAAAAACACTAACAAAAATTAATGCCTTTGAAAGACTAGTTAGTAGACTGGACACAGCTGAGGAACGAGTCAGTGAGCTTGAAGACATGTCAATAGAAATTTCCAAAACTGAAATGCAAAGAGAAAAATTACTGAAAAGTAAAACAGAACAGACTCTCCAAGAACTGTGGCACAACTACAGAAGATGTAACATGCACATAATGGGAATACCAGAAGGGGAAGAGAGAGGGAAGAGAAGAAACAGCTGAAGCAGTAATGACTAAGAAGTCCCCAAGATTAATAATAATCTATCAATATTGGCTCTCTTGGTCCTGCCCCAGTTATGGATAGGTCAGAAATCCTAGGAAGTTAGACCTCCCAGGAATAGCCCTCAGTCCACTAACAGGTGAGGCATGTTCTACACTGTCTCCCAGAGTTCTTCAGGGGGTCCACGATGCCACAGCAGGACCCTGCTCTATAACACACCCTTGTTTTCCTTCCCTTCCGTCTCTCACTTCCCCATTTCAAACAGGGCTTCCCAGGAGCACTTCACAAATGAAAGACGTGTGCTCAAATCCTTGCCCACGGGATTGCTTTTAGGGGTACCCACCCTAGCACGTATGTTCATTATGATGTATGACTTTATAATAGAGGAAGATAGGAAAAAAGAATCATCACAGCTATAAGGTGTTTTCAAGCATGAACCCAAAGACAACATTTTAGCCACACTCTAGTGTGTTTACATTATCTAAATAGCCAGTCAGATGCATTTGTTGAGCATGGAATGGAGAAACATTAGTAAGTATTTCTTAGTTAGATGACAGAGAGTTATTTAAGTTGGATATCTGATATCTAGGTGACCAGGCCCACTGTCACACAAAAGCTGGGTAGGAAAATTTGCGATCTAGTTGTGGACTCATTATCAATCGAACCATGTGCCATGCTTTTCCTACCTAAAGAGTAAAGAAAATGAAACATTGTCCCTTTTATGCAAATAAGATTATCAAGAGTATAAACTGCTTTGAGATATTTGGAATCCAAGGTACACTATTATGCTGTTTTTTGAATAGCTTAGTGAAGTTTACTTTGTATTTTTACTTGACATATATTCACCATGCTAAGTATTTTAGAGATGACCTTAAGGGCTGGGTAAATATTAAATTTAAGTTTATTTTTAAATTATAAAGAAAGTCACTAAAACTCTGAATGAGTAAAAATTGTCTCACTAAATTTAAGATCATCTAAACATGAAGAGAGATTAAAACAACATGCATTAAATACATACAATAATTTGTATTTAAATTGATGAGACACATTAGGAGTTTTGTTTCTGTTTTCCAAAATTTTGTTTGTAATATTACTTTCATAATGAATACAATATTTTAGAAGAAAGATTTACAGAAAACAACTGATGCCAGATTTAATTGAAAGAAAGCTACTCTACTATTCAGCTGTCCTTTTGTTTAATTTGAAATTTCCATAGTAAGAAAAGAAGACTCAGGAAACTACTGTGGCTAATTTTGTCAGCTACTGGATTATCAAACAGGGTCTTCTCATTAATGTTTTTAAATACATTTTCAGTAAACTTTTTAAATGATGTATAACGTGAAAGTGCAACATTTAGAAATGTAGGGATCAGTGAGATTTCAGAGTCAGCTCACCTGTGTGACAGCACCCTGACGGAGAGCTGGGACACCTCCAGGCCCCGGAACCCCCCGCAGACCCACTCTGGCCATTACCACCTGGTCCTCCCCACAAGTAACCATTAGCCTGATTTCTAGGACCATAGATACGTTTGGCCTGTTTTTGAATTTTACATAAATGAGATTTAATAGTGTGTATTCCTTTGAGTCCTGCTTCTTTTGTTCAATGTACCTTGTGAGATTAACCATATTATATATGTGTGTGTTTGTGTGTGTACCCTTTTGCTATTGATCTCTTCTTCTGTTCTGGACATTTGAGATATTTCTAGCTTGGTATTTTTAATACTAATGTTGTATATTCTTGTGCATGTCTCTGGATGCACAGATACATATGTGATTCTATTGCACAAATACCCAAAGTGGCAGTGGTGGGTCATCGGGTATGTTGTGTTCAGTTTTAGTAAATATTTCCAGTTCTCTAAGGAGGCTGTAGCAATGTGTCAAAGTTGTAGTTGGTCCACATTCTTTGCCCGCACAGTCTAATTGTCACCCTTCTGGTGGGTGGGTGTGGTGTCTCAGGGTGATTTCAATTTGCATTTCCTTGCTGACTAAAGAGGTTAAGCACCTTTTCATGTTCTTATTGGCCATTTGTATAACTTCTTTTATGAAACGTCTGTTGAAGCCTTTTGCCCAGTTTTCTATTGAGTTGTACCTTTTTCTTATTGATTTGTAGGTATTGTTTATATATTCTGGATGTGAGTCCTTCTTGGTTTATATGTAGTGCAAATATCTCCTCCCACTCTGTGACTGTCATTTCACTCTCTTCATGGTGAATTTTGATAAACAAATCTTTTTCTTAATGGCTAGTACTTTGTGTCTCCCGCTGAAGAGATCTTTGCCTACCCTAAGATCATGAAGCTAGTTTCCTATATATTAACTTCTTGAAACTGTATTTTAATTTTCACATTTAGATTTACCACTTACATGGAATATATGTTTGTGTTATGATGTGAAATAAAGGTGGAGTTGTTTTTTTTTTAAAACATAAGGATATTCACTGAACTCAGCATTATTTATTGATGACTGCCCTTTCCATAGAACTCGGCTTTGCCACCACATAAAACAAGTGATTGTATACATGCAACTCTGTTTCTGGCTTTGGACTCTCTATTCTGTGCAATTAAACTTGTGCAGATTTTTTTTTTTTGAGAGGGCATCTCTCATATTTATTGATCAAATGGTTGTTAACAACAATAAAATTCTGTATAGGGGGGTCAATGCTCAATGCACAATCATTAATCCATCTCAAGCCTAATTCTCGTCAGTCTCCAATCTTCTGAAGCATAACGAACAAGTTCTTACATGGTGAACGAATTCTTACATAGTGAATAAGTTCTTACATGGTGAACAGTACAAGAGCATTCATCACAGAAACTTTTGGTTTTGATCACGCATTATGAATTATAAACAATCAGGTCAGATATGAATATTCGTTTGATTTTTATACTTGATTTATATGTGGATACCACATTTCTCCCTTTATTATTATTATTATTTCTATTTTTAATAAAATGCTGAAGTGGTAGGTAGATGCAAGATAAAGGTAGAAAACATAGTTTAGTGTTGTAAAAGAGCAATTGTAGATGATCAGGTGTGTGCCTGTAGACTATGCGTTAATCCAAGCTAGACAAGGGCCTTAAAACATCCACGGATGCAGATTTCTCTCAAAACAGGGGGGGTGAGGTTCTAAGCCTCACCACTGTTGATCCCCAATTTCTCACCTGATGGCCCCCCTGCGACTGTGCCTGTCTTAGGTTGTTCCTCCCTTGAGGAATCTTACCCATCTCTGGCTAACCAGTCATCTTCCGGGGCCATACAGGGAGATGTAAAGTTGGTAAGTGAGAGAGAAGCCATATTGTTTGAGAAGGTTAGCTTTTTACTTCTTTGCAGATTTATGCCCTGTGGCTTCTATGCCCAGCACTTGTCTCGAGGTATCTTTACCACCTGGAGGAATTATGATGCTCTGTAAATTCGATATGAGGCACTAATTCTATTTAAGGGTTGTAATTAGGAAGGAAGAAGAAAAGCTATAGAGGTAGCATATGGAAGAAAACATGGGAGGATTGATTATTTCTTTGACATATCTTCTAGTAGAGTACCTTAAGCATGTATAGGTTTTAAACTACTAACTACCTTACACACACATATTAACATAATAGGAATACGGTGACATAAACTAAGCAAATCTATAATTACCAGCCATCTCCAGTGAAGCCAAGAAAACCAGTTAGGCACCCTAGGCATTTGTGGGAATTTGTCTATGATATGATGGATATTGTCCAACTGTACTTGAACAGTCTGAGAGAAATCAGACAAATTAAAGCAACCCATTTCTGGGATCTGTTCACATCCCATATGTTCTTTTAACTGTAGATAGTGTATAGTCGTAAGATTTTGGAGTGCTACAACTTGCACCCCTCCCAACTCCTGGTTGAGTTCCAACAGTACAGATCCACTCAAATTCGTTGTCTCACTGTATGCACATGCCAGCCTAGACATCTCCCTCCTCATTCCAGTGGCAAGTCCAGGAAACGGTGGGGTGGACGCAGCCACAACCGCAGCATCGCTCAGATCCCTGTGGAGGCTTTTTGATGATCATCCCCCGGCACGAGTCCTCCAGCGAGTGCTGATGCCGGAAGCTCCTCCTCATCTCGTATCTTAGTTCATTTTCTGGGTAGCCAAGCTAGGCCTTGATCTTCTGCATAAAAACAAACAGACCCTTTGCCCACACTTTGACATGCCCTCTATACCACTGTGTAGAACTCATTGGAGGTCATTGTGCAGATTTTTTAATTCACAAAAGACTTTTGGAAGGAGAAATGGAAAGTTTAGGGGCATTCATTATAAATATATATAAATAGTAAAATTTATTACAATTATTTTATTTGCTTTAATTTCAAGGTTATCTACTTTTCTTCTTCAAAACTGCAACATAAACTGTCAGCCACTTAATTTTTTTTAAGTTCTATAGACTACTACAGATGAAGAGGTGCTGAGGTCAGATCAAGCAAAATGGCTCTGGACTGCAACATTTTTTGCCAACTGTTTAAAGTACTGAGCTTTGAGTATAATCTTCCAAAATTACTCAACAAGGGTTAAAACGCTTTATTAGAGATTTGTTTATCCAAGAGGCATTTTATATACAAATAATTTTTAGAGTCCAACAACAGTAGAATATATTTCATAGTGCATTTTGATTTTTGATTTTTTGATATTTTAAAAGCTGAAGTATAGTTGATATACAGTATTATATTGGTTTCAAGTTATATAGTGATTTGACAGTTATCGATCTTATTAAATGCTCACCCCAACCAGTATAGCATATATTTCATAGCTTAAATGTACTGGTGAGATACAATGGTTTATAAGAAATAAAACCATTTGATTTGGCCATTCAAATGAGAAACATGAATTCTCAGATTTATTTGATCTTCATACACAATTCCTGAAAATTATTCAGAGCCATAAAGGTAAAGTGGCTGTCATCTTACCAGTAAAGTTGACTTCTGGACCCCACCCAAGGGCAAGGGCTGATTGCCAGGAGGACCAACCATGTGATTAGAGGGCGGGAACTCCCAGGCCTGCCCATTCCCCCTGCCCAACCTTGGGGTGGAGAGAGGGGCTGGACGTTGAATCAGCCAAAGACTAATCACTCAGTCAATCAAGACTGTGTAATGAAGCTTCCAGAAAAACCCACTAGAACAGCTTTTTGGCCCTTTGTTTTCCTTTCAGGAAAGCTTCCACACTTCAGAAACCAGCAGGTTTCCAGGAGCCACTGAGCTGGGCCCCAGGAGCCATGAGGACAGAAGCTCCTTTGGTCTGGACCTCGCCCTATGTATCTCTTCAGCTGGCTGCTGATTCATAGTCTTCATCATATTCTTTAACAAAATGGTAAAAATAAGTGTTTCCCTCAGTTCTGTGAGCCACTCTAGCAAATTCAACCTAAGGAGGAGGTCCTTGGGACGTCCTGTTGGAAGCACAGGTAGCAGCCTGGGGTTGGCGGCTGGTGCCTGAAGTGAGGGGTGGGGCAGTTGTAGGACTGAATCCTTAACCTGTGGGATGTGAGGCTGTCACCTGCTACATAGTGTTGGAATTGAGTTGAATTCAATCACACCTACTGGTGTGAAATGCTGAATTCAACTTTGGTTAGTATCTTTATGTGGAAGTATCAGGCTCTTACTTTTTAAAAATAATTTAAGTTTTTTAATATGCAATATACATTTGTGTTTCAAATGTTAAAATATATATAAATGAATATATAGGCATACAATTAAAGTTTCTTTCCAACTCTTTTGCCTCATTTATTTAGTTTCCAGCTACCTCAAGAACTTATTATTTCTTATTTTTCTCCCAGATACTTTTAATGCATATATAAGCTACCATAAGAATATATTTTTCACTTTTTTTACAATGATAGAAAGATCTACACACTCTTCTTGCTTTTTTTAACTTAACAGCACATCTTAAGACTCTTCCATAATAAAATAGATTCCTTATTCTTAAATATAGCTGCATAGTGTTCTGTTTATTTATTTAATATTATATATAAATTATATTATTTGTATTTTACTTATAATATTAAAAAATCTATACTGTATAACATACTTTATTTATAATATTTTATAAGTACTTATACAAATAATACATATTGTACATATTAGTGTGTGTTTATTTGATGACCCTGATGATGGGCATTTAGGTTGTTTTTAGACTTTTGCTATTTTAACTAACGCTACAAAGATTATCTTGAATCAATGACATTTTGTCTGTGAGGGAGTGTAATTGTGGGGAAATTCTTAGGAGTGGAGCTGCTAAATAGAAGGGTTTCCTTGACCAGATGCTGACAAATTCCCTGGAGGTTGTTTCAATTTTCACTCTCACTAGCAACAGATTAAGGTGCCTCTTCCTCAAGACCTTTGCTACAATATCACGGTTACTTGTTTCTCTGGAAAAATGCAGAGTATTACAATCAAATGTAGGTAATCACATTACATATTATCATTTTAAAATAAGATTTTTTATGGCTATTTACTGTCAAAAGTGGATGGCTACGTGCACGTAAGCCCTGTTCTCCTATCCCCCGTATCCAATAAAGTTGATGTTTTCTCTCTTTCTGTATTGCTTCTGCACTCAGAGGGTGGTATAGACTAAATGCACCATCCCCCAAAATTCATATGCTGCAACTTTCCCAAAGGTGATGTCATTAGGAGGCAGAGCCTTTAGGAAGTGATTAGGTCATGAGAAAATAATACGTGGAACCCTGGTGAATGGATTAGTGCCTTTTTTTTAGTAAGATATACACTCTTACGAAGGTTTCACAAGAAAAACAATGTGGTTATTACATTCACCCTTATTATCGAGTCCCCCCACATACCCCACTGCAGTCACTGGATTAGTGCCTTTTTAAGAAGAGACTCCAGAGAGCTCCCTCAGGCCTTCAGCCATGGGAGGACACAGTGAAAAGCTGGCCATCTGTGACTGAGAAGGTGGGCTCTCACCAGACTTCAAATCTGCTGGCACCTCGCTCTTGGACTTCCCAGCCTCCAGACCGTAAGAAATAAATTTCTGTTATTTATAAACCCTCGATCTATGGTATTCTGTTGTAGCAGCCCAAACGACATTTCCCAGAAGGAAATTCTAAATATGGCAGATTATCTGACAGGTTTGTATGAAAAATTAGATTGAAAGGCTATTGGAAGGCATGTTCCACAGAAAACAAGCTAAATGAAAACCAAGGTCGATATTAACTTTGGTGGGGGGGAGGAAATTGTACAAACAATGAAAATAAAGCAGTAAATCAACAGATTTAGCATCCATTCACTTCAGATGTTTATTAATAGCTTTCTATATGCCAGGCATTTTCCTAGAACCTGAGGGACACTGATAAAGTCCCTACCCTCAATAAATAAATAAGCAATGTTTAAATCGATAAGTATACAATGTCAGAGCATGTGTGTGATAAGTCTGTGAAGAAAGTAGAGCTGGGAAAATGGATGGAGGAGGAGGGTAATATACTTAGACAGGATTGTCTGGACAGACTTCTCTGATCAGGTGATATTTGAACAGACTCATGAATGAAATAAGGAAGTATGTCAGACAGATGTCAGGGAGGAAAATATTCTGAAGGAGGGAAGAGCAAGTGCAAAGGCCTTGAGGTAGGAGCGTACTGGGCATGGTCACACGTCTGAGGAACCAGGGAGGCTACGCTGCTGGAGAGGAGGGACAGAGAGGGAAGGAGCAGGGGAAAGAGGGAGCTGCGTCACATGCTCTAAGGCTTTGTGGGGTGAGGCAGAGCCGTGAATGAGTCAACTCATAATAAAGTACACACTGAATACTGGTTTAACTAAAACTTGTGATAAGAGGATGGTGGCTGTACAGAAATGTCAAGTCCTCATCTACCATAACAGAAAATCAATAGATAACACCTATAATTGGTAAATCAATAAATACAAGAATAGGCATATTATTTGGGAATGTGGAGATAAATACTAGAAGAAGCGGCTAAAAGAGTTGATAGTGGTTGCATCCGGAGATGAACCTGGCTCGGCGGCAAGGAAGTGGGAAGGAGACCATTGTTCACTGTTTATTGTTACACCTTTCAGTATAATATAATTTTAAAAACCAGATGCCATATTGCTTTGACAAAACCAAAACCAAAACCAAACCAAACCACTGAAAACCAGGGAGTGACCTCCCGTGTGCTAGTTTCACGGGCAATGATAGGGATGACCTCCTATTAAGCTGAAATCTGGCTCCATGTAAATGCCCCCACTGGCCTAGTTCAGCTATTTGGAAACCCCAGGAGAAGGCTGCTCCGCCTCCCCACGACTGTCGGCAGGCGTGTGAGGAAGATGTCTCAGGAAACCCTCTCTGAGGCTGCCCAGCTGCTTTGACTCTTTCTCACTAGACAAGGTTGCCACACAGAACCAACACGGCGATAAGCAGCAGCCACAGACGGGCAGGCTGGGCGCTGAGATAAGGGATGGCATGGGGTTTGAACTTCAGAGCAAACCGACCAAGGCATTCTTGCTCAGTGTCACAATGCCAGGGGCCGTGCTTCGTGGCAGAAATCATGAGAGGAGAACTTATGTTCACTGAGTCTTCACTATGTTCTAGTTTATGTGCTGGAGGCTTTATATGTGGTATTTCATTTTATCCTCAAAAACAGCCCTGTATTTGAGCCACTGAGCTGTTCACTTAAAAATGGCTAAGATGGTAAATTTTGTTATGTGTATTTTACCACAGTTTAAAAACAAAACAGTCTTGTGTGGAAGGCATTGTCCCCATTTTACAGAAGAGGAAATAGGCTCAAGCAAATTAAGTAACTTGTTCAAACTACCCAGCTAGTCGGCGTCGGGAGTCAGGCGTGCCTGGCTTGAAAGCAGATGGCTTTGTGCCCTTTTGGGAGGGGCAGATGAAAGGTTAATGCTAAGTGGAATGGGAGCAGTCAGCTCTGGGAGTCTCACATGTTTGCCCACTGCCAGCCTGGCACTCCTCCCTTAAGTAGTGAGCAAATGCAGAGGGCGGCTTATTAATTAACCTTCCCTAGTGCTCATGTAGCTCTGGAAGACGGGCCATCAGGATGTTTCTCATCCATGAAGGCCAAGTCAGAGCGAGGCTGCAGATGTCTGCGGCAGTGAACACGCAGCTCCGAGACTTCCTAGGTAGGCTGCAGGAGGTTCCTTTCACTTGATTTCAAGTTCTGAATTAGCTGAATTTTTAGATGCTGCAAATCTGATTCTTTCCCCGCAGGAGCTGGAGGAAGTGCAAGTACTTGACAGAGGGTAAAGAGAGCATCAGCATATCATTAAAATTCAGTTGGGGAGAGCCAGGGATGTGGGGAAGGCTTAGGACAGGTGAAGGTGTGAAGAGTAATTACAATAATAATGCCATCAAACACTTTTATAAAGCATTCTGGGTGGCAGGCACTGTTCTAAGGGCAACATAGTTATTAATTCATATAAGTCTCTTAACCATTCTACGAGTTTATTATCAGTTATTACCCAGTAAAGAGTACACTGTTTACAAGCACTGAATTATCCTATATGCCAATTTCCACCTAAAAAAGTGGGAAAATATTATGTTTAATAGACAAAAACTAGAACCACCTAAATATCAAACAACAGGGAATATTAAAGCTATGGAATCTATGCAGATAAAAAAGGATAAATAATGATAACCATTATTTCCTGAGCACTTGCATCTCCGTGCATGCTTTACACACATTACCTGCTTTAATCATTACAACCCTGTAAGGAAGGTCCTAACCGAAGCCCCTTTTACAGATATGGAGATTGAGGCTCAGAAGCCTTTCATAGGTTAGCTAGATTTGAAACCCAGCCCCATTTAACTTCAGGACCGACAGTCTCAGGTTTTACATGATTGTAATCCTGGTGAAATGGCAATTTTGTGCAGCCCTCTTTATCTTCCAGTCTTTAGAGGCAGGACAACATAGTAGGTAAGAGCTTGGGTGCCCAGAGGGATGCCGAGGTAGGTTCACATCAAGCCACACAATGTCGTCACCTTTCTTAAAAGTCCTTTGCCCTTTCTCCCCAGGCCTGTCTTCTCAAAACCTCTCTGGCTCTGCTCCGTGTCCTTCCCTTCCTCGCTGGTCTGCTTGTAAGAATATAGTAATTTATCCTCCATTTGCCCCATGGTCCCAAGCACATAAACCGGTGAGAATTATGCCTGGACTTGTCTGGGGCTTGCTGGGTTTACCCCGCCTTATCTCTAAACATCCCGACCCTCCCCCAAAGCAACAGGCCAAGCGGATCCGCCACAATAAAAGGCACCACGCTGCTGCCCTCTCTCTCTGTCTCTCCATCTCTGTGTGTCTGTCTGTCTCGCTGCTCTCTTTGTCTCTGTCTCTCTGTCCCCCTGCTCTCCCTGCGCTCTCTCTCTCTCTCTCTCTCTCCCTCCCCACCCCGCTCTGGGGCAGCCACTCTCTCCAGATAATAAAGTCTCTTGCGTGGGCCCGTGTCTCCTGAGTTGTTCTTGGTAAGAAGGGTCGTGGCGAGATACCCTTTCACTGCTCCCTACTCAGGAGCAAAGCCGGTAATTCCTTTGCCTCCACAGAACCGCTTCCCCTCCTCTCCCTGCTAACTCCATTCCCACAGGTCGCACTAAATCCTCAGGACACTCAACAACGTTTTTCTCCTCAGAAGACACCTCCTTTCCCTAGAGGAATTCTAGTAACAACTACTCATTTAAAAAATTAAATAAAAAATAACACCTTGTATATTTGTGATCATCTGAGGTTAACTTACTCAGAAAACAGAGTTGTGTGCCGGTTTACCGGGAGGCCGACTCTTGAGAACAAGCCCTGTAAGGACCGACCGAGGGGAGCAGGACGGGACAGAGGGAGAAGTTAAACTTTGATGCATTTGCAGTAAGTGTCTACCCAACCCCACAGAAAGTTCTGGAACTGGAATGGTCCTTTGGAGTTATGCCATTGAGGGGAGGGGGCCAGGCCTTCGTACTCCCCTCTCCACACACACTGACTGGTCCATCACTGCCTGCCAGACAGCCCACTCGGCGGGCGGAGGCCTCCCTCGTGCAGACAGGGACTGAGCAGGTGAGCTCCCAGCAGCAGGGGGCGGGGGGGGGGTGGGGGGGGGGCGGGAAGGAACGCCTCCCTCCTGAAGGGGGATGTGCCTGGCCACCACAGCAGACACTGCAGTAATCATTTTTAAAAAGTGTGAAACAACCTAAATGCCTGTCTACTAGGCATTTGATAAATAAATCATGATACATCATGCCAAAGAATACTATGCAGTTGTTGAAAATTCAGTTCGTTCCCTGACAGGGACGGGTAGTCAAGATATATTCTTAGGTGAAAAAAGCAAGCTGCAAAACAGTATTATCTAATTACTCACTTTTATATTTAATAAATAAATATATGCATTATTTATATACAGTCTGAAAATATCTAGTCTAAACTCTTAATACTGACTTCCTCTGGAGAGGCAATTATACCAAAATATTAACAATAAACATTATTTTTACTATAATAATCTTGAAAGAAAAACTTTTCTGGAAAAAAAAAAACCCTAGCCAAATGAGGGCAGGCAGCTTTTTGAACAAACTTAGTCAACAAAGTGACTTTTTGGGCACACAAGTTCTCAATCATAATATAAGCTGGTCACAGGGATGGAAGTGCAGCATGGCAAGTATAGCTAATGATTCTGTAACATCTTCCTATGTTGACAGATAGCAACCACACTAGTTGGGGTAAGGATTTAATAATATGGGTAACTTTGAACCACTGTGTTGTATATTTGAAATATAAGATTTTATAGCAACTATACTTTAGTTTAAAAAAAAAAAGTGACTTTTCTTGCTGACTTGAATTTCCCTCCCCATCAGTTTTCTGTAAAAAAATGGCATATCTCTCCACCTCCTGCCTCAAATTTGCTGCAGCCTGGGCAGGTATTGAGCAGCTGTCACATCCCATTCGCAGACAGAGGTGGCTGAGAGCACCTGATGGGAAGGCTGTGGGCTTCGTGTCCAGTGTGGGAGAAACAGGGAGGCTGGGGTTGCCCAGATTCCACAAAGTCACGCAACAGATGCGGCTGTGGCCACGGCTCAGCGTCCCTCGTGGTGGGAACCCCAGGCTGCTCCCTTCTCATCCATCATCCTGGTCATCAGCATCGTCAAAATAACTATTACCACCTAGTGAGAGTTTAGCATGTGCTAGACGACTTTATATTCATTATTCCATCTCTTTCTCTCAATAATCTGACAAGGTTATATATGATTATCCTGTTTTACAGACAAGAAACTGAAGTCTTTGCACAACTTTGTGAATATATCAAAACCACTTTAAATGGGTGAATTTTATGACACGTGAACACTATATCAAGAAGGCTGTTTAAAAAAGGGGGAGAAACCTAAAGTCCATACAGGTTAGATAACCTGCCCCATATCACAGAGGTACAAAGTAGCAGGATATTGTCAGCAAGAAAGCAGCAAGCGATGGACCCTGGCAATGCCAGCTGCCCTGAAACCTCCTGACAGCATGCGGCAGACCCTGGGTGCTCTGTGTCACTGAAGACCTCAGTCTGTGGGGACGGTGGAGGCCCTGGGGTGGGCAAACCCTTTAGGCAGCTGCTGCCCACTGTGAGCAGCAGCACCCAGGTTCCTCAGGGAGCGCCCCCAGCAGTGCAGGGGTGGGATGAGGGAGTGGGACAAATGAGCCCTGTGCCTAAACAAAAATGCTCCACCCTGTGGAAGGCCATGTAACTGCTGGGAATCTGCATGAGGTGAGAATGGGCCCAAGTTGCTCTGGGGTGTACAATGGAAGCAGGCTGGGAGCCAGGCATGCAACTAAGGAGATGGAGAGCGGGGCACCGGGCAGCAGCTG
Organism: Manis javanica; assembly: GCF_040802235.1. Classification (NCBI taxonomy): domain Eukaryota; kingdom Metazoa; phylum Chordata; class Mammalia; order Pholidota; family Manidae; genus Manis; species Manis javanica. The sequence goes on from NC_133161.1 coordinate 21,878,249, forward strand.
CTGCTGGAGGGGCAGCACCAGGCTGGGCCCCAAATCCCTCCTCAGTTGTGCTGGAATCTGTCCTGCGGCCAGCGTGCCCCTTCAAGCCATATCAAAGCCAGCTGTGCGGGGGTTGCTCTGATGACACACGCATGCTCTGCTAACAGGGCCATCTTGAAATAGCTGTATTATCTTGACATAGCTGGTATGAAAAAATTTGATGGGTTTGCCTTATCACAAGAAATTTCCATAAGAGCTGTTAAACTACTCTTCAGAGATAATTTCAATTGCTGTAAAAGTTTCAAGGGTGGTAAGAACACTTTTCAATTTTAATCTACTCGGGCAAAATTCCTCACTGATGGTGATTACTAAGAACTTGAAAAGATCATTATTTAAAAAATCTTCATTGGCCATTATTTATCACCACTGCTAGCATATAAAAAAGAATGCTTGAAAGAGTTAAGTTCATGCTCTCTTTACCATCCCCACTGTAGAGCAATACCGTGCAGCCACAGCCACTGGCCATGTGCGGCCACTAAACACTTGAAGTGTGCTTGGTCCAAACTATGTTGAGCTGTTAGTAAAAACACACACAAGATTTTGAAGACTAAGTAAGAAAACAAAATGTAAAATATCTCACTAATAATTTTTATATTGATGACATGTTGAAATCATAAATATTGTGGCTATATTAAGTTGAAGAATATTATTAAAAAAATTTTAAGCTATGTTCATGCAGGCAAGCTCAAGTTTCTCATTAAAAATTTGAAAATATTTTATTTGGAAAATTTTATACAAATTCAGTATTTAACATGTTCTCTAATTACATTATATGTTATTTTTATAATTCTTTAACATAAGGAAAACATAATTACTATCCAGCCCCATACAGGTGTCCCCAAATCCCCCCCAGTTTATTTGAGCTTGCGATAAAAATGCAGACATTTCATATGAGTGTGATGATATGAAACAGCTTCAAAGAAGGTATTTTTGAGCATCTTTAAGGCTTGGAAAAGACATTTTTTAGCATCTTGCTATGCTAGGAGCCACGCTGGATTCTGAGGATACAGAGCTATCTACATGGCAGTCTATAGTACATCTAGCGACAATTACATGAGGTAAATGTTTATTATCCCCCTAAGGAAAGAAATGCTTGTGAGGAGCTTCCAGCAACCTGACCTGTTGGCCACAGAAATCGTGGGCATCTCAGTGAAGCTTGGACCAGCCACAGAGCAGGGGACCTGGGAGCCTCAGTCTGAGCAGAGTGACAAGGAGAGGAGCAGCCCTTTGCTTTTTTGAGCTTTATATTTAAGTAGAGCCCCCGGCCTGGCTCCTTTCTGCATGTTTGCACTACACAAGGCTTTCTCTCTGTCCTCGCATAAGCTCCAGAATCCCTGGCTTAGCTGCCGTGGGGCCATGTGCAGATTTCCTATAACAGATATGCCTACAGCAAGGCATATCCAGCAGTCAGAGGCTCCGCTGCCTGGGTGCTTGTAAACTCTGGTTATTTTTTACATCTGTGACTTTGGCAAACCATTCAGTCCTCATTATAAGCCAGCCTAATGCCAAAGTCGACCTCCTGTTTGCAGCCTTGGCCCCCTGGGGGGACTCCTGTACTTTCTGTCAGAGGCCGCTGCCACACAGGACCACCTGTGCCCTCACATGGGTAATCCAAGATGCTGGCATTTTCTCAGCTTTTCCAAGATGGAGCCCAGGAGACTGCCCAACTGGAAAATCATCGGGGAGCTCTGAATGGTGACAGGAGTCAGTGCCAGGTCCCAGACTCTGGGGTCACTTCTTGGAAATGCAAAGAAACAACATGGCATCTGTTCGGATGAATGTTGCTTTCTCCAATTCTACCTGGCCTTGGGCCTGCTCTGTGGTGTACCTCTGTCATAACTTTCTCCATGTTTGCCCCAAAATGTCTATGAATTGTGCTTAATCAAATAGTATACAAGTGTAGGTGGTTCACATTATCATAAAACTATGTATATGTGTGGCTGTATGGTGGAAAGGGTGCACTTGGTTATAAGAAGTGTTGTATTGAGTCAACAGGGGTTGTGGGTGTTATTTACTATTAACTTGTTTAAGCACTAAATAACCATTTAAACCTTTAAAAACTGTCCAGTTAAAGGGAAAAAACTGATAAAGCCCTTTGAAGAAAGGCTGTGAAAAGAATTGCAGCCACTTAAATATCCAACAATAAGGGAATGAGTAAGTAAATCACAGTAATAATGAGGTATCACTCACTGTACACTTTACTCTGTACCAGGTACCAGCCTAAGTATTTTATATTCATTATTTCATTTTTTTAAAAATGCTTAATATAACCCAACAGTAGAGGCTATTGTCATCATCATTTTCATTTTATAGATGAGAAAACAAGGGCAATGAGACACTAAGCCATTCACCAAAGACCACATAGCTAGTTAATGGCAGAGCTGGGACAACACAGTTACACAACAATGGTAACTTTTCATAGCTATGCACAGTATTGGTGGGGCTATAATGGTTAGAACCTCCTAGAAAGCAGGCAATTTTGGAGTATCCACCACAATGTTAAGATGCACATACCATTGGTCACACAATTCTACTTCAATGACACCACCCAAGAAAAATGCTCATGCATGTACAGAAATACAGTTGTATGCAAGTGATTAAAAAATCATAAATGTCCATTAACAAGGGAATGGAAAAAGAAATTATGGCATATGTATAGATGAACTATTTGGGAGCTTTCTTAAATGCAGTAGACCCCTATGTGCCAATAAGGAAATGTCTCCAAGATACATATGACATGAAAAAACTAGTTGTGGGACCATTTGTTAAAAAGCTGTTTTCTGTGAGTACAGAGAAAGGTCTGCAAGGATAACAACTAAACTGTTAAAAGTGGTTTACCTCTGAGGCATGGAAGGAAAAAGGCAGAGCAAAGGGAAATTTTTACTTTTTCTTTTCTGAATTATTTTAATTCTTTACAGTGAGTGTTTATGACTTTTGTAATTAAAAAAACTAATATGGAAAAAAATTTCATGTTTTCAACCAATTTTTAATGATACAGGGAAATATTGTAACAAGTGAAAAAATTAGAGCATTAAATTACGTATGCAATATGATCTCAGCTACAGAAAAATGCATTTAAAGTCCCGGAAGGAAATATATATCAAAATGTTAATAGGGACTGCCTCTGGGTGGCAGGATTATAGGTGGGTTTCTTTTCTGACTTTACTTTTCTGTACTTTCTAAGTGTGCCTTAGTATTTTTATAATTAGAAAAAAAATCAAGCAGGTCTGCCAAAGGTACATGCAGGCTGTAAAATATGAGCCACCGCTATCCGTGCTGGGTGGTGTGATGGTCCAGGTTTCTGGCCACCCAAGGAAAATTTCCTAATTGCACAGGGAAAGAAGAGGAGAAAAGAAAAGATTTCTCTACTTTGCTTTTCTGATTAAATTGCAAGAGGGAAAAGGAGAGGGAGATACCAGAGGAAGGGAGAATCACCTGGCAAGAAGGCGAATCCTCCAAAAGGGGCCAGGATGGGATTTGGAGGTGAGAGCAGTGGTCCTCCACGGGAAGGGCTCCGGTCCTGCACGTCAGTGATGGACCTTCCAGGAACTAGGGATCACTTTGGCTTTCAGCGCTGCTGCATTTTCCAGCTGAGGGACTGGGCCCAGAAGGTGGCCGCAGGGCTGGCAGCACAGCAGGGCGCAGGTGAGGTGGTACTGTCCCAGCTGGAGGCCCTGGTATGGTTCTGACACTGGCTGGGATGCTGCCAAGACACAGGGCAGACATTGGGGTCACAGTGGTGGGGGCTGCATTGGAAACAATTCTGCCCCTTGACCTTTTCTCCTCTTTCCTCTATGACCCAGTGGCTCCAACCCTTTTCACATATTTGAGATTGCCTGGGATTCTTCACTGGGCCGGGGGGATCACAGTGGTGAGCTCTGGGGCTCTGGAGGAGAGTACAACTCTTTTCGACGAGAAATTATTCTCTTTTTGATAGAGAGCTCTTGGCTTATGTGCCAGTTCTAGGTCTGTTTGTCATGCCCTTCTTGCCCTTCCCCAGCTCAGCTCTGCAGAAGGGCTGCTCAGGCTGGGTTTCCAGGTCTCCTGTGCCAGCTGACTCTGGCCCGGCGTAGCCAACAGGCTACACTGCCGCGGGATTAGAAGACAGGAGGCAGGGAGTAGTCAAAGTATTTCTCCTCTTTCCTCTCTGCCTCAGGTAATGTCTTTGGCAGCAAACAGGGCTCCTCCACGGCATCAGCTTCCACTGGGTAATCCTGAGGGCCAGTTACTCCAAGTCCTTTCTTTGACCCCTCAGTGCAGGGGCAGTAGCGGCTTCCTGCGTTGCGGATCCCTGCACGTTGGGTTTCCCAAGCCTTCCATCACATGTGTAATCCATTACCTGCATTAAGTCCTCTCTACTGAAAGTACTTTAGGTGGTTTCTCTCTTCCTGACTAGATCTTGAACTAATACCTTCTTGGTCCTGAGTAGTCCCAGTAAAGAAAACCTCAAAATGGGAATAAGTGATGAAGGCCTCCTATGTGCACTGACCTACCTTTACTGTGTCCCCCAGCAGTGCCAGGGCTTCTCAGCCTTTAATTTTTTTTTTTTGGCATGGATTTCAAATTTATTAAAAGTATGATATCACATCTGAAAAAGAACCAAATATACAATCTCAATGGATGACAGAAAAGGTATTTAATAAAATTCTCAAATGCATATATTTTATCTTTTTATTTATTTATTTATTTATTTATTTATTTTGGTATTGTTAATCTACAATTACATGAAGGACATTATGTTTACTAGGCTCCCCACTTCACCAAGTCTCCCCCACATACCCCTTCACAGTCACTGTCCATCTTCAGCCTTTAATTTATATGCATAGATTTGAATTCAGCAGCTGTGAGGAAGGGCCCGAAATCTGTATTTCTCCTAAGCTCCCGAGTGATGCCAGTGCTGGGGGCAGACCTGATGGACAGCAAGGTGCAGGGGTGACCCAAGCTGTATTAGGAAGGGAGGTACAGTGTAGGCTTGTAATAGCTCTGTGGCGGTTGTCCTCTGCAGCACGCCTGCTAAGAGGCCTAACACTTGGTGAACCTCTGTGTCTCTTAGGGGCCACATAACTGCACATCTGAATATACTGTCCTGACACATTTATCAACGGGAGGGGCATAAGGTGGAAGCCAGCTGCTTGGCAGGTTGACTACATTCCTGTAGCTGCAAGAATATGACTCCTTTATTATAACATCTAGAGTTGTTGTGCCTGAACATGAACTTATTAAATATATTTTATTTTTATAAATTGCTTATTTATTTCCCCTTTATTAAATTACAGTTAGGAATATATACATACATTATATAGATAGATATAGTTTGGATATTTTACCTCTGAATTTAATTTTTAGGGTAGTAAAGGCGATGTTACCAAGTATTTGTTTGACAAAGAGGTCTCGCGGCAGAGGAGGGTTGGGAACCTCTGGGTCAGACAGGATCTAGAGGATGGTGGGCACCACCTGGAAATCCTGGAGCGGAAGTAGAAGCTGGCTCTGATGAGACTCAGGGTTGTTTTCCTTACCTGGGGGGATGTACACAGTCTTGATTATACAAGAGATGGTGTCATTGCATTGGGTGACAGCATTTTCATTTTTGAAGTGTAAGAATGGGGAGAATTGTTTATGTTGCTTCCAAGCAGCCAGAGACGTGGGCTCTGGTGGGCATCTGTCACTGCTCTCGGCTGCCCGGCTCCGGTCCGCCCTTTCTCTGGCTGGAGGAATTGCTTGTCTTATGGGTCTCAGTGGTGGGCAGAGCCTGCCTCCAGGTATGGAAGCTATACAATCCGGACAGTCACTCTCGCAGGCTGTCCTGCAGCAGGGTGCAGACTTGTCCCAGGCCCACATGGAGCACATGCACCTGCCCTGGACTCTGAATGAAAACACAGTTGCTTTTCCCTGAATAAGAAGCCGTTGAGGAGGTGGTACTTGTGGGAGGTTTCGAAGGGTAAGTAGAATTAGAATTTCAACAGGTTGGGGGTTGGAGGAACGAGTAGTAAGCAGATCGGGGGCTGGTGGGGGGCAGGCAGTCCAGGTGCAGCAAAGTGTGAAGATACTTTAAAATAGATAAAATGCCATCAATTTTACTCATGGATGTTGGAGTCAAGGCCGCTGAAAAGTGGTCAGAGGTCCTGGATTCAAAATATGGATCCTGCTTTGTATGACCTTGGGCAAGAGAGGCTACTGTGCTCGAGGTTTCTTCTCAACACTGTTCATGTCGGTGTCACATGGCTGGTCCTCAGGGCACTCACCACCCTTCTGGTTACATGGGCTCAAAATCAGCAGTCAGATTGACCCCACCTTCCTATTTGCTTCCCAAACCATCATCCTGGAAATGCAGGAGGCCTTTGGGCGGTCACAAAATACACAGTCAAAGGTGTGACTGTCAGGGAGCAACTCCAAAGTCTGTGACCTCCAGCCACGTGGAGTGGGTCCAGCACCCCACACCGGGGTGTCGTCAGGAGTCCTGGAGGAGGTGCTGCGGAGGCCCAGCAGGAGCCAAAACCGCAGCGTTCCACCTGTGAGACCGGACAGCCTGTAGCCTACAAGTCCCTGGGCCCAAGCCTACAATGATGCCCTTGAAACCAGAGACTCCAAAAGTCTCAAAAAGCACCACCTTGCCCACTGCGGGCCCTGAGACGTCTGCGGGGCGCCTCACCTCTGTGCTCCCCCAGTCCGGGTTCAGGCGCCCATCTCCACTAGGGCGCAGGCAGCACCCCCGTCATTTCCTCCCGTCCCTGTGCGCAGGCCTCCCCCACGAAGGTCCCCTCCCCCCACACCTCCGGCGGTGAGCCCCTCAGCCTGGCTCACAGACCCGCACAGGCACAGCCTTTTCTCCAACCCTGCCTGCCCACTGCTGCCCCCCAAGCCCCGGCTTCAGCCAAACTCACCCGCGGGGCCCCCGCCACTGAGGAACCGGCCCAGCCACGAGCTCGGCCTGCTTGGGCCGCACTGCCACCGTCCTGCCCCACGTCGTTACTCTTACTAACATTCCAAGCCATACATAGTCAGCTAAGGAAAACACGACCAGAAAATGCTGAAGCTGAGCGGACGATGCAAGTTGCGCGAGTTAACTGTACAGGGGAGAGGAAGAGGGAGCCCAGGGCCCCGCGGCGCCCAAGCCCGTCCCAGGGGCCCCCGAGGCTGAGAAAGCACGGGGGTGGAGGCGCGGCGGAGCCCCTCTGCTCCTGGGCCTCCGCTGAGTCTTCCCCGCCTAGGCTGCGAAATACACAACTTCACCTCAAGGGCTGTTCACACCCGGTGGCTGGGCGACTTTCTGGAGGCACATGTGCCTCCCCAGAGCCTCGGGGTGGGGGGTGGGGGAGTGTCTGAGCTGGCGTTGACGGGAGAGGAAAAGGGAACAGAAGGAAGGGGAGCAAGGTCACGTCCTTGACCGGGTCCTGAACCCAGACTTGGCCTCTGGGCCTTAGTGGAGGGTCAGGAGAGGCAGGAAGCAGAGAGGGGAGAGGAGGCCTCCCACAAAAAGAAGGCGGAGGGCAGGAGGCCTAAGCGCAGGGGGATGTCTTCCTGTAAATGGGAAAGAGGAGGGCTTCGGTGAGAGTGGCCACCCCGGCCGCTGCTCTTCCCTCTTTCCTTTGTTTTAAAATGAACCTGGATTTTGTCTTATTCAGTTGGTGATGCCAGTAGATCAGGAGATGACTGCCATGAAAGGAGCACTGTTTTACTCACAGTCGCCAGCCAAGAGGAGGCAGGCCACGCCATGCAGGCATCCCCAGAGGCGCCAGCCTCCGTCAGCAGCAAGGGGGACACCCAGGCTGGAGCCTTTATCGTGAATTTTGACGGAAGGAGCAGGCACGGCAGGGCAGCTGTTGGGCAGGCTTCGGATGCAATAGTGTGGATCCCGGCAGTCTCTGCTAGGGGTGCTCCTTGTGTGTCTGGAACCCAGTCCTGGGCGGTTTAGGCAGGGGGAGAGTGTCCTGCACTGCTGGCACCTGATAAAAGAAGGTGGGTGTAGGGGAGGGGCAGCTGGTTGGCTCGCATCTCAAAGGCATGCTCACAGGCAAGTTGTCTGAGATGTCTAGAAAGGAGCTAACCTCAGGAGGGCCTTCCCTCCCAGGCGGCCAGGCCCCAAGATGACAAAACACCACGAAATACAGAAGGTAAAAAGCAGAATGTGAGAATGTGCCAGAGCATCAGCAAGACTTTGTAGGGGCTGAAACCCCTCTCTGAACCCCACCCAGTGAGGTAGGGCACAGAAGCCAAAATAGCAATGTGAAAGTCGTACGCTCCCAGGTTCTGGCCACAAGCCCACTTGGCTGTCACCCTCTCCCAGGGGCCACAGTCTGGGGGGTCTGGAGCTTGGCTTTGGGGTCAGACAGACTTGGCTTGATTTTCACCTCCCTGGTTACTGCTGTGTGACCTTCAGTAAGTTACTTCACCCCTCTGAGCCTGAGAGGATCATTGAGAAAATGGAATGAATCTAAGTACAAAAGCTTCTTAGGCTTCTCCACTGTGAGCTGCACAGCTCCTACCTCAGTAACACTTCTGGAGCTGGTTAAAAAAATGCAGATTTCCTGTCTCCGCCCTTCATGTGACCAATACCTGGTAAATTATAGAGAGATATCAGGACCAAGGGAAGTGACTGTCTTAAGGAGTCATTCAGGTAACAGGCAGGGAGACACTGAGGCAAGGCCAAATCACTCCAGGCAGGTAGAAACCAAAACCTTTGACCAGAGAGTTGGCTAGGCTGGGTGGACCACCATTACTGAACACCTGGGGGTGGGCCACGAGGGTTCCAGGACACAGAAGCCCTTTCTGGTGCTACGCACTGAGGGCCAGCACCCTCGGCCAGGTCCTCAGACCGGCTGGAACCGTCAGAGGTGCTCAGTAAACATGCAACAAAGACACAATTTTCAGCTGTTAGGCCCTGAATGAGACATAAATTCACACGGAAACTGGAAATGTCATATCCTTTTCAAGTGCTTTCCAAATTGTGGGCAATGGACTATTTAGTCATTTATTTAAGACTGGACATGTTTTTTTAAAGCAGGCTCGTTTCTCCTAGTCATCTTTTACTTGCAAATTCCATGAAGGCTAAGAATCTAGAGTTCATCTCATCTCTTCTAACATGCACTCCTTAGCCCTGCCTACTCCCAACACAGAGATTTCTTTGCATGACTTCTGATGAGGGCAACACTGTGCTAAGGTGGTTTCACAGATGCTGTAGCCAGCACACTCACCTCCCCTCTTCTAGCAGGCGCTTCTGAAATGCCTGACTCATCCAACCCACGCTTTCTTGAAGAAAGGGAAGTGAAATTAAACCCTCCCACACTCCTTTAAAAATGTATACTCTAAATTCCAGTTGTCGTAGTAACATCTTCATGTTGCCCTGGTGCCTTTTATGGATTTTGTGCTGATGGACCATCAGTTACCATGAGAACAGAAGTGGTTTAAACACAGGCATCCTGTGATACTTACCTTTGCATCTTGTGGAAAACAAAACCTATGTCCACAGGGACAGGCTCAGCGGGGCACAGGTAGGTTAACAACAGAATGATGAAGTTCTCAGTCAGTGGCACCTAGAACTAGAAGGGTTTCACTTCGTTTGTTCTCTGATTTTATTTTGAAAGAAAAGGTGTCTTCTATGGCATCCTAACTATGCTGATAGACAGTGACTGCAACAGAGTGGGGTGAGGACTTGATAATATGGGTAAATGTTGAAACAACAATGTTGTTCATGTGAAGCCTTCATAAGATTGTATATCAATGATACCTTAATAAAAAAAAATAAAGAATAAAGCTAAAAACAATTGTCTTTTTAAAAATTCTGTTGCTCCATTAATTGTCACTCTTAACTAGATTAGTTTTAAATGCACATTCCCACCTTCAGCCTTGGAGACAAATCTGTCACCCCCACCACGCAACTGTGACCATTTTCTGGGCTATGCTGGGATGCACTCCCCCGGCCCGAGCCAGAGACCCACTAGTGTCAGGGTCATGCCCACTGATCGGGTGCTGCCTGCTATTTCAGACCCAAGGTCCGTGCATTTATTCTTTCTTTCAAAGCTGAATGTCTGAAAAACATAAGCTTTTTGAGTTCAAGGACGTAACACATGCTTCTTCAGAACTCTGCATTCCTGCTTGTTAATCAGTTTGATTTTAAGCTTTCCAATCTGATATGCAGAATTAAGTTTTGGTTGAGAATTTTAAATAATTTCAGAGGATTTGTGTGTGGGAACAAACTTGAAGGTAAGAAGCAACCAAGCCCGCAGTGTGAAGAGCACGCTGTGCCCATGCCACATGCTTCCATTAGCCCTATTGTTAGTCCTAACTATCTGTACTGTGTACTTACCACGTGACTTCAATATCTCATTTAATTCTCCCAATACCCTATGAGGTAAATTCTGTCTCTAAGCTTGCATTTTATGATTGAGAAAACATTTTACAAATAGCCAAAAGGACTGAATGCCAGGAGCTTTGACCAGATGGCCAGCTTGACCCAAGGTCACACTCCTCACTACCCAGTGGAACAGGGATTTAATTACAAGCATCTTACATTTAAAAACAACCCATGTGCTTGAGCTCCACCAAGTAAACCTACATTTTACAAATACATTCTAAATCCAAGCCCAATTGGATGGGTTTTGTACATCTGTGCAAACTCCGGCAGCAGATGGCGGTATGGGGACCCTGTTTAAATTAGTCACTGTGAGTCCTGTCTTTCTGCCTCCACCACTTTGCCACACCTTCCCCAGCAAAAGCAAACTAAGCTCAAGTGCAAGTGTGAAAATCAAGCCATTGCCAGGGGCCTTGTAAATCAATTTCTGGTCCACAAAAAAATAGAGGTCCCATATATATGAATTGGGGGTGGAGGTGGGGTCTGTAAGAGGCAATTCTTGCCCATAAAAACTTCTCCTACATGATAGTAGCTGGAGACCATTCTGGGCTGGGCTGACTCCTAGTGACGGTGGCAAGCCCCAAGGCAGGGCTGAATAAGGCATCTGGACATTCCTTCTCCAGCCATGGAGCCCACAAAGGGATGGGGTCAACTTACAGGCTCTAGGGAGCCAGTAGGAGACCCTGGGACCCCAGCAGGGCCAGTGAACAGAGGGATCTGAGTAGGAGGTAAAGATCTGGGGCAGTGGGCAGGATGGATGGGCTTCTACCACACTGTGTGTGTCTGCCCAGGCATTGTGCTAAGCCAGACCAGTCACCAAGAGGAAGACCAGTGAACAGGACATTTCATTTTGACCAGAGGCTGAAACCCAAAAAGGAACTTGGATGCGTCAAACAAAGCAAAGCTAAGCAAAGGGATTCCTCATCCTACCCTTGTTCCCACAGTAACCACTTACCTCCATCCAAGCCACCTTCCTTTCGTTGTCTCTGAAGGTCAATAAGTAGCCACACCTTCAGACTCCATTTCTGTTCTGATTGGACAGTGGTTCCATCTCTGCCCATTTGCACGTGCACACACGTGCACACACACACACATACAAACACCCCCACCCCCTGTCCTCCCCACCCTGGCTGTACTGCAGAACAGTCTGCCATAGTCATTGGTGAGTTCTTAGAGGCAAATTTCAGCAGTGCGAATGGTGCTCAGCAATCAATCTTACAAGAACAGAAGCCCATGGGCTGCTCACACTTGGCAACAGACTGACGAAGAGGTCCAGGCTGAAGGACAGAGTAGGGACTGAGTAGCACTGGGCAATTCAACTCCCTCTCCCAACAGGTGGACCCAGATAGGTAGATTTTGCTGTTAATGCTACTCCTGGTGAACTATTTGTGGCAAACATGACTGTGGTCTGCATGGCAGTGACTGGTGCCCCAGCAGATACAGCCTGAGGGACACCAGTGGGGGCAATGGCCTGAAGCCGATGAGCTCGTGGCTTCATTTTGCCCAGCTTCCTGGAGCCTGTGTGCTGCCCTTGCGCTGGGCCTGCCACAAGACTGACCTCTCATTCACAGCTTCTCTGCCTCATTTATCATGAATGCATTTTACATTCTAGTCAGGGAGAGAAAACACAGGTTGAAATAACTGGAGGAGGCTGTTCAGAGGATAACAGGTCCAAGGTGCCAATTAGCAGAACCAGGGAATGGCAGGCAAGGCCAGGGGTGAGGTATATGCTGTGGGAAGTGGGTCAAGGCGGGTGGAGGGTAAGGGGGCATGTGGCATGGTCTGGGGGCATGGAGGGCGAGTTGTGCAGGAGGGCACAGTGACCACTGGCTTCTCTGCATCAGTAGGGAAGGTGAAAAATAAGGCTGTGTGTGGAGGGGGGAGGCAGGTGAGGGCAGAGGACCATATCTGTGCCCCCTCTGCCCAGCTGGAGAGACAGAAAGCCTCTTGGGGTGGGAGGTCTGCCGTGAATATGCTGTCCCTCCCCTCCAACCTCTCCTGGAGATCTAGAACAAAGATCCTTGACTGATTTGGTTTTTTTTTTTTTTGAGAGGGCATCTCTCATATTTATTGATCAAATGGTTGTTAACAACAATAAAATTCTGTATAGGGGGGTCAATGCTCAATGTACAATCATTAATCCATCTCAAGCCTAATTCTCGTCAGTCTCCAATCTTCTGAAGCATAACGAACAAGTTCTTACATGGTGAACGAATTCTTACATAGTGAATAAATTCTTACATGGTGAACAGTACAAGGGCAGTCATCACAGAAACTTTCGGTTTTGATCACGCATTATGAACTATAAACAATCAGGTCAAATATGAATATTCGTTTGATTTTTATACTTGATTTATATGTGGATCCCACATTTCTCCCTTTATTATTATTTTTTTTATTTTTAATAAAATGCTGAAGTGGTAGGTAGATGCAAGATAAAGGTAGAAAACATAGTTTAGTGCTGTAAGAGGGCAAATGTAGATGATCAAGTGTGTGCCTGTGGACTAAGTATTAATCCAAGCTAGACAAGGGCAGCAGAATGATTTGGTATTTTTAATATGGTAAAATACATGTACATAAATTTTGTCATTTTAACCATTTTTTAGTGTATGGTTTAGTGGCATTAAACACATGCACAGTGTTGTACAGCCATCACTACTACCCATTCAGAACTCTTAAATCATCCCAAACAGAAGCTCTATATCCATTAAACAACAATTTCCCATTCTGCCCTCCCTTAGACCCTGGCAACCCCTATTCTACTTTATATCTCTTTATGAATTTACCTATTCTAGACAACTCATAAAAGTGAATCACACAATTTTTTTCCTTTTGTGTCAGGTTTATTTCACTTAGCATGTTTTCAAGTTTCATCCATGTTGTAGCAGGGTCAGAATTTCCTTCCTTTTTCAGGCTGGATAATATCCCACTGCACAGATAGACCACATTTTTTTTATCCTTTCACCTGTTGATGAACACCCGGGTTGTTTCCATCCTTTGACTACCGTGAATAATGCTGCTGTGAGTGTGGGTGTACGAGGATCTGTTTGCGTTCCTGCTCGCAGTTCTGTGTATGTACCTAGAGGTGGAACTGAAGGATCGTATGGTAAGTCTATGTTTAACTTTTTGAGGAACTGCCAAACTATTTTTCACAGGGGCTGCATCAAGTCTGGAGCAATTTAAATGAAGAACAAATCTATTTCAAAAGCCTCAAGTCAGCCTGGACTGGAAGGATGGTCTAACTCCAGATTTTAGGAGGCAAGAGCCTCACTGGGCTGTAAATGTGGGTGCCCCATCTTAGTTACAGGGACAATGACAAACTGGCAGCATCCAGTAGAGGGTGACCAAGAGGGGTCATGGCAAGTAAAAAGTGGTTGAGGGGACAGGAGCGTTTCGCCTGGAGAAAAATGGGTGTCCTCTCCAAAAAGAATGGTGTCCATGAGTATGAAGGGCTGTCATGTGGCAGAGTGGACAGGCCCTTCTGCAGTCTTGGAGGTAGGAGGGGAGAGCTGGGAGAAATCCACCGGGAGACCAGCTTCGCTGAACACGCCTCTGAGGGCCAGAGCCCGCTGTGGCCGTGTGCCCCCTGCCCTGGGCAGTGGCAGCAGGTTGTAAAGATTCCTGTGATGGGTCATCGCCAAGGTCCCATGCCTGGGAGGCTGGTGAAGAAGACAGCACAGAGCAGCAGCTCACACTTCGTAAGATTCTCCTGCTGTTGTTCTGCTTTTGAACAAACAGGAGGGTTAAGCTTGGGAGGTTTTTCTTCTAATTTTTTGCGATTGACAAAGTCTTGTGCTTCCTTTTTACACGGAAGTCCAAAGCACGTAGGAAATAGTAGTGTAATTGCTGGATTACGTGTTTCATTCCCATAAATCTAAACATTAATCAAAATAAAGTATTTAAGCACGGTCATCTTATTTGAATGGTTTCTCTAGAAGTTGTTGGAGCACAAGAAAGTGTGATCAGAGGTAAGGAGAGTTTCGATACTTAAAATTCTGATTAGCTCAAGTATCCTAACTAGGCTTTGGATGCCTCCAGGGGTGGCTCCTTAAACAAAGAAAACAGCATAGATGCATTTGAGGACGCATTTTTTTTCTGTAATCGTACTCTTAATACCACTTGTTTCTAAACCTTGTTTCCTTTTTTATTGTTTTCTGAGTCTGTTTATTACAAAAGTAATGCATGCCTCAGATGGTTATTAGTGCTTCCAGTTCTCCCCTAGGGCATGCTGCCGCGCTCTATTTCCCCACTCCCTTGAAGTTCGGTGTGGCGTGTGATTTGTTTTCACCAATATGAGAGAAGTGACCTGTGTCACTTCCTGGTGGGAACTTTAAGAGCCCACATGCAACGTACACGTCTTTCTTTCCTTCCTTCTGCCTGAAATCTGTTGACACTCCAAATGGTGGCTGCTCTGTGAGCCTGGGTCCCTGAGTGAGGGAGACATGGAGCAGACCCCCAGCCCACCCTGAGTGGACATGGTGCCTGAAGGAGAAATAAGTCTTTGGGCCAGCCCTCCATGAATGTAGCTTTAATATGAAATAAACTCTGTTGTTTTAAGCCACTGAGATTTTGGCATTATTTGTTATTACTGTAGCATACCTAGGTTGTTAAAAAAAATCCTTCAATATTTACATGCCAATGTAGCTGGGAACAAGAAAACCATCAACAAGCCAGCGAGCCCTGCTATCACAGAGCTGCATTCTGGCAGGAAGATAACCATTAAACCACGACTTGTGCAATTAGCCATTTAATTGAAAAGTATGGAGACTACAGAACACTGAAGAGTGATTACAGCAAATGACCTAACTGGGTCCGCGGTCGGGGGACGGCTCTTGGAGGATCTGAAGCTGGGCTCTGAAGGATGACTGGGAGTCAGCGGGTGAAAGGGAGTCATGCTCCCTGCAGAGGGAGCAATGGGAGCATAATCCAAGCAAAATCCACAAGCCAGAAGGGAGCTAGAGTGGCCAGAATGCCCGAGAACAACGAGGAGAAATGAGTGCCAGGAGGGGGCAATAGGCAGGGGTCGCACTGCGAAGTGCTTGTGGGCCTTGGAGGGAAGTTTGGTCTCATCCCAAGAGCCACGGGTCACCATTGGAGTGTTTGAAGCAGAAGAGTAAAGTGATCATATCTGTACTTTCAGAGGGAAACAGCCAACACAGGATTTGTGTGTGGGAAGGAATGTCAAGTGAGGAAAAATCAACTCCAACTTGGCTCTGACCAGAAAGACAAAACCTGATGCAGCCCCCAGACCCAGCAGCAGGCGGTCCTGCCCAGCCTTCAGGAGCATCTGGCCACTGCGGTGACAGCCAAGCAGGCTCCCTCTTGGGCTCTTACAAGCTCAGGAGCACATGCTGCATCCTCCCACCACCAGGGGGAGACAAAGGAGCTGGCTGACGGGCAGGGGAGCCAGCCACATTCTGACACCAGGGGATTTGGGTTGGTGCACAAGCTTAGGTTCTTCCCTTACACATTTACTCACAGATTGCTATTTTATAGAGAAGCCTGACATGAAACATTCCCTCATCCTCCCTGCCATCTCTGCAGCATGCTGCCCCAGAGACCCCCTTTCCTTCAGGTTTCTTCTACCTTCTCATCTTCCTTCTCTCTCTGTGCCAGTGCCTCTTCCTCCTTGTGCCTGTAAATGAAAGAAGATTGTCTCAAGGCTCCTAATTCCTAATTCTGTGCTCTTTTCTTATCTGTATCCTATACTCCTGGTTAATATTGCTCTTCTGGGCTCTAGTCCCCAGTTCCCCAGTGCCTGTGGGACATCTGCCTGGAGTTTGCACAGCCATCTCACATCTCCCAGCGAGAAGGTCTGATTCACCTGGCACGAGTTTTACATGCTTCAGCAGTTACCAAATCCCACTCATTCCGAGACACTTTTTTTCACACTTGAACACCATGTGTCATATAACTGATGGCATTTCATTGTGAATCAGTGGTGGGTTTCTCCCTTCTTTCTCAGTGGCACATAAAATGGTGGTATGGGTTGCAATCCATCGAATTTTAGAATTGATGGCCACTTAATCGAAATCTGGGATACCCCAACTGGTGGTTATCAAGCAATTTCACTGGAGCAGTGGAGGCAGAAGTCTAAATGTAGTGGTTGAAGTCTAAATGTAGTGTGAAATGTAGAGAGGACATTCCACAAAACAACTGGGCCTGGACTTTTTAAACTGTGAGCATCATAAAAGACCAAATTTAAAAAAGAAGGTAACTATCTCAGATTAACAGACACTTGACAGTTACATCATCATAACAGGCATCACTGATCAAAAAAATCCATAAAGAACATTATTGGGATAATGAGTAAAAATGAATATAGGCTATTACATAATACTGTATAGATGTAGTATCTTGACAATGATAATCTCATTGTGGTTATATTGGAGAATGTCCATGTTCTCAGGAGCTCAATTATTTAGGGGGAAGGGTCATCATATATGCAATTTACTTTAAAATAGTTCAGGAAAAAAAGTGTGTGTGCATTTAAAATTTTGCCACATTTACTATATTTATGTAAAATATATATGCATTACATATATGTGCAACACACATATGTATTAGAGACCCACAAATTAACATTTTGCCATATTTATTTGCTCACTTCTGATTGTGTGTACATATACATGTATACATGTATATATGCATTCTTATATGTATACATACACATGTGTATTTGTATTATATATGTATATAATATACACAGATACTACATATGGATTCATATATATGTACTTATACATAGAGGGTATATATGTATGTAAATGTAACAAATTAGTTCCTTAATCTAAGTCAGTGGTTCTTAACTGGGGGGTGATTTTGCCTCCCTGGGGGGGTGAGGTCTGGTTGTCTCAGTTGAGGGGCTCTGGTGGGGGAAGGTCAGGAAGGTGCCAAACATGCCATAACACACAGCACAGGCTCCCACAAAAACAAGCCACCCAGCCCCAAATGTTAATAGCGCCGAGGTTGAGAACTCTGGTCCAGTTAAAGGGTCTGGTTGTTTATTGTACCTTCTTTCAACCACTCTGTAGACTTGGCGTTTTTAAAAAATACGAAGTTGGTATAAAAAAAAAAAGTGAGGTGGGGGAGGAGCCAAGATGGTGGCGTGAGTAGGGCAGCGGAAATCTCCTCCCAAA
Source organism: Manis javanica (assembly GCF_040802235.1). Classification (NCBI taxonomy): domain Eukaryota; kingdom Metazoa; phylum Chordata; class Mammalia; order Pholidota; family Manidae; genus Manis; species Manis javanica. The sequence continues at coordinate 21,895,775 of NC_133161.1, forward strand.
ACCATATATATTTTTGAAAATACAACAAATACAACTATCCCTAAAAGAGAGACCAGAAGATACAATACAACAACCAGGCTACCTCTACACCTGTGAGAACCCAGTGCCTCATGAAGGGAGTAAGATACAAGCCGCAGCCTGGTGGGACCCGAGCATGCCCCAGACCCCAGTTCCCTGGCAGGAGGAGAGCAGTCAGAGTGGGGAAGGAGCGGGAGCCCAGGACTGCTAAATACCCAGCCCTAGCCATTCACACTGGAAGTGCAGACACACAGTGCGTGGTGTGCTGGATATTAGGGAAATGGACCAGTAAAACCTGCGAGCGGGTTCCCACAGCTGGCACCCCTGGGACAAAAGAAAAACAAGTGCTTTTTGAAAGTCTTAAAGGGACAGGAGCCTCACAGATGGACAGAAGCATTCTGGCACACTCAACCCAGCAGCTAGGAATCCCGGGGAACTCCAGGTGCCCTAACCCCCTGGGTGGCAGCAGAGCTCTGAGGCCCCTCATGGCGATAAACAGTGTCCTGCCCGTTCCCCCTCTGGCATGGCCCCGCCATAGTGGAGCAGCAGCCTGAGACCGGCCATGCCCACAGCAGCCATGCAGAGCCTCCAGGGCAGCCGCCAGGGCCAGACTCAGAGACCCCGTCGGTGCACAGCTGCCCAGCACAAGCTGCTAGGGGTCGCCATTCTCACAGAAGAGGAAGGTGATAAGCAAGCAGGAAGGGACTTTGTTCTCCCAGCTAACACATGCACCAACTGCCCACGACTACCTCTACTGCTATGAAAAGGCAGAAGAATTTGATCCAGACCAGAATTACATAGACATCCCCTGAGAGGGAACCTGGGAAGATAGATCTAACCAATCTTCCTGAAAAAGAATTCAAAATAAAGGTCATAACCATGCTGATGGAGCTGCAGAGAAAAATGCAAGAGCTAATGGATAAAGTTGTGAGGAAGAATACAGAAATAAAACAATCTCTGAAGGGACTTAAAAGCAGAATGGATGAGGTGCAAGAGGCCATTAGTGGAATAGAAATCAGAGAACACGAATGCAGAGAAACTCACGCAGAGAGAGATAAAAGGATCTTCAGGAATGAAAAATTATTAAGAGAACTGTCTGACTAATCCAAATGGAACAATATCTGCATTACAGGGGTACCAGAAGAAGATGAGAGAGGAAAAGGGATAGAAAGTGTATTTGAAGAAATAATTGCTGAAAACTTCCCCAAACTGGGGGAGGAAATAGTTGCTCAGACCATGGAAGCACACAGAACTCCCAACAGAAGCGACCCAAGGAGGACAACAAGACACATAATAATTAAAATGGCAAAGATCAAGGACAAGGACAGAGTATTAAAGGCAGTCAGAGAGAGAAAATAGGTCACCTACAAAGGAAAACCCATCAGACTATCATCAGACTTCTCAACAGAAACCTTACAGGCCAGAAGAGAATGGCATGATATATTTAATGCAATGAAACAAGGGCCTTGAACCAAGAATATTGTATCCAGCATGATTATCATTTAAATATGAATTCCCAGGCAAGCAAAAGTTAAGGGAATTTGCCTCCCATAAACCACCTCTACAGGGTATTTTAGAGGGACTGCTCTAGATGGAAGTGCTCCTAAGGCTACATAGATGTCACCAGAGAAAATAAAATCACACCAAAGAAAGTAGACCAACCAAATACTAACTGAAGGCAATAAAATAAAATCAACTACCCACAAAAGCAGTTAAAGGAAACACAAAAGAGCACAAAATAAAACATCCAACATATAAAGAATGGAGGAAGCGGAATAAGAAGGGAGAGAAATAAAGCATCATCAGACTGCGTTATGATCAGACTGGGTTATGAACTACCCAAGAGCAAAGTTAGATGGTAGGATAGTAAAGAAGCTAAGCTTGAAACTTTGGTAACCACGAATCTAAAGCCTGCAATGGCAATAAGTACATATCTTTCAATAATCACCCTAAATGTAAATGGACTGAATGCACCAATCAAAAGACACAGAGTAATAGAATGGATAAAAAAGCAAGACCCATCTATATGCTGCTTAGAAGAGACTCACCTCAAACCCAAAGACATGTACAGACTAAAAGTCAAGGGATGGAAAAAGATATTTCATGTAAACAACAAAGAGAAAAAAGCAGGTGCTGCAGTACTAGTATCAGACAAAATAGACTTCAAAACAAAGAAAGTAACAAGAGATAAAGAAGGACATTACATAATGATAAAGGGCTCAGTCCAACAAGAGGATATAACCATTATAAATATCTATGCACCCAATACAGGAGCACCAACATATGTGAAACAAATACTAACAGAATTAAAGGAGGAAATAGAATGCAATGCATTCATTTTAGGAGACTTCAACACACCACTCACTCTAAAGGACAGATCCACCAGACAGAAAATAAGTAAGGACACAGAGGCACTGAACAACACACTAGAACAGATGGACCTAGTAGACATCTATAGAACTCTACACCCAAAAGCAACAGAATACACATTCTTCTCAAGTGCACATGAAACATTCTCCAGAATAGACCACATACTAGGCCACAAAAAGAGCCTCAGTGAATTCAAAGACTGAAATTCTACCAACTTCTCAGACCACAAAGGTATAAAACTAGAAATAAATTGTACAAAGAAAGCAAAAAAGGCTCACAAACACATGGAGGCTTAACAACATGCTCCTAAATAATCAATGGATCAATGACCAAATTAAAATAGAGATCAAGCAATATATGGAAACAAATGACAACAACAACACAAAGCCCCAACTTCTGTGGAACGCAGCGAAAGCAGTTTTAAGAGGAAAGTATATAGCAATCCAGGCATATTTAAAGAAGGAAGAACAATCCCAAATGAATAGTCTATAGTCACAATTATCGAAATTAGAAAAAGAAGAGCAAATGAGGCCTAAAGTCAGCAGAAGGAGGGACATAATAAAGATCAGAGAAGAAATAAATAAAATTGAGAAGAACAAAACAATAGAAAAAAACCAATGAAACCAAGAGCTGGTTCTTGGAGAAAACAAACAAAATAGATAAGCCTCTAGCCAGACTTATTAAGAGAAAAAAAGAATCAACACACATCAACAGAATCAGAAACGAGAAAGGAAAAATCATGACGGACCCCACATAAATACTAAGAATTATTAGAGAATACTATGAAAACCTATATGCTAACAAGCTGGAAAACCTAGAAGAAATGGACAACTTCCTAGAAAAATACAACCTTCCAAAACTGACCAAGGGACAAACAGAAAATCTAAACAGACCAATTACCAGCAATGAAATTGAAGCGGTAATCAAAAAACTACCCAAGAGCAAAACCCCTGGGCCAGAAGGATTTACCTCGGAATTTTATCAGACATACAGAGAAGACATAATACCCATTCTCCTTAAAGTTTTCCAAAAAACAGAAGAGGAGGGAATACTCCCAAACTCATTCTATGAAGCAAGCATCACCCTAATACCAAAGACCCCAACAAAAAAGAAAACTACAGACCAATATCCCTGATGAACGTAGATGCAAAAATACTCAACGAAATATTAGCAAACTGAATTCAAAAATATATCAAGAGGATCATACACCATGACCAAGTGGGACAACATTCGAAAATCCATCAACATCATCCACCACATAAACAAAAAGGACAAAAACCACACGATCATCTCCATAGATGCTGAAAAAGCATTCGACAAAATTCAACATCCATTCATGATAAAAACTCTCAACAAAATGGGTATAGAGGGAAAGTACCTCAACATAATAAAGGCCATCTATAATAAACCCACAGCCAACATCATACTGAACAGCGAGAAACTGAAAGCTTTTCCTCTAAGATGGGGAACAAGACAGGGATGCCCAGTCTCCCCACTGTTATTCAACATAGTGCTGGAGGTCCTAGCCACGGCAATTAGACAAAACAAAGAAATACAAGGAATCCAGATTGGTAAAGAAGAAGTCAAACTGTCACTATTTGCAGATGACATGATATTGTACATAAAAAAATCCTAAAGACTGCACTCCAAAACTACTAGAACTAATATCTGAATTCAGCAAAGTTGCAGGATACAAAATTAATACACAGAAATCTGTGGCTTTCCTATACACTAACAATGAACTAGCAGAAAGAGAAATCAGGAAAACAATTCCATTCACAATTGCATCAAAAAGAATAAACGTAGGAATAAACCTAACCAAGGAAGTCAAAGACCTATACCCTGAAAACTACAAGACACACTTAAGAGAAATTAAAGAGGACACTAGCAAATGGAAACTCATCCCATGCTCTTGGCTAAGAAGAATTAATATCATCAAAATGGCCATCCTGCCCAAAGCAATTTACAGATTCAGTGCAATCCCTATCAAATTACCAACAGCATTCTTCAACGAACTGGAACAAATAGTTCAAAAATTCATATGGAACCACCAAAGACCCCGAAGAGCCAAAGCAATCCTGAGAAGGAAGAATAAAGTGGGGGGAATCTTGCTCCCCAACTTTAAGCTCTACTACAAAGCCACAGTAATCAAGACAATTTGGTACTGGCACAAGAACAGAGCCACAGACCAGTGGAACAGAATAGAGACTCCAGACATTAACCCAAATATATATGGTCAATTAATATATGATAAAGGAGCCATGGACATAGAATGGGGAAATGACAGCCTCTTCAACAGTTGGTGTTGGCAAAACTGGACAGCTATATGTAAGAGAATGAAACTGGATCACTGTCTAACCGCATACACAAAAGTAAATTCGAAATGGATCAAAGACCTGAATGTAAGTTATGAAACCATAAAACTCTTAGAAAAAAAAGAGGCAAAAATCTCTTGCACATAAACATGAGCAACTTCTTCATGAACGTATGTCCCCAGGCAAGGGAAACAAAAGCAAAACTGAACAAGTGGGACTACATCAAAATGAAAAGCTTCTGTACAGCAAAGGACACCACCAATAGAACAAAAAGGCATCCTTCAGTATGGGAGAATATATTCATAAATGACAGATCCGATAAAGGGTTGACATCCAAAATACATAATGAGCTCACACACCTCAACAAACAAAAAGCAAATAATCCAATCAAAAAATGGTCAGAGGAGCTCAACAGACAGTTCTCCAAAGAAGAAATTCAGATGGCCAACAGACACATGAAAAGATGCTCCACATTGCTAGTCATCAGAGAAATGCAAATTAAAACCACAATGAGAATATCACCTCACACCAGTAAGGATCACTACCATCCAAAAGACAAACAACAACAAATGTTGGCGAGGTTGTGGAGAAAGGGGAACCCTTCTACACCACTGGTGGGAAAGTAATTTGGTTCAACCATTGTGGAAAGCAGTATGGAGGTTCCTCAAAATGCTCAAAATAGAAATACCATTTGACCCAGGAATTCCACTTCTAGGAATTTACCCCAAGAATGCAGCACTCCAGTTTGAAAAAGACAGATGCACACCTATGTTTATTGCAGCACTGTTTACAATAGCCAAGAAATGGAAGCAACCTAAGTGTCCATCAGTAGAAGAATGGATAAAGAAAATGTGGTACATATACACAATGGAATATTATTCAGCCATAAGAAGAAAAGAAATCCCCCCATTTGCAACAACATGGATGGAGCTAGAGGCTATTATGCTCAGTGAAATAAGTAAGCCAGGCAGAGTAAGACAAGTACCAAATGATTTCACTCATATGTGGAGTATAAGAACAAAGAAAAAACTGAAGGAACAAAACAGCAGCAGAATCACAGAACCCAATAATGGACTAACAGTTACCAAAGGGAAAGGGACTGGGGAGGATGGGTGGGAAGGGAGGGTTAAGGGGGGCAAAGAAAGGGGGCATTACGATTAGCATGTATAATGTCAGGGGGGGCACGGGAAGGGATGTGCAACACAGAGAAGACAAGTAGTGACTCTACAGCATCTTACTAAGCTGATGGACAGTGACTGTAATGGGGTTTGTGGGGGGCACATGGTGAAGGGGGTAGCCTAGTAAACATAATGTTCCTCATGTAATTGTAGGTTAATGATACCAAAAAGAAAAGTGAGAGGGGAAAAATGTGCAACAGAATGGTGAGGACGTGAAGAAAAAAGCAGCACAAATTCTTTCCAGGATCTTGTCTGTAAAGGAGTGAGTTCAATCACACTGCTGACCCCCTCCCATGAGGACGTGTCCTGGGGTCTCTGTTCAGTGACACGTGACCAGTCACAGTGGTACCATCCTCTGGCCCCCAACAGCTCCCCAACATGCGGTACAATGAGCCTGGGCTATTGTAGGACAAGGTGGGTCCATCAGAGCCTCCATCCTGTAAAAAACCAGAGAACAGGAATGTAGGAAGCTGGTGCCCTAAGGATGCACAGGAAGAGACCACACAATAGAGCCGGAGTCTTCACACCAGCCTGAGGCTGTGGGCAAGCAGGAGCCTAGAGTAAGCAGGACCGAGGAAGCAGAGAGAAGATTAACAGACACAGGGCAGAAAAAGCATTAGCAGTTGGTAGAATTGGTGGTCTCGCTACAGTGAGCACAGGGGCGAAAAATCGCCGTCCGAACTGAGCTCCCTGGCGTTGTCTCAAATCCTGGCTCCAAGACTCCGGCTGGACCTGCAAGTTTTGGCTAAGTGACAACAAGGGATTTGAGGTGGTTTGGGGAAACGCAGACTTGACCATGCATTCAGGCAATAAGGGAAACAAGGAAATAAAAGAGGAGAGGAACACAGCGGAGCTGAGTGGGGTGGCAGGGTTACACCACGGCTTCTCAAAATAGGCCTCTGAAGACAGCAGAGGGGTGTGGGGCAATGACGGAAAACTTCATGCCTCACAGCACAGTGGGCGTGTAACTCATGGCCACTGAGTAACTAAAATTATGGCTGGATTGCACCTGAAGTGGGAGCCCAAATGTTCATTTTCAAGTGTAAAATAAAATGAAATGATTCAGGTCCCAGATCTTAAAGTTCCACTAACTTCTGTTCCTCTTTGCTTTCTTGGCTACAGCCACACTCTCCCTGGAGCCATGGAGGCCATGGAGGGTGATTAGGTGACCAGGGGACAACTTTATGTGTCTGGGCTTGCAGAGCTGGCCCGTGTGGTGGAACACTTTCCTGCTGTTAATGTTCAGAGATCAGCTCCACAGGGCTGGAGGAAAGAGGTGCAGGATAAAGGGACCGTCACTATGCAGAAAGCATCCCTTGGGAGCCTCAGTGGGCTGGAAGAAGGAACCTGCTCCATAGAAGAGGTTGGACTGTTCCAATGAGAAATGGGCTCTGTTGGAACTCCATCTGTGCCCTTGCAAAGGAGGGGCCAGACTGAATCAGGCACGTGTGGTGTGGGGACACTGCCCCCTACTAGGGAGATCAGGCTGGCAGCCTCTCCCTTGCAGAAAGATGGACAAGAGTCTTCAGTCCCCATTTGGGCCACTGCTTCCAATTTTTCTTGCCCCTGGCATCCAGCAGGTGTTTGAACAGGACATGGTCCCTCTGCCTCATCTCTGTTTGGGCCACCTGCTCTGGAATTTGGTACTTGCTCTCACCTCCTTCATCTCCCAGTCTTTTAGGACCTTTGTTAACTTGTCATCACCTTGTTGAAATTGAGATCTAACTCTCATACCGTAAAACTCACCCTTTTAAAGTGTACACTTCAGTGGTTTTAGTATATTCACAAGGTTTTGCCACCATGACTAGTTCCAGAACACTTTTCTCTCCCCAAAGAAAAAACTCAACCCGTTAGCAGTCACCTCCTATTTCCCTCACCCCCAGCTCCTGGCAACCACTAATCTACTTTCTGTCTCTGTGGATGTGCCTGTTCAGGGCAGTTTCTATAAATGGAGTTACGTGAGTTGTGGCCTTTTATGTCTGGCTTATATTACTTAGCCCAACGATTTCAAGGTTCATCCACGCTGTAGCAGGTATCAGAACTTTATTCCTTATGTGGCTAAATAATATTCTATTACATGGATAGCCTGCATTTTGTCCACCATTGTTGATGGACATTTGGGTTGTTTTCACTTTTTAGCTATTATGAATAATGGGGCTATGAATGTTTATATACAAGTTTTTGTGTGAATGCATATTTTCAATCCTCTCAGTCACATACCTAGGAGTGGGATTGTTGGTATACAGTAACTCTACTTACATTTTGAGGAACTGTCAAACTGTTTTCTACAGCAGCTATATATTCTTTTTACATTTCCACCAGCAATGTGTACAAGGGTTGCATTTTCCACACATCCTCACCAACACTTACATTATTGCCCCTCTTTTTGATTATATGTCATCAATTTTGCAAGGGGAACTTCCATTCTAAAAAATGTCCTCTATCCACATGCTATTTCCAAATCTTCCTCCTCAGCTAACGTTTTGTGTATTATTCCTAGTCAGTGTTCCCTCCCATCCCACCTTTTAGCTCCACAGGGCTCTGCTTCTATCCTCACGCACCAACAGAGCCTTCCTCACTAAAAGCTCCCAAACCTTCCAGCAAGGAGGCTTGTCTCCTGGGCAGTGCTCGGCCTGGGTGCAGACTTTCCTATCTCAGCTCCTTTCATGAGCCCTCTCAACCTGCAAGGAGGGTCAGGATCCTTGCTCAATGGGGTTTCTGGGAAATAAAAATAGCAGTTCAAGGACTTGTTTTATCATCAAATGCCCTCCAGATGTCCTATAAAGGTATCTTCACCCCACCCTCCTCTTAATCACCTTGATAGACTGTATGAAGAATGTGCTTTGAAGCTGAAGTTGAAATAAAAACTTGAGGGCCCCCATCATGATGAGCCCGTGCCATCAGCCTGCTTCGCCAGGTCTAGGGGCCTCTGGGCAGGATGTCGGTCTTCTCCTAGTGCCAAGCATACAAGTTGCTCAACAGATTGCTGAAATGAGATAATTTTGTTGAAAACGTTTTAAGTGCAGGGTTTCACCAAAAAAACTTAATTTCTCTCAAAGTAAGATGTGTCAAAACTCTGATATAGCTTGTATGTAGTAGTCAGTGTCATATACTGCTGTGCCACCATAGCTAGTTAATTCAAAATTCCTAGTGGGCTTTAAGATATGGAAGAAACCCAAGTGTCCATCAGTAGATGAATGGATAAAGATGTGGTACATATACACAATGGAATATTATTCAGCCATAAGAAGAAAATAAATCCTATTTGCAACAACATGGGTGGATGGATATAGAGGGTACTATGCTCAGTGAAATAAGACAGGTGGAGAAAGACAAATACCATATGATTTCACTCATTTGTGGAGTATAACAACAAAGCAAAACAGAGGGAACAAAACAGTAGACTCATAGACACGGAGAAGGAATTGTGGTTACTAAGGGGACGGGAAGGGGGAGGCGGATAAAGGGGCACAGCAATGCACAATCACAATGTAAGTCTGTCATGGGGATGGTGGTACAGCAAGGAGAATACAGTCAGTGATTCTGTAACATCTTTTTATGTTAAGAGATAGTAACTGCACTAGAGGGGGTGAGGATTTAATAATATGGGTAACTGCTGAACCACTGTTCCATGTGTTTGAAACCAAGATAGTATATCATAAGAATGTATATCAACAATAATTAAACAAAAAAAATTCCTATTAGCTTCTAAGAACCCCAGGGTTCCAGTGAGCATAACACTAAAACAGTCTTTAGCCCCTCTGCTAAAAACTGGGTGTAAACCCAGGTACACAGTGCCCCAACCAATCAGATTAGTACCTCCTCTATTCCTATGCTTACAATCCTTCCCGTTCACCATCTGACCATTTCAAAAGAAGAAAGCATTACCACTTCCAGATGACCTCCTTACCTGTAACTGTGTGCTGACTGGCATGCTCCATGGTCCCCTAAATGATGTTATCCATGCTGGGGACAAGATCAGAAGGAAGCTCTGCAAGTGCCACCTGCCAATGTTCCAGTAACATAACTGCTCAGATATGAACTCCTGAACCACGTGAGGCAGAGGGCATTAGACATCCTACAAGTTCAAAGACTCAGCAAGCCTTGTAGCATCTGGTTAGGCAGCATTAATGTGAGCAGTGCTTCTCCAAGGGTGTGGTCCAGCGGCTACACAACCAGGGTTTAGGGGAAATGCAAATTCTTGAACCCCACCTTGCCTACTGGGTAGAGCCCAGCAATCTGCACTTGGACAAGTTCTCCAGATGACCATGATGCAAGCCCCAGTTTGAGGAGGACTGAACTAGAGCTATGTGTTCACAAAGAAGCTGCTCCTCCGAGCGAGGGCTCCTCTGGCAATGAGCAAGGTCCTACATGGAACCTGCACAGATGGGACCGCTGGACAAATGTCATTCCTAACCAACTCAAGGAGGTTATGAGCCCCCCACTTCTCTAGTAGAAAGATTCTTGTGATTTCCTTTTCTCTCTGGTATCTATGAAATCCTGAGTCCTGGGTTACAGCCTTCCTTAGCAAACCTCATGAACCTTTGAGCTCCTAATGATACTCCCCACCCCCGGCATCACTGTAGTAATTCGAACAAAGTAGATGACCCCAGAGCGGTGCTGCCTGGGAGAACCACCTAGGAGCTAAGATCTGTGATGAGACCCCAGTGCAGGGGCCAGCGCAGGGGAGGGTCAAGGCGTGCCAAAAAGACGGAGCAGGAGGCGGGGGTGGGATGCTAAGTGATTCAGAGCTGGCATTTACACTCAATGCCTTTTCTTCCAAGTTTCACCTTTGAGGCTTTTTGGCCTCTTGGGCCAAGGGGAAAGAACCACAGTTTTCTCTCTTGAGCGACTCTTTAGGTTTCCAGAGTATCAGCAGAATGGCCCATGGCAAATTTCTGGCACCAGTTCCATTACTGAGCCAGCCAGGTTTAAAAGAAAGCCTGCAGAAGGTGGGAAGAGGATGTAAGTGTGGAGAAAAAGAGAAAGAAGGGTCCAGTGAAGCGGAAAGAGGGCGGCTGAGCCCTGCACCCCGACACTGCAGCTGTCAGCTCCTCTGAGCCACCTGTTTATGTGCCCGAGCCAGGTCAGAGCGTGGTGACCATCTTAGTCTCCACCAGCATCTGTGGCTAATTAAAACCAGATGAGAGTCAGGCTGCTGAGATGAAAATTATGGGAACAAAATATTTTTCTTGAAAAAGATGGGGAAAGGAAACAGTGCCCAAGAGAGGGATGTTCATAAGCAAATCCTGTGCTTTAGGCCATGTCTTCTCTAAATAACAAACCCCTTTTTGGCAAAAGAAAACAGCTCATACAAGCTAAAATTGCCTTTTGAGAGCAAGGTTTAATTCTGACCCAAAATTATAATGAGTTTCTAAAAGTCCTATCAAGTCCACCATGCTGTGTGGGAACTACTCAGACTTTTTCCCTTTAACTTCTGAAAAACCAAAGTTTGCCTCCCTATACCTGGATTTCACTGAGTTAAGTAAAATACGTTTCTTTATCATTAGCTACCACAGAAAAGCAGAGTTAGCTTGCATCTCAAGTTGTCTTCAGTAAAGTCTATTTTGCTTGCAATAACTGTATTATCCTGATTTCTCCAAGTCCTCTTCTCTGGAACAGAGATATGCTGTGAAATGTGATCTTCTAAGTCTTGTCTTTCCCTCTCTTTGACTTGGGAGCACCTGGCCATCGGAAGCCTCGCAGGTGCAGGCAGTCAGCGACGTTGTGGGCGATGTAGTAGAGGTTCAGCATGGCAGCTGGGCTGAGGATGTCCACTTCGGGTTTCTTCTGCTTCTTCCCATGAGACTTAGCCCGGCCTTTTCCTTTTTTCCCTTTACCTGGCTTTCAAAGACAAGTATATACACATGGCAAAAATTAGCTTTTATAACTGTGACATAATTTTCAACATTTGCTATTGAACTTAAAAAGTATATATATTCCTAAAAGGAAAAAATTGTAACAAAAACTTCGGCCTGGAGTGGGAGAAGTCAAAGGAAATCTAATTCTACAAATGTATTATTAAGCACATCAGATTAAAAAGGACTCAGTCCAATGCAATGTGTGGACCTGATTCAAACAAACAATCTGTAAAAAAGACATTTTTTTTTAGGCAACTGAGAAAACTTGACAATATCAAGGAATTACTAATTCATTAGGCCTGAAAATGGTATTGAGTCATAGAAAAAAGTTTACACATTTCAGACATACATACTAAAATCTGTAGGAATGAAATGAAAGAAGGCCTGAGATTTGCTTGAAAACACTGCAGCTTCCTCCCCATTACCACCAAAAAAAAAAAAAAAAAAAGACAGATGAAGCAAATGTGGCAAGATCCTGATAATTTCTGAATCTGAGAAGTGGATATGTGGGAATTCATATTACTATTCCATTTCTGTGTATCTACAGAAACTTTCATGCTAAAAGCTAAATTAAAAACTCATTAGGCAACCAGAATGCAAGTATTGTGGCACTTGTTACATAGTCGTCTCCATCTCCGTAAGCAGTCCTGAGGATTGAGGTAAGATACAAGGCACTTAGCGTGGTGTCCGACAGGAAGCAAGCACTAAACAGCTGTTGCTATTGTTTCATCACCGCTAATCCTCAGAGCTGTATTTCAAGGGAGATAGGTTTTGTTCCTGTCTTCAAAATGGGAAGTCAGGGGCTTGGCAAGATTCCAGTGCAAACCAGCATCCACCCAGCTCAGCATCTGTGCTCTTGCTGCCACATGCTGCCAGGGTCCTCTGGGAAAGGGAATGGATCTACCCTTACCTGGGAATAAACTCTCTCTTTGAGCTGCACAAAGCTGAGTTGTCTTCTCTATGTTCTACAACCTACCTACACAGAAAATAACACATAAAAGTGTCTCTCATAGGCAAGGTAAAGGAGAAAAATGTCTAAGTTATCAAATACCTGCAAGGGCTAAACATTTGTATAAAATGATGTCCTGTTCATAGCATCTCACTTTTTCAATGTCCCAAGCTAAGCAAAGAAAACCAGAGTCAGTGTGTTTAAAACACTACAATACATTTTCGTTAAGTAAAATGGAGTACATTCCTAGATACAAAACTCAGGAAGGAAGATGGAAAGTATCTTGCCAACACAGTGGCCTGGCTTCTGGGAGGAAGTCCAATGAAAAGCAACAATATGAAAAACCCCTTTGATAACTGCATCTCCTGATAAAACATCCCCTTGAGGTGTGGGATGTACACTACCATAAGCTTAAAGATATTGGGTCTTAGTTTTCTTTATGATTTTATACTTTTTTGCATGTTAACAACACTTGACTTGCCTGGAATAACTGCAAAAAAAAATGTGTGTGTTTTAATCTTTTAAGTGGTTTGAGAAATAAAATTCACATGAAGTTTAACATCTTTTATTTAAAGTTCTCATCTTTTTGTAGAAATTGGCTGATTCTAAAATTCACATGGAAATTCAAAGGACGTAAGATAGAGGTTTGACATTTTTATTCTAAGTTCTTATCTTTTTGTAGAAGATTCTAAAATTCATCTGGGAATGCAAAGGACTTTGAAAAAGAAGAACAAAGTTGAAGGATTAATACTATCTTATTTCAAGAATTATTATAAAGCTACAGTATCCAGACAGTACGCGATTGGAGTCAAGACAAATAGATCAATGGAATAAAGAGTCCAGAAATAGATCCACACATAAAGGTACAACAGATTTTCAACAAAAATACCAAAGGAACGCAGTGGAGCAAGGATAATCTTTTCAATAAGTGGTGCTGGAACAATGAATATCCATTTGCAAAAAAAATGAACCTCAACCCATACTTGCACTACATACAAAATTTAACTCAAAATGATATATAAACTTAAATATAAAGCTAAAAACTATAAAACTTCTAGAAGAAAATATAGGAGAAAACCTTTGTGACCTTGGATTAGGCAAATATTTCTTGGATATGACACCAAAAGCACAATCTGTGAAAGAACAAATGGATAAATTCACCATCAAAATTAAAACCCTGTGCTCTTCAAAAGATACTAAGAAAATGAAAAATGAAGCCGCATATTGGGAAAAAATATGTGTAAATTATGTATCTGATAGAGTCCTTCCAGAATAAAGGACTCCTGAAACACAGTAACAACAGTAAAATATGGTCAAAAGATTTGAACAGACATTTCTCTAACGAAGATATACAAATGGCCAATAAGCAGATGAAAACATACTCAACAGCAAGGAAATGCAATTAAAACCACAATGAAATACCAGCACACACTTACTAGAATGGGTCAAATTACAAAAACTGACCATACCAAGTGTTCATGAGGATGTGAAGAAACTGAAACACTCATACAATGCTGGTGGAAATCTTCAAATGACAAAGCCACTTTGGAAAACAACTTGGTAGTTTCATTAAAACTTTGAACACTCATCTACCATACGACCCAGCCACTCCTAGGTATTTACCAAGAGATATGATAGTGCATGTTTATTTAAAGACTTGCACATAAATGTTCACAGTAGCTTTATTTGTAACAGCTAAACATGGCAAACAGCCGAAAAGTCCAATAGTGGGTGAATGGATGAACAGTGGTATAACCACACACTGGCATACACTCAGCAATAAAAAGGACTAACTATTGATACATACTACAACATGGGTGAATTTCAAAATAAGTGAAAGAAGCCAAGAAGCCAGACAAAAAAAAAAAAAAAAAAGAATACATACTGTATAATTCCATCTATACAATACCCTGAAATTACAAACTCATCTAGAGACAGAGGGCAGATCAGTGGCTCCCTGGGGTGGGAGAGGCAGTGCATGGAGGAGCAAAAGCAAAGGATTAATTACAAAGGAACATGGGGAAATTTCTGGGGTGATCACATGTTTATCATCTTGATTGTGGTGATGGCTTAGTGGAAGCACACATGTACCAAACTTAACCAAATTGTACATTTAAATATGTACATTTTATTGTACATAAATTATACCTCAATAAAAGTAAGAAATTACTGTAAGTGAGTGAAAATCGCCAGTTTCTGATCTGGTTGGGTTGGTTTAATACAATGCCATGGCTTGTGGCTGTTCCTGGTCTCAGCACACAGAGCTCCTGAGCTGAAGCTCTCCAAACTTCCTTAGCGAAGATCACTTGGCTCCAGCCACACTGGCCTTCCTTCTAGTTCCCAAACTTGCCAAGCCCCTCTAATCCCTCCTCTTCTTGGAGACCTTCAGAGGGGGCATCATTTGTTTCTTGTCTTTGTGTGGGCCTCTGCTCAAATACCACCTTTTTAGAAAAACCTCCCAGACACTATAACTCTATTCCATCTATAACTAGTGTGACCATATAATTCATTGCCCAAACCAAGACAATTCAACAAACATAAACTGGGACTGTCCTAGGGAAAGATGGAAGCAAGTATAGATCTCCCAACAACCCTCCCAACCACGTTGCTTTCTATCTCCTTACACTAAGCACACTTCACTATTTAACTGTATTTTCTTGTTCATGTATTTATTGTACGTTTCCTAACCTGAGGTTTGTCTAGGAGTTCACCATTGACTTCCCAGGGCCTCGGCACATTGTAGGGATGAATAAATATTTGCCAAGTGAACCAATTTCATCTCAGATGCAATGCAGACTCAGGATTTAGAAAGCAAATGTAGATTTCTGCTTTTCTGAATTTTAAGATCCCTCCTTCATTCCTTCAACAAATATTTAACAAATATCTGTTATAAACCTGGTCCCGAAATTCTGGGCTCCTATCTTCATGTGTTTTATAGTCCAGTGAGGGAGAAATCACAGTTTATTCATCAACTATGTTGTAAAAGAGAGCCCAGGATACATGGCATTATGATGACCTCATCTGGGACGTGAAGGTAGAAGGAACCCTTGGCCTATGGCGTGAGGGGCAGGGAATTCCCAGGCAGAGCAAACAGCCTGTGCAAAGGTACTGAGGCTGGAGAGAACAGGCCATGTTGAAGGGACCAAAGGAAAAAAAAGACCAATGTGGCCAGCCCTTAGGCAACCACAGGACATGGGGTTGGGGCACAGTGATGACAGCAGTGGTAGCTAGAAAGATAGGCAGTATGTAGCCTTTGAAAACTATAGTATTTGGCCTTTATAAAGGAGCAGTGGGAAGCCATTAGCTTAAATGGCTTTATTAAACCATTCTCCTTCAGGTCTTCAGGCTCTGAAAGAAAATGGCCATAAAAACCATGTGAAGTAATGTGGGAATAAACCAATTCAAATCAAGAAATATTTTTTTAGTGCTTTCATACACAATGAAGTGGAAGGAACATGGATTTATCAAACATGTTTCTACACTACAGTCAAATGGGGCTGAGGAGTAAGGCTTTTCACGGTGAGACAGGCAAAGCACCAAACGTGAGGTGCAGAGGGGGCAACAGGGCAGCAGGACAGACATCTAAGCTGGGCCCACCTCAACGTGGGGCAGGTGCACAAGGTTTCAAGAAGAATGTGTGTCTAGTGTGAGATGTGGTGTCTTACCAATGGGTTTCAGCCCCAGGCAACTTTGCTATGGATTCAGTATGACCAAAGAAATTGACAGCAAAATGTTCTTGGGGTGAAAGGGTTATACCCAACTTTATCTCCACAGTGGCAGGTCAGTCAATAAAATCCCGTTCACTCTGCATGGCGAGTCCGCATGCAGCAAGCTGGTCTACCTCTGTGCCCTTCTGCCCACATAGCCATCCTCCAGGCCTCTCTGCCTGCACAGCCATCCTCTGGGCCCCTCTGTCTGCACAGCCATCCTCTGGGCCTTTCTACCTACACAGCCGTCCCACACAGCTGTCCTCTGGGCCTCTCTGCACAGTCGTCCTGCACAGCCATCCTCTGGGCCTCTGTCCTCAGCGCTGCCACCAGTCCAGCCTCTGCTCTGCTCTCCTGCAGCCTTGCAGCCATGCTACTGTGTTGCACCCAGAGCACTGGGTGGAGCTCTTTTTTATAGAGTCAACAGCCATGTATGGCCCACAGTGTGCAGTGAGCTAGTCAACCAGGGCCAGGTGAGAATCCTGGCCCCAGGAACTCTCATTTTATCCACACTCCACCCCTCCAGGATTCTCTCCTCTCAATCTATGTGCCCTTAGTCCTCTGCAATGGTCCCTGTGCAAGGAATTTCAAACATTGTTCTCCAGCCTCTCCAGCAAAAAGTCTTGCAGACACACAGGCCAGACTCGTGGCTCTGTCTCTGACCTCTGCCTCTTTGGTCTTAATGGCTTGAACTGCTGCACTGGTTTCAGTTGTTGCCACAGCTTCAGTAAGATCCTATTTGGCTTCCTGTCTAATTTTCTTCCTTCTACTCCTGCCTGTATTAAATCAACCCACATCTGGGTCCTTGTTACCTTCATGGGACCCCTTAAATTCTTCTTGTGAGTAACAGGTCTTATTTCTTTCCAGGTTCTTGTTGCTTCAGCCTCTCCTAAGTCTGCTATTGTACATGTCACCTCACATTTTGTAATCGCTGCCTCAAGGCGGGGTGCACTGTCAGGGAAGACAGCTTCCCCATATCTGATCCCAAAAGAACAATTTCATTCACCCCTAAGTCCCACGCCCCCCAGCTCAGCCTGAGTACAGGGGCAGAGCATAGAGTACTCCATGACCTGGGGAGGGGGCTGCTTCTCTCCTTGGGGTAACTTTCAGGGGCTGGGTCATTATTTTCTTTACAACCACTGGGCATGCTTTCAGTACAGGAGGGGCCAGTGCCTCCAGCACCATCCCTTCATCTTTCCCCAGTTCCTCCATTTCTGGGGCTGATGGCACCTTTCTCTCCACTCCCCCAAGTGCCTCCTCTGCAGTGCCTTGCAACAATGCCAGCTCAGTCTTCAGAAGCTCTTACCTCAATACTTTGCAGCTGATGTTCTCATGCCACCTCCACCTGTACTTCCTTCAGGAGTTCATCTTTTTCCTTGATGGCCTCTTCCTCCTTCAGAACACCTGGCAGCACTGCTGTCTCGTTCTGTCCAATGGCACCTTGCTGTCAGCACTCTCGTGCCGCCTCCTCTCACATCAAGGCCATTTCCTTCAGGGAATCCACAGAAATTTTCAGCTCGTATTCTCGTGCCGCCTTCATATCAATGCCATTTCCTTTTTCAGGGAATCCACATAAGTTGGCAGCTCACGTTTTCGTGCTGCAATTTCTTCAGTCTCTTCTGTAGACCTTTTTAATACTGTGAGAAGCAGCCAACCCACAGTTCCTGCTGCCTCACAGACACACTTTCTCTAAGGACCTACTTACTATACCAAGAGCCACCCTTACTGCCTCAGGTGTCACCTCCACTTGCCTCCAGTCCTGGGGTGGGGCCCGGTCCTCTAGGAGGCAAGCCACCTCAGACCACATACCCATTAGGGGACAACCCACTGTCTCCCCATTCACAGGGGCAGGCCGCTGAAGCACCCCTCCCATAAGGGCAGCCTGTCATTTTCCTTGGTCAACAATGAATCCTACCAACTATGCCAATTGTCTTGCCAATGGGTTTCAGCCCCAGGCAAGTTCGCTATGGATTCAATGTGACCAAAGAAATTGACAGCAAAACGTTCTTGAGGTGAAAGGGTTATACCCAACTTTATTTCCAGGTGGCAGGTCAGTTACTATAATCCTGTTCATTCAGAGTGAGTGCACATGCAGCAAGCCAGTCTCTGTCTCTGGGCCCTTCTGCCCACACAGCCATCCTCTGGGTCCCTCTTCCACACAGCCATCCTCTGGGCCTCTCTGCACAGTCATCCCGCACAGCCGTCCTCTGGGCCTCTCAGCACAGTTGTCCCACACAGCCGTCCTCTGGACCTCTGTCCTTGGCGCTGCCACCACTCCAGCCTCTGCTCCACTCTCCTGCAGACTTGCAGCTGTGCCACCTTGTTGTGCCCAGAGCACTAGGCGGAGCTCTTTTTATAGAGTCAACAGCCATGTATTGCCCACAGGTGTGCAGTGAGCTAGTCAACCAGGGCCAGGTGAGAATTCTGGCCACAGGAACTCTCATTTTATCCACATGTGGTTTTTTTTTTATTTTTTAAAGCAGAAAAGATAATATAATAGATAAGCCCAAGAGGTTGAGGCCCCTTTACCAAGGGCTAAGTGTCTAGCTCAGAGCAGTAGTTAAGTTGAGCAGATCATGAAAGTCCCTGAGAACCTGGGTGGAGGCTACAAGGTCACAACCATTCTGGGATGATCAAAATGGCAAGGAAGGAGGACAAAGGAGATGGAGAGGCCCACAGGGAGGTAGTGAGCTCCTGCCAGAATCCAGGCAGGTGGTAAGGTGTGCTTGCCTTGACTAGTGGGCTGTACCAACAGGAAGTAGGTCACAAGTGACTGCATGAGGACTGAGAAACAGGAATGCTTATGAGTTTGAGGCCAAGAGAATGAATGTGCCACAGGAAGGTGCAGAGATGGTAGTGGTTAAAAGAGCTGGATTTTGAGCACAGTTTGAAAAGGTTCTCTGGTGGAGACATCCAGTGGGAAGTTAGAGGAGGAGGTCTGAAGTTGCAGAGAATGGTTTGGCTTAAGATGGAGCTCTGTGAGCCAGTGACTTGGAGGCGAGATGGAAGTTAAGGATGTTGCAAGCTTTTCTGGACATAAAATGCAAGAATCCCCTGCACAAATGTCTCCTCCAGAGCCCTTCCTCAAACTAGGGTTGGAAGAGAGAAACACTGTCTAGAGCTAGCAGTCTGGTCGTACCAAGGCTCATTTTTCTACTCAAACTGCAGAGCCCAGGACAGAGGCAGCAGGAGCTAGGCGCCTGGGTCAGTCGCTGTTGGCACATACTGGTGCCCTGGGGTTCCACACCATGTCACCAGACTCTCTTTAATTCCCACACCTTCTGGTTGTGAATCGGACTTGGAAGAACCAAGGAACTAAAACCAACCAACTCACAATAAGAGGGCTTTATCTGATTCTGCTACTGCTTGCCTTCTGATTCCCTTCGGCTCAGGCAGACCACCTGGGAAACTCATTTCCCCTTTTCAGGGTTCAGAGCACTGGGCTGGCCACCACCCACAATAAGCAGAGATGAAGGTGCCAATCTCATGGCCTAATAAATCTTATTAAAGTGTACCCTCTATAAGGCAGAACCGTATTAATTTGGCGACAGCTTCAGAATCTCTTGTACTTAAATAAGATGCTTATTACCATGGTAATTCCTTTCTCAGTTGAGCAGGTGAGCGCTGCATGGGTTCCCAACCCCGAAATAAAGAGGGTGAGCACAGTTCTCGGTATCACCTAGGGGTGGCGACCCCGCACCCATGGCTTCCTCCTCCGCTCTCGCCAGCGAACCGCCGCAAGCCCGGGACCTCGCCACGCTTCTCGGGAACTCGCGACACTCAGGGGAGCCCAGCAGCGTCTGGGGGCAGCCAGTTACCGAGCTGCCGCCAGCCGGGGGTTGAACGTCCGCCGCACGAGGCCGCGGGCTGCGCGTCTCGCGGTTAGCCAGCCGCTGGGGCTGGTGGTGCCGGGTTCTCAGGAGCCGGACGGCCGCGCGCACAAACGCCGGGAGGTGCGCGCCGCTGGGACGGGGCCGCGCAGTGTTTACCTGTTGCCAGGACAACGGGGCGGAGCGCCCAGTCGGAGCCCCAAGTCCGCGCCCGCCTTCCTGGGAGTGTGCGCAGCTTCCTCCCTACCCGCCGCGTGGCGCTGGCTGGGTCATTTCGCCTCGCGTGGCTGCCACAACGGCTGCGAGCGCCCGGTGTCCCCCTCGGCCCTGGGGCCTCTGTGCTTACGGGACCGGACCGGCACAGGCGGGCCGCGGGCGGTGCTCGGGCGTGTATGGTACTGGCCTTAGAGTGGGCCACTCAGATGTGAGTTCGAACTCAGCCGCTCACTGGATGACCTTGGAGAAGTCATTCAAAGACTCCATGACCTTTGGAAAATGAGATAAAGCCTTTGAGAGTTGAAATGCGAGTAACTTGGTGAAACGTTTATGAGAGGGCCTAATACAGGCCTCAAGAGAGTAAGGGCCTGAAAAAAAGTTCTTAGACTCCGCGTGGAATTAAGAAAGAATACTTTAGGTACACTTCAGCTTCCAGCCTCGTGAGTTCATCCCAACATTCTCCCTGCAGGGTACAGAATTTGGTGGCAGGACTCGCATTCCTTTTACGACTCTTTCTTTCATTCAACAGTTATTGAGCATCTACCGTGTCATGCCTGACAGTCAGTTGTAGGTTCTGGGAATTCAGCCCTGAATGAAGCACCGGTCCTGTTCTTAACCGTTTTATTGCTGGTCAGGGGGCGGGGTGGGGGGTGGTCGTGTTGTAATCGGGGACACGGCAGACATTAAAAATAATAGGTCCAACAGGGTATATTGCATTGGGTGTATTAAATTGATGTGACTACTGGGTGTTCTTTTAGATTGGTGGCTGGAGAGAATCTGAGGAGGTGACATTTAAACTGAGATTTGGATAATAATAAGCTATACCAAGATCAGAGGACAAGACAGTGCATGCCCAGGTGTAAGTCCAGGGAAAGGAAATCCCGGGGCAAAATACCTCTAAAAATCGAAATCAGTCAGAGAGAAATAATGTTTAAAACCCGTTTATTGCTCACAAACTGCATTCCCAGCCTCTCTTTCCTGCTCCTGCAGAAGCAAAACCGGCCCTCCCCCTCATCTCTCAGGTATGGATAAGCCCTCCTAGCCCAGGTAATTAGCCATTGATATGGATATGAACTTTTCTCCACCCCCTGAGGAATGATGCAAATACACTAAAGCCATGCTTCTTTCCACCTCTGAACGTGTATTGATATGCAGATGTACTAAAGCCGGGAGAGAGCTTCTGGAAATGTTACAATTTTACCCACACTAGGACAAGAGGAGACTGGACTCAAGAGCAGAAGTTGGGTCTTGAAAGGCTGTGCAACCAAGGATAGGTGTTTTGTTTGTCTTCTTTTGATTGATGAACTGGCTTCCAAAGGGGAATATTTTTGTACCAGGTTCTCATACATAAGCTTTACAATTCATCAACAAAGAAAACCCAAGTTCCAACTACTTTTAAGTTGGTAGTTTTTTCCATGTGTCCTTATGCCCTTGATAAGGCAAATTCTACTGCCTGCACTTTCTCCTCTGCTGGCCCCTCCCTTAATCCCCCAATGAAGGCTGCCCACACTCCCTGCTTACATTTCTCTGAGTCCTCAACTCTCTCGGGTTAACCCTTATTGGGGTCACTTTCCAATTTGTTCCAGCCTTGCTTTTCCTGGGTTCCAGACTGGAGGTCCAGAGCCCTGCTCCAAGTTTTAAAATTCAGCTGTCTCAAAAGTACACTGGGGGTGATGTGAAAGGTATGTGGGGACAGGGGGATTGACTGAGCAAAGTGTTAAGAGGAAAATTTCAGAGTGATAGAAATGTTCCACATCTTGATTGTGGTGGTGGTGACACCAGGGCAGGGCTGGCTACATAATTTTGCATGGTTCAGTGCAAAATGAAAATATGGGGAAGAAGGAATAAATGGCACTAAAGTACTAAATCATGAAACTTTCCTTTTTCCTGTGGACTCTACTAAACTGTCATGCTGTATTTGCTATTTAATCTTGTGTTTCCCTGGAGAATAGGACCACTTCCCTTCCCAGGTATCTTGCCTTCCCACAGGCTGCCACCCCACATGGGTGACCTACAAGGAAGTGCAACCTCTGTGCTGCAATGTGCTTGGTACTTACATCCTGATGGATGAGATGCTCATGTGTTTTCTGAATGTGCTGTCATATCCTGTCCAGAGACATTTGGATGCCAGCCTGACCCTGTGGTGGGAGATGGGGGTGGTGGTGGAATGGATAAGAGTCAGGGTTAGGGGAAGTGGGGGTGACAATTATGAGACTCAGTAGAAACTCAGGCGGCAAGCCCCTCTTGAAGGGTCCCCACCAGTAAGATGGCAAACTTCCGGCTTCTTTTCGGAATCCTCGGTTCCCGCCGGCGCCACCTGAAGCCCAATCACCTCTTGCCCCCCCTCCCAATCCCAGCACCTAGCCAACAGCCAACAGCCACCAGCCCCGTAGAAGTGACACCTCAATCAATTCATGCCCCTTCCTATATAACCCAGCACCTTTCCCTAATAAAGCGGAACTCTCCGGTGAATTGCTGCTGTGTGTCGCTCCTTTCCTTTCATTGGTGCCGAAACCCGGGAGACGGGACACCCCAACTGGGCCCCGTCTTCCCCCCGACACCAGCAGCAGCTTGCCCTCGTCCTCTTTTTCCGGCGCTAGCTCATCACACTCACCACTCCTCTCTGGCCTTTAGGTAAGTTTTCCCCCCGGAGTGGGCCACTCTTCTCCGAGCTATCGCAGTGCCATTGACCGTGATCGTCCGGCAAGGCCCTGATGCTCGGGGATGAGGAGGGAACACTCCCCGCCTCAGGCCTTCACGGCTGCAGCGGACCCTCAGGCCCCTCCTCCAACAGCCATAAATCCCCGCCTCAAGCCTTTACGGCTGCGGCGGACGCTCAGGCCCCTCTTCCGACAGTCATAAACGCATTCACCGTCCCTTCCATCAGTGCTGTAAGTTTTTAAGCAAAATTTACCCAGGGTGGGCCACTCTTCCCCGAGCTATCGCAGTGCCATTGACCGTGATCGTCCGGCAAAGCCCTGACGCTCGGGGATGAGGAGGGAACTCTACCCGCCTCAGGCCTTCACGGCTGCGGCCGACTCTCAGGCACCCCCTTCCAACAGCCATAAACGAGGTGACTCCTTTGTGGATGAGAACGCTCCCTTTTCCCCCCCTCCTCCTTCTGCTCCGTCCACCGAAAACGCCTAGTGCTAAGTACCTCGTGACTCCGGCACTCTGCCTTCTTAGGGAAGTCTGGGTGACGACCCACACTTCCTAAGAAATTCCGACTCGTATATGAGTTTCCGCAGACCACCAAGGATCATCGGGACGCCCTTTGTCTCCTTGTGGTCTGCTTCCAGTCCGAGGACCTCTGTTCGTCTTCCCCTGTTTGTCTCCTTCTCTGTCCTTTAGCCATGGGAGCCTCCTCATCCCTCCCTGAAGGTTCACCTCTTGAATGCCTGCTTAAGCATCTGGCTACCCTCTCCCTGATGCCTGATATAAAACCAAAACTTCTCCGTAAATATTGCTCCCAAGATTAGCCGACATACCCCCTAGACAATAACAACCAATGGCCCGCAGGGGGAACTCTTGATCCTAACATCACTCGCAATCTTTTTAACTACTGCCAGCGCCTGAAAAAATGGAAGGAGATTCCCTATATCGAAGCTTTCCACCTCCTCCTCCCCCAGCCCCCTCCCAAGTTCTCCTAGCCTGCAAGCCACCGCCCCCGCAGAAGCCTCCCGTTCACTCCCTTCCCCTTCTTCTCCTACAACAGCCCTTCTCCCTTCCTTCCGCACCATCTCCTCCCCCATCTCACCTCCTCTGCCTTCGTCCCCCACAGATTAAGCCTGAGCCTTTCAGCCCCCCCTTTAACTAGGTCCCAGGGGCCTCCTCCTTCTTTGCCCTCATCACCTATTTCTCCCCTGTTAGGGACCACCTTTGTCTTCTCACATGTTTGTAGAGAGAATGGGAAAGCACCTTCCCCCATGTCTGAACGCAGCATGGGAAAGCAAAGCTAAACAAAAACTGGTGCAGTCCTTAGACGTTATCTGTCCACAAAAACATATCTGGCCAAGACTCCTCACTCTGAAAATAGGGAGACCTTAAAGATGTGTAGAAACACCGCCCCTGCTTCTAGCTATGCCCTTCCCCCACTTGCCAATGTGGCAAGAATAGAAAACAACGCATGCCATAAGCAATTAACTGGAGCCCTGCTGTAGCTCAATTAGTAGAGCATGAGACTCTTAACCTCAGAGTCATGAATTCAAGCCCAATTAGAGCAGCAGAGGCAAGCAGCTGGGCTGCAGGCTGGCAACACGTGGGTCTGATTCTATCTTTCTTTATTTTCTTTGCTCCCCTTCCGCACTTCAAGACCTGCTTGAATAGGCGCAGCTAGACCACGTCACTCCCCCACAGACTGAGCCAGAACCCTTCAGTCCCCCTCAGACTCAGTCCCAAGAGCCTCCCAAAATTATCGCCCCCCTCCGGGAGGTAGCAGGATCCGAAGGCATCGTGCGCGTTCACATCCCTTTCTCCTTAGGAGATTTAGCCCAACTAGAGAAACGCCTAAGTTCCTTTTCCACTGATCCCACGACATACATCAGGGAGTTTCAATGGACCCTCCAGTCTTACAGCCTCACACATCATGACATTTTCATGCTCCTGGCCAATACTCTCCTCCCTGAAGAGCGTAGACGAGTTTGGGACTTTGCCCAAACTCACGCTACCAAAACCCACAGGACTGACCCCACCTGTCTCCCTGGCCCCACTGCTGTCCCCGAACAAGACCCACACTGGGATTATAACACCGCCGTGGGTCTCCACGCTCGAGATATTTTTGCCTCCTGCTTAATAGCAGGTCTAAAAAAGACAGCTCGTAAAGTAGTCAATTTTCAAAAGCTCCAAGACATAATTCAAAAGAGAGACGAAACCCCCTCCGAGTTCTTAGACAGACTCACTCAAGCCCTATTACAGTATACCAGCCTGGACCCAGAAACACCTGAAGGAAGACAGGTCCTTATGACATACTTCCTAGCTCAAAGCTACCCTGACATTAAAGCTAAACTCAAAAAGTTAGAACAGGGCCCCGCTACCCCACAGACTGAGATCCTAACAGTGGCCTTTAAAGTCTTCCATAACCGGGAGGAGGAGAAAGAACGCCCTAAACAAAAAGCTGATCAGGCCAATTTCCAGATGTTGGCCCAGCTGATAAGACCACAACCTGGGCGCCCCTCTACAGACAAGCCCCCCCCCAGGAGCTTGTTTCAAGTATAGAAAAGAGGGACATTGGTTAAGGGAGTGCCCCTCCCCCAGATCTCCTACCACCCCATGCCCCAGATGCCACAAAAAGGGCCACTGGGGGTCTGATTGCCCAACCACCCGAAGGGGAGGCTGGACGAACAACCCCCATCCTAAGCCCGTCGTAGTGGGGCTGGCAGAAGAAGATTGATGGGGCCCGGGGGCTTCTCGCCCGACCATTTCCATCACCAAACAGGAGCCCAGGGTTACTTTAACAGTAGACGGTCGCCCCATCTCCTTCCTCCTAGATACAGGAGCCACCTTCTCAGTCTTGCGAGAATACCGGGGCCCTACCACGCCAGCCATTACTCCTATAGTCGGGGTAGGAGGTAAACAGATTTTCCCATTAAAACCCCCCCCCCTTTTATGCACAATCCTAAACAGTCCCATACCTTTCTCCCACTCCTTCC
Organism: Manis javanica; assembly: GCF_040802235.1. Classification (NCBI taxonomy): domain Eukaryota; kingdom Metazoa; phylum Chordata; class Mammalia; order Pholidota; family Manidae; genus Manis; species Manis javanica. The sequence continues at coordinate 21,921,867 of NC_133161.1, forward strand.
TAGTTATGCCCCAGTGTCCCATCCCTTTACTAGGACGGGACATCCTTTCCCTCCTCCACATTTCCATAACTATATCCACTCCCACAGCCCCCAGTACTCCCTTTCTGATGGCCCTCTACCCAATGAAAGCTCTGGTTCCGCTCTTATACACCCTGTAAATCCCAAAGTTTGGGACATTACAAGCCCCTCCGTGGCCCTATGTCCCCCTGCCTCTATCAAATTACGTGACCCCTCTCAGTATATCTGTCAGGCCCAATACCCCCTAACCACTTCAGCCCTCATAGGCCTCCAACCCATCATTCAAGATCTCTTAAACAAAAACTACCTCAGACCCACTCACTCCCCATTTAATACCCCCATATTAGCTGTTAAAAAAAACAACGGATCTTTCCGCCTTGTCCAAGACCTTCGCCTCATCAACATAGCCGTTGTCCCTATCCATCCCTTAGTTCCAAATCCATACACCCTTTTATCGCAGATCCCTGCTTCCGCATCCCACTTCTCAGTCCTAGATCTCAAGGACGCATTTTTTTCTATCCCTCTAGACCCCTCCTCCCAAGATTTTTTTGCCTTCACCTGGACGGACCCATACACCAGACATTCTGTACAACTTACTTGGACAGTTTTGCCACAAAGCTTCCGAGATAGTCCCCATATTTTTGGACAAGTCCTAGCTCAAGACCTCAAATAGTTTCACCATGATCACCCTGAGTCCACTTTATTACAATATGTAGATGATCTTCTGCTCTGCAGTCCCTCGTGGGAACAGTCTCAACTTGACACTGCGTCTCTACTTAACCTTTTAGCTTCCAGAGGTTACCGAGTATCCCCCATCAAAGCTCAAATCTCTTCCCCTTCTGTCACTTACCTTAGATTCCTTCTGTCTCAACAAAGAAAGTCCATTACCTTAGACAGAAAACGACTCCTCTCTGACCTGCCCGTTCCCAAAACCAAGACAGAAATCCTTTCCTTTCTAGGCCTGGCTGGGTATTTTAGAGCGTGGATCCCTAACTTCTCCCTGTTGGCAAGACCCCTATACGACCTCAGCAAGGGCCCCCCTGAAGAACCATTATCATCCTCACCCTGACACTCCTTCATTAAGCTCCGTCAAGCCCTTGTAGAAGCTCCAGCTCTCCATCTCCCTGATTTGTCAAAACCCTTCGCATTATACATTCATGAGAGGTCCAGTCAAGCTCTAGGAGTCCTAGGCCAATATTATGGCCCATCCTTTGCCCCAGTAGCTTATCTCTCCAAGCAATTAGACCCCACAGTTCGGAGATGGGCCCCCTGCCTACGAGCATTAGCCGCTAGCAGCTCTTGCAGAAAGAAGCTCATAAACTGACATTCAGGGCGCCCCTTACCATTCTGTCCCCACATCACCTAAAAGATCTCTTAACCTACAAAAGTTTACAGACTCTCCCTCCCTCCAGACTCCTGACCATACTGTCCTCTTTCCTCCAAAATCCCGTTCACCCCCTTTGCCATCCATACCCAAATCATGACTTTTTCCTCCTTTACTGCTCTCTTGCTTTTTTCCTCATTCTTATTGTCTTCCCCGCCACCCCAGCCTCCTTTGTATGGCGATTCAAAGTCAGACAGACTTACACACAGCATCAAACAAAAGTTACTGCCCTCATTGCCACATCAGACTGCCCTCTGAAAGGCTGCTCTGAGCCTTTGTACCTCCACTTTCCTCCCTCCACTGAAGTATTCATTTACAGCTACCTTTATTCTCCCTACCTCTGCTTCCTCTATGACCAAAGACAAGCCTATTGCAGGCGATGGCAAGACACCTACGGGGGATGTCCCTACTGGTCTTGCACCATTCACTACATGGGTGACTTCCAGTACCCACAGTATTACTCCTACAACCGTTTCATGAAATATCCCAATGGCTCATTCTCCTTATCAATCCCAGATCCCTGGGACTCTCGATGGGCTGCTGGAGTAACAGCCTCAGTTTACTACAAGGGGTCCTCGACCCCCCACGGTACCCTTCATATCTCTCGAGAGTATGTTCCCTCTTGCTCCCAGATCTCTCAAGTTGCATCAAATAGCAGACATTCCGAAAAAGTCATTATCCAAACTCTTGATAGCGCCTCTTCATCTTCTTATCCCCACCCCTCTTCCCATTTCTCCTACTCTTCATTACAGCTCATTCAGGACACCACCATCTTTCTCAACCACACCCTTAACACAGCCAATTGTTTCTTGTGTGCATCACTACAGCACCCACTGCTGGCCGCTATGCCCCTTAATATTTCCAACTACTCCTTCCATGCAGAAAGACAACCCCTCTGCCCCCTGGCAGACATACCCCTATGGGAACCAGAATACGCAGATAATCTCACCATCCACCACTGTGTAGGGCCAACTCCACCCCCCTCCAGCGCACTTCACTGCCTCTCTATCTACACCTCTATCTCCGGCTCTAAGACTTTTACGCAACCGGGACACTTCTTTTAGTGTAATGGCAGTCTTTTCAACTCAGTGCCTCTCAACTGCGATACACCCTGCATTCTCATCACCCTAATCCCACAGTTAACACTTTACAGCATGGCAGAATTTCTTGAGCTCCAACCTCCCTTGCCCTCGCGCACAAAAAGAGCTGCTTTCCTTCCCATCGTGGTCAGTAGCTCTTTGATCACCTCAGCCATTGGGGCAGGGTTTTTGGGAGGAGCCTTGGGTCACTCTCTATAAGCAGTTAGAGATCTCAACGCCAAACTTGAGGGAGCCCTGACATCCACTGCCGATTCTCTAGCCTCTCTCCAAAGACAGGTCACTTTGCTAGCTAAAGTCACCCTTCAAAACCGGCGGGCCCTAGATCTGCTTACAGCCGAGAAGGGCGGCACCTGCGTCTTCCTCTGAGAAGAGTGCTGCTATTCCAGCATTGTAGAAACTAACATTACCAAACTCACCAACCTTGCCTCCAGCCTCCACTCTGTTTCCAATTCCAACCCATTCTCTTCAATACTAACAAACCCCCTCCTCACCTAGCTCTGGCCCATTGCAGGCCCCATAATAATCATTCTTCTCGCCTGTCTCTTCTTACCCTGTATAATAAAGTTCATCAAATCCCAAGTCGGAAAAATCTCTAATCAAGCTTTCAACCAGCTTTTACTCAGGAACTACCAGCTTCTGGCCACAGAAGAGATCCCTCACCCTCAGGTGACCTCCTCACCACACGCTGAGATGGACCCCTCTCTCCACTGGAAACTGATCCTGGAAACAATGGCCACAGACGCCTGGCTCCTGACACCCATATCCTCTTAGCACCATTGGAATCAACAGGTCCTCAACCTATGGTTACAGGGAACCTTCATTGATTTCCAAACCTGAAGAAGTCCACATCTACTCGTCCTTACTGCGGAGAGTCCTATCAACCCTTTCCTCCCAATCCTCAAGCCCTCACTCCCTTCTCCGCCCCTGTTCAGCAGGAAGCAGCCAGAGAGAAAGCAACGTCCACAAACCCATAGAGGAGAAAGGGGGGAATGAAGGGTCCCCACCAGTAAGATGGCAAACTTCCGGCTTCTTTTCAGAGTCCTCGGTTCCCGCCGGTGCCACCTGAAGCCCAATCACCTCTCGCCCCCTCCCAATCCCAGCACCTAGCCAACAGCCACCAGCCCCGTAGAAGTGACACCTCAATCAATTCATGCCCCTTCCTATATAACCCAGCACCTTTCCCTAATAAAGCGGAACTCTCCGGTGAATTGCTGCTGTGTGTTGCTCCTTTCCTTTCACCTCTCACTACACAGTCCAAGTCTCCATTTACAAAACACAAATTCAAAGACAATTTAAGAATTTAAAGACCTTGAACTCAGAGCATAAAAACCCAAGCACAGGGTCTTTCTGAGAGTAGCACCCTATTTGACCACTGGTCACATGTCCATGAAGCTGGCCCAACAAAGGTGCATACATTTGTCAAAATCCATTACACACTGAATGAGTGCCGCAGATCATGTATAAAGTATATCTCAATAGAATTGATTTTAAAACTTCAGCTCTTAGGAACCTCAACCTTACCATACCTAAAAACAACATTTCTCATAGCAAATGTGCATTTTTGTCTTGCATAATGTCATCAGCAGCCATCTAGGCACCCAAGTGTAAACTGGTTATCTTTGATACCTCCTTCTCTCCTTATATCCAGATCTCTTTCTCACCCACACTTACTTGAACCACCTCCTGACTTTTTTATGTCTGTGGATGGTGCCACCTGTGCTCAATCACCCAGGCTCAAACCTGCCAGCGTGCTCCCCTTCACTCCTTGTCAAGTCATCTCTCTCTTAGGGACTACCTTTTGCTTCCTCATACTCTCTGGTTCCACAGACCATCCCCTGTGCACTGGCCTTACTGTCTCCAATCTGCACATGAAGTCAGAGAGAATAAGTAACTTGCCCAAGTCCACACAAGTAGAATCAAAGCCAGTTCTGTCTATCTATACAACCTGTGTTGTTAAACACTAAAATTATTCTAGGTGCCCTGGTCTTAAGGCCAGATATATGTAAGAATATAGTAATTTATCCTCCATTTGCCCCATGGTCCCAAGCACAGAAGCCAGCCAGTGAGAATTATGCCTGGGCTTGCCTGGGGCTTGCTGGGTTTACCCTGCCTTATCTCTAAACATCCCGACCCTCCCCTAAAGCAGCAGGCCGAACGGATCCACAATAAAAAGCACCACGCTGCTGCTGCTCTCTCTCTCTCTCTCTCTCTCTCTCTCTCTGCTGCCCTCTCTCTCTCTTTGTCTCTGTCTCTCTGTCCCCCTGCTCTCCCTGCATCCCACTGCTCTGCCTGCAGCTCTCTCTCTCTCTCTCTCTCTCTCTCTCCACACTCCCCTCTGGGGCAGCCACTCTCTCCTTCAGATAATAAAGTCTCTTGCGTGGGCCCATGTCTCCTGAGCCCTCCTGGGTAAGGAGGGTCGCAGCAAGATACCCTTTCATTGGTGCCATGACTCGGATGAGGCTCTCCCATTGACTTTACTCTTCCTCTGGGAACCTGAGCTGCTTTGGGAACCCTCACTACCTGATCCTCCTCCATGGGCTTACCGTCCACTTCCCCAGTCGCTCGTCTTCTCGCCCAACACCAGCCTTCGATTTGGTGAGTCTCCCCTTCATGGTCAACTTAAATGTCCCTTTGGAACCTGGGAAGTGACCACTGAGTGTCCAGCACCCCCAAGGGCTCCTCTGGGACAGGGGCATCCCCAACCACGACTTTCAGAGTCACGGTTGATCCCCATAGTTGACCCTTCTCTGCATCCCCATGGTGAGAATCCTCACCCACTCAGGCCCGGTCTCCCTTTATCTATGTTTCTACTTGACTCAAAAACACCTGGTACCAGGTACTGAGCCTCACCAGCGTTTTCACCTTGACCCCACAGTTAGAGGTGGTAACGACTCCCTAACTATGCCTGGTCTTCTCCGCGACCTTCTCAATCGCTCAGGGACACCTCAGTGACTTCTGAACAGTCTTGTTCTCACCATGGAATCTGGCCCCTCCATTCCCGCAGATTCACCGCTAGGGTGCTTACTCAATAATCTAAAGCCCCTCCATCTCACTCCAGACCTCAAACCTGTTCACTACTGTAATGAGATCTGGCCACAATATCCCTTGGACAATCAGTCTAAATGGCCCCCAAATGGAACTAAGATCCTAAAATTCTCCACGACTTATACAACTTCTGTGAGCACATGGGGAAATGGAAAGGGATCCCATATATCCAGGCTTTCTCCTACCTACAAACCAAGCTCTCTCTCTGTCTCCCCTGCAATCCTAAACACCTACTACTTGCCTTAAAGTCCACACCCCTAAGCTTTTTTCACGTTCCCAAATATCCTCAACTGTCTATAAAACTCCTAGGACAATGCACCACCATGGGCTCTCTTGTCCCCTCCTGGCTTATGCCAGGAGCTCTGTCCTCTCACTGTATCATTACGTCTCAATCTGTATGTTTGTGTCTAAGTGTGTAAATGAAAAATATTTTTCTACCTCCAGATGGTATTAATAAAAATTGATTTAAAGACAAGCACTTGTAAAAATTGGGCATTCTAAAACTTCCAGAAAATTCTAATAGAAGATATTAAGCATTAATGCTAATTTAAGTTGAACTGAATAGACATGTCCTTATGGTCATCAGCTGCCTAAGTTTTCCTAAAGTAATTTAAGTTGATGGTATCTGTTAAATCTTTCAAAGAAAAATGCTGAAAGTGAAGTGTAGCTTTGTGTAATGTAACTATTTAAGCAAGTGCCTTAAAACTTTTAACAGCTTCCCAAAATCAAATGCAAAAAGGTGCTTTTACCTCTAGTTAACTCTGATATTTTCCAGAGGGCCCCTGGAACATGTCAGAGGGATTTTTTCTCATTGGAGAAAATATTTGGCTAATTTGGCTTAATTACCTAGAAGGCACTGTCACAGGGAATGATGCTAAACTTTGTTACTGAATGTTTTGTGTTACAGAAATACCCAAATCTCCTTATGACAACTGTCTTACAGTAAGCTCTCATCAGATCTTTAACCATTGTCATTTGTAAGTCTTTTGTCATCTATAGTCACTGTTTTATTACTCCTAAACTAGTAAAATAGATTTCAGCAGAACAGGTATTAGTTACATCGGATTAAGTAAACTAAGGAAGATAATTTTGTGGCTTTTTGTTTCAAATGTTGTTGATAAAGTGTTTTAAGCTTTTTCGCTTAAGCTGACAACAGTTTAGTAAATGACTGCCTTTATAAGCAGAATTGAAACTTTATCTTTCTCTCTACCTGATCCCTCCAGAATTTAAAAACTCTTCGTGACTATTTTTATATTTCATGGAAGTATGTTTATTTGCACAAGTTCAATAAGAATCTGCTTTCCTTGTAAGAGGACCAATTAAAAACACTGGTTATATTACCAAGGCTTTGACTGGAACGTCATACCTGAGAGACACGTGTGTAAACTCAGATATGAACAGACAGCTTTAAGGAACTAAGATTGACTTTTAACGCCAACAAAGCCCCTTAGAAGAACTGGCCTGGTACCTTGCTTACAGAGTTCCCAGCAGCCTTACCAGGTGAGTAAGGAAAGTCACTTCCTGGCAGGTGCAGGAACCTCAGGAAGAGAGGAATTCACCCAAATCTACAGGTACTGCAGGCACAAGCTCATGGCAAGTCTGGCTTGGCTTTTTGGCCTCAAGAAGCCCTTAAAAGTTCAATCTGAAATTCCTTGCAAAAAGTTCCAGCAAAGCACATTTAAAAGATCCCATGTAATCAATTACTCTTCTTGCTGCACTTATGCAAATAATCAAGCCAACTGTTAATTATTTTCTTAATCTGGCTACTTCTAATAAAAAGGGTGAATTTAGAGAAAAGTATTGTTTCAATAATGCAGTCTTATCTATACTAAATCCTAATACTAGTCATTGAGATATAAACTCGATCCAGAATTCTAGTTTCCCCATGATACCTGGCTATGATTCTCAATTACACTCTTAATATTTCTAGTTCTCATATTCAGCCATGCATTCTTAATCTCGTCAAGTTTGTCCTTCCAGAATGGAAAATCCAACTCCAGTTGCTACTTAATCTAATAACAATTTGTTCTATCTTGCCTAGAAGCCACAAAACTGCAAATAGTAATAGAAATAAAACCCAGAATAGAAGCGCCAAACTTCCGAGGCCCTTTCAACTGACCAGTGGTGGAGACCTAGCTGCACCCTTTACTGCGCCCCCTCTCAGCATGAAGCAGCCAGAGTGGTCATCGTCCCCTTTTCCCTAACAGCAGCTAGGGTCTCCATCTGTAGAGGGGAGAATGAGACAGGGACCATAGACTTTAGAATAAGGTGAGAGCCTCTGAAGAAAGCAAGGAAGGATATTTGCAGTCAGAGCAATGGAACTACATGTTAGGAAACCCCACCCTACTAGGAACCCCGCCCCACTAAAACAGTTGAACATTCTTCAGTGAGATCAGTTAATGTTCCCCAGATAAAGAAGAGTAGCACATGTTTTATTATGCTAATCATTTGTAATCATGTATAAGATTCACTTTAGCATACTAAAAGGCCCAGGCCTATGTGCTATCTTTCCTCCTTCAGATCTGACAATGTAATTTTGCAAACTGAGCAACTAACTTAGCATGCAGACCCAGATGTAGATGGCATAGTAAAAGGCAGGATTCTTTAGCAAATAGACAATACCTCAGCCCACCTTGGGAGCTGAGCAGGCAGCCTTTTGATGTGCTCCCAGACCAAGAGCTGGTATCCCAGAGAAAAATCAAGGCAGGAAATTCCTTATGTTAAGTTAATTTTTAATATTCAGAAAACACTTAACAAGTCCTTCCCCAAGGCTTTAGAGATAGTCCCCACCTTTTTGGACAGGCTCTAGTCCAAGACCTCAAATCCCTTACTCTCTCAAGCTCCACCCTCCTTCAATATGTAAATGATCTCATCCTGTGCACTCCCTCCCTACAAACCTCTCAACAGGATACTATTCTCCTTTTAAACTTTCTCAGAGCACAGCTATTAAGTCTCACCCTCCAGAGTTCAAGTGCCTGCCACTCAAGTCACTTACCTAGGAGTTCAGCTCTCCCCAGGCTACAAAGCCTTTACCATAGACAGGAAAAAACTTCTCCAAACCATGCCTGTTCCAAACACCAAGCAACACCATCCCTAACTCCCAAATAGCAAAGACCATACACAGTAATCCTTTCCAGCCAACTGCAGTTAAACTCCAGGGTCTTCCCCACTAGATACACAACTCCCACCTTAAGCCGTTTGTCTCAGTTTATTCCCCTCCCACCAAGTCTCCCACAGGTTCCTACTCCTGCACCCTGACGGGACCTCTTACTCTCCGCATTTTGTGCTGCTCATCTCCACTTCCACTTATCACTGAAGAAGTTTCTGCCAGCACAGAGTCCTAAGACCTCCCTTACAACCGCCATGCGTCATACTTCAGGATTATTAACCCTGGTCTCAACACTTATTCTCTCACCAGACCTATCTTCCCAACACCAGCCCTTTCTTCTCTTTCAGACTGTCCAAAAGATTGCACCATCAAAGATTCCCTTTGCCCTACAGGTTGCTTTTCTCCCTCCCAAATGTAAAAAATTTCTAAGCAAACCTTTAACCAGCTTATATTACAGGATTACCAACCCCTCTCCAAAGACGATGACCCTTATTGAACCTAGAAAATCCATCGCCACTGCAGACCAAAGGCTCATCTGAAGACTGCCCCCCATCAATACAAAAATGAACTTCATCACCCCTAATCAGCAGGAAGCAGTTACTGAAGACTAACCTTCACCCCTTCCCAAATTCTCTACCACTTATAAAACAGAAAAGGGAGGAATGTAAGAATATAGTAATTTATTCTCCATTTGCCCCATAGTCCCAAGCACAGAAGCCAGTGAGAATTATGCCTGGGCTTGCCTGGGGCTTGACTGGGTTTACCCCACCTTATCTCTAAACATCCCGACCCTCCCCCAAAGCAGCAGGCTGAGCCGATCCGCAATAAAAGGCACCACGCTGCTGCCCTCTCTCTCTCTCTCTGTCTCTCTCACTCTGCTGCTCTCTCTCTTTCTCTGTCTGTCTCTCTACTGCCCTCTCTCTCTCTTTGTCTCTGTCTCTATGTCTCCCTGCTCTCTCTGCTCCCTCTCTCTCTCTGTCTCCCCACCCCCTGTCTGGGGCAGCCACTCTCTCCTTCAGATAATAAAGTCTCTTGCGTGGGCCTGTGTCTCCTGAGTCATTCTGGGTAAGGAGGGTCACAGCGAGATACCCTTTCAATACAGATTCAAGTTGTGGCCTCATACTTATTAGGTATGCAGTTTGGGGCAATTCTATGAGCTTCACTTTCTTGCCTTGTATTGCTGTGAAGGTGATGTGATAGAATGTGAAAGTGATCTCCTGGGGGATTAAACCAGATGGCAGCATGAGAAGTGAGGTAGAAACCTCCTCCCCAAACCAAATATAATAAAAAATACAGCAAACAACTAATCCTGAAAGAGCGACCAGAAAGAAGACTGTAACAAATGGTCTACATCTGTGAAAAAGAGAAGACCTCACAGAAAAGGGTAAAGTAGTAAAGCTGTAATCTGGTGGGACCCAAGCCCTCCCCCCAACCCAGCTCACTGGCAGGAGGAGGAGAAACAGAGCTAGGAGGGAGTAGAAGCCCAGAACTGCTGAATACCCACCCCAGAAGATCTACTCTGGGAGCACGAACCTGATTGTGGTGGTCTTGAAATTCTTAAATTGTTTTAAATTACATGGTGCTCTGGAGATTAGAGGGGTTGTAAAGCAAAGATAGGTGGAATACTTGAAGAGACTGAAATTTCAGCTGCTTGTGGAGAACAGGTACCCACAACTGGCCACTCAGAGACAAAAGAAAGGTAGGCAGTTTGAAAGACTTACCAACAGCAAGAGGGTTGCTAAAGGGGCAAGGATACACAGAGCTCCATGCTCAGGAGAAAGGACAGGTGGACAAAATCATCCTGGCACACTCAGCCCAACAGGTTGAGAACTTTCAGGAGCTTCACACATTCCATTCCCCTGGCTGGCAAAGCAGCATTGAGGTCCCCCACTGTGATACACAGCCTGCCACTCCTTCCTCCTGGCTGGCACCAGTTAGCAAACCTGCTGCCCCTGCCACTGCTCCAGGCCAGCAGGAGGGTGGCCCTGCCTATGGCAACTAAGGGGAATAATGCAGAGGCTCCTCCCTGTGCACTCAGCCCACTGGCTCTGGCAGTGGTGGCAGGCACTGTGGCCAGGAAGCAGGAAAGAGCTCTTTCCTCCTGGCAGGCACTGGTGCCACATGCCTGAGACCCCTGCCAAGCTCCAGAGGCTGGGAAGCTCCAGAAAATAGAGCTTCTCGGGACTAGAAGGTGCCACCAACACAAAGTTATCCCATAGTATTCATTAGGAATATGAAATGACAAAAGAACCTGGTACAAACCAAAATTCCTCAAACCCCAGAAAGAGGGCTAAGTCAAATTGAAATCACCAATCTACCTGATAAATATTTCAAAACAGAAATCATAAACAAGCTCACAGAGCTACAGAAAAATATTCAAGACCTTAGGCAAGACTTCAAGAAAGAGAAAGAAACTTTGAAAAATAGTATCTGAAATGAAACATACAATGGAGGGATTCAAAAGCAGATTAGATGAGGTAAATGAAATAGAAATTACAGAACAGGAATACAAAGAAGCTGAGGCACAGAGAGAAAAGAGGATCTCTAGGAATGAAAGAATATTACAAGAACTGTGTGACCAATCCAAATGGAACAATATTTGCATTATAGCAATACCAGAAGAAGAAGAAGAGAGAAATAGGGATAGAATGTATCTTTGAGGAAATAATTGCTGAAAACTTCCCCAATCTTGGGAAGGAAATAGTCTGTAAGGCCATGGAAGTGCACAGATCTCCCAACACAAGGGACCCAAGAAGACAATACCACGACATATAATAATTAAAATGACAAAGATCAAGGACAAGGATGGACTATTAATAGCAGCCAGAGAGAGAAAAAAGATCACATACAAAGGAAAACCCATCAGGCTATCATGAGACTTCTCAGCAGAAATCTTACAGGCCAGAGGCAGTGGCATGATATATTTAATTCAATGAAACAGAAAGGCTTCAAACCAAGAATACTCTACTTGGAAAGATTATCATTAAAATTTGAAGCAGGGATTAAACAATTTCCAGATAAGCAGAAGTTGAGGGAATTTACCTCCCACAAACCATCTCTACAGTGTATTTTGGAGGGGCTGCTATAGATGGAAGTGCTTCTAAGGCTAAATAGCTGTCACCAGAGAAAATAAAACCACAGTAAAGGAAGTAGACCAATTAATTACTAAGCAAATGCAAAATTAAGTCAACTACCCACAAAGTCAGTCAAGGGGTACACAGAGTGCAGAATATGACACCTAATACATAAAGAGTGTAGGAGGAAGAAAAAGAATGGAGGAAAAAAAACCTTTAGATTGTGTTTGCAATAGTGTAATAAGTGAGTTAAGTTAGACTGTTGGACAGTAAAGAAGTTTCCCTTCAACCTTTGGTAACCATGAATGTAAAGCCTATAATGCCAGTAAGTGCATATCTATCAATAATCACCCTAAATGTAAATGGATTAAATGCAACAATCAAAAGGCATAGAGTTACAGAATGGATATAAAAAAACAAGACCCATCTATATGCTGCTTAGAAGAGACTCACTTCAAACCCAAAGACACACAGAAACTAAAAATCAAGGGATGGAAAAAGATATTTCATGCAAATAATAGGGAGAAAAAGCAGGAGTTGCAGTACTTGTATCAGACAAAATAGACTTCAAAACAAAGAAACAACAAGAGACAAAGAAGGATATTACATAATGATAAAGGGGTCAGTCCAACAAGGGGATATAACCATTATAAATATCTATGCACCCAACATAGGTGCACCCAAATATGTACAACAAATACTAACAGAATTAAAGGGGGAAATAGAATGCAATGCATTCATTTTAGGAGACTTCAACACACCACTCACTCCAAAGGACAGATCAGCTAGACAGAAAATAAGTAAGGAGACAGAGGCACTCAACAACACATTAGAACAGATTGACCTAACAGACATCTACAGAGCACTCCACCCAAAAGCAGCAGCATACATATTTTTCTCAAGTGCACATAGAACATTTTCAAGAATAGATCACATACTAGTCCACAAAAATAGCCTCAGTAAATTCAGAAAGATTGAAATTGTACCAACCAGCTTCTCAGACCACAAAGGGATGAAACTAGAAATTATGTAAAGAAAAAAAAAGCCCCAAAACACAGGGAGCCTCCACAACATGTTCCTAAATAACCAATGGATCAATGACAAGTAAAAACAGAAACCAAGCAATATATGGAGACAAATAACACCCCAAAATCTGTGTGGCACACCAAAGGAAGTTCTAAGAGGAAAGTATATAGCAATACAGGCTTACCTCAAGCAAGAAGGACAATCCCAAAATGAATAGTCTAAACTCACATTTAATGAAACTAGAACAAGAAGAACAAATGAGGCCCAAAGTCAATAGGAGGGACATGATAAAGATCAGAGGAGAAATAAAAAAAATTGAGAAGAATAAAACAATAGAAAGTATCAATGAAACCAGGAGCTGGTTCTTAAAGGAAATAAAATAGATAAACCCCTAACCAGTCTTATCAAGATAAAAAGAGAATCTATATACATAAACAGAATCAGAAATTAGAAAGGAAATATCACTATGGACACCAAAGAAATACAAACCATTATTAGAGAATACTATGAAAAATTATATGCTAACAGATTGGATAACCTAGAAGAAACAGACAACTTTCTAGAAAAATACAATCTTCCAAGATTGGCTCAGGAAGTTACCAGCAATGAAATTGAACTGGTAATCAAAAAACTACCTAAGAATAAACCCTGGGCCAAATGGCTTCACTGATGAATTTTATCAAACATTTAGAGAAGACCTAATACCCATCCTTCAAGTTTTCCAAAAAGTAGAAGAGGAGGGAATACTTCCAAACTCATTCTATGAGGCCAGCGTCACTCTAATATCAAAACCAGGCAAAGACACACACAAAAAAGAAAATTATAGACCAATATCCCTGATGAATATAGATGTAAAAATACTCAACAAAATATTAGCAAATTGAATTAAAATATACATCAAAAAGATCATTCATCATGATCAAGTAGGATTTATTCAAAGGATGCAAGGATAGTACAATATTAAAAAATCCATTAACATCATACACTACATCAACAAAAAGGACAAAACCACATGATCATTTTCACAGATGCTGATAAAGCATTGGACAAAATTCAACATCCATTCATGATAAAAACTCTCGACAAAATGGGTATAGAGGGCAAGCACCTCAACATAATAAAGGCCATATATGACAAACCCACAGACAACATCATACTTAATAGCGAGAAGCTAAAAGCTTTTCCTCTAAGATCTGGAACAAGACAAGGATGCCCACTCTCCCCACTTTTATTCAACATAGTTCTGGAGGCCTAGTCATTGCAATCAGACAACATAAGCAAATACTAGGCAACCAAACTAGTACGGAAGAAGTTAAACTGTTCCTGTTTGCAGATGAAATGATATTGTACATAAAAAACCCTAAAGAATCCATTCCAAAACTACTAGAACTAATAACTGAATTCAGCAAAGTTGCAGAATACAAAATTAATACCCAGCAATCTGTAGCATTCCTATATACTAATGATGAACTAGCAGAAAGAGAAATCAGGAAAAGAATTCCATTTACAATTGCATCAAAAATAATAAAATATCTAAGAATAAACCTAACCAAGGAAATGAAAGTCCTATACCCTGAAAATTACAAGACACTCTTGAGAGAAATGAAAGAGGACACTAATAAATGGAAATTCATCCCATGCTCTTGGGCAGGAAGAATTAATATTGTCAAAATGGCCATCCTGCCTAAAGCAATCTACAGATTCAATGCAATCCCTATCAAAATACTGACAGCATTCTTCAACGAACTAGAACAAATAGTTTTAAAATTCATATGGAAACACAAAAGACCCCAAATAGCCAAAGCAATCCTGAGAAGGAAGAATAAAGCAGGGGCTATCACGCTCCCCAACTTCAAGCTCTTACAAAGCCACAGTAATCAAAACAATTTGGTACTGGCACAAGAACAGACCCATAGTCCAGTGGAACAGAATAGAGAGCCCTGATATGAACTTAAATGTATATGATAAAGAGGCCATGGATATACAATGGGGATATGACAGCCTCTTCAGCAACTGGTTTTGGCAAAACTGGACAGCTACATGTGAGAGAATGAAACTGGATTACTGTCTAACTCCATACACAAAAGTACATACACAAAAGTAAACTCGAAATGGATCAAAGACTTGAATGTAAGTCATGAAACCATAGAAGAAAACATAGGCAAAAATCTCTTGAATAGAAACATTTCCTCGGGCAAGGGAAACCAGAAAAAATGAATAAACAGGACTACATCAAATTAAAAAGCTTCTGTACAGCAAAGGACACCATCAGTAGAACAAAAAGGCATCCTATAGTATGGAAAAATATATTCATAAATGACATACTCAACAAGGGGTTAACATCCAAAATATATAAAGAACTCACATGCCTCAACGCCCAAAAAATAAATAACCTGATTAAAAAATGGTTGGAGGCTATGAACAGACACTTCTTCAAAGAAGAAATTCAGGTGGCCAACAGGCACATGAAAAGATGCTCCACATTGTTAATTATCAGGGAAATGCAAATTAAAACCACAATGTGATATCACCTCACAGCTGTTAGGATGGCCAATATTCAAAAGACAAGGAACAACAAATGCTGATGAAGATGTGGAGAAACGAGAACCCTTTTACACTGTTGTTGGGAATGTAACTTAGTTCGATGTTTGTGGAAAGCAATATGGAGGTTTCCCAAAAAACTAAAGATAAAAAAACAATTTGACCCAGGAATTCCACTCCTAGGAATTTACCCAAAGAAAACAAGATCCCTGATTCAAAAAGATATATGCACACCTATGTTTATTGCAGCACTATTTACACTAGCCAAGACATGGAAGTATAAGTGTCCATCAATAGAAGAATGGAAAAGTGTCCATTCAGTAACCTAAGTATTCATAACCTAAGTGTCCATTCAGCAACCTAAGTAACCTAAGTGCCCATCAGTAGATGAATGGATAAAGAAGAGGTGGTACATATAAACAATGGAATATTATTTAGCCAAATGAAGAAAACAAATCCTACCATCTGCAACAAAATGAATGGAGCTAAGAGGGTATTATGCTCAGTGAAATAAGCCAGGCAGAGAAAGACAAGTACCAAGTGATTTTACTCATTTGTGGAGTATAACAGTGAAGCAAAACTGAAGAAACAAAACAATAGCAGACTCACAGACTCCAAGAAGGGACTAATGGTTACCAAAGGCAAGGGGTTGGAAAGAGTGATTGGGGAGGGATGGAGAAGGGGATTAAGGGGCATTATGATTAGCACACATAATGTAGAGGGGTCACAGGGAAGGCAGTACAGCACAGAGAAGACTCCATAGCATCTTACCATGCTGATGGACAGTGACTGCAATGGGATACGTGGTGGGAACTTGATAATGGGGAGAATCTAGTAACTACAATGTTGCTCATGTGATTTTATATTAATGATACCAAAAAAGAAAAGAATGTAAAAACCATTCCTAGCTTACAGGCTGTATTAAAATTGTTGGTGGGCCAGATTTGGCCCATGGGCTATAGTTTACCAATCCCTGATATAGAGAATTAAAATGCTAATTATTATTCCTGCTGGGGGATTCTTCAACAGAGAGGAATGAGGTGGGAAATAATAATAATAATCAACAATTACTGAACACTCATGTTCAGCAAGCATTATTCTAAACACCATATGCATAATGACTCATTTAATCCTTAACAATTCTAGAAGGTAGATGTAGTATTATTCAATTTTATTGATGGGGAATCTGAGGCATAAGTAGATGAAATAATTTATTGCTTACACAGTTAGCAGAGGCAGAGCCTGGATATCATAGATACCATAACTCACCAAGGTGGGTCCAGTACCCTCAATCTGAGCCATTATGTTACATAGCGTTTCTGGGTAAAATATCTCACATCTTGCAGTGAAGACATATTTTCACAGGCATCCACGTGGAGGATCTTTGTCCTGCCAGCTCCATAAAGCATTTGAACAAAAAGTTACAGAATGTTCAAAGTAACGTTTCCATTTGGAGGCAAGGGGACAGATGGTGCTGTCTTCTTTAGTAGGGAAGTCACTGTCACCAAAGGTGTCTGAAAGAGGTGGGATGACTTTTGTACACACAGTTCCTTAGAAAGACTTTGGTTATTTCCTATGAAATATGTAAAAGTAAAAATTTTAAATCTTTGCTTTTTGCAATTTAAATCTGGCCAATACTAAAGGAGCAAACAGCCTGACACCTCCCCACTGCCCACTCAGGCACAATCTCATTATATTTTCAGGGTCTGGAGTCTGAATGACCAGAACTGCTGGTAGGAAATTTTATTTCAGATTGCTTTGGCTATTGCTATGAGGACCGAGGGAATCTCTCTTAACTTCACTCCCACCACACCACATGCACACATATCACATTCTTCTTGTCTATACCCTCTCTTCTTAAATATCTTAAAGCAGTGTTAGGGGAAAATGATTTAATTATTAAATATATTAGATTTATAGTCATATAATATTGGAAAGTCATAAAAAATGAAAGATAGTTCTCCAGGATAAACAACAAAAGCAAGTATAGAACAGAATATATTGTGCTACCATGTGTGTAAAAAAATGTTGGTGAGGAGGAGATGGGTATTTCCATGGGAATTTCCTGAAAGGATAAAAGTTAGAAAAAGCATTGATAGTGATTACTTCTAGGGAAGATAGGCATCTGGAGTGGGAGTTTACATTTTTTGTGTGTACCCTGAAAAATTACTTGAATTTTTTACATGTATCTTTTTAACAAAAATACCAATACCTAAATGTATTCCTCAATTTTACACCTGCTTCCTATGTCCTATCCTCTACTGAAGCTGAAACTTTTTCTTTAGTTGAATCTCCTTTGACTACGTAAATAGCTGCAAGCATTTTCAAGTAAAATTAACTTCCCTTCCCCAGAGGGTCTTGCCTTACACCACTGATAATGATAGAGAAGAGTAAATGAATCAATTTTGCTATTTGTTAGGTATTTGCTGAGCATCAGTGAGTGTAGTGGGTTATCCCCAAAAAGATACATCCTGTCCCCATCCTCAAAACCTGTGACTATTAAATCAAGAGTGAATATTACCTTATATGGCAAATGATGTAATTAAGGATCTTGAGAGTTTATCCTGGATCATCCTGATGGGCCTTAAATTCAATCAGATGCATCCTTATAAGACAGAGAGAGGGGCAGAGGACTTCTGAGAGGGAAGCAGTGACCATGGAGATGGAAACGGGAGGGATGTGCCGCAGGCCAAGGGATACCCGCGGCCCCCGGAGGCTACAGATGCAAGGAATGCCCTCTCCCAGAGCCTTTGGAGGGAGGACACACCTGCTGAGAACTTGATTTTAGATTTCTAGCCTCCAGAACTGAGAATAAATTTATCTTGTTTTAAGCCACACAGTTTCTGGCAACTTGTTACAGCAGCCTGAGGAAATTAATTCAGTGGGGAAGAACAGGCAACCAGTAACTGAAGTTACGTTTTTGGATTCCATAAACATATTCTCAGTTCTTCTGGCCTAAATAATACCATAAGTTGATTGTAGCATGGTACTTAATTCTGTTGCAGACACTTCAGTGATTACTATTAAAATTAGGAAGTAGTGAGGTTCTAGTCAGTGAAAATATTAGATAAACATGTAGGGGATGCTATTAAATTCTTGCACTGGATAGAAATTGGCCTAGATGACCTCACATCCCCCTCAACTCAAGAATATATTTACACAGAAAAATTTGCTTCCAAATACTGTGGTTTAACATTTTAAGGGTAATATTATAGTAGCCAAACATTTAGAAAATACATTCACCTGGAAAATGTACTTGAAGGTATAAAGTACTCAGGACTTACCTTCAATAAACTTTTCCAGACCGGGAATTCTGACAGCATACCAGAGTTTACCCACTGAAAATACACTACTTGAAAAACAAAATAAGGTAACTCATGTGTTTTCCAAAATTAGGACTTACCCACACCAACACTTCCAAAAGTATTTTCATGCTGTTACAATGCTTTGCTAGTTTAGACAGAGCTTTGATCTGTCTATCCTATTTTAGAGATTACACACTTCTTATATTGTTAAACTGCCACCTTATAAATAGCTCAGTGTTGAATGGTGAGATTATAAGGGAGGTAAATTATTCTCTTCACTATCACTATTCTTTTTTTGGTTGGGAGAAAATGAAAAAGCAGCAGGAGGCCCAGAGGCAAAGGTTACAGTTAATGTATAGATAATAAAATCATAGTGTAGCTGTATTTATTCTAAAAAGTATATTTGATGTCTCTTATGTTGAAAAGCATCATATAAAATATGTATTAATATGAAACACATATTAGTATGGAACCTACTGGGGTTTCAACAAAGTTGTTTGTTGCTAAATTCTACAATATTTTGTAAGTCATTTTTTTTATTATAGGAAACATTCTCTTATCACACTATTACAGAAAAGTCTGGCCAGGAATTATATTATAGTTAAAGGAGATGTTGATTGGCCATACCCAATATTTATGAGATATCAGCAGGACTTTCTCAGCCTCTGCAAATCACCCTAAACATGCACTTAACACCTAGCTTCCCAGAGCACCAAAAGAGCTCCAAGTTCATACTTACCTTACTTAGTTCAATTATAGCATCTAGGAGATCAAGGTCATGAGTTTTCTTTTCTTTTTTTTCCTTTATATTATTGATATACACTCTTATGAAGGTTTCACATGAAAAAACAATGTGGTTACTACATTCACCCATATTATTAAGACCCCCCCCCTCAGACCCCATTGTAGTCACTGTCCATCAGTGTAGTAAGATGCCACAGAGTCACTACTTGTCTTCTCTGTGCTACACAGTCTTCCCCATGATCTCCTCTAAACCATGTGTGCTAGTTATAATACCCCTCAATCCCCTTCTCCCTCCCTCACCACCTGCCCTCCCAGACCCCTCCCCCTTGGTAACCATTAGTCCCTTCTTGGAGTCTGTGAGTCTGCTGTTATTTTGTTACTTCAGGTTTGCTTTGTTGTTATACTCCACAAATGAGGGAAATCATTTGGCGCTTGTCTTTCTCTGCCTGGCTTATTTCACAGAGCATAATATCTTCCAGCTCCATCCACGTTGTTGTAAATGGTAAGATTTGTTTCTTTCTTATGGCTGAATAGTATTCCATAGTATTCCATTATGTATATGTACCACATCTTCTTTATCCATTCATCTACTGTTGGACATTTAGGTTGCTTCCATATCTTGGCTATTGTAATAGTGCTTCAATAAACATAGGGATGCATATGTCTTTTTGAATCTGAGAAATTATATTCTTTGGGTAAATTCCTAGGAGTGGAATTCCCGGATCAAATGGTATTTCTATTTTGAGTTTTTTTAGGAACCTCTGATTGCCTCCCACAATGGTTGAACCATCTTGCATTCCCACCAGCAGTGTTAGGAGGGTTCCCCTTTCTCCTCATCCTTGCCAGCATTTGTTGTTCTTAGTCTTTTTGATACTGGCCATCCTAACTGGTGTGAGGTGATATCTCATTGTGGTATTTATTTGCATTTCCCTGATAATCAGTGATGTGGAGCATCTTTTCATGTGTCTGTTGGCCATCTGAATTTCTTCTTTGGAGAATTGTCTCTTCATATCCTCCGCCCATTTTTTAATCAGGTTATTTGCTTTTTGGGTGTTGAGGCACATGAGTTCTTTATATATTTTCATCTTAACCCCTTGTCAGATATGTCATTTACAAATATATTCTCCCATACTATAGGATGCCTTTTTGTTCTGTTGATGGTGTCCTTTGCTGTACAGAAGCTTTTAAGCATGATGTAATCCCATGTGCTCATTTTTCCTTTTGTTTCCCTTGCTTGCGAAGATGCATTCAGGAAAAAGTTGCTCATGTTTACATTCAGGAGATTTTTGCCTCTGTTGTCTTCTAAGAGTTTTATGGTTTCATGACTTACATTCAGATCTTTGATCCATTTTGAGTTTACTTTTGTGTATGGGGTTAGACTATGATCCAGTTTCATTCTCTTGCATGTAGCTGTCCAGTTTTGCCAACACCAGTTGCTGAAGAAGCTGTCATTTCCCCATTGTATATCCATGGCTCCTTTATCATATATTAATTGACCATATATGGTTAGGTTTATATCTGGGCTCTCTAGTCTGTTCCATTGGTCTATTGTTCTGTTCTTGTGCCAGTACCAAACTGTCTTGATTACTGTGGCTTTGTAGGAGAGCTTGAAGTTGGGGAGCATAATCCTCCCAGCTTTATTCTTCCTTCTCAGGATTGCTTTGGCTATTTGGGGTCTTTTGTGGTTCCGTATGAATTTTAGAACAATTTTCTGTAGTTCATTGAAGAATGCTGTTCATATTTTGATAGGGATTGCACTGAATGTGTAGACTGCTTTAGGCAGGATGGCTATTTTGACAATATTAATTCTTTCTATCCATGAGCACGGGATGTGTTTCCATTTATTGGTATCTTCTTTAATTTCTCTCATGAGTTTCTTGTAGTTTTCAGAGTATAGATCTCACTTTCTTGGTTAGGTTTATTCCTAGGTATCTTATTCTTTCTGATGGAATTGTGAATGGAATTGTTTTCTTGATTTCTCTTTCTGCTAGTTCATCATTAGTGTATAAGAATACAACAGATTTCTGTGTATTAATTTTATATCCTGCAACTTTGCTGAATTTAGATATTAGATCTAGTAGTTTTGGAGTGGATTCTTTAGGGTTTTTTATGTACAATATCATTTTATCTGCAGTGACAGTTTGACTTCTTCCTTGCCGATCTGGATGCCTTTTATTTCTTTATGTTGTCTGATTGCTGTGGCTAGAACCTCCAGTACTATGTTGAATAAAAGCGGGAGAGTGGGCATTTTTGTCTTCTTCCTGATCTTAGAGGAAAAGATTTTAGCTTCTCACTGTTAAGTATAATGCTGGCTGTGGGTTTGTCATATATGGCCTTTGTTATGTTGAGGTACTTGCCCTCCATACCCATTTTTTGGGGAGTTTTTATCACGAATGGATATTGAATTTTGTCAAATGCTTTATCAGCATCTATGGAAATGATCATGTGGTTTTGTCCTTTTTTATTGATGTGGTGGATGATGTTGATGGATTTTTGAATGTTGTACCACCCTTGCATCCCTGGCATGAATCCCACTTGATCATGATGTATGATCCTCTTGATGTATTTTTGAGTTTGGTTTGCTAATATTTTGTTGAGTAGTTTTGCATC
Source organism: Manis javanica (assembly GCF_040802235.1). NCBI lineage: Eukaryota > Metazoa > Chordata > Mammalia > Pholidota > Manidae > Manis > Manis javanica. The sequence goes on from NC_133161.1 coordinate 21,943,823, forward strand.
TCTGTTCATCAAGGATATTGGTCTGTAGTTTCCTTTTTGCTCTAATCTTTATTATGTCCTTCCTTCTAATGACTTTGGGCCTCATTTGTTCTTCTTTTTCTAGTTTCATTAATTGTGAGTTTAGACTGTTCATATGGGATTGTTCTTCTTTCCTGAGGTAGGCCTGTATTGTAATATACTTCCCCCTTAGCACGGCCTTTGCTGTATCCCACAGATTTTGCAGTGTTGACTTATTGTTGTAATTTGTCTCCATATATTGCTTGATCTCTGTTTTTATTTGGTCATTGATCCATTGATTATTTAGGAGCATATTGTTAACCCTCTATGTGTTAGTGGGATTTTTTGTTTTCTTGGCTTAATTTATTTCTAGTTTCATACCTTTTTGGTCTCAGAAGCTGGTTGGTACAATTTCAATCTTTTTGAATTCACTGAGGCTCTTTTTGTGGCCTAGCATATGATCTATTCTTGACAATATTCCATGTGCGCTTGAGAAGAATGCGTATTCTGTCCCTTTTGGGTGTAGAGTTCTGTACATATCTGTTAGGCCCATCTATTCTAATGTGTTGTTCAATGCCTCTGTCTCCTTACTTATTTTCTGTCTGGTTGATCTGTCCTTTGGAGTGAGTGGAGTGCTGAAGTCTCCTAGAATGAATGCATTGCATTTCATTGCCCATTTCACATATGTAGGTGTTCCTGTTGGGTGCATAGATATTTATAATGGTTATATCCTTTTGTTAGATTGACTCCTTTATCATTACATAATGTCCTTCTTTGTCTCCTGTGACTTTCCTTGTTTTGAAGTCTATTTTGTCTGATAGAAGTACTGCAACTCCAGCTTTTTTCCTCCCTATTAGTTGTATGAAATATCTTTTTCCATCCCTTCATTTTTAGTCTTTTTATGTCCTTGGATTGAAGTGAGTCTTTTGTAGGCAGCATATAGATGGGTCTTGTTTTTTAATCCATTCAGTGACTCTGTCTTTTAATTGGTATATTCAGACCATTTACATTTAGGGTGATTATTGATAGGTATGTACTTATTGCCATTGCAAGCTGTATTCATGGTTACCAAAGGTTCAAGGTAACTTCCATACTATCTTAGAGTCTAACTTAACTCACTTAGTATGCTATTACAAACACAGTCTAAAGGTTCTTCCTTTTTCTTCCTCCTCTATTCTTTATACATTGGGTATCATATTCTGTACTCTTTGTCTATCCCTTGATTCACTTTGGGGGTAGCTGATTTAATTTTGTATTTGCTTAGTAATTGTTCTACTTTCTTTACTGTGGTTTTATTACCTCTGGTGACAGCTATTAAACCTTAGAACACTGCCATCCATAGCAGTCCCTCCAAAATACACTGTAGAGATGGTTTGTGAGAGGTAAATTCTCTCAACTTTTTCTTATCTGAAAATTGTTTAATCCCTCCTTCAAATTTAAATTATAACCTTGCTGGATATAGTATTCTTGGTTCAAGGCCCTTCTGCTTCATTGCATTAAATATATCATGCCACTCCCTTCTGGCCTATAAGGTTTCTGCTGAGAAGTCTGATGATAGCCTGATGGGTTTTCCTTTGTATGTGATCTTTTTTCTCTTTCTGGCTGCTTTTAATGTCTGTCCTTACCCTTGATCTTTGCCATTTTAATTATTATATGTCTTGGTATTGTGTTCCTTGGGTCCCTTGTGTTGGGAGATCTGTGCACCTCCATAGCCTGAGAGACTATCTCCTTCCCCAGATTGGGGAAGTTTTCAACAATAACTTCTTCAAAGAGACTTTCTATCCCTTTTTCTCTCTTCTTCTTCTGGTACCCCTGTAATACCAGAATGAATACTGTTCTGTTTGGATTGCTCACAGTTCTCTCAACATCCTTTCATTCTTAGAGATCCTTTTTTCTCTCTGTGCCTCAGCTTCTTTGCATTTCTCTTCTCTAATTTCTATTTCATTTATCAACTTCTCCACCATATCTAATCTGCCTTTAAAACCTTCCATTGTATTCCATAATGATTGGGTTTCCAACCAGAATTCATTCCTGAGTCCTTGAGTATTTTTCTGTACCTCCATGAGCATGTTTATAATTTTTATTTTGAAATCTCTTTCACAAAGACTGACAAGGTCAGTTTCACTTGATCCTTTTTCAGGTGTTTGAGGGATTTTTGTTTGAACCAGGTTCCTTTGACTTTTCATATTTGTATGTGGCATCCTCTAGAGCCCAAAAGCTCTACTCTCTGGAGCTGCTTGGCCCCTGGAATGATGTTGGAGGTCGCAGGGGGAGGAAAGAACTGTTTCCTGCCTCCCAGCTGCTCTGCCTGTCTCCACTGCCAGATCCAGTGGGCTGAGCACACAGGTGTAAGCCTCTATGCTTTGCGTTTGTTGTAGGTGGGGCTTCCCTCTGGCTGGCCTGATGCCAGGACAGGGGCTGCTGGTGCAGGTTGGCTGGGAGGAGGTGCAGCAGGCTGCGTATCATGGTGGGGGACCTTGTAGCTGTGTAGCCAGCCAGAGGGATGGAGCTCCTATAGCTCCTGAAATTTCCCAACCTGCATAGACAATTTTGTTTACCTGTCCTTTCTCCTGAGCAGTAAGCTCTGTGCAGTCCTTGCCCTTTTAGCAGCCCTCTTGCTGTTAGGAAGTCTCTCAGACTGCCTGCTTTTCTTTTGTCCCAGAGTAGCCGGATGTGGATTACTGTTTTCCACAAGAGGCTGGAATCTCAGTCTCTCCAGGTATTCTGCCTGTCTTAGCTTTCCAACCCCACTAATCACCAGAGCACCATGGAATGTAGGTTTGTGCTCCCAGAGCAGGTCTCCAGGGTTAGGTGTTCAACAGTCTCAGGCCTCCACTCCCTCCCTGCTCCGTTTCTCTTCCTCCCGCCAGTGAGCTGGGGTGGGGGAAGGGCTTGGGTCCTGCCAAGTCATGGCTTTCATTCGTTACCTTGTTCCATGAGGTCTGTTCTTCTCTCCAGGTGTATGTAGTCTGGCACAGCCTTCTTTCCTATTGGTCTTTCAGGATTAGTTGTATTGATTATATTTTCATATTATATGTGGTTTTAGGAGGAGGTCTCTGTCTCACCTCTCACATTGCCATCTTTAATCCTTTTATCAAGGTCATGAGTTTTCTTTCTGAACCAGTGTCATTTTTATTCCAGAACCACTAACTGCAGTCTCCGATCTCAGCTAGTTTCATGTAAATATGGGTCCTCTCAAGAAGGACTAGAGAGAAGAATTCAGACTCACTGTAACTACTTGAAGAAGAAACAGAAACCATAAACAATGCTTGGTTATAGGGTTGTCATTATGTAACAGTGATTATGTTAGGTGAAAGAACCGGGAGAACTATGGACAAGGAAGGTCAAGAAAGCCACAAAATATCAGCATAAAGCTCTGAAATGGGTGGTTTCAAATGCTCCCTGTGAAGCTGTTGAAATTCTCAAGAATCTCTAAGAAAGTCCCACCACCAATTGCAAGAGCTCCCTGAGAGGCTGCTGTGACTGTCTACCTGTATTTCTGATTGCAACTACCTCCCCGTAAGTTGAGTATGCTTCTCTGGCCTGAATTTAGGCTTGTCCCTGTGAATTGCTTTTCGGCAGTGGGATATGAACAATTTGACTTTATGCAACATCCAAGCAGGAACTTTAAATGGGCTTGCATGGGGTTGTTTGTTCTCTTGCTCCTGCCCTTCACTGCAAAAACAGTATGTCTCAGGTAGGGGCTATTCCATCAGCCAAGAGCCACAAAAGAAGACGTGGAATATAGCTAAATCTGGCAAGTTAGCCTGAGCTGACCAGAGATGCAGCTGATACCCAGACCCATGAATAAGATATAAAGGTCCGTTGTAAGTTAGAATTTTTGCAGGGTAGACTAATACAAAATTTTATATATTCATCTTCTTTAATTGTAGCCTTCCTTTCTATATCTGTCTTTAACATTTTATTGTATTTAAGAACTTAAAGACAAAATTTCTAACTCCAGTTCAATTTCTTTATTAAAGTGCTTCAGTAGATAAACAATAATCAACACAAACTTCACTGAAATATTCACAAATAAAAATCCTCTATCATTCAATGTTCTTTTGTAGTAACAGCAATCACCACTAGAGGTTGGTAAATCTGTATTTATGCCTAACCACACACATGTGTTCTCAGATGGGGACATTCAAACTGGTTACTTTAACACATGGAGCTGGCTGTTAATACCTGAATGCTAGTCCCAATAAGCCAGCAAGAAAAAAAAAAAGTGATTTGAAACTCTTATCGCTTATCCTTGGAGCCTCAGTTTTTTTCTCTGCACTGAGAATTAATCTTCCTTCAGAGAAGATTCATAAAAAAGTATGAAATGTTAAAGCTTAGCATATTTTTTGCACAAAGCATTCATGTGCATATTTTAAAAAATTCTTCATGACCTTTACATAAAAATAAATCCTGCTACCCAAAAGCACAAAGAGGTAAAACTCAAGGTTTATCTAGGGTTTTGGTATAGTTCCTTTGGATATTGTTAGTAACTCTGTTGTGACTTCCAAATGAGAGACTGTGGTTGACAAAGTCCAGAGTAAATAAGCCATTTTGACTAGACCTCCAGGCACAAGTAAAGTGCCCTAGTGCCATGATAAAACAGATTCAGTAGTGTCTATGTTGGGTGGGAAGGCATATAAAGTAAAAAAAACTTGAAAATATAGATGGCATAATTGTGACAACAGAAGAGAAATAAAATGATCTCTGATTGAATCAGAAACTTTCCTAAAAACCTTGTTTCCATTGGGAAGTATGCGGTTCTACTGTAAAAGAGAGGTTTAAAGCGGTTGGTATATCGATCCTTTTATTTCCAGGTAATATGCAATACGTTTAGGAAGAAACAGTATTGCCAAATCTCCACAAGACACTTTGTAACCACTAGCAGTAAAAAAGAAAAAAAAATCATTAATCAACACAAGAGAAGAAGAAAAATGGTAAGCTGAAATGCTCTTGCTGTTCATTCAATTAAAAAATAAATCAATCATGAGTGCAAATGGACATGCCGCCCCAATAAATAAAACCTCCTGTAGTTAACTTGTCATTTCATCCTTGGATGAAAAGGATACTTTTCTACAGTGTACTCAGCCATTTTAAGACTGAAGTAGTTTTGGAAAAACACAAAACATCCTTAAAGGAGGCCTGATTGCTTCATATTGGCTGTGGTAGAGCACTCCACAAGGAAATAATTTTCACATTGAACATATAAGATCTCTTAGAGAATAAAGAAAAAACACTTTACACAATATAACTTTCTATAACATGCAGAATTTAGGTAATAGTAAATCAACATCCTTCACAAAGAAGGTGCAGGTATTCTACAATCATCTTAGAACAAATGAGTTTAGAAAAAGGTGAGCGACAAAATTTCAAATTTAAAATAACAGACTTACTTTCTAAGTTGGTTTTGCCAAACTTTGTAGTCTGAGGAATCCAGAGTGAGCAAGAAGAATATGTTCTTCCTATTTTATGACCTGCACCTTCTTGGAGCCAGCAAAGGCTAGCTTGGTTCTAGGCAAGACTAAAGCAGGGAACAGTCTCATACAAGAGCCTGCCCAAGACTAATCTAACGACTCCAAGGCCAGCTGGGCACCCACCTGACTCCAGAGCAAGTCGGTCAATTTGATGCAACCCAGGATTCCAGTCTTGCCCTCTCTCCAGGCCCAGTGGCCCCAGAATGGGCCTGCAACTACACTCAGTGTACTTGGCCTGGACTAGCTCTCCCTTGGACAAGCTCTCCTACAGCTGGCAATAAAGGCTGAATGGGCAGGGTAGGCAGAGCACCAAATATTGGAGCCAATGCCCATCTATAGGATGCCTCTTTGACAAGAGCTCAGTCAGTAATTCTGGAGCAGCTCCTCCCAACAGATGGGCTGTGAAAACACCTCTCTCTCCAGCCAGAGCTCATACGAATAGTGGAAATCCTCAGGCAGATCCAATCTTTGCCCCAGCACACTCTGCAAGCAGTTATCCACAGGTGAAAATTCAGAGTCCTGGGGTCTGTCATATCGGCGGCTATTAAAAGCCTCAATGTTGGCCCTTAAGGTGCATTCTTCTGCTTGGAAGTCCCATGGCCTGGCATCGATGTCTGTGTTGGGAAGAGAAGAAGAAAAAAAAGTATACAACTCAGGACATTGCTCCTCTTACCACACACACAGTCTATGGGATACCAACAATGGAACTGCTCAGAATTTCCTTTTCTGTAAAGAGCAATGTACAAAGTAAGTATATAAGATGCTGCCACTCCAGTTTTAAAAATACACATATATGTTTGTATCTTCAGAAACAATCTTTGAAAAGGTAGTCTAGTACTGGTAACCAAGATGACCACTGAGAAGGAAATGAGGCCACTGAGGGAAGTAGAGTGCTTTTATTGTATTTCCTTTTCATTATTTCATTTTTTTGTTAGTTACATGTATTATACTTTCTAAAATGGCTACTCAATTCCCTTTATTGAATTCTCCTAGGAGATGGGAATTTCCCATTTGAACAGAATCACCAGTGCTCGAGGAATGGGAAGAGGTGGGAAGAGGTAAAACAGGAGAATCAGAATGGACCAATTATTAAGACTTTACTGAGTCCCAGAGACCTCCTCCAACACATGATAAATCTATGTGTCACTTATGTTAAGATTATGAGGTGAAAGTTTCTATATACATAGAAAACAGATAATCTGCTTTACTTCCACTTATCGCTTTTAGGCACTTATTTCAGGTCTAGAGATACCTATTTCCCTGATTTCTTATGTCCCATACGCAGGGGTTTATCACACAGAGGTGCAGTCTGGGTTTGGGCTCATGAAGGCAGTAACAGCAGAGATGTCATTTATAAGACAAAACATTGTCATATTTTGAAAATTGACAAGAATTTAAATATTTAATTGTACTCTATGTCTTACAGAGAAGCTGCATCCCTGCTTGTTATCTGCCAATCATACACTCCCCTTAGGTCTCTGAGTTCTTTACTGCAGCATCCTCTAACATTCAGGCAGGTCACAAATCCCAGCAAAGACAAATCATTACTCATCTTATTATAAACTCTTAAATATAATTATGCAAATGATGTCAATATAATGAAAAAGGTCTCCAGAATAAATTCTTCCAAACTCTAGTCAATCTATTTAATCTTCGTAGGTCAAGCAGATATTATGTCTCCTGATATGAGGCAATGTACAATTCCCAACATTACCTGGCATATACTACAGCCAAAAAGATTTAAACTGAATTCATCAAACCTTTAGATCTAACTTTCAGTTTACAGATAATACCAGTGTAGAGGAATAGGGTAAATGACACCACAAAGAAGCAAGAAGGCAAATCCAGGTGGATATTCTGTTGGTCAACTGGCTTAGTCCTTCACTTCGTCATTTGTTATGGGGAAAAGAAAAACACTGCTAGATTCAAAACAAATAAAAGGGTATAACAACCAGATGGAATTTGTGGTGCTGGGCTGGATTATGACTTAGAAAAAACAGCTTAAAGAAGAACATTTTGGGGTAACTGGGGAATTCTGAATATGGACTTGATTACTAGATAAAATAGAAACACACTGATATGGGAAGGTGGAGGTAATGTTAACTGAAAAGAAAAGGTTATAAAATAGCATGTACGATTTGTTTTCATTTTAATAAGAGATATATGTATATGTGGAGAAAAGGATCTGGAAGAATATGCAATAAAATACTAACAGTGGCAATCTGTGGGTAGTACAAATATGGCATAAATATGCTAGTAGAGTAAAATGTTTGCTTACTTGTATTTTTTAACTTCTTTGTAATAATAAAAAGTTTTCTTAATTTAAAAAATCTTTCAGAGAAACCTGTCATTTAAAGGAAGGGGGTAATTATTCCTCAATTTAATTGTTTATAGAACGGATTTTCTTAGTTTATGTAGAATAGGGTATATGCTGGAATTTGAGCAGTCTTAAAGTTTGTTATACCAACACCTGCCTATAATCACATATTTTCTCATCTAAAATATGTAATGATTCATAGCAAAAATGTAGTGATAAATGTTTATTTACTTTTGTTTAAACCCCAGGCAACTCCTGGAGGTCAAGAGCTCTGAAAATACTCACCATTCCCATAAGCCCAGTCATCATTCATGCGGTGACGTACTTTCTGGTAAATGGCTGACATGGTTTTCATGTTGCTTTTCCTCCACTGGCGCCCCAGGTACTTGGTCTGTATTTTTAGCAGCTTCAGAACATAAAGTTGCAGCATGGCCTGTTTGACCTTGAGAGCCCTCTTTAAGATTGGAGCAGATTTAAACACCACCAGCATCTTTCCATTTAAAGAGGGGTGGGAGTGAAGAGAGACAGATAAGGACCTAACACCTCTTGGAATTTCCAACTCACAGACAAATTAAGCCAAACCTGTCTAGCCTCAAAATACTTTGTGAGCTTTTGGGAATCTATGTTCCAGGCTCTATTTAAATTTAGTCTCCAAGAACTTAGAAATACTATTCAGTCATAAGAAGAAAACAAATCCTACCATTTGCAACACGATAGAGCTAGAGGGTATTATGCTCAGTGAAATAAGCCAGGCGGAGAAAGACAAGTACCAAATGATTTCACTCATCTGTGGAGTATAACAACAAAGCAAAACTGAAGGAACAAAACAGCAGCAGACTCACAGACTCCAAGAAGGGACTAGCGGTTACGAAAGGGAAAAGGGGTAGGAAGGGTGGGTGGGGAGGGAGAGAGAGAAGGGGATTAAGGGATACTATGATTAGCACACATAGATGAGGAGTTACAGGGAAGGCAGTACAGCACAGAGAAGACAAGTAGTGACTCTATAGCATCTTACTACGCTGATGGACAGTGACTGCAATGGGGTGTCAGGGGGCACTTAATAATATGGGTAAATGTAGTAACCACAATGTTGCTCATGTGCATAAGATTGTATATCGATGATACCTTAATAATAAAAAAAAGAACATAGAGAACCACTTCATTTATATTTCACAATTCAAAGTTTCTAATATTCAAAATGTATGAAAAAAAATTTGTCAGCCTCACGTCACATTTCCACTGTTAACAGTTTTCTGTGTTTCTTCTGGAGATAATTCCATGTACACATATACTACTTTTATTGAAAGAAATGATAGGCAACTACATATCCTGTCACTTTGTTCCATACCTTGCTTTTTATTTAACAATATATCATGAAAATTACTTCATGTAAGCATAGAACTGACTCCTCTTTCTTGGTTATATAATATTCTATTATAATGCTGTGTTATAAATTATTTAACCAATTGGTCCTATCTAATGCACATTTCCAATCTTTCATGATTACAAACAGTGCTGCAATGAAATCTCAGATTTGAATCATTTGGAATGCGTGACTATAATTCAAATGATTATGTTAACTTTCCTACCAGAGCTGCCCTAAGGGAGGGTCCATATTCAGCTCCCTAAAAAGAAATGGACCTGGTGAATAATTATCACATACAGAATAATTGCCCAAAATTAGGAGGTGATAAATCCTGTATAGCACTCAGTGTCTGTCTATAGAGTTCACAAAGCAGGCAGTCCATAAATGTTCACTAAAGATAAAAAAAATCCAGTCAGATGGATTTTTCATGATCTGAAGCCCCACTCACCATGGTTCTGGAATGCTTCCATTTGGTCAGTTTATTGAGCAGCCTCAGAAGATTGATGCAGGAAAAGAGGTTCCTCCAGCAGAACTGGTTGTTGTCTCCAGCTTCCTGTAATAAGGCATGCCCATCAGCACCTCAACACCTTACAAGGCTTTCATTCCCACAGAAGCCCGGAAGTTACCGTTGGTCAGTTTAGGCGAGGTCTCCCATATGAAGAGCTACCTCCTCCCCATCCAGTCCTTAACACACTGAGGCCTCCAAGCATGTAACATCCTTCATCTGTAAACACACAGCTGCCAATCCTGGAAGTCTCTGTATCCAGAGCAAGTACTGGTTAGAAAGATGATACATGAACATAGGAACTTCATTCAAGTTAGCTTTGAGTAGCTTTCTGCTTTAGGATCAGAAAAGAGATGATAGAATTTTACCCTTATATACTTTGGTCTTACATAAGCTATGTCTGTAACTACTAGGAGTTATTCTGGTAGATGTCAAACTATGTTGGATGGATCTGATATTCATTATTGTTGAACTTTTTAAAATCAACCCCTACCCTCCTTTATCAAACCATATTGCAGTAAATTGCTTTATTCTCCAGCATGGAAGAAAAATGGCAGATGGTTAATTCTAACCAGGTGTTTCTCTTATATGTTTCTTGATATCTTATGAGCACCCAACTAGAGATAACAGATGGATGTCAGATTAGAAATAGGTATCTACTCACAGAAACATTTTCTGGGGACAAAAATAAGAGTCCTTATGGATTTTGGAGGCTATAAATATATACTAGTGCCAAAAGCTATATAAATCCATGAGCACACATGGTCGGCAAACCGACATCTTGGAGATTCCTCATGTCAACAATGTGATAGGAGAGTGATAGGAGTAGATGTGTTGAAGTGAGCTGCTGTCTGATGAATGGAAAATTACCCTCTCTTCTCCCAAAATTATTTGAAGCAAGCAAGACAGGTACACATCCAATGTTGAATGAATGTCCAAGATTGTTGAGAGTACTGTATTAAGCTATCCTAAGAAATAAATAAGACTTAGGATCAAAAAGTTCCAAGGAAACTTTTTGGAAGTATTATTTAGAAATAATGTTCTCTTCTTTAGTAAATGTTCGATATTGTGTTTAGAACTGGTCCCAGGAGAACCATTTGTTTCTTTCTCAGGGAAACTTCCATTTTAGTGCATCAGCTACTCTGGCTTGCCCAAAACAGATTGCATTCTATAGACATTACATCTTGTGTGGCTAACAGAGGAGACAGACTTTTGAATGTTTATTTTTTTTAAAACCACGGGAAACAACAAACATATATGGTACAGATTCTTTTATCCTTACTTCTAATGTGGTAGCAGCAATAAAAAAAGCTGCCTTAGCTTCCTTAGCACATCAAAAAATAATATGGGAGTAGAGGCACAGCCTTGTAGAAGATGCACTGGGGTAGGCACTAGGTCACCTGGACTATGGTTATGACTCTTGGCTGTGTGATCTTAGACAAGTCATTTCCCCATTCCCTGTAAGATGCTGAACTAGATAATGTTTAAGATCCTTTTAGCTCTGATCATTCCTTAATCTGTGATTTACTTCAACTTTCTCCAGTTGGTTCAAAAGCAAAAAAGCCAACTGTGGCTGCCTTTCCCTGAGAGCTCAATCTCAAGAGTTCCAGCAAAGATGACCCCGTTCTCTCCTGAAGATAGTCTGACCTGCCCAGGGCCTAGCTCTCCTTTCTTTCTGATAATGCATGCCTGACTACTATAACTAGCCCCACTTCTTGTGTCACCAGATGCTGCCTGGAGCAGACACTGGAAGCACATAGCTGGTTAGTGGCTCTTAGGATAGATGAGCCCAGACTTGTTGTCTCCTCTGCTTGAAGCAAGAGGCACTACATGGAGCCTTGCTCAAGCCCTCTGCCTTGTTCTGACCCAAAAGACAATCACTTCCCAGCAGGCCTTTGGGTCCATGGATGCCTTTTCAGATTTCCCCATCTGAGGTTTTTTTTTTTCTTTTTATGTTTAAGGCAGGTCACCTTCTTTCTCTCTTTCTCTTGGCAGTACCCAGCATATAAGTAATATGTAAACTTCTCTGGGGAGATGTTTTGTGGACAGCAGCACTTGGCCACATTCTCTTGTTCCTGGTACTTTATACTATCCAAAGCAAGACTTTTACTCACTTTCTATCAGGTAAAGTTAAAAAATAAAACATTTGCCCATGTTCCATTCCCACAAATATTTTTTGCATACACCTTGGGTCTAAAGATTCAGTTCACATCCTACCCTTTCAGATCATCTCTAAGGCAATACAAGCATTCTGTTCTCAGAGATCCATCCACAGCCCCACTGAATAAGCAAGCCAAATAAAGACTGAGGATTACACCAATTATGTGGATAATTAACTCAGATGACTGCAGGAAGAACAGTGTTTCTTCCTTTGGTACTGAGGAAATCAGATTGGTTAGAATGTGAGCACTAGAAGAGACTTAGCGATTTGCTCCAATTCTGTCACCCACAGAAGTAAAATCTGAGGCCCGGAGGGGGAAGAGATTTTCCCAAGGTCACTTGATAAGCACCCAACCAGGGCTTGACCCCTCCATCTCCAGTGCTCACTGAATTCTAACATCTTTATTTCTTGTTCATCTTCTGGTTGCACTTCTGGAACCCTAGACACAGCAGATGATTCCTGAGAGAAAATTTGGTTTGATTCCCTGCTTTCTCAGTTTCTTGAAGACCTAATGGTAGAGAAGCTCTTTCTTATGTCCTATTATAATTCTTCAAACAAGCACTAGAGAACAGTTTCCAGGAAAAACAACAGAAAAGTAGTGAGGTTTCCTGCTTTAAAGGGGAGCATCTGATTGGGTTTGGTCAGTCTATGAGCCTTTAAAGAGCTTTAAAGTTTTGTCATATCAAGCCTTTAAAGAAGTGCTGCTAAGTGTTAAATATAATACATTTCAAATCTTCTGAATAACATACTGAAGCCCCTAGTGATGATTATTACTTTCAGATTGAAAACAAGTTCATAAGTGAGAAATCAAAATTATTAACTTGGCTGTTTTAAGAAACTAGGAGAATTTTATAGTCCTGGGAGAGCTGTTGTTCACCTAGTGGTCCAATCTCTCCTTTTATAGATGAAATTCCTACAGCCTACAGGAAACTTGCTCACTGTAGTGTCAAAGCCAGGTCTGTCTGCCTTCTCTATAAACTTCTATTTCTTTGTTCTGAGCTTCAGGTTTTCCATGCCATGTCAGTCCTTTATTTATTTGAACCTATTTGCAAAAACATTTGCTAGGTTTTAGTATTTACTGATTGAAAATTCACAATAGTAGCCATTTCTTGGTATATGATTCTTTTGATTCATTTCCTTATTATGGTTCACATAACTAAAAACGAAGTCATATTTTTAGCTTAGGTTTTTTTTCCCCCAACATCATTATCATCTCTTCCCACAGTAATTTCCTTATGATATGGATTTCTGACAATTAAGTTACTGCCACACCAAGGACCTAGATCCAGACATCATAAAAGAGAATTATGATCCTCAAGTAGAATGATGGGGTATGGAGGAAGGAGAAAAGAAAATTTCAAAATCATTTGAGGAGCTTTTGCAAACTATAGTTGATTGGTGTGTGGATGACAGGTGATGACTTGAATATGTGGGAAATAAGGGTGCTGACTCCTGCACAGTTGAAAACCTGCATAATTTTGACTCCCAGAAACTTAACTACTAATAGCCTACTGTTGACCAGAATCCTTATTGATAACATGAAGAGTTGATTAACACATATTTTCTATGTTATGTGTTATATACTGCATTCTTACAATAATCTAGAAAAAAGATGCTTTTTCAAATTGTAAGTCCCTCCAAATTTTTCCAATATATTTATTGAAAAAAATCCACATATAATTGGACCTGCACAGTTCAAGCCTGTGTTGTTCAAGGGTCAACGGTAGTTAGATCTGGTACTTACATCGTAAGTTCAAGCAAAAACAAAACAGAACAAAAAGACTATAGTTACCACTATATATGGAACCACTAGGTGCCACTGTTGCTTCACAGAAAACCTAGCATGAATTGTTTTTATTAATAGACACTTTCACCCATTTTTGGGTAAAAATAAAGTCTTCTCAGAGGCATAACAATTATTTCAATAATTTAACTCTCATATCCCAAAAGTTCAGTCAGAAGAGAAATAAAAGTATAATTCCCATCAATTCCTACACATAGGATTGATACAAGAGAACACATTGTGTCAAGAAATAGATTCAGGCCATTCAAGCTGACTTTATGCCTTGAAATGTCCTACTAATAATAGAATTTTAGTGCTGTATATACCAATATTTCTGTGAGAAAGTACAGTCCTTATCCCAACTCTGAATGGCAGGAATCCATGTCTCCACCCTGGCTCTGCTATTTGCAACTGCAAGGTTTTGGCCATTAACTTCTCCATCTATAAAACACTGATACCAACCTCATACAGTTGTTTTAAAGACTGAATAACATCATGTACATAAACAGGGTTAAACAACTTACTGCCTCTCTCTGCAGGAGTAAGAGGCTCCCAGCTTCTTTGGCTGCTGAGACTACATCTAAGTAAGGCAGGGAATCTGTCCTGGTGCTAAATAGGGTGCTAGACTTGGTGTCTGAGGATTTGGGTCTTTCTCTAATTCAGGATCTATCATCTAGGGGAAATGGACAAGTCACTTCATCCACTGGGCCCTCAGGTTTCTCATCTTTGAAATAGGGGGTTGGACAAAATGGTCTCAGGCCTCCACCAGTCAAGAATGCTATGGTTCTATATAACCTGTACCAGACAGTATCATTCTGTTTTTGAATAATGTACTTTTCTGATCCAACACTTTACAGGTATTAAAGTTGGACACAAAGGGCTGTAGCACACATGGGTGCCATCATCCAACCATTCAGTGTTTATTGAGCTCCTTCCCTGTACCAAACATAATGCTAGACTCCAGGGACACAGAAATGAAAATGATACCATCTCTTCCTTCAGGTAGTTTTTAGTTCAACAGGAAAACAGATATAGATAAACTGCAATGCAACAGGATGAGGGTATGGACGGAGGTCTATCTAAGGAGCTATGGTAATACATGATGAGGTAGACACTTGATCTTCATTATGCTACTGATCAGTCAGTTTCAGAATAACTCTGAGGGCCTTTTCTGATTTGCCTAGGGCTGTTTCCAGGATGAGGAACTTTCTGGGTCATCTTCTGTGGCTATTACTGACTTTTGCCTCAGAGCAATAATCTAGGCAAGTTATTTTCTGAAGTATACACTCCTGGGTTTTATAACCTATATGAAAATGAAAAGTGAATAGCCTGTAGCACAGCAGAAAGAAGACAGATAATTGGACTCGACCAGAAGCACCTCTCCTGCCATTTAGCACAGATGTTCACATTCAGTTTCAGTTCCATTAGCTTTCTGAATTTCCTCTCCTCCTTAATATTTTCCACTGACCCTTTTTTTCTTCTCTGGAAAATGCTATGCTCAGCTTTTCCAAATCTTTCTCAACTGGGTCAACAGCTCTAGACCCCTACTGTATCGGCACTCTAGCCAATATAGGGATGCAGAAGAAATGGAAGAGCAAATACCAGCCTCTGCCACCCGGCAATTTCAAAGGCTACCAAATCCCAATCTGCTTACCAGACTCTCTGTAGTAAGCTCCGGCAAATCCTGGATGGTACAGCAAGGGTAATCCAGGACTGAGATGCTGCCAGATGCAGAGATAAGGACAGGCTTTAGGTAAATGGTAATGGCAGGAAACAGCTTTATCTGAAAGGGCATGAGTTCTTTCTCTCCAGCAGACCCCTCCATGTATTTCCCAACTGTATCTGAAAGGGCATGAGTTCTTTCTCCCCAGCAGGCCCCATGTATTTCCCAAATTGCTTAAAGGGACCTCAGCTGAAACTGAAAGTTCTGGTACAAGGCAACTCCAGCTCTGGTCTTCTCGCCTCAGTCATGAAGGGAGCCAACAGTTCTTTCCAGCCGGCCCCCATCTGGCAGATGCAAAAAGGGCAGGAGAGCCTCTGTACAGCCACCTTTCTCCTTCTGTCTTTAAAGCCGTGTGTAACCTGTGTGCATTTGTTTCTGCATTAAGTATATGCTTGTGTATAGGAGTGAATATAATGTACTCCCAGAAATGCTGCCCAAACTTATCCCATTTAATAATAATCTGTGGATGTGAGGATGAAGCGAAGACCTCTCCCATGTCTCTTACAGGTGTTTCTGAAAGCCAGGAGCTCTGGGGAATAATCACAGAAGCCACTCCTGAAGGAAGCTTGAGACAGCTTCTTGCAGCAGGACCAATCTAGTAGCTCAAGAGAGGTAATAGCACCTGCCCCCAAAGCTACAGTGGGGGACTGCAAAGGAGCTGGGGGCTCTGTGCTGATCCCAGGAAAACAGTCAGGAGTCAGTAGGGGAATAAGGCACCATGTGATGACACGGACAAAGCACTCAAAATAACAATTCTCTTTCTTTCCTCTTCTCCCTTCTTCATTGGTACAGTGCAGAATTTAAATTAATCTCTATTGCTTCTTCTGGTTCTGACATTCCATGAGGTTTTAAACGCCAATCTATCTGAACTAGCACAGTTGGAGATGGACATAAGATGCTGGCAAAGGAGGGACTATGAATAGGAGTATGGGGTTCCTTGGACCTATCTCTACATTTCAAAAGTCAAAGCTTCTACGCAAGCAAAAGACAACCACTTATTTGGCTAAAAGTGTTCACCTCTGTCCAAGAAACCCACAAAGATAACCTAGGGGAACCAGGGTAGGAGAGGTGAGGGCAATGGATCTACCTATAACGTTGCTCATCATCTTAATTCACTCGGTTGCAGAAACAAATGCACACAGGTTACACACGGCTTTAAACACTCATTCTCTGAGTGTTGCCAGTTCTGTACTGCTTCATTAGAATAAACATTTTTGCTGACTTATCCACTTACCTACCCACCTCCCACTGACAAAGCCCCATGGCAACGTAGGTGCTGGCGACCAGAAAATGGGGATTGGAAATCAAAGATGTACTTGTTCCAATCTCAGTGAACTGAATTTTAGCCTAGGGGCATAACATAAAGTTACAAGTTCCTAGAATATTTAGATTGTAAAGGCCATAAGGAAAAATGTTCAGTAATGAGCTGTGGGTGCTCCAAGTTTTCAGGGATCATGCAATAATAAGGCTTATAGGTGATGCCCAAGAAGAGTCATCTTTTTCAGGCCAACCTTAGCAAGCAGTGTAGTGTGGTACTACTACTCTTCCAATTACAAATCAAACCCTGTGGACACCTATTGGATTGTCTGCCCCTCCCCTTGAAGACCCATGGGTGCAGGGGGGCATGCAGTTTTTGTCCCCTACGCCCCCAGCCACAGTTTATTAATCCAGGGGTGGACCTCTAACCCTGGGACTGTGGAGCAGGGACTGAGAGCCAATGCAATCTGTGAAGTGGCACTGGGACGTGTTTGGTTCATGCGGGCATATTTCACCAAACAGCCTAGGAAGCAGACAGAACTATTTGTCAGTGAAAGAAGACACAGGAGTGGAGGTAGAGAGGCTTGGCGTCCATAGATGGGGGTGAGGGATTCTTGGGCTCCCTACACTACACACCAACCCTGAGACATTGAGTTGCATCCCTGGTCTCAGTTCCTCAAGATGATATTCCCCATCCTGCATGACGCAGGACCAGCTGGTTTCAGTTACTTATAACTAAGAAGGTTGACTGATACACAAAAGTGCCTTTATGAAGTTGTAGCCTTTACCCAGCCTGACCTATACTTCCATTTTCCCTGGGAACCCAACTAGTATGTCTTAAGTGCTATTTTTTAAGGGAGTCAGTGCACAGGTCTCTGTAGTTAGGAAAAAAAACATCCTTCACTTCCCCCAAATGGGAAAAGTCTTTAAAGTATTCTGTGTACGTTTACCTTAACTAATGTTTATAAGAGCTCTACGATATAGTCAAAGGAGGTAATAGTCTTATTTCAGAGGTGAAAATACTGTGGCTCAGTGAAACAATGGGTCTTACTTGAGATTACACAGCTAGAAAATGGCAGGGGGCAGGCAGGTCAGGAATCCAGGCCTCATGACTTCAGGTTCCATGTGTGTATGTGTATTTTAAACTACATATAAGTAGGCTGCCTTTCTGTGGTGGAATTTCAGGCAGTACTGACAGACTGGTGAGGCATTGACTCCTAGCCCCTCTCCAGTCACCCAGTAATCAGAGCAGCCTTCTTGCTTCTACTTCAGACCTGGTCTCTGGTAAAGCACTAAACTCCATGGTGAACTCAGGTTAACATGCTTCCAGTTCTTGTAGAAGCAGCAAAGTAAGAAAAAAGTACCTATTCTGTAACCCAAGTCCCCAATTGGCTGAAAGGGAAAATTGTTTTAATTTATGTTTTGATTCTACCTCCGCTGCTTACTTAAGGGAACTCACTAGAATGTTAACCTTGAGCAAGTCAATTAACCTCTGCATTTGTTCCCTAATTAGTGAAGTGAGAATAAAATTTGTATAAAATCTCTTAGCATCACATCCTAAAGGATGTGAAAATACCATATTTTTTAAAACAACAAATTGATCTAAAGGTCTATTATTTACCTTCAGTTACAAATTCTGTATAGCCCTTTACAGTTTATAATGTAGTGTAATTAATTCAATTTATGATTTATACTAAGATCAGGGTTGGCCAAACAGGCTGTTTCACAAAAAATCACCTTATAGATCCTTCTGCCATAGGGCTGAAATTTCATTGTTGCAGTTTCATTTCTTTGAGGCATGACATTTTTAGTTTTCATAACTATTAAAATACAAATACCTCTGTGAAGAGGCCAAACCATACAACCCTCAGCGATACTTCAAGGAAATTAAATTTAACATTGACAGCTCTAAGATAGAAGGGACCAGGGACACCAGGAGAACTGAAAGGCTCAGGGACAATGTAACTTTCTCAACCCATCCCAAAATAGGTCTTTGAAATAAACCTGTCTGGAGTCCATACCTGTTTTTGGAAGTGATGTAGGACAAGATATTTTGATTGAAGAACTTCAGGATCAAAGGAATGCAGTTGGCAAA